>NW_004443977.1:6858410-6859271 GCF_000243295.1 Trichechus manatus latirostris
GAACCATTTTTCTGTCTACCGTAGGCATCCTTCTGCAAAGCTACTATGCCTTTCTCGTCTAACTACCACCCTGGTTGAAAATCTAATGATTCTCTGATGCATAAGCTCAGTCCACTGAACTACCTCCCTCTACCTTCACCCCAGTGCACCAGATGACAACAGAAAGTAAACAAAGAAAAACTCTTTTTTCAGAGCAGTAGAGGAACAGAGCTAATGTCTTCCAAGACACTAACAGGAGGTCCCTCTTTAAAATCCATGACTGAGTTGGCAGTCAAGGTAGACTGAGGAGCTCTAAAGGACTCCTGTGACAAGTTGTGACAAGCACAGGCACTGGTCAGATGGCTGGCAGGAGTTAGTGGGGAAAGTTGTGGCCATGAACAGAATGAAACCTCTGATATGGTTAGCACTGAGCTCAAACCACCTGAGCCAGTCAATCTCAAATTCCTATTATCCACAACAGAGCAAATGAAAAGGCAGTGTAACCATATTGTGCAAGAATTCCTGAATTACGAAACGTTTCCATAAGCTTAGAAGTTTTACAATATTTCCAACCAAAATTAATAAACTAATGGATAAGAAGCATAAGGATACTTTTGGTAAAGCCACTCACGTATATGCCTTTGCTTTCTGCTAAAAATAGACCAACTCAATATGGTAACTTCGGCTATATTCTACTCATCAGTCATTTTCGTTGCCTTTTGATGTCCTCAGAGGAATACCTGGGTTATGAGAGGCAGATCAAGTGTTGTTACTAAATCCACATATCAAGTAGTCACAGCACAGAAAGGATTTGAATGCGTGACCTTGAACACAGACCTTGAGTCTTGGATTTGACTTTCCTCTTTTGGTTTCTACCCACTC
>NW_004443977.1:6859753-6860571 GCF_000243295.1 Trichechus manatus latirostris
AATGAATTACTACAATTTAATGCCCTAGTCTAGATAAAATTTTTCAAAATATGAAGTCTACAGAAGAAAAAGTATACAATGGGTTTTCAGTGATGAAAAAGCTGGTAACCATTGTTCTAACTCAACCCCTTCATTTACAGACGAGAACTCTTGAGGTCCAGCAAGATGAAGTGCCAGTTAGTGGGTAGTGAAGCCAGCAGATAATCAAGTTATGACACCAGCTGCATCTCATTTTCCTGCAACGTTTTTTTCTTTTCTTGCCTAAAGACAGTATAAGCATCCTGAGTAGCTGCTTCCTCATGATCTGAGACACACTAAGATAACCACTCATAGAAGCGTCCCAGAAGTCAGAACTACTGGACTGTAGCCCCTAAAGTGATGAACTGTAAGCAAGACTGGTCAAGATTAACAGACAATTCATACAAAAACTGGCCTTGCCAGATTTCCTGGGCCCAGTACACCTAGCAAATGCATTTCCCAGTGTGAAAGATGAGTGCCTGGAACTAGCTGGCCTGGATTCCCTACAGTTTGTAGTGTCACTGGTGAGAGAAGAATTTCAGATTTACTGCTGGACTATATAAAAATGAAATCATTGTTGGGTCATCATTTCAAACCAACCCACAATCTTACCTCTTTTCCCCCCCTCATAAAAGTCCCTTGACACATTTTCCTCCTTCTTCAAGTAACCATTATCTGCACTATAAAAGAATGAGACCAAGTAATAAATTTTTATGCAGTAACGGTAGTCATCCTGACTATTCACCATTTAATGATAGCATTTGCTTTTTAATTCTTTTCAGTTGGAAAAATGCCTTTAT
>NW_004443977.1:6863199-6864268 GCF_000243295.1 Trichechus manatus latirostris
TCAACTTAAAAAACCAGAAGATACAGCAATATTAGCTCCATATTTCCAAGCAGCTGCCACCTGCTGGTGCTAAATAGCTTCTGTGCCCCTTTGGACAGGCCATGAGCTTCTCAGTTACCCACCAGTCCCCATCACTGCCTACTGTGTGACCCACTTGGTCAACTTCCAAACATTTGTATGCTCTCCTTGTTCCTTTGTGATCATTTGAGTTTTGAACTAAGGCTAATTCTGTAGTAGGAGAGATAGTCTTGAACACAAATCACTTATATAGTGTGGTGAGTTGGTTCCAAGAAGTGATTTAGACAATAAAGACAATGGCAATTAAATGGATGGAAAATTCATTTCTGTGTATGAAAGTGTCCATGGGGGAGCTGGACTGTGATGTCTGACTTTGAGGAATAAGACCACACTTGAAACATTATGGGGTATGGGTTAGTTGGGAGGCCAATCATTATTTACACCATTGCTTGCATGGAAAAATACGTTCTAGGATCCAAACAACTGCTTTAACTAAAACATTTTGGTATTGAAGTTGTCAAGGATTTCATTTTACTTGAATCCACAATCAATGCCCGTGGAAGCAGCAGTCAAGAAATCAAACGACCTATTGCATTGGGCAAATCTCCTGCAAAAGACCTCTTTAAAGTAAGTATTCAAAAGCAAAGATGTCACTTTGAGGACTAAGGTGCGCCTGACCCAAGCCATGGTATTTTCAATCGCCTCATATACGTGTGAAAGCTGGACAATGAATAAATACGACCGAAGAAGAATTGATGCCTTTGAATTGTGGTGCTGACAAAGAATACTGAATATACCATGGACTGCCAGAAGACTGAACAAAAGCTTGGAAGAAGTACAGCCATAATGTTTCTGAGAAGCGAGGATGGTGAGACTTCGTCTTACATACTTTGGACATGTTATCAGGAGGGACCAGTCCCTGGAGAAGGACATCGTGCTTGGTAGAGGGCCAGTAAAAAAGACGAAGATGCTCAATGAGATGGATTGACACAGTGGCTGCAACGCTGGGCTCAAACATAGCAATGATTGTGAGGATGGTGCAGGACCAGGC
>NW_004443977.1:6866330-6888792 GCF_000243295.1 Trichechus manatus latirostris
AGAAAACTTAGAAGCCAAAAAAGAAGAGTGGTAAAAATGATTACACTACAATTTTTAACTTTTTGATAGAAAATAACGTAATAAAAAAGTGGAAAAACCAGCAACACATATGGGAAAACATATCTGAGGCACAAGGACAACTATGGTAAATGTTATAACCTATACAATTTTGCAACAACAGTAATAACAAGCAAAAAATATGTGAGTAGTTACTTAGGTAGATATGTATGCTATATGGATGTGGGAAGGCATATGGGAGTACATGAACCTGTGTGCATATGTATATACATGTTTGTATGTACTCCATTTATATTCATATACACCCACAAAGCACATAGGAGGCAGAGCTATGGATACTCCCTAGACATATTCAAAAACCTCATGGGACTGATTTACTGGATTCTAAGGCTTAGAACCATAGTCTCATGGGACAACTAGGTCAATTGGCATAACTTAGTTCATAAAGATAATATTCTACATCCTAGTTTGGTGAGTAGCATCTGGGGTCTTAAAAGGTTGAGAGCAGCCATCTAAGATACAACTATTGATCTCTTCCCATGTGGAGCAAAGGAGAATGAAGGAAAACAAAGACTCAAGGAAGAAATTAGTCCACAGGACTGATGGCTCATGCAAACCACAGCCTCTTCTAGCCTGAGACCAGAAGAACTAGATGGTGCCTGGCTACCACTACTGACCTTTCTGACCAGGGACACAATAGAAGGTCCCAGTTAGAATGGGAGAAAAATGTAGAACAACCTAAATTCACAGAAAACACCAGACTTACTGGACCGATAGAGACTAGAAGATCCCCCGAGACTATCACCCTAAGATACCCTTTTAACCTGGAATTGAAGCCACTCCTAGAGATCACCTTTTAGCCAAATAGTAGAATGGCCTATAACAAAAACATTAACACCCATGAGGAATGCGCTCCTTTAAACAATCAACCATATGAGACCAATTGGTCAACATTTACCCAAAAGCAAAGATGAGAAGGCAAGGAGAGGCAGGGAAGCTGGATGGATGGGGCAGGTGGGGTGGAAATAGTGAGAGGGCTGACACATTGCAGGGATTGTAACCAATGTCACAGAACAATTTGAGTATGAATTGTTGAATGTGAGTCTAATTTGCTGTGTAAACTTTCACCTAAAACACAATATTTTAAAAAAAGAAATCATGCAAATTTTAAAAAGGAAAATATCAGCAACACAACAGAAAAAAATGGGCCTAGATATGAAAAGTTTGAAGGAAATATAAATATAAATAACCAATAAATAATTTGAAAAGATGTTCAACCTAGTTAATAATTAAATAAATGCATGTCAAAACAATCATGAAATATATTTTGCACCAGTCCAATAAACAAAAAACAGCTCCCTGGGTGGTGCAAATTGTTTTCATCAACTACTAGCTTAAAGGTTGGCAGTTTAAACCCACCCAGAGGTGCCATGAAAGAAAGAAATCTGCTTCTATAAAGATTAAAACTAAAACTAAACCCATTACCATCAAGTCAATTCCAACTTACAATGACCCTACAGGACAGAGTACAACTGCCCCATAGGGTTTCCAAGGAGTGGCTGGTGGATTTGAACTGCTGACCTTTTGGTTAACAGCCTAGCTCTTAACCACTGTACCACCAGATTACAGCCAAGAAAACCCCATGGAGCAATTCTACTCTGTAACACATGGGGTTGCCATGAGTCGGAATTGACTCAACAGCACATAACAACACAACAAGCAAAAATTAGAAAGCTTGACAAAACCCAGTAGTGTCAAAACTTGAAGAAAAAAAGCAGTTTCATATTTCCCAACTCACAAAACCAATTTCCATCTAGTCAACTCCAACTCATGGTAGAAGTACGCTCCACAGGACTTTCAATGGCAGATTTTTTGGATTGATCTTCAGGTCTTTTCTTTCTTCTGAGGCACCTTTGGGTAGATTCAAACCTCCAACCTTTCAGTTAAGAGCAAAAGCATTAACCATTTGCACCACCTAGAGACTCCCCAATCTCACAAGTCACTTTGATCTCTTCTATAAGAGGCTCCATGGGGTTGGTGGCTCCACCTGTGCCCTCCTCTGCCCTTTATCCTTCACTCCAAGCATGGATTCATTTTGTTTGCTTGACAATCCAAAGAGGAGCTGAGACTAGCATATGGTGTTCAGCAAAACTGTATGAGTGATTGAGGAATAACGAAAGTACAGTTTAGAAAGTGACCTTTGCTGCTAAAAAAGTAGTTACAGTTTAACCTCGCTCCTAAATCCTTTATGTTTTAGTTGTCTTCCATGAGGCAGAAGCCAGCTTACCCCTCACAAAGCAAAATCTCTAGGACTTTCCCATACTGAGCCCCATAAAAATGTCAACCTCAACCACAAGAGATCCACCCCTACCTCAGCGTGAGGTACACTCATTCCATGCCCTAGGATAACTGACAGTGAGATTACTCATTCCTTTCAGTAGATGAAATCACAATAGTCAATACTATGTTTCTCAAAATCTGAGTTTTTCAGATTTGAATAACATCTTTTGAGAGTCACCAACAGTAAGAGAAAATAGTGCATAGGGCAATTAGTGTTAAACTGCCAAGTAATCCCTCACAGCTGGCGATGGAAACTGTGATGGCCAATAGAAACTGCTCATTAGCATCCCTCCTCAGCACCCAGGGCACCCACACAGCACCCAGGTCACGCACCCTACCTGCTATACCTTAGTTATGCCATTGCCAACAGACCACCTAAAATCATACTTGGAAAAAAATTTTCTTTAACTCTTCAAGCACATAGCAGTCCATCTCAAAATGCACTCAATTCAGAGCACTAAACTGAACACTAATATCCAATTGTAGCATCTGAAGTCAGAGTCATACTGACTGCAAAGAACTCTCAGCCAGTAAGCACTTGTCTTACACCCATTCTGATGATGAAGTCAAGTCAAAGTTGCACCAACTGTGAACCACCACTTCCAGTAACTCAAAATGGAGGGATCTCCAAAGTGCAATTATCTCAATAAAACAGAATTTAAAAACCCATCTTTCTTGAGCACTCAGACTCAAGTACATTCAATTTTTCTACATTGTACATATATTAGGAAGTCCCTGGGTGGCACAAACAGTTAAGCACTGGGCTACTAACCCAAAAGCTGACGGTTCAAACCCACCCAGAGTCACCTTGGAAGAAAGGCCCAGCACTCTGCTTCCTAAAGGTCACAGCCATGATAGCCCTATAGAGCAGTTCTACTCTAAAACACATGGGGTTGCCATAAGTTGGAATAGACTCAATGGCAAAAAGTTTGAGGATTTTTTTTGGTACGTATATGACTTGTATAAACCAAACTGAACCCATTGCCGTCGAGTTGATTCTGACTCATGGTACAAATTAATAAATGTCTTTTTAAAAAATCCTTTAGTCATTTGGGCTCACAGGACAAAGAATATCACCATGAGTATAATCATTTTTTAAAAATTAGCCTTTCTCTACCAGCATCAATCTTAGACATACTTAGGACATGCTTAAGGTTTATCGTGGGCTCTCTTGATTCCCCTTTGTGTCAAAACCTACCACTTAGCCTATTTGTAAGTTTTCTCCACCCCCTCACCATCCATTTGCCTCTTGCATTCCTACAGATACACAGAGAGGACAGTGCTCTAATTTTATTAAGAATTCAAGGAAGAAAAAAAAATTCAGAGGGATCTCAACTTTTAAAAAATGGTATTTATACTGCAACCAGGCAATCAGGACAGCTGTAAAGAAAATATCACAACATGGAAATTAGGACCTATCGCAAATAAATCAAGCCTGCAGCTGGCAATTAGGAAGCATAAGGTGAGCTTTGTGACATATTTTTATAAATCTTCACAAATAAACTGTCACTTAAGTCAACTCATGCCATCTTTTCTTTCTGGTTTTTTTCCATTTGAGTGTTTTTCTATCACCTTATGTTTTCAAAATAAAGAACTTTTTTCTTCAGTCATCAACAGATACACACCCTGCTGAGAACTGCAGATGGAATACAATCTGTTTAGCTTAACTGAAGGCTGGATCTTGTTCATAAGATTTCAGATATGCTGTTTTATTTACCTTTATAAACACCATCCCTTGCCCACAATTCAAAGAAAAGCACACACACTCGCAGAGGTCTTTCTGTAGAGCTTTGTCTTTAATGATCCAGAAGAGAAATTTCGTATGGGGGTATAAAAGAGAGGAAAAAATTTGGCAAAATGTTGAAAGCGTGTGATAATGGCTTCCAAGATTCAGATTAGATTATGAAGTTTGCAGGATGTTTGAAGAATAAAGTAATACATTAATTAAGGAAATTTGATACGATTTTAAAAGACTTCTCCATTGAACATGCCTGTGCAATTTCAGTTCCCAAAGCATCTTACTATTAAATGAAATCTTTTGTCTTCTTCATAATATCTTTGAATATACTTTGCTTCTTTATAGTGGAGTACTGCAGCAGGCAGCCTCTAAGACGGACCCCGATGATCCCTCCCACCTGGTGCACAGTCTTGTGTAGTCCCCTCCCCTTGAGTGACTTGCTCACCACTAGAATATGGCAATGTTGAGGGGATGTCACTTCTGTGATTAGGCTGTGACAGCCATCTTGTTAACAGAGTCTCTCTTTTGCTGGCTTTGATGAAGCAAGTTGCCATGTTGGAGAGGCCCACATGGCATGGAATTGAGGGTCACCTCTGGTCAAGAGCTAGCTAGGAACTGAGGCATTCAGTATAACAGCCCTTGAAGAAGTGAATTCTGCAACAATCATGTAAATGAATTTGGAAGTGGATCTGACCCCGGCACTGGGACACATGTTGATTGCAGCCTCTGAAAGACCATTATGCAGAGGACTCAGCTAAGCTATATACCCAGATCCCTTACTCTGGGGTATACAATTAACTTCACCCACTGTGGTCTTTGTCGCTGGTTGCTGGGAAGCAATCGCTAAACCCTTGTTATTTCCCCAGTGATTAGACTCTGTTATCCAAGAAGGTTCCAGACTACACCTGAGGGTGTATGATAATGAGGAGACTCATGATGGGTGGGGGCTGCCCATATCAGGAAGACCTACCACATGATATCAGCCTGACCTCAGGGAAGGGGGGGCTGGAGGTTGAGTTCAAACACATGGGCAGTACTTCAATCAGTCAATCACACCTATGTAACATAACTCCAATAAAAAGTCTAGACACTGAGACTCCATGCGCTTTCTGATTGGCGAAAGACACTTGTGTTTGGGAGGGTGGTGCATTCCTTTTTGGGACACAGAAGTTCCACATTGGGAATCTTCCCAGATCTCACCCTATGCATCTCTTCTTTTGTATCCTTTTTGCTATAATAAAACTATAATTGTAAGTATAATGCTTTCCTGAGTTCTGTGAGTCATTCTAGAAAATTACTGAACTGAACGGAGTAACAGGAATCTTTAAATTGTGGCCAGCAGATCAAAAGTGAGGAGGGCTCTGGTGACCCTCAAGCTTGTAGCTGGAACCTTGAAGGGATAGCGGGAAGCTTCAAATTCATAGCCAGCAGGTCAGAAGTAAGGGTGCCCTGGGAACCTCCAAGCTGTGGCTGGTGTCTGAAGTCTTAGGCAGTCTTGGAAATCTGGAGGACTGTACCCCTTAACTTGCATGATCTGACCTAGTGCCAATGGTTATGATCAGAGGAAGAAGTACAATATTTAGTTTGTGTCAGAGAGGAGATTTAGATTTGGAATTAAAGCTGACCTCAGAGAAGGAAGGCAGACAGAGATATAGACAGAGAGACACACTTTATAGTTGGTGTCAGAGAAATTTAGAATTAGTGTTGGCCTCACAGAAGGTAGATGACGAGACAATCAATACACTAACCCAGGGAGACTGTGAGATAATAAATATATGCTGTTTTAAGCCCATAAATTATGGAATAATTATTATGCAACAATAGTGTTATGGATTGAATTGTGTCCCCCAAAAATATGTGTTATAATTCCTAAACTCTATGCCTGTGGTTATAATCCCATTTGGGAATGGATTGCCTTTGTTATGTTAATGAGGCAGGATTAATATAGGGTGTGTCTTGAGTCAATCTCCTTTGAGATATAGAAGAGATTAAACAAGCAAGCTAAACAGCAGAGATGGAGGAAGAGAGATACCAAGCCACCTGAAGATCATCCAGGAGAGCAGAAGCTCAGAAGAGATAAAGACCTTCTTCCAGAGCTGACAGAGAGAAAGCCTTCCCCTGGAGCCAGCACCCTGAATTCAGACTTCTAGCCTCCTAAACTGTAAGAAAATTTCTGTTTGTTAAAGCCATCCACTTGTGGTACTTCTGTTATAGCAGCAGCACTACATAACTAAAACAAATAGAAACTAAAGCACTTTTCCCCTTTTGGGGCAATTTCTTTAATCTCCACTGTTTTCTACTGCCATAGGCTGTTGTATACTTGTGAAATGACCTGTCAAAGTTCTTCCTAACACACTATGTTTACATTTTAGTGTTAGCTGCAATAAGATTCAGTAGAACCAATAATGACTAAAAAAATGGAGACTGGAAATAAAAGTTATTTTAGGGAAGGCCTCTTAGCAATCCTAACCTATCCAATACCTCTACCATCCTGTTTTTGGAAGAGGCTGCTTAGGCCCGGCTCACTATTATTTACTACCCATTGCTAACTGCCACATTGTCTCATGATCTTGTCTTTCTCTTCGGTTCCCGTCGCTACGGAAGATTTAAGATTAACCGATGCTCCCCCTTGGAGGGTGGAAAACAAGTGATAATGATCTAGGGATGAAAAACCGAACAAAGCACCCATCTTGTGACAAGAAAAACCAGGATGTCACCAGAAAATCCCCAAGAATGTCGCCAAATAACTCCCAAGAATACCAGTAGAAGATTAACTCATCTGAGAGACATGAATACCTCAAGGGGGAACTAACACAAACTTCTAAAACCCATAATCCTGTCCCCCCAGTTGGGCAGACGGGTTTTTTGGAGGAATCTATACCCCTCTGTCTCCTATATATCCATATATAATAGACCTCTTGCTTCTCACCTCACCCCTGTCTCAGAACTGACTATTGCGGCTGGCAGCTCCAATCTGCATTATTGTAGTAACATTTTGATCTCTGACAATTCATGATTAATACTTTTTTTTTTTTGCTTAAATTATTAGGGGTATTGTCCCATTTAACATGCAACTATCTCAGGGAGGTAAGTTGGATACAATGTTATCAATTTACACCTTTACCTGAGTATTTAAACCAGTTGTTTGGTTTCAGCTTCTCCGAAATCAAGTTTTTAAAAGGAGGCAGGACAGGATTCTTGAAGGAGTAGAGAAGCTGGAAGGTTAAAAACTCAGAAAACAATTTCAAAATTTTACCAAGTTCTAGCTCTCCCTGGTTCACACCAAGAGAAATGACACTCAGAGAGATTTAAATGCCCGTATCCCCCCTTTTTGCATTTCTTTGCCTCATCTTTTTACTATGTCTCTCGTGCATAATCGAGGTTTGACAGACATTATGGAATCAGGCTCATAAACTAATTCTCTTTGGTTTTGTAAATGAAAGGGGTGTAACCAATTATCTTGGAGGATGAAAAATGATTTTGGGGTCCATTTCACCACAGAAGTTCTTATCTGGGGCTTGACTTCTACCGCCACCAGCCCTGGGCAACTTTGGAAATTTGAGAGGGAGTTCTGGTGTGTGTGTGTCTGTGTCTGTGTGTGTGTGTGTGTGTGTGTGCACGCGCGCGCACGCGTCTGCATGCATTTGTCACAATGACTGGCCCATGATGATCTTTATCTCAGGAGCCTCATTACTCTTCCCTATACCAGCTTTCTGGGGCAGTTCTACTCTGTCCTATAGGGGTCGCTATGAGTCAGAATTGACTCAGTGGCAATGGAATTTTGGTTAGTATACCAGCCTTTGTCAGGGCTGCTCAGTCAGCACTGACAGATAGGACTCACTTTGAATCTTGAGAAGATATGGGATCTTGATCGCTCTCCTCCTGAAGAACTCCAGGCTCTTTAAACAAATGTGTTTACCCCTGCCCCAGGAAACTTCAAGTTCCATTTATCAATAGCTTCTATTCTCAAAAAAACAAAACAACAAAAAAAAAAAACTTTAAGTTTCTTCTCACTGAACACCCCAGGACATAAATAAGCAATTATAATACAATGTGATAAGTTCTATGGCATGTGTTGACACTAGATACAGAATAATAATAAAACCAAAGTGATAATGATGCATATGATTTAGTGAGGATTTCTTGTTGTTGTTGTTGTCTGACTCATGGTGACCTGATATGACAAGCAAGAACTGCCCATAGGGTTTTCTTGGCTGTAATCTTTACAGAAGCAGATTGCCAGGTCTTTCTCCTGCCAGGAGGGTTTGAACCACCAACCTTTCGGTTAGCAGCAGAGTGCTTAACCATTTGAGCCACCAGGGCTCCTTAGTGAGGACTTGTTGTTATTGTTAGGTGCTGTTGAGTCAGTTCCAACTCATAGCAACCTTATGTACTACAGAACGAAACACTGCCTGGTCCTGCGCCATCCTCACAATTGCTGTTATGCTTGAGTCCATTGTCACAGCCACTGTGTCAGTACATCTGGTTGAGGGTCTTCGTCTTTTTCACTGACCCTGTACTTTACCAAGCATGATGTCTTTCCCCAGGAACTGATCCCTCCTGATAACACGTCTAAAGTATGTAAGATGAAGTCTCACCATCCTCCCTTCTTAGGAGCATTCTGGTTGTACTTCTTCCAAGACAGATCTGTTCATTCTTTTGACAGTCCATGGTATATTCAATATTCTTCGCCAGCACCACAATTCAAAGGCGCCAATTCTTCTTCGGTCTTCCTTATTCACTGTCCAGCTTTTGCATGCGTATCATGCAATTGAAAATACCATGGCTTGGGTCAGGCTCACCTTAGTCCTCAAGGTGACATCTTTGCTTTTCAACACTTTAAAGAGGCCTTTTGCAGCAGATTTGCCCAATGCAATGCGTCTTTTGATTTCTTGACTGCTGCTTCCATGGGTGTTGATTGTGGATCCAAGTAAAATGAAATCCTTGACAACTTCAATCTTTTCTCCATTTATCATGGTGTTGCTTATTGGTCCAGTTGTGAGGATTTTTGTTTTCTTCATGTCGAGGTGTAATCCATACTGAAGGCTATGGTTTTTGATTTTCATCTGTAAGTGCTTCAAGTCCTCTTCACTTAGTGAAGACTTAATATATACTAATGTGCCTAGCATTCTGCTAAGCACTTTATATACTTCATCTATTTTAATAGGCATACGAATAGTATGTGGTAGATACTATTGTTGTTGGGTGCTGTTGAGTTGATTCCAACTCATAGCCAACCATGTGACAGAGTAGAACTGCCCCATAGGGTTTTCTTGGCTATAATCTTTACAGAAGCAGGTCACCAGGTCTTTCTCCCGTGGAGCCACTCGGTGGGTTTGAATCACCAACTTCAGGTTAGCAGCCAGGCCCTTAACCATCACGCCACCAGGGCTCCTTATAGATACTATTAGGATCCCCATTTTATAAACAATCCTTAAGCTTGGAGAGAATAACTAACTTGTGAAGCAGCGCGTCACAGGTTGGTTCCCCAAGAACACACTATGAGATGGAGATTAGCATGCAAGAGGTTATTAGGGAGTAGAGTGCTCTTGGGATCAACACCTATGGAAGGGAGGGAAGTAAAGGAAGCAGGACTGGACAGAAGGAGAAGTTGAACTGCCATGCAGCCTTCAGTGAAGGCCTCAGTCAACCCCATGGGGAGCTCTGAAACTGGGAAAGCCATTCAGAATTGTCTGAGTTGGGGCAAGGGCATCCTTCAACCAGTTATTGGGATGGGATGGGTTGCTGCAGGAAGGGGACATGACCTTGAGTAGGGTGGCTCTCTTCAGCTGAGTCATTCCCTGAAGACAGCTGAAAGTTGAGGGCTTTCTGCCACTCGCAGTAGCTGAGGGAATAAGAGCACAGCCTCCACTACATAGGTTGTTGTTGTTACATGCCGCTGTGTTGATTTTCAACTCATAACAACCCCACGTGACAGAGTAGAACTGCCCCATAGGGTTTTCTAGGCTATAATCTTTTCAGGAGCAGATCGGCAGGTCTTTCACTAGTGGAGTTGCTGGATGGATTCGAACCCCAAACTTTCCATTACCAGCTGAGCACTTAACAATTACACCATCAGGACTCCATCATTACATAGATAAAGCTAACTATATCGTTTGAGCCAATTGCTTTAAGAAGTTAAAAAAAAAAAAAAAATGCCCTTAGGAAGAAAAGTGTTCTCTTTTCTTTAGAACAGTCTCTTGTGAAAGAAGAGATCCCTCTGGACTAATGTGAATAAAAAAGAAGTAAGACAAAGAAAGCATGAATTAGTCTGCACAATACGGTAGCAGGACTCTGGGATTGTCCCCTGGAAGTTTGGAGGGAGGAGGTTGTAAGGGCCCTGCTGACTCAGAGAAGAGGAGGAGAAAGGAGAACTGGCTCCATCAACACAGCAGCAGGTGTCAGCTGGGGAGATGGATTGCCTGTGAGAGGTTACCCATGTGGGGTTGACCGGCAATCTAAGAAGTCAAATATTTAATTCTAAGTTGTTCACTGCTATATACTGTTTGGTGAATGCCCTCTGTTTTTCCAAAAACTTCTGTAAATGTCTTTTCCACACAACAGTTTTTTGTTAGTGATGCTTTGGGGAACACAGAAGGAGCTAGCCCATACCTGGAGTCCCTGGGTGGTGCGAAGAGTTAAACAGGCTTGACTACTAATTGAAAGGTTGGAGGTTCGAGTCCACCAGAGGCACCTCAGAAGAAAGGCCTGGAAATCTACTTCCAAAAAACTCAGCCACTGAAAACCCTGTGGAGCAAAGCTGTACTCTGACACACATGGAGTCACCATGAGTCAGGGTCAACTGGTCAGCAACTGGTTTTTAGCCGATAACCAAGAAGAATCAGTGAAGCAAGCTAGAGAATTGAAAATTCAAAAATCAGAAAGTGGTAAGCCTCCTTGAGAACAGCTGAAAACGATGGGGAAAACGTTGAACCTCATAGTGTATTTGGGTTGGGGATCAATTTGATATACTTGGATATAAAAGGAAAAGGTTATCCTCAGAAAACTGAAGGACTTTGGAATATCCAGTTTACACTTGCACAAAGGAAAATGTGAAAAACTTTGCTTGGAAAAGTCAGGGAAGGCTTCAAAGAGGAAAAAGACAAGTGAGCTGGGTATTAAAGGATGGGCAGGGCTTTTTAGGTGGTCAGAAGGAGAGCAGGTGAGATAAAAATGCATTCCAGGCCAAAGGAACATGCGTAAAGGCTTGAAGTGTATTAGGTACTACACCTAAAATTCTGATGAGTCTAGAACACAGAGCATCAATTAAAAAAAGCAAGAAATTGGAACAGAAGGCAAGATGGAGGTGACTAGGGGCTTTATATGCCAGCTTACAGAACTTGCATTTAGCTGTGTAAGCTCCTACTTCTCAAACCAAGGTATGTCTATCTGTGGAATACATGTGGTGGGCCAGGGCTTATAGAAAACTACAAATAAATGTGGCTTATCTTTGTAGAACATAAATTTTACATACAGATTTGAGAGAAAGAAACTTCTTTTTAGTTCAAACAAACATGGTAGTGTTTTGCAGTACAATACAAAATTTTCATGATTATTTAACGTAAGAAATAAGATTTCCAATAAATTTCCTGATTGATTCAGGCTGTTCTTGTCACACTCTGCCCTCTGCCATGAAAGAAATTTTCATGAAACTACTAATGTAGGTGATAGGAAGTTTTAAAGAAGAGAGTAAAATGATCTTCAATTGTATTTGATTTTGCATTGTTTATATTCCATGTGTTTTAATTTCATATCACCAAATGAATTGTACTGCAGTTAATCATATGGAAACGGAGAGAAAAAGATAATGACAGGAAAGAGACTGAGACAGAACCCATGTGTGGCTCCCAGGTTGGGCTTCATGGAACATCTCTACCATGGTGAAGCTTCCAATGGGTAGTGGGTCCTTGGTTTGTTCCCCAACTTTGCTGTTTGAAGATCTAGGTTTTATCAAGTCACCAATTTACCCATTGTTGAGCAAATCCTAGAAGACTGAGTCACACAAACAAAATTTACAAGAGATTGTTTTGCAAACCCTATTGACAATATCTACCATTTGTCTGTCAGTTTGTCATACCATGGTGGTTTATTTCCTCACAGTCCAGTAGGCTACAAGTCCACATTCAGGGTGTCAACTCCAGGGGAAAGCTTTCCTTGTTGGCTCTGTAGGAAGGTCCATGTCATCAATCTTCCCCTGGTCTGGGAGCTTCTCTGTGTGGGAACCTCAGGCCCAAAGGACACACTCTGCTCCCAGCACTGCTTTCTTGGTGGTATGAGGTTCCCCCCATTCTGCTTGCTTCCTTTTCCTTTTATCTCTTGAGAGATAAAAAGTGGTACAGGCCACACCCCAGGAAAACTCCCTTTACACTGGATCAGGTATGTGACCTTGGTAAGGGTGGTGTTACAGTCCCACTCTAATCTTCTTTAACATAAAATTACAATCACAAAATGGAGGACAACCACAGAATACTGGGGATCATGGCCTAGCCAAATTGATACACACATTTTTGGGGGGAAATAATTCAATCTATGACATTTCACCCTTCAGCCCCCCAAAAATCACATCCTTGTGACATGAAAACATATTCATCCCATCATATCATAGAAAAGTCTTAACTCCAAGTCCAAAATTCAAAAATGCCTCTTCATCTGTGAAATCTAGAATACAAGTTATCTGCTTCCAAGGGTACAATGGCAGAACAGGCACAAGCTAGACATTTCCATTACAAATGGGAGAAACCGGAGGAAAAGAAGGGATAACAGGCACCAAGCAAGTCAGCAGAACACATGACATTAGCCCTCAAGGCTTGAAAATAATCCTCTGTTCTCTGAGACAACTTACACAATGGCCCTGCCCTCCAGACTCTAGGTATTGGCCACATTCTCCAGATTCTGAGTGGAGGTCCCTTGGCCCTGGGCTTCAGCTCCGCCTTCCAGGCCCACTGGGACAGCAACTCTGCTCCCTGGGCTTTAGGCGTACCATTCTTCCAGTCCATCTGAGTCATGACTCCACCCTTAGAAACACCAGAGGCCATGGCTCCACCCTTTGTAACCCCTGAGGTCATGGCCATACCTTTTGAGACTGAGGCAGCTTGGCTTCTCTTGTGTCCTTTGTCTCTTCAGCTTCTGTTTCCTGGTTCCTTGGCCTCTTGACTCCTTGGGCCTCATGCCCGCATGTGCCCTGCTGGGACAAGTGTTCCAAAGCTCTGTAGCTCCACTGGTAAGTGCCCAGAGGCACCCCACTCCGCCAGGAATCGTCGTGTGCACAGGCACTCAGTTCTCTCACTCCACGGGTCGGCTCCAGTGCCATCCCGCACTGGTCTCCTGTTCTGTGCTGCTGGTTCTCTGCCACTGCCGCTTCTCTGCTGCTGCAGATTCTCTGCTACTGCCACTGCTCTATCCATTCACAGTTTCAAAACCGCTTCCACATTTTAGGTATCTGTTAGAGCAGCACCCTACTTTCGGTACCAAACGTCTTAGGCTGGGTTCTCTAGAGAAGCAAAACCAGTAAAGCGTATAAATACATATAGAGAGAGATTTACATCAAGGAAACAGCTCATGCAATTGCAAAGGCTAGAACATCCCAAGTCCATGGATCAGGGAAGAGGCCTCTCCCAATTCACGCAGCTGAACATGCTTACTTTCAATGCATCCTCAGAAAGGACCAATCACCGGAGGAAGACATCATGTTTAGTAGAGGGCCAGCAAAGGCGAGGGAAACACTCTGTGAGATGGATTGGCACAGTGGCCACAACCAAGAACTCAGCCATGGACAAGCTGCGATCATTTCTGCAGAGAAATGTCTGAAAAAGGGTCAGCATTCTTCCCCTTATTTTGTGTGGAATTTTAACTCAGAAATTCCTTACAAAGTTTTGACTGTTGGCTCTGGGCGTGCTCTCTGTTATCTATCTGAAAACAAGTGGGCCATGTGAGCCTAGGGCTTAGGACACTCAGACAACCTTTGGACAAAAGGCTGAAAACACTGTGAGTACTACAGTTTGGACATTGTATTTCAAAGAGAATAAAAAAGCTTATGTAACACTTCAATGGAATTCTGTCTCCTGATGTCCTAACATTCTCACCGTCTGGTAATTTAAAGAAACAAATATGCTCTAGGGCAGCCCAAAGAAGGGGTCCCTAATTCTAGCAGATCCTGAAACAACATGGTCCCCCTGTCCTTGAGAAAACAAATTATATATTCACAAGTGTTATGGATTGAATTATGTCCCTCCAAAATATTTGTTGAAATCCTAAACCCTGTACCTATAAATATGACCCTGTTTGGAAATAGGGGTTTTCTTTTCTTATGTTAATGAGGTCATAAGAGTAGGGTGGGTCCTAAACCTAATCACTTCAGAGTTATAAAATCAGCAGAATCGGCACAGAGACACACAAAGGGGGAAGACAGATGCCGCGTGAGGGCCTGTCTCCAAACAAAGGTACACCAAGGATTGCTGGAGACGTCAGAAACTAGGAGAGAGGCCCATAGAAAGAATCAACACAGCCAAGACCCTGAATTTGGACCTCTAGCCTCCTAAACTGTGAGAAACAAATTTCTGTTCTTTAAAGCTACTCACCTGAGGTATTTTTTGTTATGGCAGCCCTAGGTAACGAAGACAATAAGGTCGTGTAGTGAACGGAGAATCACAATCAAGGGAATTGGATAGGTCTTGACAGATTTCCCTCAGACCGTGGCCCTGCACGTGGCTATGCCTGCTTCACTAAGCAACTTACCTTTCCAGGTGTGATAGATACAAAGAGTCTCTTCCTTCAGCCAGATAAACACTAAGATGTCTCACTTTCTTAATCTTCTTTTTCTAAACTGCATGGAGTCTAGCCCCTCACTGCTGTAAAATTACTTCAGGAAAATTCAGATGAATTAGAGTGCATATTCTCTTGTATTAACTGCATTTTAATCTCCTCAGTGAAATTCAGGGAATTCCATAGCCTAATGAACCGAGAGGGTGCCATTTTCTATGCTTTCCTTCAAATTCTGGGGTCTTTGGCTTCTTATGGAGTGACTACAGTTTGTGAACTCAATGAAGGCCAAGATTCTCACTATTGTTGTTTTACAGATGAGATGAAAGTACATAAAACATAATAATTTCTCAATAATTAAATACCTGTTAATTAATGTATGCCTGATCAGTGATATGACAAATGGAATTGTCTTTTAGATAAACCAACCTTGTAATAAAATCCTTCAATAATTAATTCCCCTTGGCTAGTGCCCAAGACACTCCTGACACTGAGTAGAGCAAACAGCTTTTATGGAGGTCCCAGAATGCTTACTCTGAGATTATCTTTGTCCTTCCACAAAATTAGCGGCTCCGTGGAAGGGCAATGGAATAAATATCTACATGCCCCTTGCCACTGAGATATCTAAAGGAATTTTTTTCCTTTGCTCTAAAATATACTGCAATCAAAGAAGACTTAAGGGTGTCAAGAAGCAAAACAAACTAACACAATTTGTATTGAATTTTGAAACAGCTTTCCCTATAGCCATGGGTAACTGGATAAGAAAGTGCTAAACAAGTCCCTATGGGGGTATTACATGATGGTATTCAGTTTTAAATCCTGCCTCCTGCATTGGGGATTTCTTCAAGATATGGACAGGCTCTGAGAGACACACTTAATAAATAGAAGCATTGCTCAGTGATGAGATTACCCTGGACTATAAGGCTAAATGACTTCCAAATAGATCATGGCATTGAAAAAAAAAAAAAAAAGATTTCTGGTTTCAGTGCTTTAAGAAAGCAGCGTAAGTATTTAAAAAGTTGCCCATAATGCTCCAAAGAGCATATGAAATAATTTCAGGTACAGAAGGAAATTGTGATGATGAACAGACTTGATTTACCTTTTTCACAAAACAACCAAATTCCCTTCTACATTCCCACACCTAAAGGCAATACAAGTGATTACATCAGAAAGGCTAGTTTTGCTTTCTTTTTTTTCTCTCATATAAAAATTTATACATACATTGTAATGTGACCCTAGCTGCTCTCCCTATACTGTGACAGCACACTCCTCCTTTCCACCCCTGATTTCCCATGTCCATTCAACCAGCTCCTAACCCTCTCTGTCTTCTCATCTCACCTCTGGACAGGAGCTGCCCATTTAGTCTCATGTACCTACTTGAGCTAAGAAGCACACTCTTCACAAGTATCATTTTATGTCCCATAGTCCAGTCTAATCTTTGTCTGAAGAGTTGGCCTCAGGAGTGGTTTTAGTTTTGGGCTAACAGAATCCAGGAGATGGTTTTGCTTTTTTGCTGCAAGAGATGTGGGAGAGAAACTTTACATGATTACTTAAAATGTTCCTTCTCTTGGGAGTAAGGCTCCCATGTAACTATAAAATCAGAACTCCCTCTGTTAGCAGGCTACGTACTTAATTAAGGTCTGAACTGTCAATGCTCAATATGCTAATTATATGCTTAAGAACACTGATTATAATTTTTCATCTATCACTCTGCTGGATATGGTACCTTCTGGATATATAATTACATAACCAAGGAATCTTAAAATACTCTCGGGTTGCCTTTTCCCAGTCAAGTCACATCATTCATGTAGTTAACATAATTTTGGCTGTATAACCACAAAAACATATTGGAACTTCTTCTCCATCTCTGCCAGAATGGTCAGACACATCCCTTTTACTTCATCTGAAATAGTCATCTTTTTCTTTCTCTCATCTAAGGAATTTTGCTTTTACATAAGGTAGAATAATGTCCCCAGGGACCTCGGAGCCATAAAACGAGTTCCTCCCCTGGTGAGAATGGAACAGAGGAAGACTGGCCTATAGAGACTAGAGAGTCTTATCTCTCGTCTAGACTGTGACTTCTGGAAATTCTAGGATGTCAACTCTCACAGTCTTTGGGTTTTAAAAATAAGCATAAATGTAAAAATGACACTCTACAGGTTCCTGCCACCTGCAATATGTATTTCAGCCAAGCCAGTATTCCTACATTCACATTAACCATTTCATATCACCCCTTAGCTTGTGGGGACCGTCAGTATAGCTTCTTTCTGAAACATGCCCTGACACAGGCATTGTGAATCTAGAGACACAAGCAGAGCTGAGGCATGAACTGAAAGTACAGTCATTATTACCTTACAATGCTCTGAGGTCCAAGCAAATCTGCTGCAAGCCTTCCATCCCCCAATGAACATTCCACAAAGGGAAGAAGCATTCTTCTGATTCAATAAGACCATCAGTGACACCTCAGAAGTGGGTACAGTAGGAGCAGCATGGCTCCCCTCAGGCCTCTCACAATCCTTCCCAATGGGCATGATGGTGTCCAGCCTCCCGGATGATTCCACTAAAGCTTCGGAGAGAAAGGGAATCCATCAGTCACCAGCTGCCTCGCTGGCCACAATAGCAAAAGGGAGCAAGGACCCCTTGGAATTCCCAGAATTCTTGGAGAAGGGTAGCTTTTCAAGGAGCCTCCTGTGTGAATAGGAGATGTAGAAGAGCCCTTTGGACCTGGCACTGGGATGAAGGTGGTTGCGTTTTTCATCAGACTGGCTGAAGCCTGGAAAACTTGGGTTTTCGAATAATTACAAAACAGTGAGAAAGAGGCTGTCATTGGGATGGGACTCAACAATAGGAAATAGAAGAGACAGAAATGAGGTGAGGAAAACTTGAGGTTGGGGAGAGTCAGGGAAGGCTTCCCAGAGAAGGTGACTCTTAAGCTAGGGCAAGAAGAATGAGTAGGAGTAGCTCATCTTACTGAATAGGGGGGAGGGGATTCCAGGAATAGAAAGCAGTTTATGCTAAGGCCCAGAGGATGCAACCACAAGGTGAGTGTGGAGAAGGGAAGGTGGAGCAGTGGTGGCAGAATGGAAAACAGGTCATCTAGGGGAAGATGAAGAGCCCTGAAGGCCATGTTGGAGACTCTGAACTTTTCTGTAGGCCACAGGGAGGCACCGTCAAGTTTAAGAAGTGACTCAACTTCAGGAGATTTGCATTTGGGAAAGATTGCAATGGCAACATTGTGAAGGAGAGACTGGAGAAGGTCAAGGCTGGAGTTAGGGAGTCTGCTCAACCGTCCAGAGCAGACGAAGGTGTTCTTGGCTAAGGCAGTGTCAGTAGAATGGAGAAGGGACTACTAAAGGAAAACTTCCTCCAAGCAGGAAGAATCAAAATAGTTATAGTACTTGATGGTTTCCAAACTCATATCCAGTCTCATTTAATCCTCATACAAACCCACCAAGGCAAGTAGAGCCAATAGTGGTGTCACTTCTAGCTAAAGAAATGGGCTCCAGTTGGATGACTCATGGCTAGAAATTTCCAATCAAGACAGACTCCACATGCCCAGGTCAGAGCTCTTTCCACCATACTGCAATGCCTGACACTAATCAGCCGATGTTTAAGAACTAGATGACTGTACTCAGAGAAAATACAGGTGATTTGAGAGAAACCCCACTGGCAAGGAGACTGTCTTAGTTTCTTATTACTGCTATAACAAAATACCACAAGTGGATGGCTTTAACAAACAGAAATTTATTTTCTCACAGTTTAGGAGAGTAGAAGTCCTAATTCAGGACACTGGCTCTACGGGAAGGCTCTCTCCGCCTGCTGTAGGGAAAAATCTTTGTCTCACCTTCTTTAACATTCTTGGAGTTCCTTGGAGTTCTCCATGCGGCATCTATCTTTCCCCCATTCCTGCTTGCTTCCTTCTGTGCCTAATCTGTTCCTTTTATATTTCAAAAGTGATTCATTTAAAACATACCCTACACTGATGTGGTCTCATTAATATAACAAAGAAAACTCTATTCCCAAATGGGGTTACATCTACAGGTGTAGGGATTAGGATTTACAACACATATTTAGGGGGAGGGGAGCGACACAATGCAATCTATAACAGAGACCAAGTTAAGGAAGAGAAATTCTTGAGAAAAGAATAGTTCTTTCTGATGGTCAGAAAATAATATTCCTCTGAGAGCCATTTTTTAGAACCAAAGAATTACATGAGAGATGTATTTTTATTTTGAGTTAATTTCTTTAAATATTTTATTATTTTATATTTTCTTTCCTATATTTTAATAGAGCCTATTTTTACTCAACCATGATCTGGCTGTTGGTTTGTTGTACTGTGGTAGCTTGAGTATTGCTATGATGCTAGAAGCTATGCCAGCAGTATTTCAAATATCAGTAAGGTCACCCATGTTGGACAGGTTTCAGCAGAGTTTCCAGACTAAGACAGACTAAGAAGAAAGGCCTGGTGATCTACTTCTAAAAATTAGCCTATTAAAACCCTATAGGATCACAATGAATATTGTCCCATATAGTGCTGGAAGATGATCCCCATAGGTTGGAAAGCACTCAAAATACACAGTGGACTCAAGCATACCCATGATCATGAAGATGGTGGGGAACCAGGCAACAGTTCATTCTGTTATACATGGGGTCCCCGTGAGTAGGAGCTGATTCAACAGCAACTAACAACAACATTTGTAACCAAAGATGTGATTACTGTCTCAAGAACCCGCTACCATCTGGTAGGTATATAAAAGGTGCATTAACCCCTTACAAGCAATGTTAAGATATTTAAATAAATCAATATGATTTATCTACCTAAAATTTGCATATACTGTAATGAAATAGTTCTGTCTTCAGCCAGTTAACTATGTTTCATGTTGAAAATTTCCAGAGACGGCATTCCAAAGAGGAGTAAACAGTAAAGATCTGTAACACAAATGCAAGATCTTTGAAGAAGAAAACCCCCTACTCCCTTGGCAGTGACCAAATAGGAAAAGTGTAGGAACTTTTTCTTCAAAGGAGACCTCCATGTGACTGCTCAACTGTGGTTCACAGTGACTCATTTAATCCTAAAGTGTTATCTGGTCAGAGCTGTGCTAACTAGCAACATGTTTCTTTGTCTGTAGTTTGAGATCCTCAAACAGAAGATTATTAGTGAAAGAAAATTATAAGAAAGTACCTAGAAAATGGCTGATAGATACTATCTGGATGCAGCTGGTTGCTGTCAAAACTAGACCCTGGATATAAGACAAATCCTTTCCCACGAACTGTCTAAATTCTTTTATGTTGCCCAAACACTATGGAATTGACATTCACAATATATAAAACTGAATTCTTGATACCCTAACCCAAGTCTGGTCTTCCTCTAGTCTTTCTCATCTTCATAAATGTCACTTTGATTCATCTAGATATTCATTCCTGAAAGCATCCTTTATCTTCACATTCAATCTATTGCCAAGTCTCAACTAGATCTAATCATCTCAAGCCACTCTTACCACCCCAGTTCATGACACCATCAGTCCTCATCCCAATGGGAAAATTCAAGATCCTCCCTGCTGGTCCCCCCACTTCCACTCTTACCTTCTCTACACTTCTCCCCAAGGCAGCTAGAATGATCTTTAAATACTAACCAGAAAATTAAAAGACCTAACAGGTATATGCCCGAAAGAATTGAAAGCAGGCGCTCAAACAGATACTTAAACACTGTTGTTCATTGCAGCATTATTCTCAATAGCTAAAAGGTGGAAGCAGTACAAGTGTCCATCAATAGATGAAGGGATAAACAAAGTATGGGATGTGCATACAATGGAATGTTATTTATTTATAAAGAGAAATGAAGTTCTGGTACATGCTACAACATGAATGAACCCTGAAAATATTATGCTAAGTGAAATGTCAAACACGAAAGGACAAACATTGTGTGATCATACTTACATGAAATATCTAGAAAAGGCAAATCCATGGAGACAAAAACATTTTTCAAACATTAGTGATTACCCGGGGCTGGGGAGAGGAGGAAATGGGAAATTATTACTTAATGGGAGCTGAGTTTCTGTTTAGGGTAATGTAAAAGTTTTGGAAATAGTTACGGGTAATGGTTGCACAACACTGTGAATGTAATTAATGCCGCCAAGTTGTATACTTAAAATGGTTAAAATGGCAAGTTTTATGTTATATGTATTTTATCACAATAATTTTTTTTAAAGTCCCTCAGAGGTTTCCCTTTACTCCTACAGTGAGACCCACACTCTGTAGCGTGTCCTACACTGTCTTAACATGATCTGTCCCAGCCCACTCTCCAACCTGACCTCACACCTCTCTCCCCAGCACACATTGTTCTCCAGAGACACTATCTTTTAATCCATAAATATGCCAATTAATTTCCCACGTCAGGGCCTTAGCACTTGCTGTTCTCTAGGCCTGGAATGCTCTGGTTCTTGATATTCACCTGGTTAACTCCTACCTCTTTCAGGTCCAGTTGAAATAGCCAGCTTTTCCTGATATGTCAGGTATCCAATTTATTGCAAATTATGTCATTCCTTCTTGACACAGTATTTTGAATCTACCATATTCATTGTTTATTTATCTTTTTAATACCTGTGTCTTCCACTACACTGTGATGTCCATAAGAGCAAGAACCAGGTGTGCCTGTCTGGTTCACTTCTGTTTCCCCAGCACCTAGCACAGTGCCAATACACAGCAGGTGCTCAATAGCTATTTGTTGAATGTGTGGATGAATAAATGAGAGGAAACCAAAGCTGAGGAATATTTTTGCTACATGAAGAGTTTTCATTTAAAAGATACTTGTATTTAAATCCATTTCTTAAGATTAGCCTAATACAAAGAAATAGTACACAGTTGAATTAAACATGCTTACGTTCAAATACTGCTTGTACCACTTAGCAGCTGTGTGACTTTGGGGAAGTTTCTTCCTTTTCTGCATTTTGAGTTTCTAAACTGCCTTCAGTATGGACCACACATCAACATAAAGAAAACAAAAATCCAGACTTCCGGGCAACATAGCACTACAGTCAGAAGAACCACACTGTCCCTCGGCAGCGAACATCAGAAAAACTAAGTCAAACAGAGTCACACGTCAGTCCTGAAACTCTAAGCGTCAGAAGAAGAGATGAAGAACTCAGCCAAGCACCAAATGGAATAAGAAACTGACTGAGAACAGAGAGTGAGGAGAGGTACATGCAGAGGTCCCCTATCAGCTACCGAAGCATGGATTCGCCATCTTGGACTCCTATCGGAGATCAGCGAACAGGGAGCACAAGAAAACAGCTTCACGGAGCTTCCAGCAGGAGACAGAACAACCAGTAACCAGCAATATAGACTTTCCCACCCCCCACCCTTCTTCACCCCCACTTAGCCTCCTCTGCTTCCTGCAGCCACAGTCTCTTGGCTGGGAAGAATCAGCTTCACTCCGGTGTCACCTGGATTCCACCCACCCACACTGGCCGGCTCTCTGAGTACCTGCTACCTGTTAGTACCTGCTAGTGTTGCTTTTTTCTGCTTCTTTAGATTTCTTCCTTACCTCTCACCACCTCCCCCTCCTTTCTCTCAAATACCTGGCTCCGTGTGCCATCTTTGCTTCTTCCT
>NW_004443977.1:6888968-6891654 GCF_000243295.1 Trichechus manatus latirostris
TTTTTCTTTCTCTTATTCCTTTTTTGTCTTTCTTCATTTCCAGTCTCTCATTTTATTCATTTTTTTCTTTTATCATTTTTCTTTTTTTTTAGTTTTGTTTTTCCCCATTTCTCAGTCTCTCATCTCTCCACTCCAATAGCAAACTCCCTTAGCACCCTTTTTTTGTTTATGTGTATGTTTTTGGCTCCTGTTCCTTTCTCCTCTCTCTCATCTTTCCCATACCCATCTTAGCTCCACACATCACAATATCCCCCCTCCTTCCTGCCTACCTGCACCATGCACTGAACATCACACTCCCAAGAAGCACAGGCACGGCCTACTGGAATCTGCCCTGCACTGATTCCTGGTTCACATTGTCAGCCCTGGTACATGCCACAAACAACCCATCCCAGCAACTCCCCTTCAGCTGGACCTGCCCCGCTGTATCATACCTGAGTGACTGACCCTGCCCATTGGAGAAGGTGGTGAAAAGTATCATGCCCACAGATGAGCAAATGACAAAGAACACACAGCCCACCTGCTCAGACATAACCAAATAAAACAAAAAAGCAGGATGAAACGAACAAATCTACAATCAATAAAAGAGGAAAATAACCACTGAATGCCCCAAAGACAGCAGACAATATCAAAACATTTACAAAAACAGGACAGGATGGTTCCAGTAGGCATCTAAAATAAAACACCAGATGACCATCCAGTAGAAGAAAAAGCACTAAACCTAACCGATAGGGAATTCAGATCTCTAATATTCAGAATTATCCAAGAGTTGAAGCAAAAAGTAGACAAAAATGAGGAAAAAATAGATGAATTCATGGAAAAGGCAGACAAATTCCTGGAAAATGCAGACAAAAAAATGGAAGAATTCAAGAAAATAATACAGAAAAAATGCTAAAATAAATTCACAACTAGAAATCATACAAAAACAACAATTAGAAAAAAAGATAAACAAGATTTCAGAAATGGACCGTGTCATATAAGGGCTGAGGAGCAAGTTTGAAACGATGGAAGATAGGATCCGTGAAATTGAAAACAAACACTTGGATACAACTCTGAGGAAAAATCAGAAAAAAAAACGAAGAAAAATGAAGAAACCCTGAGAATTATGTGAATCTATGAAACCCTGGGATACAATCAAAAGCAAAAATCTCCGAGCGATCAGAGTTCCAGAACAGGGGGAGAAAACAGAAAACACAGAGAGGATCATTGAAGAATTGCTGACAGAAAACTTCCCCAATATCATGAAAGGTGAAAAGCTGATATCCAAGAAGCTCAACGAACCGCATATAGGATAGACCCTGAAAGAAAATCACCAAGGTATATCATAATCATACCAAAACCAAAGACAAACAAAGAATCCTGAGAGCAGCTCAAGAAAAACAAAAAGTCACATACAGAGGAGAAACCATAAGACTAAGCTTGAATTATTCAGCAGAAACCATGCAGGCAAGAAGGCAATGGGATGACATATATAAAACCTTGAAAGAAAAATATTGCCAGCCAAGAATAATATACCCTGCAAAACTCTTCATTCAAATATGATGGTGAAATTAGGTCATTTCCCAATAAACAGAAATTAAGGAACTATGTAAAAACCAAACTAAACTTACAAGACTTATTAAAGGGAGTCCTTCGATCTGAGAACAAACAACATCAGCCCACAGGCTAAACATAGGACACAGGATTGTACAAGCCAGATACCAACCTAGGAAATGAACTCTTAAGGACTATGCAAAACCAAAAGAATTACAAAATCTGTAAATGACAACAGTATCAGAACAATAAAAGAGGGAATAAATGGTGTAGGTATAGAACCTTCTAATTGAGAGGAAGGTAAGGCAATACCAAGTAAAAGCAGACTGGTTCAAATCTACGGAGATAAGGGTAAATTTCAAGGTAACCACAAAGAAAGTTAACAAACCTACTCATCAAAATAAAGACGAAAAACATAAAGTCTCAGTAAAAAAACAAAACCTACAAAAACAAAAGAAATGGAAAAAAAATCCACAAACAAAAGGAACTCTGCACAAGAGAGTAAGAGGAACAAAGAAAATGTCAGCACCACAAAAAAAAACACTACAAAATGCAATCCCACTCCTAGGAGTATATCCTAGAGAAATAAGAGCCGTCACACGAATAGACATATGCACACCCATATTCATTGCAGCACTATTTACAGTGGCAAAAGGATGGACACAAACTAGATGTCCATCAACAGATGAATGGATAAACAAACTATGGTACATACACACAATGGAGTATCATGCAAAGATAAAGAACAATAATGAATCTGTGAAGCGTCTCAGAACATGGATGAAACTGGAAGACATTATGCTGAGTGAAATAAGTCAATAACAAAAGGACAAATATTGTATGAGACCTCTACTGTAAAAACTCATGTAAAAGTTTACACACAAAAAGAAACAATCTTTGTTGGTTACGAGGGATGGGAGGGGTGGGGGGAACTAAATAGACAATAGATATGTGGTATCTTTGTTGAAGGGTAAGACAGTACCCAATACTGGGGAAACCAGCACAATTTGTACAAGGAAAGGTCATGGAAGCTCCATAGACACTTCCAAACTCCCTGAGGGACTGAATTGCTGGGTGGGGGGCTGTGAGGACCATGGTCTCAGGGAACATCTAGCTTAATTGGCATAACACAGTTTATAAAGACAATGTTCTACAT
>NW_004443977.1:6892333-6910589 GCF_000243295.1 Trichechus manatus latirostris
GTCATAAAACAATATGTGTACTGACTGTTTAATGAGAAACTATTGTTCTGTAAACCTTCATCTAAAGTACAATAAAAAAAAAATTTAAAAGAAAACAAAAATCCTCCCAACTGGATCAATAAGCATGATAAACAGAGAAAAGACTGAAGTTGTCAAGGATTTCATTTTACTTGGATCCACAATCAATGCTCATGGCAGCAGCAATCAAAAAATCAAACGAAGTAGTGCATTGGACAAATCTGCTGCAAAAGACCTTTTTAAAGTGTTCAAAAGCAAAGATGTTAGTTTGAGGACCAAGGTGCACCTGACCCTACCCATGGTATTTCCAATCACCTCATATGCATGTGAAAGCTGGACAATGAATAAGAAGACCAAAGAAGAATTGATGCCTATGAATTCTGGTATTGGTGAATAATATTGAATATACCGTGGACTGCCAGAAGAAGGAACAAATCTGTCTTGGAAGAAGTACAGCCAGAATGTTCCTTAGAAGTGAGGATGGCGAGACTTCATCTTACGTACTTTGGACATGTTATCAGGAGGACCAGTTCCTGGAGAAGGACATCATGCTTGGTAAAACAGAGGGCCAGTGAAAAAGAGGAGGACCCTCAACAAAATGTATTGATGCGGTGGCTGCAACAATGGGCTCAAACATAGCAACAATTGTGAGGACAGTGCAGGACTGGGCTGTGTTTTGTTCTATTGTACACAGGATCACTGTGAGTTTTAACCAACTCAACAACACCTAAAAACAACAACAACAAAATGTATAATGGGAATAACAAGGAGCCCTGGTGGCACAGTGGTTAAGGGCTGGGCTGCTAATCAAAAGATCCGCAGTTGGAATCCACCCGCCACTCCAAGGGAGAAAGACGTAACAGTTTGGTTCCGTAAAGATTACAGCCTTAGAAATCCTATGGAGCAGTTTTACTCTGTCTTGTAGGGTCGCTGTAAGTCAAAATCCACTCAATGTCAGCGGGTTTGATTTGGGGTTTTGTTTATCTCATAGTAGGACTAAAGGTGATTTTTTTTTCTTACAATCTTATTGTACTTTCCAATTTGTCTACTGTTATAATCAGGAAAGAGCAATAAGCACTATTTTAGAAAATGCCTGTCTCACAAGGTTATTTACACCCTGGACATTGGCAAATACTACACACCAGGTTTTAGTTTATTTGGGTTTATATTTGTTGTTGCTGTTTGTTTTCAGAGCACTGCTTGTTAAACACTCACCAGCACAACAGTGAATTGAACTGCACATACCTAAAGACAAAAATAATTACAAAACAAAATTACCACAAAATTTGAAGACTTTTCATTAATCTTAGTGTTGGTAGTAGCTTTAGTACTGTTATTCCGAGATTGTTTTGCACATAGTATGGGATAAACAAATGAGTAATTATGTTGCTACTGTTAGGAATCCAGATTTTGGAGAGAGGGAGAGAGAAGATACAAATGTAAGAAGAGGTTCAGTAAAAACCCCTAGTCCTGAATTAGAGTTAGAATGTGCACAGGATGTATTTTATTTTGTCTAACATAATCATGGAGTGGAATCAGCAAAATTCAAACTACATTGTTTCTTAAATTAAAACAAAACAAAAATCACAAGAAAAATAAAAAGAATTGGAGGGACAATCTATTGATTAAAAAAGACTTAAAAGATACATTAACCAATCTCACTGGATGCACTTTATTCAGATCCCGACTCATTCAAACACCGCTAAAATAAAATAAAAAGGGAGGAAGAGAGAGAGAGAAAGAGAGCAAGCCAAGTGAGCATGTTCCTAGACAGTCAAGGAAACATGAATGCTGGCTGGAAATCTGATGTTATTAAGGAATTTTTGTCAATTTGGGGGATGAGACAATGACATGTGCTTATGTTTTGATAGCATAGTCTTTGTCTTTTAGAAATATATCCTGAAATATTTACATATGAAATTACATTATATCTCAGGCTTCCTTCAAATCATTGGTGGTCGGGGGAATAAGAGGGGCTATACTCATTGCCGTCAAATCTATTCCAACTCATAGTGACCCTGTAGGACAGAGTAGAATGTCCCACAGGGTTTTCAAGAAGCAGCTGGTGGATTCGAACTGCCAGCCTTTTGGTTAGCAGCCACGCTCTTAACCACTGCGCCACCAGGGCTCCAAGAAGGGCTGGAGAAAAATAAAATTGGTTATACACTGATCATTGTGAAGCTCAGGGATGGATACATGGGAGCTCAAGATACTATTTACCTAATTTTGTCTATGCTTGAAATTTTTCTTTAAAAAAGAGTTTATTTTTAAGATTAAGCTCCCTACACCTTTCTGTTAGATTTTGCTGTCCCCAGTTTTCTTTACACATATAAGCATATTTTTTTTGGATTGACATAAATTTCTGGGGGTGTGTTTTCACTATCATCATCACCTACTAAAAATCATTTACTAAGTATCTTATGTGTGGCCTCAGTTTAATAAAATTCACATATTACCAAAACATAGACATAAAACATGCTGAATTAGTTAGGGGGGAAAAAAAACAACTTAATAGAGTCTTTTTATAAACCAAGGGACCTTTTAAGCTGTTAATGAAATACTTAATTAGGAGCCACAAACACCTCCCAAACAATAAGCAATCAGAACTTTTAAAAAAGTCACAAGCCTTTAAAAGAGTTATTGTTGCCATATAACATTATAGAGGCCCTTATAGAAGGATTCTTAATGGCATCTGGAATCTGAGTGCATCTGCTGCAGGTGAGTCAACAAAGCTTCCATAAAGCCATGGGACAAACAGGATGAGCTGATGGACCTGAGGGGCTTTTTTATGAATAGCCCGTTAGGAGAAGTGTGAGACAGCACTTCTATCCACTGCACATTCCACTGAAAAAGGAAGCCACACAGAAGTACAAGGAGGCATCAGACTAGACCACCCCCATTTGCTTTCGGTGTGAAATATCCCTTCCCAGTTCAGACAGACAGCAAATATTTGACAACGAAAGAGGAGAGGCAGGTGCAGTATTTGGACAAGTCCTTGTACCGTATTGAGTCATCAGGGGGGCATTTATTTGGGTCAGTAACCTTCAGACACAGCTGGTGCTCTTGGTCACTATAAAAGGTAGGTGGTATTTAAAGAGGAGATTCAACCCTGGCTTCTGCCCCAGAGTTCCAACTAAATAAAAAAGCCACACACCGTGCCTGGCAAGTCAGTGATGAGAGACCTCTGCCATCAACCACAGTCAGTAACAAAGATGAACCTGGGAAAGTGTCCTGAAGCCATTCTTCAGGTGAGATCAACAAAGTGCTCACTTTTGGAGCCCCTAGTCGGTATTCTTAAAAGACTTAAGTCACTCAGGAGTGCAGTTTTCTGAGCAGCTTGATGCCAGTGTCCCTTCGAGTAAGTCCACTGGGCCATTTGCATCAGAACCACCCCGAGGTGTTGCTAAAATGCAGATTCCTGGATTCCACCCATGACTCCCTAAATCAAAATGGGAGGCTATGGCTTGGGAATCTGCATTTTTAACAAGCACCTCTGTTGGTACATATGCACACGTAAAACTTGGGAATCGCTGTACTAGGTCAACAGTGAACAGTGAATGTTATCACAGATCACAAAATGCCAGACGGTGGAAAAAATGCTTATTATCACGACCCCCTCACCTCCGTTTCCACTCCCCAAAGACGTCTTGATGAAGAACTACTTTTGGTTTCCTAAAATGATCCAAAAAACAAAACAAAACCCATTGCCATCGAGTCAATTCCGACTCATAGCGAACCTACAGGACAGAGCAGAACTGCCCCATAGGGTTTCCGAGGAGCACCTGGTGGATTTGAACTGCTGGCCTTTTGATGAGCAGCCAAATGCTTAACCACTGCGTATGGTATAAAAGGTTGAACTTGCGCTTGGGAAGAAAAACACTGAGACACAAGTCTGGGGACAATTGCCAAAGTCTCTTCCTGCTTGGGAATTTTCCTAATTCCCTCACCTCTTCTAAGGCTTTGCTCAAATCTCACCTTCTCATGGGATCAGCTGTGAGCAACTCACTGAAAACAGCACCTGCTCCTCACCTCTTGCCCACACTCCCAACCTCCTTTTTCTTTCTGCCATAACATTTATCATCTTTTAACAGTCTATAAAATCTACTTTCTTACTTTGTTAACTGTTCATGTCTCTTTCCCTCCACTGGTTGTAAGCGCCATGAGAGCAGGAATATTTATTTTGTTCATGTATATATGCCAAGTGCCTAGAAGTATGCCTGACACATAGCAAAAAAAAAAAAAAAAAAAAAAAAACCAGTTGTCATCGAGTTAATTATGACTCATGACGACCCCATGTGCTTCAGAATAGAACTGTGTTCCATCAGGTTGTCATGGTTGTGAACTTTTGGAAGCAGGTAGCCAGGGCTTTCTTCTAAGGTACTTCTGGGTAGATTCAAACTGCTCGCCTTTTGGTTAGTAGCTGAGTGCTTAACCGTTGTTGCCACCCAGGGACACTGACACACAGTAGTAACTCAAATAGATATTTGTTGAATGAATGTACGTTATTGATGTTTAATAACTAGATTTTAAAGCCACAGTTGTTAACTGAAGGAGAGAGAGAAAGGGGAAGGGAGAACTCACTGTGCTGGGCACTGCATAGCCATTCGTGTTTATTAATATAGAGCTACCCATCCCCTAGAGTCCCTGAGTGGGTGCAAATGGTTACCACACTTGACTGCTAACAGAAAGGTTGGAGATTTGGGTCTACCCAGAGCCACCTGGGAAGAAAGGCCTGGTGATCTACTTCTGAAAAATCAGCCACTAAAAACTCTATGGAGCACGGTTCCACCCTGACACACGTGAGGTCGCCATGAGTCAGGATCAACGTGACAGCAACCAGTTTTTACCCTTCCCTCACAGAGTTTCTGGAACAAGGACCTTCAACTGGCAAGTCCCAACCTAACAGCCAGTCTTAAAGTCTGACCTGGGTGGCAACCCACTGAAGAGCTAGAACACGCTTTCTCCTCAAGATTCCTGGAAATCCCTACAGGGAAAAAGAAATATTGCCAAGGTCATGGACTTATACCCTAGGTGATTCTCTCCACCACTTCATCTCCAAGTCATTACAAAAATCTTAACAGGTTTTGGAATCTAAAATTAGCTCTTCATCCGGAAGCAACTGGGAATTGCCAAGCCCTTTGCCTAAGACCTTGAAGCAGGCCCCAGACACAGCTCATGAGTCTGTCACCACTGGTTGTAAAAGCAGATAAATCAAACATGAGCCTGGACTATTAAAACTGCATTAAAAGCAATATATATGAGCAAATGTAGCCTATGAGACAGAAAGCAGGGTTGCTGGAAAAATCATTGGTTCAGAACAAAGGACTGGGTTTGGCCCCTGAGTCTCACCAGGCCTTAATCAGTTCCAATTGCTCAAATCCTACTGGACTCCTAAAAATGAAAACAGTAGCATCAGCACTTTGTCCTCTGAGATGGAAGGTAAGCCTCTCAGGGAAAATCTGGAAGGACACACCTACACCAAATCCATAACTGTGGTTATCTCTGGGGCGCAAGACTGTAGAAAGACAGGAAGCGACACTTTTAAATTGACACACCTCTGGATTTTACAAATTTATCAAAACAAGCATGTACTACTTTTATGATTTAAAAAATCAGTAATAAGTCTTTTTTTTTTTTTCTTTTAAAGGAATTCTATGTTGGAGGAAGGAGCCCTGGTGGGACAGTGGTTAAGAGCTCAGCTGCTAACCAAAAGGTCGGCAGTTTGAATCTACCAGCTGATCCTTGGGAACCCTATGGGGCAGTTCTACTCTGTCTTATCGGGTCACCATGAGTCGAAATTGACTAGACTCAATGGGTTATATGGGAGGAAAGGAAGTCTCTGGGTGGCACAAACTGGTAAAAGCTCAGCTACTAACCAAAAGGTTAGCAGTTCGAATCCCCCCAGAGGCACCTCAGGAGAAAGGCCTGGTGATTCATTTCCAAAAGATCACAGCCATTGAAAACTCTATGGAGCACAGTATTACTCTGAAACACATAGGGTCGCCATGAGTCTGTTTGGTTTTTGTTTATATTGGAGGATAAAATTAGGCTTATCATGCCATGACGATATGGAAATTCTCCGTGAGAGGCAATTGCAACGTGCTCCATTGGGAAGAACGGAAAAATACACATCTCATCCGGCTTGTGGACAGCAAGGCCACTCCATTCCAGGAACCAGAGTTCGACCTCACCATGGTGCTCCACACCTGGGACCCTCTTCTGTTTCTTTAGCCTCTGCAGAGGCGTAACTAGGGTATGGCAGGTACTGTGCTGGCCCTGGGTGCATGGCGCCACTGAGCAGTTTCTATTAACCCAGTACAGCTAGTAGTGTTATCCACAGAAAATGGCGCCAACGTCAAGCACTGAAATTGCGCCTCTGTCCAAACATCTGACGCTCCTTTTCAGATAACTTTACTGTAATATCAGCTCAAAACTACAAGTCAAGCTCATTAATCTTTTAATGAATACATTAATGTGCTTGAGGAAGGACTCGGGCCGTTCTGGGTTAATAGAAACTGCTCAGTGGTGCCATGAGCCCAGGGCCGGTGCAATAGTGTAGATACGCCACTGGTGGAGCCATGTGCAAGTGTGCATTCCACAAACACCTCTGCTCAGAAAAGCAGTCTGCAGTGCCCTCTGCAAGTTTGATTGCCTAAGACCAAAGCTAATCTCCATCTGTTTCAAATGACTCCTTGTTTGCAGGAAGCCCAGAGTCCTGCTGAACAAACTGGTTTAAACCCTCAAGCCCTGTTCCAAAGGCACACAGCAAAGGGATTTATGAGAAGCTGTGTCTGGAGACAAGAGGAAAATATTGGGTAATTAGAGCAGCCTCTTCCAGGGGCTGGCTGTGGTGGGTAACTAGACAGCCATCCTGAAGCAAGGCAGAGAGCTGGGTCATGTTACCTGGACTGGACAGAACCACAGCGGGCCCCATTCACAAACCACATCCGTCAGCCCAGAGTCTGCAGAGGCTCCGTGCTGAGGGCACCTTTTCCAAAATTTAGTGACTCAGACATGTAACCAGAAAGAGTCTGCATCTCCCTGTGGTCAACGTCTGTGACTGCGGATGAGGCAAGGCAGGTATTGCACAATGACTTTCAGAGTTGGGAGGAACTATTCAGAGGGTGATTTCAAACTATGCTTCACAGAGCTCCAGGGATCAGAGAAGGCATCTTAGGGGATGTCAGTGAGGCCTAAGGGGGCTCCCTCTGGTTCGCCCCTTCTGACTTCCTCAAGAGCAGTTGGCTGTTTATTTTATATTTGGCTTCCCCCTTGTAAATGACAGATGGCCTTGTGGCCCCATCTCAGCATGGAGTCACATTCAAAGAAACAGCTGGCCATCAAAAAAATAATAATCAAAAGTAATTCAAATCTATACTGTCTCTAAAGAAAAAGCCAAAGAGATGGAGTCCATTCTTACTGCACACCAAGATGTCTTTAAAATCCATTACTCCCAATCTCTGCCATTCTCGATATCCCCCACGCAGATGGTAGCTGTTTCCCAAAATTGTACTCTCCATTCCATTCTCGTAACCAGACAAAAAGTTTCCAAGACATCCAGCCGGTGTGGCTCATCTACCTCGCCCAGTCCTTTCCTGGCTCACTTCTCCATTATATAGCTCAACCAGGGCCTCCAACCAGTGGAATTTGCATTTCCGTCTGTCTTAGTCATCTAGTGCTGCTATAGCAGAAATACCATAAGTGGATGGCTTTAACAAACAGAAGTTTATTCTCTCACAGTTTAGGAGGCTAGAAGTCTGAACACAGGGCGCCAGCTCCAGAGGAAGGCTTTCTCTCTCTGTCAGCTCCAGGGGAAGGTCCTTGTCATCAATCTTCCCTGGTCTAGGAGCATCTCAGTGCAGGGGCCCCCAAGTCCAAAACTCCCCAGGCCCCCACTCCCAGCTCTTTCTTGGTGGTATGAGGTCCCTTTCCTCTCTGCTCATTTCTCTCTTTTATGTCTCAAAATAGATTGACTCAAAATACAACCTCACCCTGTAGATTGTATCCTGCATCATTAACATAACTGCCTCTAATCCTGTCCCATTAACATCATAGAGGTTAGGATTTACAACACATAGGAAAATGACATCAGATCACAAAATGGAGGACAACCACACAATACTGGGAATCATGGTCTAGACAAGTTGACACATATTTTTGGGTGACACAATTCAATCTATAACATTCCACCCTTTGGCCCCTCAAAATTCATGTGCTTGCCACATGTAAAACACTTCCACCCTACCATATCATCCCAAAAGTCTTAAATTAATTCCAAGTCCAAATTCCATCCTGGGCCAAAATTCCTCTTCATCTGTGAAATCTAGAATACAAGTTACCTGTTTCTAAAGTATAGTGGTAGAGCAGACATGAGGTAGACATTTCCAACTGGGAGAAATTGGAGGGAAAAAAGGAGTAACGGGCACTAAGCAAGTCAAAACCCAGCAGAACACATTACATTAGCTCTCAAGGCTTGAAAATAATCCTCTGTTCTCTGAGACAGTCTTGGCAATGGCCTTGCCTTCCAGATTCTGGGTGGATGCCCCTCAGCCCTGGGCTTCAGCTTTACCTTCCAGGCCCACTGTGCTGGCAAATCTGCTCACTGGGTTTTAGGTGGCCCCATTCTCCTAGCACATCTGAGTGGCGACCCCCTCTCCCCAGCAGACCCCATTCTTCTGCCCCTTGGGCATGGCAGCCCTACCCACTCAGCTTTGAGAAGTGGATCTGGCCCCCTCCCCCTGGCACTCGTGAATGGCAGCCCCACACTCTAGAACTGAGTTGGTGAAGACCTGACTCTTTGAAACCCAGGAGGCTGGGGCCCCCTTTGACACTCATCAAGCCATGGTTCCACACTTTGAGACTACAGAGGTCGTGGCCCTACCCATTGAGACCAAGGCAGCTCTGCTTCCTGTGCTCCTTGTCTCTTCAGCTTCTTCTTCCTGGTTCCTCAGCCTCTCAGACCCTCAGGCCTCTTACGCCTCCAGCAAGTGCTACAAAGCTCTTCAGCTCTACCAATAAGTGGCCAGAGGTACCCTACTCCACTAGTAAACCTCCTGCTGAAGGCACTCAGCTCTCTTGCTCCATGGGTTGGCTCCCACACAGTCTCACGGAGGTTTCCTGGTTCTGCTGCTGCTAGTTCTCTGCTGCTGCTTCTCGCTGTCTGTGCCATCTCTGTTGTTATATCTCTCCTCACTTCCTTCTGAGCCCTTACCAGAACTGTTCTGATGTCCATAACTCTACCAACAGTCTCTTCAAAGCAATCTAAGCTTTTACTATCAGGCAACTTAAAAATCTTCCAGCCTTTACCCATTCAGAGTTTCCAAATCACTTCTACATTGTACGTATCTGTTAGAGCAGCACCCTACTCTTGGTACCAAATTTATTAGTTATCTAGTGCTGTTATAACAGAGGAGCCTTGGTGGCACAGTGGTTAAGAGCTTGGCTGCTAACCAAAAGTCCAACAGTTCAAATCCACCAGCTGCTCCTTGCAAACACTATGGGGCAGTTCTACTCTGTCCTATAGGGTTTCTATGAGTTGGAATCAACCTAATAGCAAGGGGTTTGACTTGTTTTTTTTTTTTTTTTTTTTCATTATAACAGAAATACCACAAGTGGATGGCTTTAACAAACAGAAGTTTATTCTCTTACAGTTTGGGAGGCTAGAAGTCCAAATTCAGGGCACCAGCTCCAGGGGAAGGCTTTCTCTGTCTGTCGGCTCTGGGGGAAGGTCATTGTCATCAATCTTCCCTGGTCTAGGAGCATCTCAGCACAGGGACCTCAGATCCAAAGATGCACTCCACTCTTGGCTCTTCTTTCTTAGTGGTAATGAGGTCCCTCTCCTCTCTGCTCACTTCTCTCTTTTATATCTCAAAAGAGACTGGCTCAAAATATAATACCCTATACACTGTGTCCTGCATCATTAACACAACTGCCTCTAATCTTGCCTCATTAACATTGTAGAGGTTAGAATTTACAACACATAGAAAAATTACATCAGAACACAAAATGGAGGACAACCACACAATACTGGGAATCATGGTCTAGCCAAGTTGACACACATTTTTGGGACACAATTCAATCCATAACATTACCCCAGATATACTAAATCAGAGTCTACATTTTAACAAGATCCCCAGGTGATTCTTATGTATAACTTCCTGGGAACTTATTAGAAATGCAAATTCTCAGCAGGGAACTTGTTAGAAAAGGAAATTCTCACCAGGGGTTCAAAATGGAACGAACCTGTTTGAAGTCCTGAACTCAACTTCACCTCTCTGGCTTCCTCTTCCCCACCCCTCTTTGCTCCATTACCCAGAGTCAGCTCCATGTCAGAAAGACCAGTAATTGATGTAGTGAACATGAATAATCCTTCTTTGTTGGAAGGCAGAGAAAATGGAGAAAGACAGAATCCTAATACAGTGATCATTTTTTCCTTGTTGCTTTGAGGTCCCACATAAAAATTCATTCTTAAAAGGATGTCACTGCTGTAGTTCATCCTAAATGGGGCCTTGTCTCTGTGGAAATTCTAACCAGTAATCATTCTGCCTCTGAACATCCAGTGACAAGGAGTTCATTACTTCACAAAGCAATCTGCATAGTTTTTGGCCAAGTTTCATTTTTGGAAGTTCTTTCTTAGCCAGATTTTTGATAGGGTTTGAGGTCTGGCCAAAGGTCCACCTGCTTAAAAATATCTCTCTCCATCAACCAACAGAAATGTCTCAGTGCTCGAAAGTCCCATGTTAGGTTCCCAAGGACTGGTTAAATATAACTATAGTATCTAAAATAGGTAAATCCTTCAGTTACTAACACTAACTCTATTTTCTGAATTCATTTCTCAAATTAGCAGCCAGTAATACCTTGATATGTTGGTTGGCTTAGGAATGAAGATGGAAAAAATTCCAAAGTATGAGGCGACTAGGAGGAAAAACCCAGAGAAAGAACTTGCAGCAAAATGAAGGAGGGGCTGGAGCAGCCAGAAAGGACATATCCCAAAGACAGTCTGTATTAGAGCCCCAATGTCCAAGCCCTCAGCCCCCAGAGTGCTGTATCTTTAACCACCAGGGACCACTTTCCAAGAAGCCTCCAGTTGTCATAATACTAGTGGACACTGTGGTTCCAGATGTACTTTTGGAGTGGAATACCTCCTGAGGCCTTGACCTCAGCAAATGCCCCTGACCTGACAAAATCGCTAACTCTTTTTCCTCTGCTCTAACAATGGATTGACACAGTGGCAGCAATAATGGACTCAAGCACAACAACAATCTTGAGACTGGTGCAGGACCAGGCAGTGTTTTGTTTTGTACATAGGATCGCTATGGGTCTGAATCAACTCAACGGCACCTAACAACAACAACCCCACCAGGGGTCTCATCACCTGGTTCCAAACACCTCAATTACTCTATTATCTCTACTCTATCTTCTGTTGCAAACTTCACTCTCTTCAAGTTGGCTGCCCTCTCATCTCCTGGTGATAACCAGGGCCTATTTCCACACCCAGCCCAGTCTGGCAGTCTGGTCCCCTGACCCAATAAGCTCTGGCTCTCTGAAGACTCTTTCTCCACTAGCTCTTTTCTTCTCCGACTTTTCTCTAGTTGTTCATAAGCAGCTACACCTGGTGTCTCCCACCTCTAGTCAGGCCAGCCCAAGCCTAGTTCTAAGAGAATTTTACTTAAAGTTTTACTCAGGAACACCCTTCCTGCTTGACATCACAAAACCAGCCACACTGGTAAGTCCTTACATTTTCAGGGATTTCTAAATGTTGTCAAATGAATAAATGAATGAATGCCTTTTCCCATGTGGTGTTGTGAGAATTTACCAAAGAAATGTTCCCTTGAGTGATATGTGTGTAACAATAACAATGACAATTATTTTCTGCTTTGAATTTTTTGTTGATACCATGTGTTTTCATTAATGGAAGCATGCTGAATCATTGAGTCTGTCTGAATTTTTGGTAGGTAGTATGGATTTTTTTTTTCCTTGCCCTCTCCCACAGTCCTACCACTAATTATATATCCCAGACTCGCCACTGGGGTCTATTGGAACATATGTGTAACAAATAAAAATTTTCAAAATTTCTATTTTTCCTACCAAAAATTCAGACACCTCATACAACGCCCTGTAAAAACAGTAATTTTTGGCACACACCCGTTTCTTTGGTTTCAGACAGTCAAAGGCCCCTGCCTTTCGGAAGCATGCACTGTCAGTGGTGCAGCAGCTTTCCAAGGCAGAAAAAGTACTTGGTCCCTAGAGGTAGCCATGAACACAAAAGGGTTATGAAGTTACCCGTTATGTATCTGTCCTTGGAGTCCTACTAGCTCTAGTAACAGTGGACATTCATTGCTTTTGTCAAATCATCTTCAATTCCCTTTCTTCTGATTTTCCTCTGGGGATTATCAATCAAGACATTTGGCCCTCCCCTGGCCAAGAGACCAGCTCATGGCCCAGTTAGGCCAATCAGGCTCTCTCTCCCAGGAATTTGCATCTTAAGCCATGTGACCTTAGAATGGCAATAATTGAGCAAATTCCTCCCGAAGGCTGTGCCCTTCGAGGACTGGCCAGTTGTTTAAGAGACAATATATTACTTCAGGGCACTAGAGCCAGCCTGCCCAGGATTGACCACGTGCTACCATTTATTATCCATGTGGCCTTGATTACTTAACAAAAGGTTACTTAACTTCTCCCTGCCTGGGATTCCTCTTCTGGATATCAGGAATACGCAGTGCCACTGAGGGTCTTCTTAGAGTCAAGCAAAGATTCAGACTCACAAGAGAACCATGAGCTCTGTCTTATTTATCTAGTGCTGCTATAACAGAAATACCACAAGTAGATGGCTTTAACAAAGAAAAATTTATTCTCTCACAGTCAAGTAGGCTAGAAGTCCGAATTCAGGGTGCCAACTCCAGGGGAAGGCTTTCTCTCTCAGTAAGCTCTGGAGAAGGGTCCTTGTTATCAGTCTTCCCCTGGTCTAGGAGCTTCTCCACACAGGAACCCTAGGTCCAAAGTACGCGCTCTGTTCCCGGTGCTGTTTTCTTCATGGTATGAGGTCCCCCTGTCTCTCTGCTCGCTTCTCTCTTTTATAATCTCAAAATAGATTGAAATAAGACAAAATCTAATCTCGTAGATTGAGTCCTGCCTTATTAACATAACTGCCTCTATTCCTGCTTCATCCACATCATAGAGGCAGGATTTACAACACATAGGAAAATCACATCAAATGACAAAATGGTGGACAATCACACAATACTGGAAATCATAGCCCAGCCAAGTTGACACATACTTTTCAGAGAAACAATTCAATCCATGACAGGCTCTAAATTTGGCATCAGTTTACTTAGAAGCACATCAGACTTCCTTCAGTAGCAGGAGTCCTTGCAATAGTCCACAGAGCAGGATTCAAGAACAAGGAGCCAATATCCACATATGATAAGAGTGGGAGCTGCCCTGGCTTAAATCCTCATAACTACCCCCTCCTAGGCAAGTAATTTCTGTAACAATTTCATAGGCATAGATTTCAGGTCCCCCCATATAGGGAATGCCAGTTACAAGAGTCAGAGAAGTCCAAAGCTATAGCTTCCTAACAGGTATTTATAGTTCTCCCAACTTGGGGGCAATTTATGAAGCAGAGGTCATTTTTACCATAAGCATGTTGCCTAGCATTATGGTTGACCTAGTGTAGTGGTTAAGAGCTTGGCTGCTAACCAAAAGGTCCACAATTCGAATCCACCAGCTGCTCCTTAGAAACCCTATAGGGCAGTTCTACTGTGTCCTATAGGGTCACTACGAGTCAGAATTGACTCGATGGAAATGAGTTTGGTTTGGTTTGGGTATACCATCATATCTGGTTTCCAGGGTAACAGGTAGACAGTTAACTATGGGTTAGATTCTCATGCAGCAAGGGAATCAGTTTTTTTTTTTTAAACTATTTTACCCACAAAGTGATAATGGTTATTATTGTCCATTTCTTAGCATTGTTGTGAGGATCAGATGAACTAGTACATATCAAGGGCTTAGACCAGTGCCTGAAACATAGTAAGCACTCAATAAATGGCAGCTATTGCTGTAGATTTCTGGAGGTGCCTGTGTTTTCTCTCCTTTCCAAGATCTGATTATTCAGTCTTTGATTCTGTTAGTGCCCAATAATCCTTCCAATAAATCAAATTTTCTCTTAAACTGATCAGAGTACCTTTCTACTGCTTGCAGCTAATCAGCTCTGATTACCTCAGAGTAACAGAGGGGAGGGGGCCTGTCTAAACCAGGTAGTCTAATGCTATCTGACTCTTTGGGCCCTTTCCTAAATCAGATTTCTCAAATTACCACACAAGGACCTAAAACTTCCTGTGTCCCCCTGAACCAGAGTAACCTGAAGCTGTTGTGGCTTCTAGCCCAGAGCCTGGGGTGTCTTGTCATCCAGGGTGAAAAAGGAAGAAGCCCTTTTACTCTGCTTACCTTACTCTGTGATTTTAGGTTTCTGGGTTTATTAGTGACTTTAGAACGTCGTCAGACAGAGTACATAGGCTTAATATAGAGTGGTTTCAGAGAAGGTTAAGTTGTTAAAGCCACTCATTGGGGAGCAGGGATTGAAAACTCAGGTAAACAAAACCAGGACGCATTTCCAGCACGACCCTTGGCCAGAAGCAAAGACCTCAGTCTAGGGAGGAGCACATTACAGTAAATCTGTCCCTAAAGGAGAATTACCACAAATAGCACAGTCATTTCTTTCTCCTGCTATTTGGTGAAAAGGGATGATGGTATCAGCAAAGCTTGTTCCCCGCCATTTCACTGAGGTAACCGTCTCCTTGTAGAAGCGGGATGACTCACTCGAAGGCATTCCTTCTCCTGTCTCCTTTTTATGGTCATGGTGTCTGGCTTTTTGAATTGATAATTCCTTCCCTTGTCTGAGCTTCCCCAAGTCCCCTGCTCCAACACACTGGGTCAGGTCTGGCTTCCACCTTACTGCCTCTGACACTCTGGCTACAACACACAGAGCAAGAAACCAAGGTGGCTTTCCTGTCCTGGTGGCCTAGTTAGGGGACTGTAACTCTACTTCTTGCTAAAGTAAGTTTCCATACCTGCTCCCTGGGTCCAAAGAACATTGCCTGAGAAGACGGTTTCTTTAGAAAAGATGACAGGAAAAATGAATACAAAAAACTAACAAGTGTCCTGAAACAGGCTGATGACTTTGGAAGACGCTCAACAAGATGCAGACCACCTGGGCCTCCAGTTGGGCTCAGTCCTCTCTGTGCTGCTGTTCTGTCTGCTATAGACTAACTAAAACCAAACCAAACCAGTTACCATCAAGTCAACTCCAAATCATGGCAACGCCAGGTGCTGCAGAGTAGAACTGCACTCCATAGGGTTTTCAAGGCTGTGACCTTTCAGAAGCAGATCTCCAGACCTTCCTTCCAAGGTGGTTCTGGGTGGGTTTGAACTACCAACCTTTTGGTTAATAATTGAGCACTTAACCATTTGTGCTACCCAGGCACTCCTGCTATATACTATTGTTGTAGCTGTTAGTTGCTGTTGAGTAGATTCCAACTCATGATGACCCCATGTGTTACAGAATAAAGCTGCTCCCTAGGTTTTTTCTTGGCTTTAATCTTAACAGAAGTAGACCACCAGACGTATCTTCTGTAGTATCATTGGGCGGGTTCAAATCATCAACCTTCCAGTTAGCAGTCAAGCACTTAACTGTCTGTGCCCCCCCCCAGGGACTCCTGCTATAGATCAGTGCTTCCCAAATGTCACTCATTTTCTTCATACGTACTGTTAGTTACCTATTTTACTTTGAATTATTTCTACCCCCCTTTTTTTAACATAAATTCCTATTTTAGCCTCTTCAAATACAAAATATTCATGCAGTCATGAGTTTAATGTGCTATTTATTTTATTAACACACACTTATAGAGCATTTGGAGTCCTGTTAGTGCAGTGGTTAAGAGCTTGGCTACTAACCAAATGGTTGGCAATTCAAATCTACCAGCCACTCCTTGGAAACCTTATGAGGCAGTTCTACTCTGTCCTACAGGGCCTCTGTGAGACAGAATCAACTCGATGGCAACGGGTTTGGTTTGGCTTATAGAGCATTTACTGTGTGCCAGGCACTGTTCTAAGTGCTTTACAAATATTAACTCATTGAATCGTTACAACGACCATATGAGATAGAGGTTGCTATTATCTCCATTTCACAGATTAAGAAATTGAAGCTTAGATTAATGAGAAAAGCATCACACAGTAAGCAGTAGAGTCAGTGTTTGAATCCAGGTATGATCTGCTCTGGTAAAGATTACAACCTAGGAAATCCTATGGGGCAGTTCCACTCTGTCATATAGGGTTGCTATGAGTTGGAATCGACTCAACAGCACACAACAATGGCTTCACAGCTGGAGCTTAATCTGAGTTGATCTGAGTTAACCATTATGCTATTCTACCTGTCTCCTTTTTAATATAAATTAAAATTAAAAACTAAATATTTAAAAGCATCAATTTTTATTTATATACCATCTCAAATCACCTCATACACCACCAGTAGTAGATACTATACTTTGAGAAACACTAGTCAAGTGCAAGGGCTGCTGGACTTAGCAAAGAAGATTTAATTTCACTTCTTTCTCTACTATTTACTGGCTATGTGGCCTTGAACGAGTTTTTGATCAGTCTAAGCCTCAGTTTCCCCACATGTTGACTATAGATAATAATCTTTACTCTCTCGTAGTCAGCTGGAGAGACTAAAGGAAATCATACTATTGAAAGTGCTTTGGGAAATATTATTGCCAAAGTCAGCATCATCTCTTCTGATGATGAATAAATGTTTAAGATTAAGGATTTGGTGCCCCTATTTTCTCATTACAAGCAGCCCTTGCTGGTTGGAAAACCTTTTAAATAAAAAGTAGATCCTTATGTTCCTTTTCACTAGAGGTTGTTACTGCTGCCACCAATCCAGAATAAATTACTTCGCGAAGTAAGGTTTGTTTATATTATTCCACTACCTGATGACTTCCTGTGTATAACATTTAAATGTGAACATCTCAGCCAAAGACCTATAAAGTCATTTCCCCCACACTTTGCACTTAGCTCTGCTAAACATCTGCTTTTCTTGGCCACCTGAGTTGATGAGTTTCACTCTGCACCATGGTGAGGCCCAGGTGTCAAGCGAGGACCCAGACAGTTTCTTCTCTCCATGCCTCAAGAGGGGTCTCAGTTTATAGCCCCATTTCCCCCTCAGGAGCTAGCAGTCAGGGAGCCACTGCAGCTGGGCTCCATTACAATCAATCAACCACCATGACTTTTTTTTTTTAAGGTAACAGGCAGGGAGAAGGTTGCATTCTCACATTTTCAGACAGGTTGAAGCTGTGGCCATCTGGAAAGAGGCAAATGAATATAAACCCTGATGAGGGAACTTTGGATTTTCCTTCTTGGAATGCTCCTACAAGTTTAAAACGTCTTGACTCCTCATACTGTGGAGCCCTGGTGGAGCAGTGGTTAAGAGCTCAGCTGCTAACCAAAAGTTTAGCAGTTCAAATCTACCAGCCACTCCCTGAAAACACTACAGGACAATTCTACTCTGCCCTATCAGGTTGCTGTGAGTCGGAATTGCCTCGAGGGTAGCAGGTTTTGGGTTTTCCTCATACTGAAAGTAACCTGTTTTCTTGATTGAGCCTATGAGTGTGGGCAAGAGTCTGATCTCTGTTCCTTTCTGTTCTTTTTCATTATCAATATAAAAGGAGAATAAATGATGCGATGTGTATTGGTTTCCTAGGGCTGCCATAACAACGTACCACAGAGTGGGTGGATTTAAGAACAGGAATTTATTGTTTCACAATTCTGGAGGCTAGAAGTCCAAATTCAAAATGTCAGCAGGCCATGTTCTCTCCCAAGGCTCTTGGGGAAGAGCCTTTCTTGTATCTCCCAGCTTCTGGTAGCCCCAGGCATTCCTTGGCTTGTAGGTGCATCTTCACATGGCCATCCTTCCTCTCTGTCTATCTCTTCTCTTTTATAGAACATCACTCAGATTGGATTAGGATTCATCCTACTCTGGTATGACCTCATGTTAACTGATAACATCTTCAGAGACTATTTTCACACAAGGTCACATTTACAGGCACCAGGGATTAGGACTATGTCTTAGTTACGTAGTGCTGCTATAACAGAAATACCACAAGTGGATGGTTTTAACTAAGAGAAGTTTATTTCCTCACAGTCAAAGTAGGCTAAAAGTCCAGATTCAGGGCATCAGCTCTAG
>NW_004443977.1:6920317-6926836 GCF_000243295.1 Trichechus manatus latirostris
CCTTTCCATCCCTGATTTCCCGTGTCCATTCAATCAGCTCCTAACCCTCTCTGCCTTCCCCTCTCACCTCTGGACAGAAGCTGTCCATTTAGTCTCAAGTATCTACTTGAGCTAAGAAGCACACTCTTCATGAGTATCATTTTATGTCCCATAATCCAGTCCAATCTGTCTGAAGAGTAGGACTACAACATAAATTTTGAGGGACATTACTAAATCCATCACATAATGTCTGTGGGGTGCTCTGATATATTCAAGAACCAAAAATCAAATTTAAATCCATTGCCATTGAGTCATTTCCGACTCATAGCGACCCTAAAGCGCAGAGTAGAACTGTCCCACAGGGTTTCAAAGGAGCAGCTGGTGGATTTGAACTGTCAACCTTTTGGTTAGCAACTGTAGCCCTTAACCACTGCACCACCTGGGCTCCATATTCAAGAACAGTAATCTGTAATTAATTACTGAAACCCTTACATCACAGGTGCCTTTTGGGGCCCATACTTGATTCCAACCCTTCAGTATCAAAGGATTTGTTTTGAGCCCTGTGTCCACTTTCACCGTTAAGAGCGCATCTCAATATAAGAGATAACTTCACTGATAATTGATAATTGTGAGGAGTGGACAGATTTTTAAAAAAGGGGAAACACCTCCAATACAGAGGAAACATCTCCTAAATCCCAGATAGCTTTATCTCTGTACCTCTGTTGGAAAAACCAGAGCTTTCCAACATGGAAAGAAAACATCTCTCTTCCTGAAACAATACGGATCATATGTTGGGGGCCAGATCTAATTAAAGAATTGTTTCAAAACACATTGCAGCTGCACCAATAAGCTGATATCCCAGGTGCTGCCCTTCACAGCTTTTGTGTTTAATAGCATGGGGGCCTTTGTGACTTGGTGACTCCTCAGGGGATGATAGTACAAACGGAACATGGAGCACAAGTGTACAGTCTTTCTAGAGTGGGATTTGCACACAGGATGCTATCTGTCTGACGTGCCTTTATGCTTATATGTAGTCTTGTACTGCCAGTAATTTTCCTAAGTCACCCCCATTGCCTATCCAACAAGCACATGTCACTTCTTAAAAAATGCACCTAGTTGACCATAGATAATCATATTCATTTAGCTGCTTGAGTTTTTCCCTTCAAACATTCCTTTCTTGTAGGGTTGGCATTCAAACTTCACAGTGTATTTTTTTTTTTTTTAATAGCTTTAAAATGTTACCTGGCCCTCCCTGCATCTCTCAATGCCACTCACTTTCACTACTTACCATCTTCCCTTTTCAATACTGTGTTCTGCGAGCCCAGACATCTTCCTTGCCTCAAACCTTCAGAGCTTAGATTCAGATCCATTGTTTATGAGGGATGACTCTGTTCCAGGCCTGTGTTAGACACTCTCGCGTGCATCACCCTGGTTGATTTCTCACAACTGTAAGAGAGCTGGGATACTGCCATTTTACACATAGGAAAATGAAGACAACTAGAGGTCACAGACCTTGTGGTGGTTGATCCAAGGTTTACACCTGGGTCTTCTTCATGTACTACACTCTCTCTGCTAAACAAACTCCTTCAACTTCTCTTCCTCTGCTCCGCGCCATCTCAACTGGCATCACTAATCACCCACTCTCCTCTTTCCAAGAAGTGTCCTTCTCATTCATGCTTGGGATCTTAGTCTCTCCCACCAACTCTAGGACCTTTCTTCCCTGAATCTTGTATTTTCTCCCTTCCACTGACTCCGTCCTTCAACCTTAACAACCCTCAAGAAACCACTCTATCTTCTCCTTTCCCTTCACGACCCAAATCCCTGAAAAGTCAACTACACTCTTCGCCTTGCTCAATCTTATCTGTTCCTCACCCCTCGGAAGCTGCCCACCAAAAGGACAGGTTCAATTCACTGCCAGTCTATTCCTTTATTTTTACCACATTCTGATTCCATCTGGACGTCAGAGGGAATTCCATGATCCCCTGGCCATCTAGGAAGCACCCAGAAGATGGCCATTAGCAGACATTCTAGGACTTCAGGCAGTTCAGGTCCTTGTAAACCTGTCATCAGAAAGAATTTTACAGCAGCCACTGTTATCAAGTGGAAATAAATTTTTAATATAACAGAAACAGACTGATACTTTGGCCCTTCACCAACAGCCAGCCAGGGATATTGCAGCTTAAAGTTCTATCAGTTCAAACAAAAGTTGTTTCAACCCCACCGGGAACACTTTAGCCCTTAAACTCTTTTACAAACAGCAGAGGGTTTGAGTGCCAAAGGCAGGCAGAGAACCTGTTTCCAGGTAGCCCATGAATGAGCAACTTCTGAGGAATTGAGAGCTTTCCCTGTCTCTGTTTTTCTCACTAGTCTTTCCTTCCAACTTTCCCGTAGGTGTGATAAATCTGAGGCGCCCTGGTGGGGCAGTAGTTAAAACCCTCAGCTGCTAACTGAAAGGTCGGAGGTTTGAACCCACCAGCCACTCCACAGGAGAAAGATGTGGCAGTCTGCTTCCGTAAAGATTTACAGCCTCGGAAACCCTATGGGACAGTTCTATTCTGTCCCTTAAGGTCCCTATGAGTCAGAATCGACTCAATGGCAATGAGTATGGTAAATCTGAATGCATAATTCTCAGAAACTACAACTCAGACTTTCTGTAGGCACTACACAATCAGAATGCTAAGATGCTTTCAAAAATCTACTTTCCCGATGGTGCCCGGCTACCACCACTGACTGCTCTGACCGGGATCACAACAGAGGGTTCTGGACAGTACTGGAGAAGGATGTAGAACATAATTCTAACTCACAAAAAAAAGACCAGATTTACTGGCCTAAAGGAGACTGGAGAAACCCCGAGAGTATGGCCCCCAGACACCCTTTCAGCTCAGTGGTGAAGTTATCTCTGAGGTTCACCATTCAGCCTGGGAGTGGACAGCCCCGTAAAACCAAATGAGACTAACGAGGTACAGTAGTCCAGTGGCAAGGGCCAGAAGGCAGAAGGGGACAAGGAAGCTGGTGATAGGGAACCCAAGGTTGGGTAAGGAGATTGTTGATGTGTTGTGAGATTATTAACCATTGTCATAGGGCAACATTTGTAGTAACTGTTAAATGAGAAACTATTTAGTTCTGTAAGCCTTCATCTTAAGTGAGAATAACAGCACAATTGGAAGAGCGTAGTCAGTGTCACTGAACTGTGCATGTAGAAATTTTTGAAATGGTGTATCTTTGGCTATGTGTATTTTCACCAAAAAAAAAAAGGTTGAGAAGTTAGAGGGTTGACATGTTGTGGGGTTGTTAACCAATGTCATAAAACAACATGTGTACTACTGTTTCATGAGAAACTATTTGTTCTGTAAGCCTTCACCTGAACTACAATTTAAAAAAAAAAAAATCTACTTTCCCTTCTCCACTTCAGCTTCTGGCACTGATCAAAAAAAGGAGACCCGCCTCATTTGCCCTCCTCAATCTAGCTCCTGCACTATCAAGACTGACCTATGGGAGGGGAAATGCTTCCAAGCACCCAATGTGAATTTATATCTTTACACACCTAATATATTAACTATTCTTGAATCCTCATGCAGTTTGAAAGAGAACATAATACAAGTAAAACCTGAATTGATTTTAGCCTGATTGTTCCATGGACTTATAAATCACTCCACATGTCAAACTCTGCCCTTTTCTCTGAATCAGTAATCACTGTCTTGGTAACATGGGAGAGCTAAACTAGACGTTCATATCTACCATGGGCCCTGACTGAGTTATTTATTTAATTCAGCTGAGAATTTGGGGTGTTATGTTCCATTAATTCACCAATGATCTATTTTAAATTAATGATTCCAAGCCAACTTCTTTTTGAGATGTGGGACTTGATATAAATACAATGCAGTAAGAAGTAACTCTCCATTCTGGCTTAACGTTGTTATTGTCCTAACTATTCCCATAAGAAAAAAAAAATCCTCAAATGCTTCCAGGCTTCACAGGCATATTTTTGACTGTATGTTTACTTAGAAAGGAGATCACATCTACAGTTTAATTTCATACTTTAACAGCAAGAGGAAGATTCCAAGTCAATCCAGAAAACCCCAGTTATTTTGAATTAAAGCTGAAATTATGAAAATTAGTTATAACCACAAATTATTTCTGGCTTTTAATCTATCTCTAGTGCACAGATGTAATTTAGCTACACGTATTAAAGAGTTTTAATACTTTGAAAGGTTTGTGTTGCCTTCCCGCCTTTTCCTCAGAGCAAATTGTTCAAGTTTGATGGTGCCAAAACCTAAAATTAAATGAATCACTATTATTCATAAAAAGCTCCCCACCAATGTTTACATTTTGGAGGAAGATGAGCAAACGGATGAGTAAGCAGACAGAGCTTTACTATTCAAAGTAGTGACTTGTGCTAAATGTCCCATAGAAGGTAAATTCTCGAGGGTCACCTTTCAGCCCCAAATCTGGAGGTTGATTTTTGCGTATGACTACTAATGGGATCCATGATCCCATGACTCAGCTATACTGGGCCACTTCAGGTACATGGCGTTTCCATCTAAATATCTATGTCTCCAGCTTAGAAAAGCAACTTTTTTCCATATTTTTTACTATTGAAATTCAGATGGCTTCCTTTGGTCTGAGCTGTGAGGGCAACAAAAAACAGTCAAAACTGACTTTTCAGATGTTGTATTTTTCCCCCATCTTTATGAGACCGCTCAGTGAAAGAAGATAAAATGTGCTCTTAGAAAACCATTACTGTACAGGTTTCTTAGTATCTTCCTCTCATGGTCCTCCTTTCACTTAGAAAATCTTCTTTCCCCTCTCCATGTAAGCAAGCTCTCCTGAGTCTCCAAACCACATTAAGGACTGTTCTTATAATACTCCTTCTTCCTCTAATACCTAGCAAAGAGCCACACCACATGAGTGCTCAAAGAACTGTGAAAGGGTGAAACTTTGCTTGTCTGCTCTTTCTAGATGTTCATGTACCCTCAGGATAGAGCTTATGGCAGAGGGTGAACAAGATGAATCTTAGGTTGATACTTGGTCTTAAGTTTAGTTGTAACTATAATCTGAGGAAGTATGTCAATGCACACCCTATGGCTACACTATTGCCTCCTCCTCACCCCTCCCTACTTGTCCTGAATGCTACCCACAAACAGTTCATCTTGGCATGTTGGAGTTGTTTGGACAGGGAGTTACAGATCAACTTCTTCTCTGAAAGTAGAGGCTATTGCTAGAAAGAAAATGTTACTATTAGACAATCAAATATATACAAGTGTAGGGAAAAATTGTAAAAGAAGACTTTGAAATAGACCAACAAGATGACTAGGTGTCTTCAATGGAAAACTAGACATTGTCTAAGTACACCCTTCCAGATTGTTGGATTCTATGGGCCCTCCGTGCCTTTCATTGATTGACTTTCCAACTGCTCAGCTTCTAGCAAGGAGCCCTGGTGGCCCAGTTGTTAAGTGCTCGACTGCTAACTGAAAGGTTGGTGGTTCGAACCCACCCAGTGGCTCTACAGGAGAAAGATGTGGTAGTCTTAAAGATTATAGCCTTAGAAACCCTAAGGGGCAGTTCTATTCTGTCACTATGAGTCTGACTTGATGGCAATGGGGGTTTTTACAGCTTTGAGCTATTTTATAGCTCTGAAGTTGTAGATAAATGATAGTAATACAAATGGATTTTTTCCATAGGCATGCAAATGAATTTTGTTTCCTGAAAATACAACTAATTTCCACTCCCTTTTCCCAATGAGTCAGTTTTGCATCTATGTGTAAATTAATTGCAGTATTACCTACTGGTTCTTTGAATTTTCCTTTGAACAAATGTAACATCTTACTGGTTCTCTCATTTATTAGTGAGTTAAACAGAATCTTTAACACACATTCATTTTATATCTGAATGACATACATGATTGTACTCTATTTTAAAAATTATACTTTAACACAAGGAATCCAGAGGATAGTACACATTTGTTCTTTACATTTTCCACTAAGGAATTCATGGAGTCTACCTCAGGTGGGTATCAGGGAGCTTCTCCTCTCTGATCTCTACCTTTGTTCTCTTAACACCGTTTCTTAGTCATCCAGGGCTGCTAAAACAGAAATACCACAAGTGGATGGCTTTAACGAAGAGAAATTTATTTTCTCACAGTTTACTAGGCTAGAAGTCCAAATTCAGTGCATCAGCTCCAGAGGAAGGCTTTATCTCTCTGTCAGCTCTGAAGGAAGATCCTTGTCATCAATATTCCCCTGGACTAGGAGCTTCTCCATGCAGGAACCCCAGGTTCAAAGGACGCTGTCTGCTCCTCGTGCTGCTTTCTTGGTGGTACGAGGTCCCCCTGCCTCTCTGCTCGCTTCTCTCTTTTATATCTCAAAAGACATTGGCCTAAAAGTTCACACGCAAAATGTAACAATTCTTGTTGGTTACCAGGGATGGGAGGGGTGGGGGAGGAATATTAAATAGGCAATAGACAAGTGGTATCTTGGGTGAAGGGTGAGACAGTACACAATACAGGGGAAACTAACACAACCTGTACAAGGAAAGGTCATG
>NW_004443977.1:6927740-6961182 GCF_000243295.1 Trichechus manatus latirostris
GTTGTTAACCAATGTCATAAAACAGCATGTGTGTTACTGTTACATGAGAAACTATCTGTTCTGTAAGCCTTCACCTGAAGTACAATAAAATATTAAAAAAAAAAAAAAGACATTGGCTTAAGACACTATCTAATCTTGTAGATCTCATCAATATAACTGCCACTAATCCATCTCATTACATCATATTGACAGGATTTACAACACATAGAGAAATCACATCAGATGACAAAATGGTAGACAATCATACAATAATAGGAATCATGACCTAGCTAAGTTGACAGATATTTTTGGGGGACACAATTCAATCCATGACATACCCCCACCCCTAAAATCTTCTCAGTCTTTTTAGCTATTTACTTCCACCACAGGCTGTGAACCAGCCAGTTTCACTTCAAAGGAAGAGAGGAGAATATTCTGATTCTTCAGTTCCCTCACCATGAAAGAGCTAAAAGAAAAGTAAACCTTTCTATTGCTAATATTGATGACCCCCCAAAAAAAAAATCAAACCCATTGCTGTCGTTGAGTCAATTCTGACTCATAGCAACCCTATAGGACAGAGTAGAACTGCCTCATAGGGTTTCCAAGGAGCAGCTGATGGATTCAAACTGCTGACCTTTTGGTTAACAGTCAAGCTCTTAATCTCTATGCCACCAGGGCTCCAATCAGACCAAAACTTCAGTGTGTTATATTAATTCCAATAGTCAAAGATCCCTTCCCAGAAAGAGGATGGCGGAGGGCCTAAAACTTCATTCTGCCACACTCTATTGCCTTCCTTCTCTTATTAAAAAGGCTTCTTCTCTAATTTGTCTTTCCTTTAATGAGGATGGTTTCTGTTGATCCACCCTACTCTTTCATCCAGTCTCTTACATGACTCTCAACCAAGTCAGTGTAACATTAATCGAGTACTTATTATAGAGCAGGCATTGTTTTATTTGCTGAGGACATAATAGACCTTAAAGAGTTTATGGTTTTGAAGGGATCCAACCAACTAACCAGTTGCCAGTGAGTTGATTATGACTCATGGTGACCTGATGTGCGTCAGAGTAGAACTGTGCTCCACAGGTTCTTCAATGGCTGATTTTTCGGAAGTCGATTGCCAGGCCTTTCTTCTGAGAAGACTCTGGGTGGACTCAAACCATCAACCTTTCAGGTATCAGCCAGCACATTAATCATTTGCACCACCAGGGACTTCTTGAGAGGATCACCTCCACGTAAACGAACAATTTTGATGCAATGTAGCCATGCAACATTTAAAACTGTGTATTTTCAGGATGATTGCCTTGAACTAGGTGTCCAGTCTGTGACTAATTAACACAATTAAAGGCACGCTCCCTCTGTGGTGCAAATGGTAAAGTGCTCCACTACTAGCGAAAAGGTTGGCAGTTCAAACTCACACAGATGCGCCTCAGAAGACAGTCCTGGTGATCTACTTCCAAAAGGTCCCAGTCTTGAAAACCTTATGGAGCAGTTCTACTCGGCACACGTGGGGTCAGCATGATTTGGAATTGACTCGATGGCCACTAATAACAACATCAAAGGCTCAACAGAGCACCAAGCCTAGAGTCCTTGACTTCTTTGGCATTAAATTTGAATAAACCTAACCATTTCCAGGCCAGAACTCATCAGAACACAAAATAGTAAAGATCAGATATTAGACAGCTAGTTATCAAGTTACTATTCACAACTGAGAAGATGTCAGTACTCAGTTTGGCTTTCAAGATGACAATTCACAAAAAACAGGGTTATGAAAGCTGTCTTGGTGAGCATTTAAGTGATGGCTGCATTGAGATTCGACCTTCAGGGAGCCAGCTCTGCTTAGGAGTACCTTTCTAAAGCGAAGCCTCCAAGAGGCTTCCAGAGTTTGTCATGTTTTATGACTAAATTTTAAAGTATATTCTGGACGTTCCTCCCTTTCCAACTGCTGAGGCTTCACTAGGCTTTTCAACTTTCTATTTTCATTACAGTACAAACAACTCCACAAGCAGGCCCCCTGCTTCTCCCCTCAGGCTAAGCAGAATTATTCATATTCGAGGTCTAAAGAAGAGCATTGCGATGAAGGAAAAATAGAGGAAGGAGTGAAAACAAATTAGCAATCCAAACAGCCCCCTCACTGCCTGTCACGAGAAGGCCTTTGGTGTCTCCTCCCAGAGTCAAGGGTTTTTCTGAGAAGATTAAAGGATACATTTTCAGGGCTCAGAGAACAGACACTCTGTGAAATGTATATTCACCCGAGGCAGCCAGGACAGGCTATGCATATGCAGAACCAGGGCGGGCCTTGAACCCTGCAGGAGTCTCCAAAGTCAGATCAGTCCAGCAAGGATGTTTGGTATTCTGCACACACTGGGTACAGGTCTAAAACTGCATTTCATATTTTCTTCGTGCTTAGATAGAAAAAATGGGGGAAAAAAAGGAAAGAAAGAAAGAGGAAAGATAAACCATTCAGGTATCCTTGGAGGGTTGTAAAACTTTACTTTAAGGAAGTTATTCTCCACTGGGGTGATTTTGCCTCCCCCCGCCCCAGGAGACAATTGGCAATGTCTGAAGATATTCTTGATTGTTGCAAGTGGGAGTGGAAGGTGCTACTAGCATCTAGTGGATAGAAGCCAGGGATGCTGTTAAACATCTACAGTGCCCAGGATGGACCCTCACAACAAAAAAATTATCTAGCCCAAAATGTCAATAGTGCTGAGACTGACAGAACCTGCCAAACCAAACTCGTTGCCACCAAGTCAATTCTGACTCATGGCGATCCCATCTGTTACAGAGTATAACTGGTCAACAGGATTTTCTTGGCTGTAGTCTTTATGGAAGTTGATCGCCAGGGCTTTCTTCCATGGTACCACTGGGACGGTTCAAACCACCAACCTTTAGGCTGGTAGTCTAGCACATACCGTTTGCACCACCCAGGGGCCTATATATAAATAGTATTTAAAAGGAGAAATGAGCCCAGCTTCTTCATTCTTTCTCTCTCTCTTATATATACACACACACACACATCCACACACACACACACACACACACACACAGCTTTATGGGCATGCAATCTGGCCCCATGCTCAGAAGGGCCCCTGCACTTGACTCAGTGCTCTGCTGTCACCATCTTGCAATTCTTAATAATTTTTAACAAGAGGTGCCACATTTTCATCTTGCCCTGATACTGAAAATTATGAAGCCAATCCTGCGTGCAAATGCATGCACACATGAAAGAGATCCAGCCGTACATAGGAGCAGAACCATATGTTCTCCTCTGCACTCCCTTTTCACTCCTGACAATTCACTTCATCAGCATGTTCCTGCTCTGTTTTTGAAACCTCTTCATGGAGTATGGCAGAGAGGAAGCTGGAAAACATACCCATGTCATGGATTTCAAAGTGCCTGCAGATTCCCTTCTTCCTCACCAGACTGTCTAGAAAATCCACACCGTGCACCAGGTGACAGATGGTAAGTCATATGACATAACCAGACATTTTCTCAAAGACTCTGGAAAGAAGCTGTGGAGGCTGCAGAGTGTGCTCTTTCCCGCAAGGGCGGTAGTGCTCTGCGTTAATAACCCTTGCAGAGATGACAAAAAGAAACCAGGGCAAGAGTCATAATCCCTGTAATCAAATAAAATCAACTTTCACATCTCTCCTCTTCTCACAAGTCTTTTCTCATATAATGTTCTCCATTGTCAACAAACCTATGAACATGCTTAAAGTGTCCTATTAAAAACCAGGAAGGTAGGAACCATCACTTTGCTTCTTTTCGTTGCTGTTGTTAGGTGCTGTCGAGTCAGTTCCTGCTCATAGTGACCCTATGTACAACAGAACAAAAGACCCCCTGGTCCCGCACCATCCCCATGACTGTTGTTATGCTTGAGCCCATTGTTGCAGCCACTGTGTCAATCCATCTCACTGGGGGTCTTCCTCTTTTTCGATGACCCTCTACTTTACCAAGCATGGTGTCCTTCTCCAGGGACTGGTCCCTCCAAAGTACGTTGCGTCTTTTTAGTCACTTTTAAATTTATTAACTATTACCAGTTGCAGTCAAGTTCATTCCGACTCATGGCGACCCCATGTGTGTCAGATAGAACTGTATGCCGTAGGGTTTTCAGTTCCTGATTTTTCGGAAGTAGCTTGCCAGGCTTTTCTTCCAAGGCACCTCTTGATGGACTTGAACCTCCAACCTTTGAGTTATCAGCTAAGCGCTTTTGCACCACCCAGGGGCTCCTTTAAATCTCTTCCCCTAGGTCAACCAGTAACAGTTTATTGACCAAATGTATAACCCTATCAACAAACAGCTCACAGTCTTGCTCAGTTTTCCAATTGGATTCCTTAAAATCTCTTCTTTATGGAGATATATAGACTTCTCAATGCACCAGAAGAAACACATGAGTAAATTATCTGGGATGGCTTTGGGAAAAGACCAAGAGCAACAACAAATTCAGTTTTTGCAGACTGTACAAGTATCAGACCACAGTTCATCTGTCAGTTTGTCATACTGTGGTGGCTTGTGTGTTGCTGTGATGCTGGAAGCTATGCCACTGGTATTGCAAACGCCAGCAGGGTCACCCATGGTGGACAGGTTTCGGTAGAACTTCTAGACTAAGACAGACTAGGAAGAAGCACTTGCTGATGAAGATCAAAGACTACAACCTTCAGTATGGTTCACACTTTAACATGAAGTGAACAAAAATCCTCACAACTGGACCAATAAGCAACATCATGATAAACAAAGAAAATATTGAAATTGTCAAGAATTTCATTTTACTTGGATCCAAAATCAACACCCATGGAAGCAGCAGTCAAGAAGTCCAACGATGTATTGCATTGGACAAATCTGCTGCAAAAGACCTATTTAAAGTGTTAAAAAGCAAAGGTATCACTTTGAGGACTAGGGTGCACCTGACTCAAATCATGGTATTTACATTCGCCTTATATACATGTGAAAGCTGGACAATGAATAAGAAAGATCAAAGAAGAATTGATGTCTTTGAAGTATGGTGTTGGTGAAGAATATTGACTATATCACGGACTGCCAGAAGAATGAACAAATCTGTCTTGGAAGTACAGTCAGAATGCTTCTTAGAAGCAAGAATGGCGAGACTTCATCTCAGGTACTTTGGACATGTTTTCAGGAGGGACCAGCCCCTAGAGAAGGACATGACGCTTGGTAAAGTAGACGGTCAATGGAAAGGAGGAAGATCCTCAATGAGATGGATTGACAGAGTGGCTGCAACACTGGGCTCAACATGTGAGGATGGTGCAGGGCCAGGCAGTGTTCCGTTCTGCTGTACACAGGGTCACTATGAGTCGGAACCGACTCAACAGCACCCAATAACAACCTAACAATGACGTGAGTATGAGAAGCCCTGCCTACAAGGTCCAAGTCCAGGTTCCCTTGGTGGGGCTGTATAAATGTGTCTTTGCTGCCATCTTCTGCTGGGTCATCCAGCACACAGGTCCATATGCATCTCCACTGGGGGATCCCCCACAGCACTTCAGAACTGTACTTAAACAAAGTAATGGGCTTTGGAAAAATATTAAAGCACACATCATAGTCACTGCCACATTAGTAAGCAGTTAAGAACATCAGTAATAATTTACAAGTTTGCAGGTGATTTGAATTAAAACCATGCACACAGACATAGAGCAGAAGTTGATCAGGCAGTCTGTGAGCAGGCAGCCCTGACTGCACAGTGAGACTCCCCAGGGACCTGAGCAGGGATGTGGGAAAGGAGAGGGAGGGAGCCAACAGGCTCTGATCTCGACAGCTTGCGTTCTTCAAGGGGTTTTGTTTGTTTGTTCCTCTAAGGGAAAAAGGCCAAAGTTGTGGGCCCACTTTTTCAGATAAAATAGAAATATGTGAAGTGGCCCTTCTTAGGTGTCACATGAGACACACTCAGTTCTCCTTTCTTTTTTGTGCATCACAATGCAGACCAGATTTGCAACGATCATGATCATGATCATGTAGATGCTACAAGGGCATTCCATTCACTGCTGTGTTACCAGGACTAGAACTGTGCCTGACATACAGTCTAAGGATACATGCTAACAAAGCAATGGTAATAACCAGTTGCCATTGAGTCATTCCAGTTCATGACGATCCCATGTGTGTCAGAGCAGAACTGTGCTCCACAGGGCTTTCTGATTTTTCAGAAGTAGATCACCAGGACTTCTTTCCGAGGCACCCAGCTTTCATTTATTGAGGATATTTTACGTCAAGTCCTTTACAGTTCTTATCTCATTTTATCTTCATAATAATCTACAAGGTCTGTGTTATTATCCATGTGTTATTGATGAGGAAAGTGAGATTAAATGGATTTAATAAATGGCCAGACTGGCCAGAGAGAAGAAAATTCACGCTAAGTTAGCTGTAGCCCACAGAGTTGGCTACATAATAATAATAAACAATAACATAAGAATAATGAACACCCGTTTTTGAGAAATTACTGTATGCCGAAGTGGTGCAGAGTATTCTCTTTCTTCACTCCTAAACAGCCCAGTGGGATAAGTATTTCTGGGTATTGCCGTTTTGTAGATGAGCGTCAGAAAACATAAGTAATTTTTCCCAGTTTGGAACTGGAGAGCTGGGATTCCAACCCTGGAGCGAGCGCCTCACTGACCTAGCTTCTCCTCACCAGACATCTTGCCTCTCACGACACATGCTGTTGTATGTCTTCCTCCAAGAAGTCACCTTGAGCAGGACAACAGGGTGAGACACTCCCACATGCAGTGTCCACCAACTGGCGATCTGTGAAGTGTCTCCTTCCAAAATATTTAGCAGGCAATATAGCGATTCAGGAGCCCTAGTGGCGTAGTGGTTAAGAGATCGGCTGCTAACCAAAAGGTGGGCAGTTTGAATCCACCAGCCTCTCCTCGGAAACCCTATGCGGCAGTTCTACTCTGTCCTATAGGGTCGATAAGAGTCGGAATCAACTCGATGGCAACAGGTTTGGTTTGGGTTTTATAGCAATTCAGATATTCACACAAATCTGGCAGGAACCAAACACGTTTTGAAAATAAAGAGGCTTACTTGTGTCTGAATATTTAGAAGGAGTCCTGAGGTGGAGACATTAGGATTTGGGTTGGTTGCTTTGCAGTGGAATGTAGTCTCCTGAATACAATGGCAAAGGTCAGGAGGAGGTCAGCTGTAGGTAGACAGCATGGAACCACGGGCGGCAACACAGCTCCTCCACTAGGCTGTCCCGAAAACACCTCATACTTAACATATTTAAACAAAACTCTTGGATATTCACAAGTACACAGATTTTCATAGCAGCATTATTTACAACAGTCAAAAAGTAGAAACAACTTAAATGTCCATTAACTGATGAATGAATAAACAAAATGTGGTATATCCAGACAATGAAATATATATTCTTCTGGGAGATTTCATACCCTCCTGACCCCTCCTCATCCCTGGGTGGTAAGAACTGTTTGTGCTCGACCACAACCTAAACGCTGCCGTTCCAACCCATACAGTGATGCCATGGAAAAAAGGCCTGGCAATCTGCTTCCATTAAGATTACAGCTAAGAAAACCCCATGGAGCAGCTCTACTCTGTAACACTTGGGGTCACCGTGAGTCGGAATTAATTTAAAGGCAACAGATTTGGATTTTGGGAATTTTTGGTCCCTCCTCAGGTACAAATAACTAGTGCCAGCAAAATTCTGAACGTTTATTGAAAGGAGAGTCAGTGGTAAGTATTCCCAGATCATTTTTGCAGGCACAACATCTCCCTAATAGTCCCAGGCTTCAGGCCTGCCTGTGACATATTCTTAAAATGTTGTACTTGGAGCTTTCTGCATAATTATTCATTCATTCACTTATTTATTCACTAAGAGGTTCTGGAAAGATCAGAGAATTTTGAGGCCTGAAATGGAGCAGCAAAGAACTTTCCAAGTTTATTTGTAATTTTTTGTTTGAGAGAAGCATCCCCTTTACCACCTGTCAACAGATCCGGGAAAGTCTGAAAGTTGTCTTAACTAGCTCATGTTTCTTTCACGCTTAGTTTACTAAAATGATAATAATAATAAACCAAAACCAAACTCATTACTGTAGAGTGGATTCTGACTCACGGCAACCCCATGTGTTACAGAGTAGAACTGCTTCGAATTTTGGAAATTTGCATTTCCACCCCAGATATACTGAATCAGAATTTACAATTTAACAAGATCCTCAGGTGATTCTTATGTATAATAAATTCTGAAAACCACTGCTGAACTAGCAGTTCTCAGAGCTGGTCCCTAACCAGCAGTATTAGCAGCCCCTGGGAACTTGTTAGAAATGCAAATTCTCAGCAGAGGTTCAAAATGAACAAACCAGATCAAAGCTCTGATTCAAACCACCAACCTCTAGATTAGTAGTCAAGCACAAGACATTTGTGCCATAAAAGGACTTGACAAGTTTTGTAAAATGGCATCACAGACTGGCCTTTGTGAAGGGAGACAAACTTTCTGTGGTTGGCTGTGGCCGGAGACAAGGGGACGCCTGAAGGTATTAGGACTTTAGTAAAAGTAAGGCCTAGTAGATAGTTTTGAAGACAGAAGTTGACTGGCTATAAAGAATAAGAGTTAGGAAGGCTTTGATTTAAAGACAGTCAAGTTCTGTGAATTTAGTGAGCTATCCAGAGATATAAGGGCATTTCCAGGGTGGAAATACAAGCTGGGGAGTACCTTGTACTGTCTTCATCATTTGCAATCTTCATGTGTGCCAGTTTATAGCTTCCAAGGGATTTCAAATATATTCCAGTAGTTTTGTTTTCTTTGTAGAATAAAATGCCTAAATACACACACGTTTTTAATATATACATCTATTATAAATCTAGCTATAACTAAATCTAACGATAAATTGTTCTCTCTTTAGAAGACTCCTGCAAATATCTTGTAAGAGCTTTTGAAACTGGGTATGTAGGACTGGTCTTACACACAGAGCTCTGGTAGGAATCAAACATTTGTTGAACATAAGAAGAGACTTGGGTTTGAATCAGACTCTAACATCAGTTAAACCAAAACCAGACCCATCAAGGTGATTCCAACTCACAGCCACCCTATAGGGCAGAGAAGAACTGCCCCACAAGGTTTCCAAGGAGCAGGTGGTAGATTTGAACTGCTGACCTTTTGGTTAGCAGCCAAGCTCTTAATCACTGTGCCACCAAGGCTCCTAATGTCAGGTGAATCAAATTGGGCAGGTGCTTACTCTGTATGATCCTCAATTTCACTATCTAGAACACGGAGACGATAAAACCTGCCTAAGAAGAAGGTTAAACAGATGATTATATAACATTTGGTAGTTTTTAAAGTGATGGGATAGGTACATGGGGCTCATTGTACTAGTCTATTTTTGTGTTTAAAATTTTCCATAGTAAAAAGTTTTTAAAAAAATTAAAATGACCCTGGATTCTCTATCAGCCCAGAACTGAAAGAATTTCCGAGGCCAACTCTTCACACAGGGATTGGACTGGAATGTGGGACATACAGTGATACTCGTGAGGAGTGTGCCTCTTAGCTCAAGTAGATACAAGAGACTAAACGGGCAGCTTCTGTCCAGAGGTGAGATGGGAAGGCAGAGAGGGTTGGGAGCTGGTTGAATGGACATGGGGAATCGGGTGGAAAGGAGGAGTGTGCTGTCACAGTACGGGGAGAGCAATTAGAGTCACATAACAATGTCTGTATAAATTTTTGTATAGGAAAAAATTTAAACAATTATTACATACAATCAAGAATAATAAAATCTGTAACAAAGAGTAAAAAAAAAAAAAAATTAAAATGACGCCAACACCCTAGTCAGCCAGTAAGCATATAGCTGATTATTATATTCAAATAAATGCCAAAGGAAAAAAAATTTTAGTATGTCACAGAAGTAGGCCTGAGGGTAACGTGAATCTTTTCTGGGGCAGAAACTCAGTTACAAAAACGATCTTATTCACAAGCCTCAAGTACTGTGAGTTGACCACACCTGCGTCCCTTCCTCTTTCCATTTTCTGCCAATTATCAAATGTTTTCTGGGAAATGACAACCTCTAAAATTATCAGAACAAAACTTCTAAATTAATCACAAAACGAGAAAAGATAAGAGCTTTGCGTATTGACCGAGACTTTTTTAAAAATTGCGTATCCCGGTGGGAAGCTGGAAATTGCGACGCTAACAATCGAGTGCGTCAACAGCGCCATCTAGCGGTCGACCAGAATCCTACAAAGCTCCTCGACGGAGATAGGCGGATCCATTTGTTAATATAAGATGCAAATCAGTTACATTTCACCAACAGATTGAAATTATTGAAACGTGCTCACCTGAGGATAGATGGTGCTGCTTCTACAGATGTTCCCAATTCCAGAGATGGAACATTAACAGGCTTGGAGCACACCTCTAGATTTAGTAACTCAGTTTGTTCCACCCCCATCTCAACCTCTCCACTGACCCAAGCTCCAAGACGGGCTAAAATGCCTTAAGAGTCCCCGGAGGAGGAGAACCTTCCCAATTATTTAACAGGCTTCTCTTTGAGTAAAGGAAATAGATCGTGTCAATTTTTGGAAACAAGCCTGATTTTGCATTAACTTCTCCCCCGATGTCCTGAACAGTGAATTCCGAAGAAACTACAACCACAGACCTTTCAGTGCGCAGCCGAGCGCTTTAACCACTGCACCAGCAGGGCTCCTTCATATAATCTACTACATTCTGTAAATGAGGAGCTATTTTTGATCTGTATATGCCAATGATTTTCATTTTTTTTTTTTAGACTGAAACCCTTCTAGGGAAAAAATAGTTATTTGAAATGACAATGTTACAAAGAATAGATACAATAGATAAAAATGGGGCCGCTACATTTAAAGCAGGGCTAGGGTTGAAGAAGTCCCTGAGTGGTGCAAATGGTTAAGCGCTAATAGCCGAAAGGCTGGCGGTTCAAACCCACCCAAAAGCTCCTGGGAAGATAGGCCTGGCGATCTGCTTCGAAAAGGTCACAACCAAGAAAACCTATGGAGCAGTTGCTTCTACTCTGCACACATGAGGTCGCCGTGAGTTGGAATCGACCAACTGGCAACTAACAGCAACAACGAAAGAGGGGAAGGACTGGATCTTCAGCCACTCAGCCTTCCAGAACTCACACCGTCTCTCCCCCCTCCTCACCTACTCCCCGTCGGCCACTTCTACCACACCACCATCTCCCCATCCCCATCCCACTGCCTGCTCCAAAGGCATTTTTGCAGAGCCCTACATCCTCCCAACACAAACCTTTTAAACTTGGATCTGTTCTTGAGGTGACAATTGGCAGAAAGCTACCTGCAGACCTGGGCAAAGGATACAAGGTATTTTAATATAGGTAAAGATGTAACTTACCTAACACAGTAGGACCCCCGTAGCGTTTTTCCAGTAATAAAGACGAGCTTCCCTTGCCTTCTATATATGCATGAAGGTGCATCACCCCTACCCTCCCACCTCTCCTGGTGGCATGATATCCTTGGATGAGGATGCCATTATAACCTTTGAGAAACTCGTTTGGTCTTTCTTCTGGGAGATTTTATGCCTTCCTGGTCCCTCCCTAGGGCTACCCACCTGTCTGCCCAAGGTTCAAGTAACCAGAGACAATGCCAGCAAAATGTTGACAGCTTACTGGAAGGTGTGGGGGTAAAGACTAGAGGTGCTGCTAAACATTGTACAATGCACGAGACAACCTCCCACAACAAAGAATTGTCCTGCCCTAAACGTTAATAGTGCCGAGGTTGAAAAATCCTAAGATAAAGTTTTGGAAGAAAGTCTTCCTCACGGTAATTGCTCAGCACCAACTAGCATTAATAAGCTTTGAGTAAGAATGATAATGCATCTGTCACATAGAGCTTACCAAGTGTTCATGTCTGTTTTGACCAAGTAAAAGAGACCAGGAGAATCTTCCTTATTTTACTCTCTGATAAACTATACAAATGACATTTCAGCCATAAGATATAGTTGTCAGTTTCTTCCCAGACTCCCTGGTAGTCATGAATAGCCAGTTCTGGCCAATGATATTCTGTAAATGGAACACTTTTTTTAAAGTGATAGATGTAGCTGGCATGCCCTTTGCTACTTTGCTCTTCTGCCTTCTCCTTCCCTGGGTGTACATGCTATGCCTGGAGGTGTAGCAGCCCTTTTGGAGCCATGAGGATGAAAAGTCACAAGTTGAGGATGAGGAGCTAGATCTCAGTACACCGTTGAGCCATGAAACATCCATTCCCAGACTCCTTGTTGCATCAGACAAATAAGCCTCTTAAGTGCAGGGGTTTGCTACTACTCACAGGTGAACCCAATCGTAACTACACCCATTAATCCCTCAGACATCCTCAGACATGCCTGAATCCTAGAGTGGACACAGCATTGGGTCTTCCTCCAGATTGCTCCCAAGATCATTTGCATTGGAATCTCCTGGAGTTGTTGTCAGCTGCCATAGAGGTGACCCGTGACTCATGGTGACTCCATGCACAACAGAACAAAACACTGCCTGGTCCTGCACCATCCCCATGCTCAGTTGCAGATCAGATCTCTCCTGGACTAGGGGGAGTTAAAAATGCATATACCCTCAGCCAGGTGATCAAGGTTAACACCAAGAGTGACAAGTCATGCTGATAGCTTGTATCCTTGATATGATGTAAGAATAATACTTTACCTCTTCCTCCCAAAAACAACCCCAATCTAATCAAGAGAAAAATATCAAACAAATCCAATTTTGGTACATTTGACCACTACTCAAAAACAAGGAAAGTCTGAGAAATTCTCACAGCCAAGGGGAGCCTAAGGAGACATGATGATTAAATGTGATTTGGTATCCTGGATGGGATTCTGGAACAGAAAAAGGACATCAGGTAAAAACAATGAAATATGAATAAGCTATGGACTTTAGTTAATAATAATGTATCAATTTTGGTTCATTAGATGTGACAAATGTACCATACTTATGTAGGATGTTAATAATTGGAGAAACTGGGCATAAGATACATGGTTATTTTCTGTATTATCTTCACAGTTTTTCTCTAAATATAAAACCATTCTAAAATAAAACATTTATTTTAAAAAATGCATATTCCCAGGCCCCATGCTCATCCTATGGGATCAGACTATCCCAGGTGGGATCCAGGCACCTGTATTTCTAACAAGATGCCCAGGTTTGAAAACTACTAGAACCAGTTGCCGTCAAGCCAGTTCCAACTTATGGCAACACCACGTGTGTCAGAGCAGAACTGTGGGAACTACTAGTTTAGGCTTAATCTGGGACCGCTGCTATACTTCAAAGGAAAGACCTTTCAGGCTACCTGCTCGGCTACCACAAAGAAAGATGTAGAACCTTCAATGGGGAGGGATGTTCAGAATATCCAAGAGTGAATGTTCAGCTTCTAGTACAAAGCAAGTAATTTCTTTATTGTGTGTATTTCATGGACACCAAATGGCTTTGGATACAAATGGTATGTTCAATAATATGACCAAAAAATTAGGTATAAACATTTGCAGTAATGATGCTAATAAAGTTAGCTCCGGTAAAATATCTGGACTGCATTTTTGTACTTCTGTTGAGGCTGTTCATTAACAAAGTGATAAATTTGGTGATATAATTTTTTTCTTATATCTTATCTCCCACTGCCACCACTATATCTCTTGGAATGAAAGAGTAACAAAACCAATATCTGTGAAGTTTTCCTAGTCCTTATCAAAGGATATTTAAAGATGCCTTTCAATCTGTTTTGCTTCTATTATGGATGTTGCCATGTGAAACAGTGAGAGACCCAAGGATAAAAGCTAACAACTAGTAGAGAAAAGAAAAGCCCCATCAAACAGATGTTTTAAACATAAAGCAGGTGTGGATGTTTGTTTATACCTGACTGCTGCGTAGACTGACGCTGTTAAAATTTCAAAGTAGGCGTTCTCTCAGCAGACAAGGGACAAAGGGAACAAATAGACAAGTCACAAAAGAAACAAAAGTGGTAAGCATATGGAATAATGTTCAATAAACAAACAAAAAAGCAAATTTGTTGCCATTGAGTCGATTCTGACTCAGACCCTATAGGACAGAGTAGAACTGCCCCATAGGGTTTCCAAGAAGCAACTGGTGGATTCGAACTGCCAGGCTTTTGGTTAGCAGCCAAGCTCTTAACCACTGCACCATCAATAAACAGACATGCAAATGATATCCACAAGGAGTTACCGTTTTTTTTTCTTTGACAATTTTTTTTAACGGGTGTATATTCCAATGATGATAACGACATTGTATACCTCTATTCTCATACATCACTGCTAAGAAGAGCATAAATCAGTACAAGCCGTTTGGAAAATATTGGATGATGCGCATAACAATGATGTAAATATTCATGCCTTTTGATTCTTTAATTCTACTAAGAACACAGGACAAAGCAATATGCCTGAAGATGTTCACTGCAGAGAAAAATTGGAGGCCATCTCTATATGTACAAAAAAAGAAAAAAGCTTGTAAAATGTTTACATCTACTTAAGTATTATGCAGCTTTATAAAAATTATGCTTTTGGAGGCTACTTAGTAACATAAAAAGTGTTTATGATCTGTGAAATGTAGTAAACTGTTAGTTCACGTATATGTCTTTGGGTTACACAATGTTTTTGAAATTTTTAATTAGTAACCAACATTTTAAAACTGAGAGAGTTTATATAAAAAATCACGTTGTTTGGCTCTTCTGGAATAATCCGAATAGCTGGCAAAACTGAGTTACTTTGCATGACAACAATCATATGGAGCTGAGTAGTAACTGTTCTCTTTAGGGCAAGGAACACAGGACCCCTTTGATCCACAGTCCCAACCCGGTGGTCCTTGGAGGCACTGGAGTTCATGATCCCCGTCCCAAATTTTAAAAATTAGGATATAAAATTGGACATATAATTTACAAATATACATATGAAAAAGAATAAAAAGAAAGCTGCCAAAATGCTATGAAAGGCTGTGTGAGAATTCTAGTATCACGGCTGTCTTTTCTTTTCTTTTTTCTATCATAAAATTTTCTGCATGACTTTTATATTTTAAAAATGGGTTAGAAATTGAACTAACCCAATGTGACCAGTCATTTGGTAAATATCAGTGATGGCCAGCAAGGAGAAGAGGGAGAAGGCTTGATGTCTCCTTCCCCATAATCTTGCTTCCAGGTGATATGTTACAATGAAAGCAAGTTTAGCCCAAACTGCTAAACGTAGACCACTTACTAGCCAGAACTTACACCATCAGTGTCTGTAATCCCAGGGAATCCCCCCTTTTGGTCCTCCCTCAGGCACTACAATATTGAAATGAATGTTTGAATGAGGCTTGAATGAAAGTGTTATTCTTAGGCAGACACAATATTCTGTTAACAGGATCAGACAACATCTTGTCAGGACAGGTGACTGAGTTCTCTGTGAAGAAGGCTGACAAAGGACAAACGGGGCTCGAGCCCTCAAGCACCACTGGGCTCAACAGATTCTTAACATCTTCTTCCTGCAAAGATGATGAGGCCAGACAGTCTTTCTAGTTAACCACGTATCTTTACTACCATCCATTTTGTAAACGGAGTCCTGGTGGTACAGTGGTTAAAAGTTTGGCTGCAAACCAAAATGTCGGCAGTTCAGATCCACCAGCCGCTCCTTGGAAACCCTATGGAGCAGTTCTGCTAAGTTGAAATGGACTCAACAGCAACGGGTTTTTCTATTTTATAAATGGAAAAGTATTTCTAATATCCCTATGCAACCTAATGAACCTTCTAGTGTAAATTTCTATAAAAACAATTAAAATGATTAAGTAACTATCTCTGGAAAGTGGATTCCTGATTAAGATGTATTTCAAATGCTAATTACATATATCTAGAATATGTGATAAAATTTACTTATACATATATATATTTCATGCTGTTAAGAATTTGGAAGGTAAATTATTGCCTAGAAACTATAGCTGTTGCTTCTTAAAAATGTAAGGCTCTATCGGTCTATACTTTAGCTATTATAAATATCATAATTTTATTTTTGCATTCATAATACTCTTCTTTCCAAATTCATTCTCATGAAATACTTATAAAATAGATGAATAGAAAAATCAAATGAACCTCACTTAGCTACTATGACTAAGTGATCTAAAGATGAGACTCAAGCTAAGACCTGGTTCCCTTACTCAATTCTCCTCAACACAGTGTTTTAAACCATACATTAAGGGATATGAAAATTGGCTTTCCAAGTGTCCATTTGCAGTGTGTCAAAAGTCAGTATAGAAGAAGACTCTGGAAACCAATAGTAACATTTGTTGAAATATTATAAACAGAAAGTTCAAGGTGACTGGCCATTTTCATTCTGTACATAGTAGTGGTTTAGAAAGTGTGAGAGTACACTGCTTTCAATGCAATGGGATCGAATTTAAACATATTTCTGGTGATGTTAGTAATAAAAAGTGGTCTGAAGAAATGAATAAATACGTTGATGCAATTGAAAGGAAACCAGCTTTGTGTCATGATCCCTCTCTGATCACTGGAAAGTAATCAGATAAACTAGTTCTGCTGCTGTCAATGCAGTCTTCTTCCAGAGATTACTGCATTTAAACAGGTAACTCCTACAAAAGCTTAAACATAATGCCTTAACCAAAGACAGGTAACTTTCATGATGGTCTTTAAAAACCATTTCACCACTTAGGTTAACTGGATTTACAGACAATAATACCTGCCTAAGATTAAAATATTTTTAAATGTTCGAATATCAAATAAATACATTAAATATGATCCACAATGAAATAACGTCTATTTCAATAAATAAATCTTCTGGTCGGCTTGTCCTAAAAATAAAGTAGAATTACTATGAATATGACAGCTACAAATGCAAACTCAGGTAATAGCTTAGTGACTCAGATACTGTCTTAATTGTATTCCATGGGGGAAAGAATCTAAGTCGGAGACTGGCATACAAGTTTACCGGCCACTCCTTGGAAATCCTATGGGGCAGTTCTACTCTGTCCTATACGGTGGCTATGAGTTGGAATCGACTCAATGGCAACAGGTTTGGTTTTGATTTTGCGGAAGACTGAGGGAAGGCAGGGTTGGGGAAAGGAAAAGTTTTACTGAGATGTAGTCGCAACAAAGCCTCAGCCAGTCCAAGGTGGAGCTCTAGAGCTGGGATAGCCCTTCATACCCCCTGTACACTCCCTGTATCAGCTAGTCAGTAGATGCCCCAGGGAGGGCAGAAGACCTTAGGCAAGACAACTCTAACAGCTGATGGCAATTCCCAGAGGGACTCAGCTGATAGTGGACACCAATACTGCCCTCCCCTGAGGGAATGAATATTTCAGTCCTGGAGGGGGCAGATCTGAGCTGTGCACCATGTCATCCGCCACTGTCTACCCCCTGTGCTGCTCAGATATGCTTGCTTTTTTTTTTTTTAATTGTACTTTGGATGAAGGTTTACAGAATAAACTGGTTTCTCATTAAACAGTATACATATTGTTTTATGACATTGGTTAACAACACCATGACATGTCAACACTCTCCCTTCTCAACTTTGGGTTCCCTATTACCAGATTTCCTGTCCCCTTCTGCCTTCTAGTCCTTGTCCCTGGGCTGGTGTGCCCCTTTAGTCTCATTTTGTTTTATGGGCCTATCTAATCTTTGGCTGAAGGGTGAACCTCGGGAGTGACCTCATTATTGAGCTAAAACGGTGTCCAGGGGCCACACTCTTGGGGTTTCTGCAGTTTGTCAGGCCAGAAAGTCTGACCTTTTTTTGTGGGTTAGAATTTTGTTCTACATTTTTCTCCAGCTCTACCGGGACCCCCTGTTGTGGTCCCTGTTGGAGCAGTCAGTGGTGGTAGCCGGCCACCATCTAGTTGTGCTGGACTCAGTCTGGTGGAGGCCGTGATAGATGTGGTCCATTAGTTCTTTGGACTAATCTTTCCCTTGTATCTTTAGTTTTCTTCATTCTCCCTTGCTCCCAAAGGGGTGAGGCCAGTGGACGGCTGCTCACAGGCTTTTAAGACCCCAGACACTACTCACCAAAATAGAATGTAGAACATTTTCTTTATAAACTATGTTATGCCAGTTGAGCAAGATGTTCCCCGAGACCATGGTCCACACAGCCCTCAGCCCAACAATCTGGTCCCTCAGGGAGTTTGGATGTATCTATGGAGCTTCCATGACCTTGCTTCGCACAAGTTGTGCTGGCTTCCCCAGTATTGTGCACTGTCTTACCCTTAACCAAAGCTATCACTCATCTACTGTCTATTTCGTGTTTTTCCGTCCCCACCCCTCCCCTCCCTTGTAACCATCAAAGATTGTTTTTTTGTGTGTAAACCTTTTCATGAGTTTTTACAGTAGTAGTCTCATATGTGTCCTTTTGTGATTGACTTAGTTCAGTCAGCATAATGCCCTCCAGATTCATCCATGTTATGAGATGTTTCGCAGATTCATCATTATTCTTTATTGCTGTGTAAGACTCCATTGGATACACTTACATTTTATGGTAAGTTCTGGGAGAGGTTTCTCCAGAATTCCTGTTTCTTTTCCTGAGGAAAACTGTATGAAGAAGGTTAATGGGATAGCCTACAGCCCCACTGCTGCCAATGGTCTCAAGGCCACAACTAATACTCACGGTTCCTCTCTTCTACTACCCATTCTAGATTCCTCTCAGCCTTGGCTAGCACCTCAGCTGGTTTAGATGCCTTACATGGTGGGTGACCCTGACCCTCATAGTCTGAGCTGCTAGTCACCATGATCTTCTTAGGCAGTGGCTGTTGCACTTGACCAATGTACTGTCAAATTGGGCAAGGGAATACCAAGAACTACTCAAATGGATCACCTGCCAAACATATTTTTCCCAGTCCCCCATTGTGTACTAGCAGCTCTGCCTCCTTCTGATGCTTAGGGTCATGTTTCCCTGCCAAGAATGTGACTCCTTTCCCTGCCTGCCCTTGGCATGAGGCCAGAAGTGACTGGGCATAGCCTCCTTCCCTGCCACCATGGCCACTCCATTCATGTGCCCATCGTGCCGGCATTGGGTGGCCAATGACAGCTGTTAGCTGACATCAGCCCATAGAGTCATTTGTCTTCTTGGTTCTGTAGTGCCTCTTCTGCAATGGATGCTGTCTGGTGGACATTCACATGTCAGATTTTCCTATGCCAAACCATGACATTCCACCCTTTGACCCCCAAAAAATCACATCCTTGCAACATGGAAAACATATTCACCTCATCATATCATAGCAAAAGTCTTAACTCCAAGTCCAAAATCCAAAAGTTACTCTTCATCTGTGAAATCTAGAATACAAGTTATCTGCTTCCAAAGGTACAATGGCAGAACAGGCACAAACTAGACATTTCCATTACAAATGGGAGAAACTAGAGGAAAAGAAGTGATAACAGGCACCAAGCAAGTCAGTAGAACACATTAGCCCTCAAGGCTTGAAAATAATCCTCTGTTCTCTGAGACAATTTCCTGTATGTGTGATTTCCTGATTTCCTGGTACTGTGTGATTTTCCTGTATGTTGTAAACCTGCCTCTATGATGTTAATGAGGGAGGATGGGTGGCAGTTGTGTTAGTAAGGCAGGACCTGATCTACCAGACTCTAGGTATTGGCCACAGTCTCTGGATTTTGAGTGGAGGCCCCCCGGCCCTGGGGTTCAGCTCTGCCTTCCAGGCCCACTGGGACAGCAACTCTGCTCCCTTGGCTTTAGGCGCACCATCCTAGTCCATCGGAGTAACAACTCCACCCTTAGAAACACCAGAGGCCATGGCTCCACCCTTTGAAACCCCTGAGGTCACGGCCACACCTTTTGAGGCTGAAACAGCTTGGCTTCTTGTATCCCTTGTCTCGTCAGCTTCTGCTTCCTATGGCCTCTTGGCCCTCGGGCCTCACGCCCACATCTGCCCTGCTGGGGTAAGTGTTCCAAAGCTCAGTAGCTCCACCGGTAAGTGCCTGGAGGCACCCCACTCAGCCAGGAAGCCTCCTGTTCACAAGCACCCAGCTCCCTCGCTCCGTGGGTCAGCAAGCCTGGCTCCACCGATAAGTGCCCAGAGGCACCCCACTCCGCCAGGAAGCCTCCTGCTCACAGGCATTCAGCTCTCTCGCTCCATGGGTAAGCTCCAGCACCATCTTTCACCAGTCTCCTGGTTCTGCTGCTGTTGGTTCTCTGCTGCTGCTGCTTCTCTGATGCTGTAGGTTCTCTGCTGCTGCTGGTCCTTTGCCGCTGCTGCTCCTCTATCCATTCATAGTTTCAAAACCGCTTCCACATTTTAGGTATCTGTTAGAGCAGCACCCAACTCCCGGTACCAAATTCTGTCTTAGTCATCTAGCACTGCTACAACAGAAATACCACAAGTGGATGGTTTTAATGAATAGAAGTTTATTTCCTCATAGTCAAAGTAGGCTAAAAGTCCAAATTCAGGGCATCAGCTCCAGGGGAAGGCTTTCTCTCTCTCAGCCTTATCAGTGTTCCCACCGACTAGGAGCTTCTCGGCACAGGGACCCCAGTCCAAAGGACGCGCTCTGCTCCCGGCACTGCTTTCTTGATGGTATGAGGTCCCCCGTCTCACTGCTCACTTCTGTCTTTTATATCTCAAGAGATTGCCTCAGGACACAATCCAGTCTTGTAGATCAGGTCCTGCCTTACTAACACAACTGCCACCCATCCTCCCTCATTAACATCATAGAGGCAGGTTTACAACATACAGGAAAATCACACAGTACCAGGAATCACGGCCTAGCAAAATTGATACACACATTTTTGGGGGGACATAATTCAAACCATGACCCCCCACCTCCCCAGAGATCATTCCACACGTCTCTTCCCCAAACCACCTTGTACTTTGTCTTCTAATGTTCATCCTTTAGAACCAAACAGTCCAGCTGTTCTCCACTGCCCATGAGCCTGTAAGTGGATGAGCAGATGCACCGCCTGAAGCTCTTTTCACTGGGAAGATTTCCTCTCACTGCTATCTATCAGGGCCATCCTGGTGTGGGCTTTGGGACAGCTGCATCTATTTTTGGCTTGTAGCCTCAGACCAAGATGACACATTCATGAACCAAGCCCAGCCTTTTTCCTCTTCAGCTGTCATAAGGGATCCCCTAGCCCACCCCCACAGGCAGCCAAAGATAAGAGCTGAGAGAGATCAGTATAAAAGTAGTGGCTAGCTCGGGGGTCTGTGCCTCCTACTTGGGCATCTTGTGCATCTTGCGTCCTCTGGCCCTGCTGTTGCTTGATCCCAGATAACAACTTCCATCTTAAAATGGATTGCTGCCAAATTCCAAATGATTTATGTAAATAGTCCACCCCCACAGAGGTGGAGCACAGTTGCCCACCCCTTAAGAGTGGGTTAGGTATAGGGGCTTCCTTCCGAATAGCAAGGTATGGAAAGGAGTTGGGGAGAATAACTTTACAGTGGAGAAACCTGACAAACACTACTTTGGTCAGGTGATCAAGGTTAACATTATCAATAATAAATCATATTTGATAGCATGTACCCTTGATATGATGAGAGTGACACTGTACCTGTGGTCTTCCTCCCCAAAATCCATAACCCCAATCTAGTCATGAGAAAAACATCAGTTAAACCCCAATTGAGGAACATTCCACAAAATATCTGGCCAGTATTCCTCAAAACTGCCAAAGTTATCAAAATTAAGGAAAGTCTAAGAAACTGTCATAGCCAAGAAGAACCTCAGAAATCAAGATAACTAAATGTAATGTGGTATCCTGGATGGGATCCTGGAGCAGAAAAAGAACATTAGGTAAAAACTAAGGAAATATGAATGAAGTATGGACTTTAGTTAATAATAATGTTGGTTCAATATTGGTTCATAATTAATTGCCTGTAAGTCAATTCCAACTCACGGTGACCCCGTGTGTGTCAGAGTGGAACTGTGCTCCATAACGTTTTCGACGGCTGATTTTTTGGAAGTAGATCACCAGACCTTTCTTCTGAGGCACCTATGGGTGGACTTGAACCTCCAACCTTTCAATTAGCAGACAAGTGCATTAACCATTTACACTACCCAGAGACTCTATTGATTCATTAGATGTGACAAATGCATGATACTAATGTAAGATGTTAAGAATAGGGGAAACTGGGTGTGGGGTATATGGGAACTCTCTGTACTATCTTTGCAATTTTTTTTTATATAATAAACTATTCAAAAATTTTTAAATGTATCAAAATTAAAAAAAAAGAAAGAAAGAATTTCTGCAGGCCTGTCAGATCTTTTGACTTTATTGGTCTGGAAAACCCTGCTCATGATGACACTTCTGGCCATGGTCATTTAATCTTCCATCTCTTCTAGAGTCCAGTAGCAAGCCAAAAGCTATTTGTTCAATGATATATAATTCCCCTGCCGGAAACTGCTTGGCTTTGCTGCAGAACCCTAGGTGTCTAGGTTATCATTCTCCTATTGGGTTAGCCATAAATTCAATGTGGCATCTTTTTTCACCACCAAGACTTTCAATACCATAGGATCTGCAGGGTCCTATGACCCAAATGGCAGGCCACTTGGCCATACCTTGGACCTGTTTTGGAACCCTTTTCTACTCTGGGCCTCACTCAGAGCTGGAGTGTTTCATGTCATAGTTCTGTGGGATGGAGCATATTTCCAGGTAAGGAACATGCTGCCTCTAAAACACGAACAAGCTTACCAGACATTCTGCTGCCTTCTTAGGGGTGGGAGGGGCAAGATGCAATGATCTGACCTTTACTTTGAGGGGACACTCCAGCATCCCCATTGCTGTCAGTGAGCCCACTTCTGTATCAGCATCTGAGCTACAGAGCAACTGTTGAGCTTCTCAGTGATGCTAGTGCACCCTCACCAATGCATTCCTTATCACTTTGGTAAATGTGTCCTCTGTGCCTTCCTGGGTGTCCCCTTTAAAAAAGCATAAATACTTTATTGTTCTGTGCCATGTTGCTGTTTGGTGCTGTCAGGTCGGTTCCAACTCATAGCAACCCATGAACAACAGAGCAAAACACTGCCCAGTCCTGCGTCATCCTCATAATCATTGCTGTGTTTGAGCCCATTCTTGCAGCCACTGTGTCAATCCATCTCGTTGAAGGTCTTCCTCTTTTCTGCTGACCCTCTACTTTACCAAGCATGATATCCTTCTCCAGGGACTGGTCCCTCCTGATAACATGTCCAAAGTAAGTGAGATGAAGTCTCAATATTCTTACTTCTAAGGAGCATTCTGGCTGTACTTCTTCCCAGACAGATTTGTTTGTTCTTCTTGCAGTCCATGGTCTATTCAATATTTTGTACAATAATATCCATGAAGTATAAAAGCAGGTGTTTGATTGCTAATTACAGATTTGTTTTCTGGTGTACATTAAATTTAACAGAAAACTTTCACGCATGTATCAGCTGAAATCATCCTGCATACACCAATGAACCTTGGAGAAGTCAACAACAGTAGTCAATAGGGAGACATTTATCAAGTAGGAAAACCCTCAAACCTCTCACACATCTGTGGATATGACTTCTGAAGGAGTCACTTCAGTCATCCTCAAGTCTTCCTCATACACGGGAGTGTCCACAGGGAGGACTGGACTTTACCACAGATCTGCCCTTGACTGGTTTTAGAATGAGGCAAGGTCCTTAAATCCATCTGCATCTCAGCTTCTCTGCCCTTTAATTTAAAGGGATTAAGGAAAGGATATCTGTTTTTTCTTATTTCTCAGAAATATAACACATACACATCCAACTGAAAAGTAAATACAGAAAGCTTTTAATTTCTTAGCAGAAAAATTTCCTGGGTAATTCTCTGTTTTTATAATTGTAAAGGCAATCTTATCCTTGTTCATTCATTACCAAAAATAAAGACTATGATAACACTTTATTCTCTATAGCTGCAAACAATCTCATCTATTTTGACATTGAAAAAGGCAGAAAGGCAAAACGCAAATCCTTAGCACAAAGATTAAAACAATAAAATTTTCGAAGATTTTTTGTTTTATTGTATGTTTTTTGTTGGTTTCACTGTTTGTGTATTTATCTTGTAAAAGTCTACAGAAGTGAGGAAAACATCTGCAGACTAATTTGAAACAACATGAGAGAGGGATTAAGCACTAAATACAAAAAATAAAACTTTAACCTACTTATTAAACTAGGAAGAATTTTCTTGAAACATGTCAGTTCAATTGGTCTACAGAGCCTAAATAAATGGATAACGTGTATTTCCCCTAACAAATATATGAAACATTTTTTTTTTTTTTTTTTAAATACTACCAAAAGGGCTAGTCAGGATTCGGAAATTTTCAAGTCACAATCTCCTGAACAGACTAAATACAAGTTACTTTTTAAACCTGAAGTCTGCAATGCAAAATCTGTAAAAGTAATAATATAGCTATTGTTCACAGTGATCTAATGATAAATCCTACAAGTCCTTAAAGTCTTTTCAATAAAAGGAACCATGATATCATGACAACCGTCTTGCTTAAGATGCAAGTAACTTTTGAAACTGGACTTCTCAGGCTGTGTATAGAAACAAGCTGCATTTGCAAGATTGCTCCATTTTGGACAGCCTCTTCATAACCGAACTGAGTCCAGCAGTCACCTTCTTCAATGCAGCACTGCCTACATAGCTGCAAGCCTGTAGGAAAGACCCCTGAGCTGGTGCAACTTTCAGCCAATAAGCTAGAAACAGTAATAATTAACGGAAGAAAAGGAAGTGGTGGCCAGGTGTTTCAACTTACAGATGATATCCCAGATAAAATGTTAAGGGCTTTTGGACTAGTAATGGACAATATGCAAAAATGAGGTAACCTGGTTTATCAATAATGTGAGAATTTAAGATGCATGTGCCACAAGTGAAGAGAGAACTTTTACACGTGGCTGCAGAAAGTTCTGTTTGGAGTCATTCCACTTGGAGCTCACTTCTGAGCAGCACTCCTAGACATCTCTATTATCTGGTATACCTATACTTCTGAATAATCATAACTGATACTCAACATGATACCCATGACATCCTCCAAGGTTCTGTAGTTCTTCCAAATCAAAGAAAGGTACATTATGCTTAGCATTATTTTGGTGTTGACCTATACTGCATGATAATTATTTAGAAATTGGTAATCCACGTTTGGGCTCTATGAGGGCTCTATTAATTATATTGTTTCATTAACTAGAACATTCCATTATCCCAATAGGATTAATGATAGGAGGTTATTGTACAACCAAAACCCAAACTGGGGCAGTAGGTTCTTCTTGGAATCTAAGCATCCATGATGAAATACCCATTGATCTCTTTGTAAGTGCAAGATCATCAAGGTATTTCAATGCAAGCTGAACATTTCATAGAGTAAGGTCCTTATGAAGTCCAGATATCCAGATCCTTAGATTTTTGCAGGATTCACAGTCCTTCATTTTTTACTTAGCAAGTCTTCTACTTGCTCACACTCTTCCACATGCAATTGTCCAACTGTGGTTGGCTACTGAGTCCCAGTGGAAGAATTCCAATTCTGCCTCTGAGTCTTTCCTTCACGGACTTGGAAATGGAAAGTAGTGCGGTTCTTTCTGGCCATCTGCCATGCACGGGACTCCATGCTTCTTGGGATAAGTTCGACTGGCAATTTTAAAGAATTCTTCTGCAGCATCCAGAGCAATGAGACGGTCCTACCCCCCAACCCCCCAAAAAAAGAAAGAAAATTACATATATACATCTCCAAGATGGCAACTAAGCTAAGATTTGCCATGTGATGAGAAAACCAATCTAACAACAACAAAACCCACCTGAGAAATAACAATGAGCTAATAAAACGTTTATTAAATTTTTCTCTGCAAACTTAGAGACACACTTTAATCCTTTATTTACATTATCTAAAAAAATCTCACCACTTTCAGAATTGCTTCTAAATCTTTTTCAATCTAGGTTATATAAACAATATTTCTCATATCTCTTTGACTTATGGTTCAAAAAGCTGCCTACACAGCAGAATCAGCTGAAAAATATAGATTCTTCAGAACAATGCAAGCCTCAATAGGGCTGGATATGATCCAGAAACATGAATTTTTAAAGTCCTCTAGGTGATTCTGATGCCACTGGACACCAATGCATTGGATGCCAACATTGTCTGCCACCTCATACTGGGGTGTTGGGGGTGCTGGAGTGATGTGTATATGAAATAAAATCCACTGTTATTCCACATGCTAAGTAGAAAAGGCAAAAATGTCAAACAAAATTAGAACAGATGAAAAAAGGTATTCACTTACCACAACAAAGAGGTATCTCTCTGAGAGCTCCCAACTTGTTGGAAAAATATTGGTCTCTTCAGCCAGTTTTAACAACATTTCTCGGGCTTTCCTTGTGTTTTTAGAGTCACTGAGGGTGCTGAGTTTAGTAACTGACAACAAAGAGTCTGCTTCCTTTTGAAAACCTAAAGTAAAAAAAAAAAAAAAAAAACCCTTGTGTAAAGTAAGGCAGTCACGAGGAAACAATGGCCCTGCAACATGTACCAAGGAGATCAGGAGGGGCCCAAATGTGAATTCTGTGCCACATGAGAAATCTGAAGCCAAAGGTACCACTCCCTGAGCTGCTTCCCAGCTCAGTGCAATCTTAGCAGGGCCTTTCATCGAAATTTTTTCAGTCTTTCTTCTTAATGAATTTTATTTTTTAACATAGTTTAGCCTCAGATACTCACCCACTGACTGCTTACTACACCCTTTTTTTTTGTTTGAAGCCCTCCTTCCACTCCCACTCTTTACCTCCTTTCCTGCCCCTAGGATCCCTACCTGACTGTCAATCTCCAAAGTGGATGCCTCCAGGCCCTACTACTCCAAGCCCAGATTCCCTTCCCTGGGGCAATATGGTTGGCTGGTTAAAATTATTCACCCAATGGTATAAAAGACTCATAAGCTTAAACCTGCCTGTAGTAACATACATTGTAAAAAAGAGACTATTAACTCACATGACTACTGAATGGGCAAAGAGGGTAAAGGTCCCATCCCATCCCACTCCATACCAACTAAAGCAATTAGGGGCTAGCAACTTGGCACCCACTTTTGAAAAGTTATACTAAGGTGCCATGCTCTTTTACAAAGCAGAAGGATTAAGGACTTCAAAATTGATAAAATTCATCTTTTAAATATTAAAACAAGCTTATGTTATGAAGTGGGGCATGTTTATTGCAACACAACCCTGACAGAATTACAAAAAACCGATACCCAATACCTACCTAATGTCACAGTAATTCTTGCAACTTTGAAGCTTTTCTTCTTTTGGTACTTCTGAAATAATTACACTGAGTTTTCCTGCCTCTCTTACAAACAAAATTCTTCCCAACCTGCCTCATCTTATTAAGGTATTACTAATTGGCCGATCCCCTCCATCTAATTGAATCCACGTACCATGCCAAACAATTCCATGGTAGTGCCAAATGACTCCACTGCCCTGTGCTACCCTATACAAGGGACAGATGGAGTAACACATAGCAGTGCGTCCTCAAGACAAGGTCTGGCGATAACAGAGATAACAGATGTTTATGCTCGAGGAGAGAAGGAAAGCATGATCGGGAAAATACTGAGTACACAGTAACCTCAAAATCTGTCAGTTACTGACATGCCTTTGATAAAAATCATGGTGGACAAAGTGAAGAGTAATGATCACAAGTAATCATGGTGGAGAAAGTAAGACTAATGATCACAACTAAGTATTGTTACCATTTCACAATCACTTTCAGACTCACCTAAATCTTCTAAAATGCATTTCCATCTGTTTCTCACTTCCCTTCGAATCTGCCGCAGGGCATAGATATCATGGTTGAGTTTTTGCCATTCCTGCAGGAAAATAAAAATAAGGTTTTATTTGTACTCTTTGGTCTAAACCTCTAACTCATTCCTGAACTTCAAGTTTTCTAAACATGCAGTTCCCTTCATTAATCTTCAAAGCATGCCTAGAAGAAGAAAAGGAGAGGGATGAGATGGAGTCAGGGCTTCGTTCAGGTTCAAATCCCTGCTGAGAATTTGCTTTTCTGTTTTCTACTTTATAGTTTATTCTTTTTTTTATTGTGCTTTAGATGAAGGTTTATAGAACAAGTTACTTTCTCATTAAACAATTAATACACATATTGTTTTGTGACACTGGTTGCCAATCCCACAACGGGTCAACACTCTGCCCTTCTCATTCGTGGGTTCTCCATTCGTCCAGCTTTCCTGTCCCTTTTTGCCTTCTCGTCTTTGCCCCTGGGCTGGTGTGCCCATTTAGTCACATATATGTAGGTGAGCTATGTTTATTATTGTTTGTTTTATGGGCCTGTCTAATCTTTGGCTGAAGGGTGAACCTGAGGAGTGATTTCAGTACAGAGAGAATTTGCATTTCTAACAAGTTCCCAGGCGATGCTAATGCTGCTGGTTAAGGACCAATTCTGAGAACCACTAATCGAACAGTGATTCTCAAATTTCATTATACATAAGAATCACCTGGGGATCCTGTTGCAATGTGGATTCTGATTCAGCATATCTGGAGTGGAAATGCAAATTCTCAACAGAAGTTCAAAGTGAAATGAATTCATCTGAAGCCCTGGATGGAGTCAATAGGAATACTAGCAGCTACTGTTTCTGGAGAATCTGCTATGTACCAGGTGATACGATACTTTACGTCAATTATCTTATTAAACTCTTTACACTGCCTATTCTCTCTACTTCAGTGTTTTCACCTGGGGCTAACAATGGTAAATATTTCTTATAAGATTTCTGTAAAGATTGAAGGCATGGAAAAGCACAATACCTGCACACAGTGGGCACTCAATAAAAGCCATGGATTATTATGGTCATTTTATAGATGAAGAAATTGAGGCCCAAAGAGGTTAACTGAGTAATAGACTAATATGTGTCGGAATCGGTATTTAAACCCAGGTCTGACTCCAAAGTTCATGAGCAAACTAACACAAAGAATTTAAGACACCTTTTGTTAACAGAATAAAACAGGCTTGGGAATCCCAAAGTTTCTTGAGTCCCAGCCAATGTTTCCTTCACCATATCTCAGCATCTCTCTTTTTCATTTGTATCTCCTTTATAGGATGGATCTTTCAAGCATTCAGCAGAATTATTAGAAGGTTATCATTATTCTTAAAACTTCTTTAGCAATCTTGTTGGTTCCCATACAGACACCTGAATCTTCGAGGAGCATCAGAATCTTCATCGAGCTAAGCATTCCTTTAAAATGTCATGGAAATTTGTTTTTAAGGAGACTTATCAAGATAGAACAGTCATTTTATAGGGCATACCTCTTCCTCTTTCTTAGCCAAGACATTAACCATGCAACTGTCTTAAGGCACAGTTGAAAACAACATTCTAAATGCACAATTTAAGACTCAAGTTATTTTGACTCCTCTAACTGAAAATGTTTCAGTGATGCCATTACTTCCCCATTAAGCTTCTTTCAAGGTGTGCCTTGCTCACTGCTAATCAACTTTCATGACTGGTTAAGAGAAATCAATTTAGCTTCCATTCAAAAATGTTTACAGATATCACTTTGAAAAAGAAAAGTGTGTTTCGTTATGACTGCATTTTAGATCTTGTATCTGAAGATATGCGATAAAAAGGGCATGGGATTTGGCTATTTTCTAGAAGTCAGGGAGTGATGAATTTGAAAACTCTTTCCTGGTCCTCATTTTTTGAACAAAGCTGTGCTCGCGTGCGTGCATGCGTGCACGTGTGCGCGTATGTGTGCGTTCACACAAGTGTGTGGTGACTGGGGTGGGGGATAAACCCTGTGACCCTGGAAGAGAACAAAGTTCACTAAGTCATCTCTAAATATGCAACTCTGACCTCTTCTGTAGCATCATGTGAAAACACACCTATCTAATTTCTCCCACAGACTATGTGGGGGGAGGCGGACTTCAAGTATTAATTGTATTACTTAACTGACCATCCAGTATACCACCTTGGAAAAGACGCTCTACTCGTAGACGCTAGAGCCGGACTGTCCGGGTTTGAATCCCAGCTACATTATTTATTAGCAGTGTGACTTTGGTTAAGTTCTTAACTTCACTGTGTCTCAGTTGCCTCAACTGCAATACAAGGATAATTGTATTACCTACTTCATAGGCGCTGCTATCCAAAAGGTTGGTGGTTCAAACCCATCAGCCGCTCCGCAGGAGAAAGATGTGGCAGTCTGCTCCAGTAAAGACTACAGCCAAGGAAACCCTATGGGTCAGTTCTCCTCTATCCTATAGGGTTGCTATAAGTCTGAATCAACTTGATGTCACACAGCAACAACAATTTCATAGGCTTATTGTAAGGATTAAATAAACCAATACAAGCCCTTAGAAGGGAGCTTGGGGTGGCATACATCCGCCCCCAGATCAGAGGAGACAAAACTAAGAAACAATTCTCCAAGATTCAGAACTATTTCTACCATAAGGATTAAACACATACTACATCTTACAGTATCCTATTTGTGAAGACCCCTTGAAGAAAATTTTCTCTGCTCTTAGGATCAAGTATGGTTTTACTTTTCCTGAAAATTGTGTTTCCAGGTATTGTGAATTTTATAACTGATCAATTTCCTCTCTGATCTGAAAATTTAGAGCCTTTTCATGGAAGATATATAGGATTTAGTAAGCATCTTTGAACTACTACTATTTGGGGCTACTTTTTATGTCTTTATTTGTATTTTCTTCTCTTTCTCATCTTCTAGTTTGTATTACCTCACTGTATTTTCATGTAAAAAAATATAGCAACCTTATATTTTCATGTAAGTTTCCTTAAATCCTTTTGGTAAAAAGAAGGTTATAAATACAATATTAGACATAGTAGCACTGTGCTCATCCTCAATGAAACTGACTCTGCTTGTTGTATTAAATGGAAAGTGGTCAGACTCTTAGTCATTCTTGATTAGAGACACACACTATCAATCCGAGTTGCTTTAGATATTCAGACAACCTTAAATTATGTAACACACCACTAGGTGGCTTCATTAGCTCGCAATTACAGGTCTCTACTCACTTTTCTTTTCACTCTGTACTCTGATGCCTCAGCCCTTGTTTTCTCAACTAAGTGTAGCCTATTCTCTACTTTTCAGAGACTCACTGACCATGGGGTCATCCTGGCTTCAGAATTTTCCAACACCAACACTGAACGTTATATAAATTCATTCAGTTTCAGCATTTGTTACTCTGATAAAATATTTGTTGAAGAACCAACATATAACTAATCATCAATAGGAGATTTAAAAATCTGCTAAAGATAGGTCCATATCTGATGCATCTTTGGATTCCACCCCTCCTCTGCAGTGGCTTATGGACTGACTTGCACATGATAGGTGCTTTTCAAGATCAGTGGAATGGAGTATGTACTTTATATATCCATACCATGGATATATAAAGCTTAGAAGCTTGGGTAGAGTTTTAACCAAGAATTGGCCTTTGAAAAAATAGTAAAAAAGGACATTTTGAAATCCTTTTAAACATATGACCCCAAAGAATGTAATATAAATACAGCAAATGAGAAATGGTGATGCTATAAAATCTGTTCCAATGATCTTTCTCCGTGACTAAAGAAACTAACTCACCCACTCCTTGGCACTAGAGAAGAACAAGTTTTCTGACGTCCTTCTGCAATCTTTAAATTGTAATGATTTATTCTTTAGCCTTGGGACAAATCATTTTAAACAATATTTAAAAAGATGTCAAATATTCTTCCAAAGTGACTTGAATCTCAACTCCAGTGGACATCAAAAGTTGAAGTCTTGTTTTCTAAAATAATCTTTTGTTTGTTTTCCCATAATTTCTGAAATCATACACTGCAGTCAGCGTGATGCTGTGGCCATAACTTTAAACAATGCGTAAATTAGCAAAGGTGTACTGAAATCATACAGAGCAAATTTCATTATGACACCTCGGAACCAAGTCAAATTGAGAAACATGATTGAAATTGAATAACTAAAGATGTTTGTAGCTGATTTTTTAAAGTTTTCATTTCTCCAGTTATTGGCCAAATTAGATTAGGGCTGCTAGATAAGTAGGTTGAGGCAACAACATGAAAGGCAGAACAAAACTCAATCTCCTGTAACCATCAACAGCTAGTTCTACTCCAGCTTTTGATCCCCATGAGCTGGCCTTCACCTTGACTCCTTAAGCTCCTGAAGACTTGATTTTTATCAAGCGCAAAATTAAAACAACATTCAATTCTTATCTGTACTGTATTATAAACGTTGCTGTTGTTGTTAGGTGCTGTTGAGTTGGTTCCGACTCATAGTGACCCTATGCAAAACAGCAAAACACTGCCTGGTCCTGTGCCATCCTCACAATTGTTACTATGTTTGAGCCCATCAAACATCAAACATTGTTGCAGCCACTGTGTCAGTCCATCTCCTTGACGGTCTTCCTCTTTTTTGCTGACCCCCTACTTTACCAACCATGATGTCCTTCTCCAGGGACTGGTCCCTCCTGATATTATAGATAATACATTTATACTGTAGAGAAGTGAGATAGTAAAAAGCACTTTTTATTTCTTGTTTGAAGATGATTTATAGATTTCAAGAAATATATTCTAAAAATTGGTTACATATAATTTAACTCATCTTAAACTCTTAAGAACTTCAAAAGATATCAATTAATTTTTAATCATAAAAATAATATAATCACCGGAAATAAGAATTCAAAGACAAGGATATAAAATGAAAAAAAAATTTTGCCTTCCCACTCTTTTCTCCCAATCTCACTCCTCAGAGACAGGTACTTCTGAACATTTCTTTCCCCCCAGCCCTCCGTGGCTAACTCCATAACTCCAAGTAACAGGCTTACACTTTCAGCTACTCATGTATTAACTTTAAGTGTCCTTTGTACTCCCTGCCATGAACAAAGAGGGATTTTAGCTCTCACTCTGCTCTCTCCCTCTCACTGCAGGGGAGGTTGGAAAAGTGAGGAAACAGATTGTCAGTAGTCATTTGGACCAATCATGATCCATCTGCAAGGGCTGGTACCTTGCTGCCCCAAACAAAAGCTGGGTTCTTATAGCAAGGAAGGAAGGAAGGAGGTGGGCAACGGGGGAGTAACAAACATGGTTGCCAAAAGCAGATATTTGATGTTTGCTTCCCCAACATCTATGACCCCCTTCTTCCATCACACCCAGATTTTCCTTTGGAGAACATTCCTCTCACATTCTCAGTTCTAAGAGTAGACCCTGATTGGCTTAAACCAATAAACTCAACTTTGGCTGTATATTAGAATCATCTAGGGAACCTTCTGAAATACTAATGCATGGGATCCACCCCCAAGATCCAGAATGGGAATCCCCTGAAGGAGAAATAGGTTTGAGATCCAATGACTAACTCAATTCACATATCCCACTGGTTCAGGAATGGGCACATAACCCAAATCAGGCCAAGGGGATCAATGAAATCCAATGGGGTTTCTACGAACAACCAGGAATGCTGTTCTCTCTTTCCCGGATGACATGCTGCGAAGGTGGAAAAGTCTGGAATCGCCTCATCATTTTTACTACCCTGAGAAGAGCCAGCCCAAGGTGTGGGGATATATGCCATTTAAACATGGCTGCACTA
>NW_004443977.1:6962224-6963345 GCF_000243295.1 Trichechus manatus latirostris
GCCTTGACTTTCAAGTTTTTAAAGAACTCCGTAAAAGCATGCTAGAGAATGGTTTACAGTGTTCCTTTACAAAAGGAACTGTAGAAGCTATAGGACAAAACTATGAGATGATCCCCGGGATTGGAACGTTTTAATGCGAACAGTCTTAACCCCTGCTCAATTTAGCGTATGGAGTCAAGAATACAAGGAACATTGAAACCTTTATGCCATGGACAATCTTAACCATAATATCCCTGTTAGTCTTGACATGCTCCTCGGTGTTGGGAATCATTGCACTCCCCAGGCCCAGAGTCAGATGAATAGGCAAGCATTCAGTCAAGCCTCCGATGCTGCCACCAAAGCCTGGAGTAAAATCCCTGACTCAGAACACCCACCAGCTCATTAGCCACTATTCGCCAAGCAGCAAATGAGCCTTACATTGATTTTAGCAACCACCTCCAAATGGCCATTTCCCGACAGGTAGATAATCAACAAGCGGCTGAAGTTCTTTGTCTCCAGCTTGCTTACGAAAATGCTAATGCTGACCGTCAAGCTGTTTTAGCCCCCTTAAACGCACAGAATCTTAATTTAGCTGAAATGATTACAGCATGTCAAAATGTTGGCACAGAAACTCATAAGGCACAAGTATTAGCGACAGCTCTCCATCCATCCACTGCCACCTGTTTTGGGTGTGGTAAACCTGGACATTTTAAGAAGGACTGTCACAGTTTAAAAAACAAAAATGCCAACACTAAATTTCCAACCCGAAAGTGTCCCCCCTGTGGTAAAGGCGGTCATTGGGCTAAGCAGTGCAGATCTCAATTTAACAATCAAGGCAACCCTATGTCGGGAAATGGGAAGAGGGGCGAGAGCTCTCGTGCCCCGAAAAATCCAGGGAGCCCCCAAGTGTGGAGTGTGGAGACCACAGCATAGACTCCAAACAGCAACGTTCGCGAGTCAATGATTTAAAAGCAGCTACTGAAGGGAGTGCAGGATTAGATTTACCCTTGACAGAAGGTGTCATAATAGATGAGGCAGGAAAAATTTTTCTTATAGAAACACAGGTTTGGGGACCCCTGCCTCGAGGATATTTAGGACTCCTAATGGGTCGCTCTAGTATTACATCTCAAGGTCTAACTGTT
>NW_004443977.1:6969521-7018688 GCF_000243295.1 Trichechus manatus latirostris
CCACTTCTCTGTAAGAGTTGTGTTTGGTTACTGTCTCCGCCATCCCGACATTCGCCGCTGCTGTGACACCAAGGGAGAAGACAACACTCAGAGGAGGACAAAGTTAAAAGAATCACAGAGAGATTGCACCTAAGGACATCCTGGACCTCTTCGAAATGCTCTGCCATCTGAGCCAATTCCATTTAAGTTTAGACAGCTGGAGATCTTTGTCTGGTCTTTGCATCTGAAAGATGCATGTTACAAAGCCCATTCACTGAGCACATAAACAAAAAGGAAAATATAGAAACTGCAAAAAATATTACTCTCACATTTTCCTATCTCTAGCCCCTGGAGAAAAGTTCAGCATATGTACCTATTTCTTTGGGGATGCATATGGTTTATAGAGGATGCAGAGTTAATGGCTCTTCCTGGATCCTAATCTTTCTGTCCCAGGAGTGCCTTAGGCAATGACATAGACACAACAGCAGTCCCTGTCTGTGTGCAGGGCTCTGTTTGTAGTACGTTCCCTGATTTCTGTCCATTACAGCAGAGCTTCTCACTCTGGAAAGACTGTTATTATAACAGGAGACAGGAGGTGGCTTCCATCTTCTTAGCTCATTTCTTCCAAAGGTCCTGGGGAAAGGGGCCTAACTTCTACTGGCTTAACCACTCTACTCCCTTACTTAAGAAGACAAGTTGAACCCTTCTGACTAGATCTAATGGTACAAAGGTAACTTTTGATTCCTAATACGCTTGAGGCAAAATATATTCACCTTCTGAACACCAAGCACTAGGATGACCTTGCCTTCTGTCTTTCTGGATGGTGGAAAATCTTCAGAGAGAGATGCTCATATCCAAGCTGAAATCTGCTTTATCTTCTTCATACCATACCCCAATATCAGGTCATCACCAATTTAACTTTAATGGACTTTATTATATTGTATCTGTACAAAAACAAAGCCAGGAAAGTCTCAAATTTTATAAATGAAGCTTTGGTGAAATTATATAATTTTCCTGTTCCCAACTGCCTGTAGCAGTCAAGCTGGATTTCAAATCTAAGTGGATCTAATTCCAAATCCAAAATATCCTTAAAAAAAAAAAAAAAGAAAGAAATATAAAATTATGACAATTTATTGTTGCTTCCTCAAACCCAGCTTCTTTTGTCTTATGCATTTATTGTGTGTTTAAGTTAGGTAATACATTCATACGGTTCACAATGAAAAGGTACTAAAGGCCCTGTCTCCAGCCACCAGTTCCTTCTCCATGGGCAATTAATGTTACCAGTTTCTCCTACATCCTTCCATTTTTTTCCCTATAAATGCTAGCATACTATACCCTGTAGTTTTCATTTACTAACGTACTTTAGCAATCATTAGCAGAATAGAAGGTTCTGGCTCCCTTTTTAGTTTGACTTTTTAACCATCTGGTATCATAGACAGAATATAATAAACATATTTGTTATAGAAAATGAGTCCTCTAAAAAAATTTAATATTTTCCTAAGACCAGACTTACTGGTCTGACAGAGACTGGAGAAATCCCAAGAGTATGGCCCCTGGACCCTCTTTTAGCTCAGTAATGAAGTCACTCCTGAGGTTCACCCTTTAGCCTAAGATTAGACAGGCCCATAAAACAAAACGAGACTAAATGGGCACATCAGATCAGGGGCAAGGAGGAGAAGGCAGGAGGGGACAGGAAAGCAGGTAACAGGGAACCCAAGGTCGAGAAGAAGAGAGTGTTGACATGTTGTGGGGTTGTCAACCAATGTCACAAAACAATATGTGTATTAATTGTTTAATGAGAAACTAGTTTGCTCTGTAAAACTTCATCTAAAGTACAACAAAAAAAATTTTTAATTAAAAAAGGTAATATTTTCCTAAACGTGCCTTAATCTATAAAATGCCGTAAAGCTTTTTGCTTCCTACTCATTCTTTCCAACATCACCATCAAAAAGTATTAAGTACCCACATGTATCATGCACTATACACAACCTTTTGGGAATTTCCACTTCAAATCAAACAACACTGACATTGAAAAGACCCCATACAACTCTGGCTGTAACAACATCTAAATCAGGGAGTATAAAGCATGTAGCAGTCAAATACTTTTACCTGAAAGTGGAAGCTTCTTGGGAAATGGATTCTTTGAACATTGTAACTGTTATCTCTTTCAATTTTTACCAGTTCACATCATCTTATGCTACTTTCTACTTACAAGGAGAGGGATTTTCTAAAAGAAAAAATGTGTTGACTGCTTCTCCAGTTTACTTATTTATTTTCCACTTCGTATGCAGTGGGCAATAGCAGATAAGAGAAAAATGTGTCATGTATAGTGGGTATCTGGATTTTAACAAGCATTTAACAAGGTCTCTCAGGTTTGCCTTTTACAGAGAAATGTGAGCTGGATAATGCAGCCTGGGGTAGTTCTGTAGTACTGAAGAGTACTCAAAACTGTGGCTGTCAGTCTGGAGGAAGGTTTCCAGTAAGGCACTATGGAACTTGGTTTGGGGGCCTGGTCATCATTTTCATTGTGACTTGGAGCAGTCAAAGGATATAAAAGTAGGAAGGCTAGTGTTAAGGATTAAATTATGTCCCCCCAGAAGTTATGTGGAAGTCCTAATCCCTGTACCTGTAAATATGACCCTATGTGGAATTTGGGATTTTCTTTTGTTATGTTAATGAGGTCATACTATAGTAGGGTGAGCCCTAAGCCTAATCCCTTTGGAGTGGTGTTTTACAAAAAGAGCAGAACAGACAAACAGACACAGACACTGGGGGAAGAGACCACGTGAAGAATCTAGAAGCCAGGGAGTGTCAAGGAACACCTAGGGCTTCCGACAAAGGACAGTCCCCCACAGCCAATGCCCTGATATGGACTTCTAGCCTCCCAAGTTGCGAGACAATACATTGCTATTCTTTCAAGCCACCCACTTGTGTGTTTTGTTTTTTTGTTACAGCAGCACTAGGTTAAGCAGTAACTAGGAGAGATAGCTAATACATAGGATAAGAGAATAAAGATTTGGAAAACGTATCACAAATGGGGCCTACAAAATAAAATTTAAAGGTTGGAAATCTATTTGGGAAAAATAAAAATACATCCTACTCTTAGGTTGAAAAAAAATCAGTGCACCCAGATGCAGGTTTCATAGTAGTTCATATGAAAAAAAGCCTAGGGTTTGGATAAACATAAAGCTTCAAATCCACCTAACATGTGACATTCCCTCTGCATTTATTGAGCATCTGCTCTGTGCCAAGCACAACACTGGGTGATGTGCTTACAAAGAAAAAGAATATATGGACCCTGCCCTATAGGAATGAAAATGTAGCCCAAAAATGAATGTAATATTATACTATATTACCAGAAGCATTGTTTAAAAGCAAGTAACAACCAATGCCGTTTACAGAGAATACCTGGGGGAACTGCTTTAAGGGGGATGTTGTCAAACAGCCATGCAGCCAGGAGGAGAGCAACCAAGATGGAGAAGGGCTTGGAAACCATGTCATAGTGGCCTGGTTGACAGCTCTTGGAAGTAGAGGAAGGACATGAAGACAGCCTTCAAACTTAAATGTTTGCTCTACGAAGGCGGCTTCCTTTTCTTTCTTTTCTACATAGCTTCAATATGTAGAACTAAGGCTAACAGGTGGAAGTCACAAGGAGAATTTTAGACCAATGTAAGGAGAAACCTTCTACTTGGAATGGGGGCTTTGCAAGATAATGAGCCCTCCATCACTGAAAACCTAAAGTTTCGAATGAATAACATCTGTCAAGGCCTAGAGAGGATCCACAACTGGGTGGAAGATTGGAATATAATTTCTACAAACTTTTTCAACATAATATATTTTTCCTGTATCACTTCACAAAATCCACAAAGAAATTAAAGGAGTTTTGCAGTAAAGGGTGGGTGAGTGTGAGAGAGAGAAAGAAATTGTATGTGTGTAAAAAGGTAATTATAGAGCACTTACTACTTCCCAGGAGCTCTGGTGGCACAGTGGTTAAGTGCTGGGCTGCTAACCAAAAGGTCATTGGTTCAAACCCACCAGCTGATCCACAGGAGAAAAGATGTGGCAGTCTGCTTCTGTAAAGAGATATAGCCTTGGAAACACTACGGGACAGTTCTACTCTATCCTACGGGTCCCTGTAAGTCAGAATCGACTGGATGGCTTGCTCTAAGCTCTTTACATGGGTTTACTCAGTTAATCCTTTTAAGATAATGTGTTATCCTATGAGGTGTGGATACTATTATTATCATCACCATCTTAAAAATGAGGAAACTGAGGCACAGAGAAGTTAAGCAGTTTGCTCAAGTTGTGCATGCTAGTAAGTGATGGGCTGGGATTTAAATCCAGGCAGCAGAGTTGTGGGGCCAATACTCTTAGCCACTGTCCACAGTGCTTCTAAAAACAGGAAGGGAGTCGTTTGACAAGGTTCCAGGGTAGGAAAAGAAGTAAAGGAAAAGAGGATGAAGAGAGCAGGTGGTTAGAGAAGAGACCAAACTGAAGTCACAGCAGCGGTGTCTGAGGAGGAACTCAGAAAATACGATTAAAATCTTGGGAGAATACAGAACTTTTCTAGAGGCAAAGTATTCCCAGTCTCTAGCCAAGAATGCTGCCAACCCAACAGCTTCCTTCTAAAGGGTCGATTCTTTGGAGACTTCAGTTCTGCTCCCCTCTCCACAGACAAGATGGAAAGGACCTCAAAACCCCTCCCACTGTTCCCGTCCATTTCTTCCCCGCACTCTCTCCTCCTCAGGAGTGAGACAAAGGCAAACTTTTCCTCTCAAGCTGCAGGGGCTGGTGAAGGGTGGTAGGAGCTACAAAGGTCTGAGATTCTGAAGACTGAGGAGAAAAGGTAAATATTTTCTCCCACCGCATCCCAAAGGACTGAGACATGCTTGTCTGCAACAGAGAGCTCTGTGAGACTTACTAGACTTTTCTCAAACTATGCTTCAGGCTTCAGGACTGAGAAGTCTCGGGGAAGCCTTACCTTAGGTACTTTCTTTGCTCTTCTCCCTTGATGAATACCTCCAATCTCAAAAGGCAACCAACCGCATGTACTCCTCTCCTTGGTAAAGTCCCCGGAGAGCTGTACCCTCTTGCCCAATACTCTCGAGATTGCAGGGTTACAAGAATCCCTAATTCAGAAACCCAGCAGTCTTCTAAAGCACCCACTTGACGAAACACAGTTTCACTCACATGATGCTTCCTTCTCTCAGACTTAATCAGCTGACATATTTGAACAAGCACCCAAATACTTGACCTCTTATAAGATGCCAAATCCAACAGAAAAAGGATGTTACAAACTCGCTCACTTTTCTTACATATCAGCTGTTTCATTGGCTCAGACAGCCCCAAGGTCCTTCTCTTAACCCCTCTACTTCTTCAAGCTCCATCAGTCCCTTCACTGCCAAATGGTTTTAAAGAGGACCCTCCAGGTTCAGTCCTCATTTCCTCCTCATCTCTGTACTCACCAGCCCCTGGCAATCTGCCGCCTTCAGGATCCCTTCTCCACCAAAACCCATACCAAACCTGTTGCCGTTGAGTCAAATAGATTTTGACTCATAGTGACCCTATGGGACAGAGCGGAACTGCCCCCATAAGGTTTCCAAGGAGTGGCTGGTGGATTTGAACTGCCAGCCTTTCGGTTAGCAGCTAAGCTCTTAACCACTGCACCACCAGGGCTCCTCCTTCCCCACAGGAAGTGCTAATCCTCACCCTCCCCACCCTACTAGTGACTGAATCTAAGGGTATCTTACATCTTAGAGCCCTTTCCAAAGGTTCTCACCCTCTCTAAAGCATTTAATCCTGATGGCCGTCCCCTTCTTAACATGCCTCTCTAGTTTCTGCAGGAACAGGGAAAAATAATGAGCATTTATTTATTAAGTGCCCATGCAATACTATAGGCACTGAGTCCTCCACCATCCGGGGGATGGATGTTATTATCCCGTTTTCTCTGCTGCAAAAGACTTCTTTAAAGCGTTAAAAAGCAAAGATGTCACCTTGAGGATTAAGATGCACCATGGTATTTTCAATCGCCTCATATGCATGTGAAAGCTGGACAGGGAATAAGGAAGACCGAAGAAGAACTGATGCCTTTAAATTGTGGTGTTGGCGAAGAATATTGAATACAGCACGAACCACCAGAAGAGTGAACAAGTCTGTCTTGGAAGAAGTACAGACAGAGTGCTCCTTGGAAGCGAGGATGACGAGACTTTGTCTCACGTACTCTGGACATGTTATCAGCTGGGACCAGTCCCTGGAGAGGGACACCATGCTTGGTAAAGGAGAGGGTCAGTGAAAAAGAAGACCCTCAATAAGATGGACTGACACAGTGGCTGCAACAATGGGCTCAAACATAGCAACAGTTGTGAGGATGGTGCAGGACCGGGAACTGTTTCATTCTGTTGTACACAGAGTCACTATGAGTCAGAGCTGACTCAATGGCACCTAACAACAATATATTGTATAGCGGAAGAAAGGCCTGGCAATCTGCTTCCATTAAGAGGACAGCCAAGAAAACCCTATGAAGCAGTTCTACTCTGTTTAACACCTGGGGTTGGAATCAACTAGACAGGAATGGATTTTTTTTTTTTTTCTTTATTCTTATGCAGGAAAGTTCAGTATCTTGCCTAGAGTCAAAGAAGTAGGGCTGAGATTTAAGATCTGCTGCCTCTAAAGTCCATCCTCCAGCTGATCTCCCTCACTCTTCTTCCCCGTATCCCTTGGCTGGTTCCTCTTCTTCCTTTGCCTCTTCCTTTCACATAGTGCTCTTCCAAATTTCTATCTTAGGCTCTCATGTCTATCTCTCTGAATAATCTCCCCTAACGTCTCAACTTCCATTGTCACTGCTTATCTTGGTAACTCTCAAGTCTCCTTCTTTAGCCCTGGCCCCAAGCCTCAGCTCCGTGTTTCAATTTCCACCTTTTTGCTGGATAACTCCACACAACATGCCCACTCAACAGAGCCCCATCAGTGTCCTCTACCATCCTTGGCCAAGCCAGCTCCTGCTATCTTGTGATCCCTACTTGGTTAATTGGTGTTCAAACCATTGCCGTGAAGTTGACTCTGACTCATGATAACCCCAAGCGCGTCAGAGTAGAACTGTGCTCCACAGGGTTTTCAATGGCTGATTTTTTGGAAGTCGATTGCCATGCCTTTCTTCCAATTCACCTCTGGGTGGACTCGAACCTCCAAGTTTGCAGTTAGTGGCCAAGCCCATTAGCTGTTTGTACCACCCAGGGACTCCTAATTACTGCTCAGTCCCCGTTAACTCCACCTTCCAAATCCAAATCAGTCACCTAATCTTCTTGATTCTTCCTCTGTCACAAGTAGCCTCTCCTTTCTATTCACACTGTCTCTCCTTTAATTTTCCTAAATGGCTGCAATAACTGGTCCCTCTGCCTCAAAATGCTAACTTCTCCAATTTCCTCCCAATCAGCTGTCTTCCTAAAGGTCAGCTTGCATCACTGCCCTCCCCTAACTTCAGTAGTTCCCCACGACTTACTGAATAAAGTTTCAATCCCACAGTAGGTTCCCCATGACGTGTCCTTTATAGTTTTATTCCCAACGATATCCCTTCACACACAGTATGCTCCTGCCACTCAGGACTACCACTCTATTCTCAAGCTGGCCTTGATCTGCTGTCTTTGACCATGTTCAATTCATGTCCAAGGCTGTTAAGTGAGGCTCCACGAGGTTTAACAACTCAGCCGAGATCTCAGAGAACCTGGTATTTAAACCCAATTCTGTCTGACTCCAAAACCCACACTCCTCCCAGTACCCAAAGCTGTCACTCAATTAAGCCCAAATTTAGCCCACTGTCTGTTGTACTTCCCTGTCACCAATGTGGGAACTGAAACACAAAACCAGAAATGGAACATAATGTGCAAGTACTTTCCTTCCAAAAGGGGTTTCTGGCGTGGCCCCTTGGGGTCTAGAAGACATATGGGCCTTGCTTCTCTATTCTCCAGCTGCCCCTCTCTGGGGCCTGGCAGAGGGAAGATGGATAATGCAACCAGACTCCAGGCAAAGGGCAGGCTCGGGGGACAAGGCAGGGAATGGAGGTGACAGGGCTGGTCATGCAGAGGAAGCACAGAGCTTCCTTTACGCCCACCTGGGCCTGGACAGTGTTAAGGCCACCTGCCCAGGTGGGCCATCCTCTTTCAGCATTATAAAAGCTGATTCTCTCCATCCACGAGACATGGTGTTTAAGTGGAAAAGGTAAGATTGTATTTCACTGTTCCTAGACAGCCAGTCCAATCATTAGCCCTCTGCCTCTGCCTCAGTCCAAATGGCCTGGGATCAAATGACAGCGCAGAGAAACCACTTACTAGAGGATAAACAAGAGGCTAGACGAACCTCAGAGGAGAGTGTGCAGGGAGTGAGGCTGAGGAGGAGTCAGTGACCAGGGAGCCTGGCACTTAGGTCACTGGGGCTCCAGGACTTGGAGGGCCTCCAACAGCTCCCAACAAGGGATGGCTTTATTGCTTCATCCCGGATATCTCAGCATCTCAGCACCCTGGAGCACCCAGTCCGAGAATGGCCCATCTGTGGGGAACCAGAACTAAGGGAAGTGAGTCTTTTTAGTTGAGTAGGACAAACTCTTATAAGGGTATCTCTCTCCAAGCCCTCGTGAGACCCACCTACTCAGTGACATGAGAGTCAGCTTCTGGGTGACATTTGTGTTTGGGTCTCCTCCCTGCTGACCTTCCAGAGCTATCTACCTGCCTTTTCTTCAAGTCCCAGGGGAAGCTGGGCCTTAGTAGAACTCCCATTGCCCCCAGGCCTAGGACCAGCCTGCTGCTCTGACCACTAGGCCCTGAGGCCCCACCCCAGATGCCCTGATACTTAAAAGATCAAGAAAGTGAAACTTTCCTAACATCTGGCTGTTAGGGCAGTTTAGCTCTACATACCATGCAGAGCCTCGAGCCCAAATATCATCCTGGAGTTACTGCTTGGAGCACGCTAAAATGACACATCCATATCCTGTTAGCTTACACAGTCCCATTTTCTGTTTTTCCCTGTTTGCAAAACAGTCCCAGTGCTCATCTGCTTTGATCTAGAAGTAGAGCTGGAGTTTTGATCCAGAACAGGTCAAATGCAAATGCCCAGTAATGCTTTCCCACCTCTCCCAGTTTATTTTTATTCCTCAGCTTCGCTGGAGTTCTGGAAACAGACTGCTTTGCAGTCAGAGGCGCCTGACCTAATTCTTTATCTGGCTTTAACCAGATTACGCCCAGGGAGAGCTCGCAGCTCCTGCTGCCAAAGTGTGCCAGCAGAGCCATGGGAAAGGGCTGCTGAGCAATGAGACTCGAGCTTGTTTTGGGTAATTTGGGGGTTTCCAGCCCACGGATGGCTTTAGGGTTAGGAGAAGGGCCAGAATTCAGGATGTGAGCTGGCTAATGCTGCCAGTGGGAGGAACAGTGGCATGGTGTTTTCCATGTGACATTGTTATTACTAACACACTATTTGGAGCTGCACTCAGAGTTCTGTTGCTCCAATCACTGCAGGAAAGGACAATTAGTTGCTATCACCAAAGACAGGAAAACATGACTAAATTCCTGTTGATGGAGAGAAACCAGTTGCTGTCAAGGCAATTCCGACTCACAGCAATCTTACAGGACGGGGTAGAACTGCCCCCATAGGGTTTCCAATGCTGTAAATCTTTACAGAAGCAGACTGTTAACATCTCTCTCCCATGGAGCAGCTGGTGGGTTTGAACTGCCAACCTTTCGGTTAGCAGCCAAGCACTTTAACCACTGCACCACCAGGGCTCCTTATGGGGTGGGGTGGGGGGAAGAAATCCACTTCCAGAGAGTTGATTCCGACTCATAGCAACCCTACAGGACACAGTAGAACTGCCCCATAGGGTTTCCAAAGCTGTAATCTTTACAGAGCAGACTGCCACATCTTTCTCCCGAAGAGCGGCTGGTGGGTTCAAACTACCAACCTTTTGGTTAGCAGCTGAGCCTTTAACCACTGAGCCACCAGGGCTGCTCCATGGAGAAAAAGGGGGACCGAAATTTCTGGCAAGGTAGAAATAGCAAATTCACTCGACTGCTTTTAAGTATGTGCTGCCTTCTTCCAAGTACCAAGACAAGTTTAGATTTAAGGATGGACTGCCTACCTCCCGAATCTAGAAGACGTCTCAAAGCTCTGCCTATCCCCCTGCATCCACACCTCTGCTGTTCGATACTGGCCACATGGGACTACCCAGCACTTGAAATGTGGCTGTCAGACTGAGATGTACTGCAAGTATTAAATACATACTGGATTTCGAAGACCTGAATGTTGAAATAACATTTGGATAGACTGGGTTAAATAAAGTACATTATTAAAATTAATTTCACCCGTCTTACTTTTAATACAGCTACTGGAAAATTTTTAATTACATATGCGGCTCATATTATATTTTTATTGGACAGTGCTAATCTAGACAATACCATACCCAGTGGTTTAATTTTGAAGAGTGGCAAACTTTGCAAAGGGAAACCCTTTCGCCAACAACACTCTTGCATGGACCCTTAAGGATTGCAGAGTCTCTCCGGTGAGAGTTTAAGGGTGAGCAGTCAAAGCTCCTTCTCTCTGTAGTTTGTGTTTTTCAGCTTACAAAAATGCTTCCATATCCATAATTTCATTTAACTGATAACTGCATCTAGGCAAATGTCTTTATACTTTTAAAAGACCTCCAAGACAATGGAAAAGACTAATAAATTTGACTAAACAATAACTTGAAACTTTTATATGTGAAGGAAAGAAAATTAAAATAAATAGGTAAGCTACTAACAGGAAAGATGATTTGCTACAACTAGCAAGGGGTTAATATTAAAGAAAACCATACTAATGAACAAAAGACATCAAGAGATAATTCACAAAAGGATAAATTAGGAAATAATGTCCACTCTTTAATAATAAAAGAAATTCTCGTAAAACAAGGAATTTTGTGTTGCTCTTGTAGCCAAACGATTAGCGTTAATAAAGAATGAGACTGTCCAATTCTGGGAAGGGCCTGGTGAAAAGGTGCTCTCTTGTATGGTTCAGCGTTATAAAACTGATGCGATATTTTTGGAAAAACTATTTGGCAATATGTATCAAAATATATATAAATGGGTAAAATCTTTCATCCAAGAATTCAGTTCTAAGAAAAAGATGTGCATTAAAGCTTTAATTATAATGCAAACAGGTATGGACAAAGACCTTAATGGTACATTAGTAATTAGTGATAAAACCACAATACATATAAATGTACATATAATATTACTGGAGCCCTGGTGGCACAGTGGTTAAGAGCTTGGATGCTAACCAAAAGGTCAGCAATTCAAATCCACCAGACGCTCCTTGGAAACCCTATGGGGCAGTTCTACTCTGTCCTATAGGGTCGTTATGAGCCAGAACTGACTTGACAGCAACGAGTTTGGTTTTTTTGGTATAGTATTACTGCAAAAAAAGTCAGAAAAAAAATGCAATAAAATAGTATAACGCTGTTTACCTCAGATGAGGATTATGTATGGGTGATTTTTTCTTTCCTTTCCAAATTTTCCACAATACACTTCTTTTATAATCACAACATAAACTTTAAAAATCCCTAAGGATTATTTTGAGCTTCCTTTGTTAAACTAATCTAGTGTCTAATTACCTAAAAAATGGAAAAGTCTACTTAAGGGTAGTATTATAATTGTAATCTATTTAGAAAAGTTATTTCCTGTGTTCTGGATAGCAACTCACAGACATTAGCTCATTTGATTTCAATGCATTCTGTTGAATTGAAAGTCTTGTCATTAAATTCACAAATTCCTATGCATGCTGTAGCGTATTGAGCTGAAAATGCTACTGCTTCTATTGGACATTTACTTTGTATTCCAGGATTTCTGCCATCTTCCAAGAGAGGAAGCAGACAGGGAGCGGGGAGATAGAGCCAGGACAGGGTGGACAAGGATGGGGTCCCACTAGAGGTGAGGTCATCTCTGGAGATGTGTGTGGCGAGGGAGGGGTGGGTGGGCACGCAGCAGAACCAAGGAGGAAGACAAGGGAGAAGAAGGAAGGGAAGAGAGAAATCAGAAAGCTACGATTTGCTTCTCTAGCTAACAACCCCAAAAATCTGAAAGCTTTTCCTTTTTCAACCTCAATACCACTTATTGTAGTGGTAACCCATTTTCTCTGATTAATTGTCCAGAATATCTTATTATCAGTGATCCTACTTATAATTACTCTTCCTATATGTGAAAGCTGTCAAGTTGTTTATTTCTGCTTGACCCTCATTAGTCCTAGTTCCTTTCATCTTCATCCCCTAGGATGAAAGCAACTGGCCTGCGATTCATTCACTCCATTTATTTCCCAGGGGAAAGGAAAGAAGACAGGTGACCCTATCAAATTTCCTTATCAACTGAACCTCCAGGTAACTACCAACCAGCCAACCAGTTGCCATCAAGTGGACTCTGACTCACGGCAACTCCATGTGGGTCAGAGTAGAACTGTGTGCCACAGAGTTTCTTTTTTTTTTTTTTTTATAGTTTATTTCATTTTTGTTGTTGTTGTGAATATATACAGCAGAATATACACCAATTCAACCACTCCTACATGCACAATTCAGTGACATTGATTACATTCTTTGAGTTATGCAACTATCCTCTTTATTTTATTTTTCAAAAAATTTTGTCGTTTTCCCTGTCAGGGTGGTCATTGGTGGTAGCCAGGCACTCTCTAGTTCTTCTGGTCTCAGGCTGATGGAGTCTCTGGTTTATGTGGCCCTTTTGTCTCTTGGGCTAATATTTTCGTTGTGTCTTTGGTGTTCTTCATTCTTCTTTGCTCCAGGTAGGTTGGTACCAATTGATGTAATCTTAGATAGCCGCTCGCAAGCTTTTAAGACCCCAGGTGCCACTCACCAAAGTGGGATGCAGAAGATTTTCTCAATAAACTTTGTTATGCCAATTGACCTAGAAGTCCCCCCAAAACCATGGTCCCCAGACCCTAGCCCCAGTCAGTCTGTCCCTTGAAGTGTTTGGTTGTGTTCAGGAAACTTCTTAGTCTTTGGTTTAGACCAGTTGTGCTGACTGCCGCTGTACTGTGTGTTGTCCTTTCCTTCACCCAAGACGATTCTTGTCTACTATCTAGTTAGTGAATTCTCCTCTCTCTCCCTCCCTCCCCTCATTTTGGGCTTGTCTGATGTTTTCTTGTGATTAGGTTCAGGTTATTCATACTCTACTGGAACCTGGGTTGGGTTGTGTCTTTCTCACAGTATCACATCTGGAGGCACAGAATGTCCCTTTGTCCCTCATTACTTATTTTTTATATATAATTTTATTTTGTTGTTGTTGTTGAGAACTATGCACAGCAAAACATACACCAATTCAACAGTTTCTACGTGCACCATTTAGTGACAATGATTACATTCTTCCAGCTGTGTAACCATTCTCACCCTCCTTTTCTGAGTTGTTCTTTCCCCATTAACATAAATTCACTGCCCCCTAAGGTTCCCATCTAATCTTTCAAGTTGCTGTTGTCAATTTTAATCTCATATAGTTCTTAAAAGAGCACAATGCTCAAGGCTGAGTAGCAGTCCATTGTATGTACGTACCACATTTTGTTTATCCATTCATCTGTTGATGGGCATTTAGGTTGTTTCCACCTTTTGACTATTGCGAATAATGCTGCAATGAACACTGGTGTATAAGTCTCTGTTTGAGTCTCTGCTTTAAAGTCTCTTGGGTATATACACAGGAGTGGAGTTGCTGGGTCATACAGTACTTCTATTTTTAGTTTTATGATGAACTGTCACGTTGTTTTCCACAGTGGCTGTACCACTTTGCATTCCCACCAGCAATGGGTAAGGATTTCAATTTCCCCACATCCTTGCCCATATTTGTTATTTTCTCTCTCTCTCTTTTTTTTTTAATCTTAGCTGTCCTAGTGGGAGTGAAATGGTATCTCACTGTGGTTTTGATTTGCATCTCTCAGATGGCTAATGACAGTGAGCATCTTTTCATGTGTTTGGTGGCCATCTGAATATCCTCTTTGGTGAAATGTCAATTTAAGTCCTTTGCCCATTTTATGATTGGGTTATTTGGATAGCTTTTATTTCTTTTTCTTGTCTCACTGCTCTTGCTAGGACTTCTAATACAATATTGAACAGAAGTGGTGAGAGCAGGCACCTTTGTCTTGTTCTAATTTCAAGGGGAAAGCTTTCAGTCTTTCTCCATTAAGTATAATGTTTGCTGTTGGCTTTCCACAGGGTTTTCAATGGCTGATTTTCAGAAGTATATCACCAGGCCTTTCTTTCAAGGCAACTCTGGATGGAATTGAACCTCCAACCTTTTGGTTAGCAGCTGAGTGCATGAAACCATTTGTACCAACGTGGGACTTCTCAGGTAACTAGACTAATGATACTAGGAGAAAGAGAACTCATCTACAGAACACTTTAGTAGGATGTCTCTGGCCAAACAATTACTTAGAATAAAGACAGGCAAAATCTTTGAGGTATGGCTCCCTGGAGAATGTCATGTATGCTACACAACAATCAGGGGTATAAAATGGAGCTCTTTCATAAATCAAATGCTTTCTACCATGTGTAATAACCCAGTAAACCTCAGTCAGACTCATCTATCATTGAGGAGAGGTACATGACTTAGGTGTGATAGATCATTTTTGTGTGGCCTTTCTAGCCATGTTCTTGTAACTCCTATCCAAGTGACTGGGTGGGACTGTGTGGTTGGATAATTGTGGCCCACCAAAGGGACTGGTCAGTTTTTCTATCCTGCTGGGCTTGAAATGAGCCACCCTAGAGGCAGAAAAAAGAAGCTCCCACCACCAACAAGGAAGAACAGCCAGGAGTCAGCACGTCCTTTGGACCTGGGATTCCTGCACTGAGAAGCTCCTGGTAGCAACAGACCGAGAGAGAGAGAAAGCTGTAACCCTGAAGACAGTGGGAAGCGGTGGCAGGAGAGACCTGGCAGCAGAAACCCGGCAGCAAGAGATGGCATGGTGGGCTTCCCGGCTCATGGAGAAAGAAAGCTGAGTGCCTTTGGACAGACACCTAGAGCCAGGGAGAGGAGTGCCTGCAAGCATGGCTGGGAAGAGGCTGTCCTGATGGAAGAACTGTATGTATCCTTGAGTGTTCCTGAGCCTGAATTATAACCTGTTACCTCCCTAATAAACCCCATAATCGTGAGTATAGTCTGTGAGTTCTGTGTGGCCACTGCAATATATTACCGAACCCAGCAGAGAAGTAGAGAATGCCGTAGGACAGATGGCTGGTATTAGAATTAGTAAAGATGGCAGAGAGAGGAGGCATGTCTGACTTCTGCCTCAAAGAAATCAGCCTTGGGCTGTTGATCTTGATTCTTCTACTCCCTTGTGAAGGCAGAGAAGATCACTGCCCCAATGCCATTTTTACCATGTCCAACAAGAGAAGGGAGGTTCTAGGGAGACCTCCTCAATGCCTCAGACTTTTTTCTGCTTCATCTGATCTTCTCAACTGCCTGTGTCTTTGAAATTATAAGTAAAGCTTGATACTGGGTAAGATCTATGATCCATGTGTGTCTGATTTGACAATGCGTGTTTTGCTCATCCCAATCCCATCACTTGATTCCTACTTTCTAATTTTTCTATATTTTCATTGTCCACCCTAGACCTTCTCTAAATTATCCATATCCTTTTTTAAGACATGGAGGTGCAAACTAAACCACCTCTCCAATGACACCAAGCACATCTCCAGCATACTACACCCGTACGAAACACAACCCTTTCACAAGAGGCACAAGACAGCTGGGTATAATTACTGAAATCCAGGCCTTGTGAAAACATTTTCCCTTACAATTCCAGTATCTCATTCACTGCCTATTTTTCACTCCTCCATATTCTTCAACTGAGCCTGTAGATGCTCCCTCCCCGACTCAAGTGTTTGGGGGTTACTCCAACAAAGCCTAAAGCATGATGTAATGCCATAAGCCTCAAGGCAAAATAACCACTTAAGCTGAAGCTATCCTGAAACTGCTTGAAAACTAGCTGGTTAATAAATTTGTTTATAATTACCTTGTCTTTATTGGCTATTGGAGACACATGGACGACTCTTTGCCCAGTCAATTAGGAAGCTGCCTTGTGAATCCCGAATTCAGCAGCCATTGCCAGTTTTCAAGAACTCTGCCTTGTCAGTCATTGGCCTGGTTGCCTATCAACATGGCAGGCTTTAATTAACTCAAAGCCCCTAACACAATTCCTATAAATCGAACATTCCAGAATGTGAAGGGGAAAAAAAAATGGTGTGGCACTAATCCATGACTAGGTACATTTTACCATGTTTGGAAATTAGTGTATTGTCTTAGCTTAGTCTAATCTCACATAATAGATAATTGTATAATTGTTTTTCAAAAGAAAAAAATCATCAGTAAGTGAAAAAATGTTTTGCACCCATATATGAAAATGCTTGAAAACTCTCTCTTTCTAAAGAGGATCTCTTCTTCCAAAGTATCGCAAGTCAATGGACCTAAGACGCCCTCATCAAAGGGGTTGATTAAGTATCCTATTTGTAAGAAAAATTAAATCAGCAACATCATTTGTTCTATTAAGAACAAACCAAAGGCAAAGCGTGGATGTCCTTGAGCAAAGCTCAGCAAACTTTTTCTGTAAAGAGCCAGAGAGTAAATATTTTATGCTTTGCAAGAGATAAGGTCTCTGTCACAACTGCTCAATTTTGTCGCTGTAGCACAAAAGCAGCCAAAGACAATATGTAAACAAATGAGCATGTCTCTGTTCCTATAAAACTTATTTACAAAAATAGGCAGTAAGCTGGATTTGGCCTGTGGGCCACACCCTGCTGACCCCCAGTGTGGAAATCGAATGCGCCTGATGAACTCTCAAAGATAGCCCCACTCCAGTCACAGTGCAAGCATCTTACTCAAAAAGCATGAATTAAGTCTGGCTCCTTAAGGCACAGGAGTACAACACTTGATGTTTCTTGGGTTAAAAGTCACATCACTGCTCTACATACCATAGGCGTTTAAATATAGGGACTTTTGAGGTCATGTCCTCCATACCTCCCTCCTGTCAGATGAGAAAACTGGCCCAGAGAGGTGAGTGGCCTGCCAAGGGTCATACAACAAATTAGCAATATAGCCAAGAGACAGTAGTAGAATTGGGCCTGAACCCTAGGAATTCTTTCTGCTGGGCCACTCTCTTGCTTGTGCTCTATGAAACAAGCATCCGCTTTACTTCTTAGAATCCACTGCCAGAGGCCCAGGTAACAAAGTGAAGTGGATGAACTTTCAAACTTTTTTCACTAGGAGAGCAATTTTTCCAAATGATGTTCCACACAGAACACCAAAATAAAATACACATGAAAGTAAGGGTACTTTGGGTGAGCAGACACTTGCCTCTCTCCCTCTGCCCAGCCCCACTCAAAGCTCTCGGGAAGCTCAAAGAGATCCAGAGGATCAAGGAAACCAAGTAGTTCAAATGTGATTATATTTATCACCTACCATCCTCTCAGGACAATCTTATTTTTAACACCCTCCCTCTGCGACCTCTCAGCCCTGCTCCAACGCCCAGTGCCCATCACTGCCATGCCGTCTCTCCTACTTCCCCCTCCATATCCTGCAATCAAAACTTACTAATCCTGGATCCCATTCCCATTAAGTAATTATTCTTTGAAAAACTCATTTGTCTTGATCTATTAATGACTGGTAAGTACATTTTTTTCTAAAATATAACTAATCAGTCTCTGATAAGAGTTTAATGTGTTATTCTTCCCATACATCAGATCTGAGTTTTAAAGGGACCTTTCTTTAGTAGCTTGGAGAGTCCCTGGGTAGTATAAATGGTTAATGTGCTCAGCTACCAACTGCTAGGTTGCAGGTTCAAGTCCACCCAGAGGTGCCTCAGAAGAAAGGCCTAGTGATCCACTCCTGAGAAATCAGCCACTGAAAACCCTTTGGGGCACAGTTCCACTCTGACACACACGTAGGGTCGCCATGAATCAGAGTTGACTCAATGGCAACTGGTGGTTCAGCAGCTTGACACAGTGTTTTAGAAACTATGTCAGGTGGCTTCTTGAAAGATGCCTGGGGGGATGCACAGGATGGAGAAATCTAGGCTCCTACCCCTACTTCAACCAGAGACGCTTTAATTTTATCAGTTTCCTTGGTACATTTCATTTGGGGGAAAAAGGTTCTAAAGATAATAGAAAAAAAGTTTAAAAACCACAGACATGTGCCAAAGCATTGACCTATGGTCAAGATCTCAGTCATGATGCCAGTTTGGAAGCTATTTTAAGACTGCCAAGAATTTTGAAATTAACAAGTTATCCTGCCAGAGTTTCACAGATGCTGGCATGAGACTCCTGAGCCAGAGACAAAAGACACTTTACAATAGCAGCAACAGCAGGTCAGCATTTTTTGTGCCAGTTCTCGGAGTCCTACTTCCCACACAGTGATGAAAAGAGGGCTAAATGATACCTGCAAAGAGGACCAAATGATACCTGCACATGCAGTAGGCTGCATTACAGGAAAAGAACCCCAAATTTAGGGGACCTGAATCTTTTGTAATGGGCAGTGAGACTGTCTGACTTTGCTCCAGAGGGAGGCACTACCTCTATCTCCCAAGACTGTTCACTATATATATAAACATCCTTGAAATGATAGTCCTAAAGGAAGGGCAGACAGTGCTTCTGCTAACAAGATATGCAGAGATGTGAGAGCCCCATGGAGAACTGTCTTGACCAGAGGGCATGGGGAGGCCTTTTAAGGCCAGGTCTGCTTAGGACTCCCAAGGAATGTGAGCTTCCCAGATTTGTGAGTTATGGGTCAAAGGGATAGAAAAAATCTTGCAAAGAGAAAAGACAAATATGCATTTTCTACTTGTTTAGTTTGAAAGTGATCCTCACCCCTCTTAGAACAAAATTTAAAATTCTCACCGTGGCTTACAGGGTCCTACATGATCTGGCCCTTGCTAGTCATTCCCATGTCACATGGCCCTGTTCTTTCTCTTGCTCCCTCTACTACAGCCACACTGGCCTTCCTGCTGTTACTGGGATATACCAAGCTCATTCCTGCCTCAGAGCCTTCCCATCTGTTGTTCCCTCTGCCTGGAATGTCCTTCACAAGACTCACTCCCTCACCTCATTCAGGTCTCTAATGCCTAGCTCAGAGTCACTTTTGGTCTGTTGACATTACCTTATTTTTCTTCAAAGCAGTACCACCACCTGACATTATATTTATTTGTTTATTTGTTGTCAATCTCTCCTCAGTAGAATCCTTGTGGGAAAACTGTGTGTTTACTGCTACAGTCACAGTGTCTACATCTGACCTCCAGGAGAAATAACCACTTTTGACCCTGTCAATGGCATGCTCACTGAACTCACACAACAAAACAAACGAATCCATCTGTCAAGTATGTTTTCTATTTGGAACTTCTAAATAAAATGAGTATGACCCAAGATTCTATAACAAAAGGTTCCTTGCTGATCTGCACAGCAATATATGCAGAATGGTGGAGTGGAAAGAGCATGGGTTCTGGGTCTGAGTTCTAGCTCCACCCTGACAAGCAAGTCTTTTAACCTCCCTGACCTCAGTTTCACCAGCTATAAAACGCGGGACACCACTTTGTCAATACCACAGGCTTGTAGAGCTCAAATGTTGTATGTGAAAGCACTCTGTAAGGAAAAGCAGTATGCAAAGATTAAATATTAGGACATGGTAAGCACAGCATCATAGCTGCCATGACTCGTTAAAAAAACAACACTGTCAACTGCTATGCACACCTGGAGGCAGGAGCTCAGCAGAAAATGATCACTCTGAAAGAGTTTCATATATACCTTCTCTAGTTTCTATATATCCAGAGGTGCTTTTTATTCCCTAAACATCACTTTAAAACAGGTAAAAGATAAGTACTACGCCATGGCTTAAGATATTAAGGTGAGGTCTGAGGAATCAATGAAATGCTATGATTTCAGACACTCAGTAACTAAAAACCTCTAAAAGCCTAAATATATTTGGGCCTGAACCAGCTCCTCTCGATGACCAGATCTCACCCCCTGTCAAATGAGAAGTTCACATAAAGACAAACACAGACAGACGGAGGTGAAATATCCTGAGCAAACAAAATGAAGAAGGGTGGATGCAACAAGCAGAGGTTCTGCTTGCTTCCCTTCCTGGTTATCTACATAGCCCTGCTCTTGACTCTCTGCAGCTGGGAGAAGAGTCAAAGGGACTGGGAACAGGAGAAACAAGCAACTAAGAAAAGCCTTTCAAAACTAGGGCAGAGGAACAGGTACAGTAAGTGGTATGAATGACAGCCAGTGTTTCAACACCAGCCAAGAATCTGCCAGATAAAAGGGTGATCATTTCTCAATTGCCTCTGCCTTACCTAACCCCAGTCAGATGGGAAAGACTTTCTGGGCACCCCCAGTTAGCTGTTCACATTCTCCTATTGTTTTCTCACTCAATGTGTCAGGTGCTGCCTGCCAGCTCATGCCAGGGCTTATCCCTCTAACCAGTGCAGCTTCTGAACCCCACAAGACTGTTTGCGACAAGAAGTGGTCTGGCTTAGCCATTGTCTTGACTTCCACCCTCAGGGTCTTCATGTAGGACCCCTTTCCCATCCCAGGAGTCCTGGATCCCAAACCTCTAGCAGTATTTCCAAGGTGATAAGGCTGCTCTAATCCCAACTCAGGGAAGACCAAAAACCACAGCGACATTGTCCATGGATGTATCAGCAAGAAAGCACTGAGCTAGCCTCTCTGCTCAGAAAACCTCTCCTCTCCCTTATATCTCACCAGTTATGATGAATTTGGGTTCACAAGTTCCTCTTTCAAAATTGCAAAGCAGGTTAAGTTTACCAGTCATTTGCACCCCTCACTGATTTCCTCGGGTTTTCTCCTAATACCTCCTTCTTTCTAACTCCTGGCTGAGCTGAGCCTGCATAGAATAAATGGGTATTAGGTGGAAAGATGGGAGAAAAAAATTTAGGGTTGGGGTGCTTGGGGTGAGAGCCAGGCTTGGTAAGCAGCCAGTAGAAGTGGGCGCAGCCAAAAGGAAAAAGAGAAGAACCCTGGAGGCTGAACAGCCCAGAAGAGGGGCCCTCCAGAAGTTAGAGGGGAGCCCAGAACGGGAGGAGGAGGCTGCAGCATGCAAAGGACACCCATCTTGCTGGTCACAAATACATCTTTTGGGGAGGACTGAGGGTAGCTCCAAAGTTCAGCCCTACTCCAGGTGTCTAGTTCATCCTAGACATGTTAGCCATTTCCTCCAAGCCTCTGCTGGCCTAGGCAAAGGGATTGTGGCTCAGGAATATACGCTATAGTCATTCCCCATTAGAAAAAACACTGAAACTTCACTGACTTCAGACAGGTAACATTATTTAAGGCATAAGGCAACAGAGGCATTTTTTAAATTTATTTTTGCAGACTGCCAATGTTGGGCTGAAAGCGGGACCCCTTGACCAGCCCAAGGTCTAAAGTCTCTCTCTTCTTACAAGCTATTGCCATTCCTATTCCTAGCTTTCCTCAGGGCTTCCAAAATTTTAAGTGATTGCTGGGAAAGAGACTAGGGAAAATGGGCAAAAGAAAGTACGTACTGTACTTAACAAACTCAACTGAAGGGGATTTTTATCTCTACCACTTGTACCCATTTTCAAAACTTTCTGGTAAATCACCAAAGCTGGCAAAAAAAAAAAAGAAAAGCTAGAACAACCGAACACCAAAAAGAAACCAGTATTTTGGTTGTACTATTAAAGGCAGTTTGAATCCACCAGCTGCTCCTTGGAAACCCTGTGGGGCAGTTCTACTCTGTCCTACAGGGTCGCTATGAATTGTAGTCGACTCAACAGCATGGGTTGGTATTAAAGGCTAGGACCAGGCAAACTTAAATGCCTTGCTCAATATCTGGGTTTGGTTAATCAGCAAGAGTACCTGGATTTTCTGGTTCTTTGTTGAAAAATGTGATTCCAAGGCCAGGACTGGCAACCTGCAGTCTACATGTACACTTCTTACATGCCTAGGGCCTCCTTTATATTCTTTAGGGAAGAAGGAACTTGGTAATTTTACTCAGGTACATTGAAAATGGTCCTGTCTTAGTTATCTAGTGCTGCTATAACAGAAATACTACAAGTGGATGGCTTTGCTATTGTTGTTGTTAGGTGCCATCAAGTCGGTTCCGACTCATAGCGATCCTATGGCTGTAACAAACAGAAATTTATTCTCTCACAGTTTAGGAGGTTATTAATCCGAATTTAGGCACCAGCTCCAGGGGAAGGCTTTGTCTCTCTGTCAGCTTTGGGGAAAGGTCCTTGTCATCCATCTTCCCCTGGTCTAGGAGCTTCTCAGCACTGGAACCCCGGGTCCAAAGGACACACTCTGCTTCTGGCACTTTTTTCTTGGTGGTATGAGGTCCCTATCTCTCTGCTCCCTTCTCTCTCCTTTTATCTCTTGTAAGATAAAAGGTGATGCAGGCCACACCCTAAGGAAACCCCCCTTACATCAGATTAGGGCAGTGACCTGAGTAAGGGTGTTGCATCCCACCCTAGTCCTTTTTAACATAACTTAATCTTGTCTCATTAACCATAGGCAGAGATTAGGATTTCCAATACATCGGAAAATTACATCAGAACACAAAATGGAGGACAACCACACAATACTAGGAATCATGGCCTAGCCAAATTGACACATATTTTGGGGGGACACAATTCAATCCATAACAGGCCCCAAGTTAACTATTTTAATGACAAAAGCAATGTGGTAAAGAGCTTGGGTGTCACTTTACCTCTCCTAAGCTAATTTTCATTAAATATGACAATTATTTAAAGAGGGTGTACCCAGTTTTTATTTATGAGCTATGTGGCCTGCCTCTTTAATTGCAAAACCATAAAATGGCACAACTCACTCCTTGCTTCTAAAACAAGGCAAGGCGCTGTGCTGTAAATAGCATGAGCATGTATAACAATTATGCAACAACAGGTAGCGAGGGACTCAGCACTCAAATGGAAGGGCTGCTTCACATCAAGAAAAATATGGTCTTGTTCCAGAGCACACTGGGGAGTTTAAGTCTGAGAAGCAGCAGATCTGGGCCTCTATCAGCACTGGGCAGGTGCTCCCCTTTCTCCCACATTTTCAGTCAAAACCAGAGAGCAAGCCAAGCTGTTCATATCACGTACTCCTCATAACTCTTCCAGAAACTCACCAGCTGAGCCAGGGCTGCATTACGAATCCCAGCGTGTCCCTCTTAAGGGCTCTCGTGGGCTCTGCGCAATTAAGTTTATTCTAAGAGGTACATGAGCAGCCAAAGAGAGGAGAGTGGGGGGTGTGAGGGTGGGAGTGGTGAAGAAGCCCACAGATTAGCATATGAATGCACAGGCAGTTGGATGAAAAGAGAGCTCCAGAGAACAAGTCTGATTTAGAAGCAGAATCTTACAAAATTGAAAAGGTAAATGTTGACTGATGGCTTCGTGCACGTTCTGCTTGCTCCCAAAACCAAAACCCATTGCCATCAAGTCGACTCCAACTCATGGCAGGCCCTCCTAAACACACCACCCACTCACACAGTAAAACAAAGAAACCAAAACTCAAATCCTTTCCTGTCGAGTTGGTTCTGGCTCATAGCGACCTTTCAGGACAGAGCAGAACTGCCCCACAGGGTTTCTAAGGAGTTGCTGGTGGATTTGAACTGCCTACCTTTTGGTTAGCAGCCTAGCTGTCAAGCACTGCGCCACCACGGAAAGGCAGTTTAGAAAAACTCTAGGAAATAGTCCATACAAAGTGTGTGTTGCAAAATAATAGGGAGAGAATTTCATTTTAATTTTTGTTATAAGAAGTAATACATGCAAATGGTTTAAAATAGTTTTCAACAGTACAGAAGGATAGAAACTTAAAGAAAACTAAGTCTCCCTTCCTCCACCTACTTCTACTCCTCATAAGTCACCACTGCTAACAAGTTCCTAAGTTGTTGTTGTTAGTGGCTGTGGCCCCACACTCATGGTGACCGTATGCACAACGGAACAAAATACTGCTAACCTTCCAGAAATGTTATCACCACATACCAGCGTATATATGCTTTTACACAAATGTGTTTTACACAAATGGGATAAATATCTTTCCAAGTCAATATCCATGTATTGTTGTTGCTAGGTGCCGTCGAGTCAGTTCTGACTCATAGTGATCCTATATACAACAGAACAAAACACTGCCTGGTCCTGCACCATCCTCACAATTGTTGTTATGCTTGAGCCCATTGTTGCAGCCACCGTATCAGTCCATCTTGTTGAGGGTCTTCCTCTACCTTACCAAGCATGACATCCTTCTCCAAGGACTGGTTCCTCCTAATAACATGTCCAAAGTATAGACAAAGTCTTGCCATCCTTGCTTCTAAGGAGCATTCTGGCTGTATTTCTTCCAAGACACATTTGTTCGTTCTTCTGGTAGTCCATGGTATATTCAATATTATTTGCCAACACCATAATTCAAAGTCATCAATTCTTCAGTCTTCCTTATTCATCGTCTAGATTTCGCATGCAGGAGGTGATTGAAAACACAATAGCTTAGATCAGGCACACCTTAGTCCTTAAAGTGACATCTTTGCTTTTTAACACTTAAAACAGGTCTTTTCAGAAGATTTGCCCAATGCAATGCATCCTTTGATTTCTTGACTGCTGCTTCCATGGGCACTGATTATGGATTCAAGTAAAATAAAATCCTTGACAACATCAATCTTTTCTCCATTTATCATGATGTTGCTTATTGGACCAGATATGAGGAATTTTGTTTTCTTTACATTAAGGTGTAATCCATACTGAAGGCTGTAGTCTTTGATCTTCATCAATAAGTGCTTCAAGTCCTCTTCCGTTTCAGCAAGCAACGTTGTCATCTGTGTATCGCAGGTTGTTAATGGGTCTTCCTCCAATCCTGATGCCCCATTCTTCTTCATATAGCCCAACTTCTCTGATTATTTTCTCAGCATACAGACTGAATAGGTATGGTGAAAGAATACAACCCTGACACACACCTTTCCTAATATTAAATCACCCAGTATCCACTTGTTCTGTTTGAACAATTGCCTCTTGTTCTGTGTAGTTTCCTCTTGAGCACAATAAAGTCTTCTGGAATTCCCATTTTTCATAATGTTATCTATAATTTGTTATGATCCACACATTTGAATGCCTTTGCATAGTCAATAAAACACAGGTAATCATCTTTCTGGTATTCTCTGCTTTCAGCCAAGATCCATGTGACATCAGCAATGATATCCCTCATTCCACGTCCTCTTCTAAATCCAGCTTGAATTTCTGGCAGTTCCTTGTTAATGTACTGCTGCAATCGCTTTTGAATGATCTTCAGCAAAATTTTACTTATGTGTGATATTAATGATAGTGTTTAATAATTTCCGCACTCTACTGGATCACCTTTCTTTGAGATGGGTAAAATACGGATCTCTTCCAGTCGGCTGACCAGCAACTGTCTTCCAAATTTCCTGGCATAGATGAGTGAGCACTTCCAGCACTGCATCTGTTTGTTGAAACATCTCAATTAGTATTCCATCAATTCCTGGAGCCTTGTTTTTCACCACTGCCTTCAGTGCAGCTTGGACTTATTCCTTCAATACCATGGGTTCTTAATCACATGCTACCTCCTGAAATGGCTGAATGTCAACCAGTTCTTTTTGGTACAGTGACTGTGCATCCCTTCCATCTTCTTTTGATGCTTCCTCCATCATTTAATATTTTCCCTATAGAATCCTTCAATATTCCAACTCCAGGCTTGAATTTTCTCTCCAGTTTTTTCAGCTTGAGAAATGCCAAGCATGTTCTTTCCTTTTGGTTTCCTAACTTTAGGTCTTTGCACATTTCATTATAATACTTTACCTCATTATTTTTTTTAAGCTGTATAGTGTTCATGAGGACCTGTTGTGGTGCAGTGGGTTAAGCACTCAGCTGCTAATGGAAAGATCAGTGGTTCGAATCTACCAGCCGCTATGTATGAGCAAGATGTGGCAGTCTGCTTCTGTAAAGACTACAGTCTTGGAAACCCTATGAGGCAGTTCTAATCCTATAGGGTCGCTATGAGTCGGAATCGACTCAGCAGCTATAGGTTTGGTTTTTGTTTTGTTTTTATAGTGTTCATTGGCATAGCTACTTACGATCTATTCAACTGTGCTCTCACTGGATATTTTTATATCTAGCTTTTTACTTTTCAATACAACACTGCAAAGAATATACATCTTTGCATAATAGTCTAAGAATATCCATAGGATAGATTGCTAACAGCAAAACCGCAGGGCAGGTTGATTAAATTTATGTTCAAGAGTTAGGCTGCTCTGCGTTAAGAATTTCAAACTGAAATGTAAAACAAAATTCAAATTCATAGAAAAAATAAAGAAGACCAGACTTATTGGTCTGACAGAGACTGGAGGAACCCCAAAACTATAGCTCCCAGATACCCTTTTAACTCTGAACTAAAGTCACTCCCGAAGGTCACCCTTCTGCCAAAGATTATACAGGTCTATAAAGCAAACAATCACACACAAGGAATGTGCTTCTTAGCTTAATCATGTGAGACCAAATGAGCAGTACCTGCCCAAAACCAAAGACAAGAAGGCAAGAAGGGACAGGAAAACATGATGAATGGAAACCAGGAACCTGGGGTGGAGAATGGGAGTGTATTGACACATCTTGGGGATTGCAATCAATGTCACAAAACAATTTGTGTATAAATTGCTGAGTGAGAAACGTATCTGCTCTGTATACTTTCACCTAAAGCACAATTAAAAAAAAAGAATTTCAAACTGGTAAATGGAGCCAAAATCACTGATGAGGAAACAGAGAAACTGACCACAAGGTATACCACTCTGGGGCAACCACTTCCTGTGGGCTATCTAGTGTGTCAGCAAAGAGAAAAATGCAGATCTTTACTGAATGCTACCTCAGGCCATCCTGGCAGGGATTCCTAAAACTCACTGACCTCTTTGGTTTCTGCGCTCAGTTCAGATTTTATGTACTAAATAATAAACCAAGAAAACTGAATGAGCCTTCAACTGGAAAAGTGTAACTATCCATGGGCAACGGAGACAGTTAAGAGGTCTTATGGGGAAAAATAGGACAGTGGGACAGTTTCCTTGCTGAACCTTGTTGGTGCATTAAGTTCTGTTTGCAACAGTCTGTGTGTTTCACTTGGATCATAATTTCTACAGATTCCCATCTTCCATTCCATTCCATATCCTCTGCCTTCCATTCCTAATCTGCTAGCTCTGTTTATGTGCCTAGCCCCTTCAGGTTGATCCCTTATTTCAAATGCCTCCTTTGCTTTCAGCCCCAGATCCACCCAATATTACATTATTTTGGATTTCCCTTGATTCCACACTTTGATGCCTGCCCTCCCAAATCTTGGCCTACATCCAGTGTCACAGACTACTGCTCATCTGGGGGAAGTGCTCAGAAATCTCCCTCTACCACCATCAAGGGTCAGGTGTCTTTATAGTGGAGATGAAAGCATCAGGTTATCACATCTTGAAGACAGTGGTAGTTAATATAGTCAAGTGCTTAGAGCTGCACCTGGTACACAGTGAGTGCTCAATAAATGTCAGTTGTCATTATTCTCATTGTCTGATTCCTTCTCATCAAGCCACCTTCTAGTTTGGCCACTGGCTTCCCTTAAGATTTTATTACAGGAAAGAGACTGCACTGACCAGTCAATTTATGGTCATACAGATGGTTATAGACATTTGGGTTTATATGACAGTCTCTTAAGAATTTGGTTAGTGTCAGTCAAACCCTCTGAGCTAAAACAGCTCTAGGTACCCTGACAAAGTCAAGTTCAGAGACTTGCAAAGCTCATCACCAGAAGTTATACCACCCATGGTATTGCCAGCCTGTGAGCTTTGCATGAACAACCAACCAGTCTCCCTCACTGATACATCTACCATGTTGACCTAAGAATAGTTTTGAAACTGGAAATGGGTCTATGCTATGATGAAAATAGAAACTCTAACTAATGCAATATCAACCAACTAGTTCTCATACTAAGTTGAGAATTGCTTCAATTTTCCATTGTTATTTTGCTCCTCCATGCTTGTTGTGAAACTAGCAGTCAAATCTCCAACAGTAGCCAATGTTCACCCAGTTGTACAGACATCAGATGACCATGTAAGAGTAGGCCTTGTCCAATCTGGGGAGACCAGTAAAGACAGAGTAATGCAGAGCCGAACTGGAATAACCAGGTCTCCAAGTGCTTAGGAATTACGTGGCTGATACCTGATCAATCCAACCTTCTGTCCCCTTCCTCTCATTCGCCCACCAAATACACCAGTCAACTCTGTTAGGTTCTGCATTTTTTCTTTTTGTATCAGGGATATGAAAGGCTAAATGTATAGTCCACACATTGGAAACAACTCCTGAGAGGGTCTGTTGCTATTTTAAGCATTTTACAGGCACTGTTTACAATGCCTGGCAACACTATGCCATCGGGAGTCTTGATGCACAGGAAGAGAACGCAAATTGTGAACCAGGAGCATTTTATGGTTTTGCTTATACAGTTTTAAAGAAACAGTAACATTCAGCTGTTAGTTGTTCCCCAAGGTTGCGCAGAGTGTGGTTCTCATGGGATCACTCTAGTCACGCAAGGATCTAGTCATCACATGGAGGCCTGCTAATGTGTAAATACTACCTCACACCATGACAGGTAGGCAGGCATCGGTTATGAGAATCATACACATTTTTGAGTATGTCGTTACTTCATAGTTTCAAAATTAAACACAGAATTTCTATCACAGATTATGCCAAATAAACATCACCCATTTTTTTAACCAAAACAGTGCTTACAAGCAGGGGCAGATTATCCATTAGGCAAGGTACACCCGGTGCTTACCTTGCTTACCACATCATCTGTAGTGAACATGATCTACTTTCAAAAGATCACAGCCACTGAAAACTCTCTGGAGTACAGTTCTACTCATGGGGTCACCATGAGTCATAATGGACTTCCCAGCAACTGGCACTCATTATAATTGTTCACTACAGATTAATAAGTAAGCACAAGTAAGCCCATGCTTATCTTGTTTACTGGGTCATCTGCCCGTTAGGGACTGTAAATTTAAAAAGAGGCTTTGATTCTGTAGGAAGGTACTGTGGGGTTAGGAGAGAGACAGATGCCAGCTATACCTAGAAGCGGAATCCTAGATGTGGTGAAAAAATATAGAATTGTTCACTACAAATGATCTGGTAAGCAAGGTAAACACTGTGCTTACCTTGCCTATTGGATAATCTGCCCTGCTTACAAGTGTTTTTGTTTGCTTGTTTGTTTGTTTTTGGAGAAAGTATACACAGCCAAAGATACACCATTTCAACAACTTCTACGTGTACAGTTCAGTGACATTGATTACATTCTTCAAGTTGTGCTGCCAATCTTACTATCCTTTTCCAAATTATTCTACCACCATTATCTTAAACTCACAGTTCCCAACATGATGAACATAACTGATGTCACTGAACTGTACATGTAAGAAATGATGAAATGGCAAATATTTTGTATATATATTTTTTTACTACAATAAAGTGTTTTGGGGAACGATTTTATTTTTAGCATTTATTTTCTTAATCAAAAGTTTACAAGTTTTTAGCAGGGTAAAAATGGCTTAATGTAATATATGAAACTATACAGGAATGGCTACAGAATCATCAAAAGGGACCGCAAATAGCATAGGTCAGAGAACACTCAGCAAAGCGAAGAAGGAATGGGAAGCGACAGAATGAAGCATCTTGGAGCTAATAAACCAGAAGCCCAAAGCAGGAATCTTAACCAGCTACGATCACCACGCAAAAGCACAACTCGGGGAATATGTGTTAGGACTGGGAATACTTCCTGAAACATAGTCATGATCCTCATACAAACACAGCATGATACTGCTGATGCGAAAATGCCTTTCATACTCATTGGTATCAACAAGTCACAAGGAAAGGCTTTGGGCAGACTTTGCTCATGCATTTTGAACTCTATTATTTAATCACAGATAACATCTGGTCCTCCCTGAAGATTTCATTCATTGTATTGGGGTGGTACAAATAGTTAAACGCTCAGCTACTAACCAAAGGTTGGTGGTTTGAATCCACCCAGATGGTGCCTCAAAAGAAAGTCCTGGTGATCTACTTCAAAAAGATCATAGCCATTGAAAATCCTATGGACCACAGTTCTACTCTCAAACACATGGGGTCACCATAAGATGTAATCGACTCCACAGCAACTGGTACTCATTACATATTATGTCTCTAGATTCACAAAGCCTGGATTCAAATCCTGACCCCACACTTACTAGCTGTATGACCTTGACCAAGTTGCCTGAAATAGAAACAATGGTCCTACCTCACAGAGTTATTGTCAGGAGTAAATAGTTAATACATGTAAAGTGGTTAGAACAGTGTCTGGCACTGTTTTCATTATTATTACTGTCTTAGAAGAAAAGATTGCTCAGTATGATTATAATCATTTAGATAAATTAATAAGATGCATTGATATTTCATTAATAATTATTAAGCTTCCTAGAACAGTGTGTGTTATGTGAAACACAACCAGTTTAACAAGAAAGAACATAAGGATAATGATTTAGTGACATAATTTTAAGGCTGTTTACTATTTTTTAGTCAAAGTATTTTATGGCATAATTCAAAGACAAGAGCAATAATATTTCCACCATTTGGAGGTCTACAAATGTATTGTTTCTTCGGCTAAGAATCTGTTTTCCATCAGCTCTTGAAGGCTTGTGTAAATGGAAGTGGATTCTATTAGATTTCAAGAATGTTACCTTTTACATCTTCTGACACTGAACAAATTATTATAAGTTTACACCTTTGCTTCATTATTTCCAACCGACCAAACAACCTGTTGCCGTCAAGTTGACTCCAACTCATAGCACTCATAGCAGCCCTACAGGACAGAGAACTGCCCCATAGGGTTTCCCGAGCTGTAATCTTCACGGAAGCAGATTACCACATCTTTCTCCTGCAGAGAGGGTTGATGAGTTTGAACTGCCAACCTTTTGTTAGCAACCGAGCTCTTAACCACTGCACCACCAAGGCTCCTCTTCATTACTGACTCTCCTATATATCTTCTTTTCTGATTTTTTTTTTTTTCAGTTTGGGAGAAAATTACTAATTTAGTCTTAAAGATTTGTAGCTCTTCCTCCACCGGCTTCAGACTTAGTAGGGGAACGCAGGTAGTAAACACAGTGTTTTTGAAATTATTTTTCATTACTCAGAGAGTTTCAAATGTGGCTATTCCTATTTCTTTGTTGCTATTGCTACTGGAGCAAAAACATAATGTTTACATTTCCTTAGTATATTGCTTTAGCTTCTAAATTGTATCATGCAAAAATATCTAGGATTCCTTGTTCTTTACCAAAACCAAATCAAACCCACTGCCATCATGTCGATTCCGACTGAGGACAATCCCACGTGTTCCCGAGTAGAACTTCTCCAGAGGGTTTTCAAGTCAGAATCGACTCGACAGCAAGTTTTTTTTTTTTTTTAATCTTTACGTAAGCAGATCACCAGGCCTTTCTTCCACAGCATCACTGGGAGGGTTCAAACCACCAACCTTTAGGTTAATAGTCAAACACAAATCTTTTGCACCAGGCCTCAAGAACCACAAAGCAACTGTCAGCCCTTCCTCCACCCCTTGATCCCCACCTTCACACCCACATCTAACAAGGCCTTCGAACCTGTTCCATCAAAGTCAGAACTCATGCTGAAAATCTGCATTTCTAACAAGATCCCAGGAAATGATACAAGAATCACCTGGGCATCTTGTTAAACTGTAGATTCTGATTCAGTATATCTGGGGTAAAAATGCAAATTATCAGCGGGGGTTCGAATGGGAATGAACCTGTTCGAAGCCCTGCATCTAACCTCCCAAACCCATCCAAATCACACCTGAATAAACCTGGGCACGTGGCACTCCTAAAGTTATCATCTCCTGCTAAAACATGTTTTGGGGAAAAATTAGTTACCAATTAATTAGCAAACTAAAGAAACCCAGATAAGGAACAAGTTTTATACTGTCTGGCCTCCTGAAATGAAAGGGCCTACAGAAATAACAACTCCTAGCAATCCTGTAGGACAGAGTAGAACTGCCCCATAGGGTTTCCAAGGCTGTAAATGTTTACGGAAGCAGACTGCCACATACTTCTCCCAAGGAGCGGCTGGTGGTTTTGAATCTCCAATCTTTTGGTTAGCAGCTGAGCACTTAACCACTTCGCCACCAGAGCTCCCGCGGAAATAATAGTATTCTGAATCATTAGTTAATTTTATGCTTAGTCTCATTAGCTCCTAAATGATGCTGCAAAATGTTATCTTATTCCAAAAAAACCAAACCCACTGCCATTGAGTCGATTCCAACTCATAGTGACCCTAGAGGACAGAGTAGAACTACCCCATAGAGTTTCCAAGTAGCAGCTGGTAGATTCGAACTGCGGACATTTTGGTTAGTAGCCAAGCTCTTAACCACTGCACCACCATGGTCCTGTTGTCTTATTAGGAATGTTAAAAGATCAATACTAAAAACCTACCTTTATTGTGCTAACCAAAGCTTATCTGGGGCCAGGATGATATATTGTAAAACACATTGAGGGAGGGGTCAGCAGACCTGGGTCTTGGTTCAAATCTAGTTCTAGCCTGCTGTGGGATCTTGAGCAAGCTACTTCACCTCTCTGGGTCCCAGTTCCCTCTAACTACAGAGGAGGTGGGGTGGGGGAGCAGGGCGGGGGAGATGCCTTGACTGGAAGGCCTCTAAAGTCCTGGCAGCTCTAACTGGAGAACCATGAAAATCAAATCACCAGGCTCACGTTAGCCAAGGCAAACAAATGACTTGTTCTTCCCAGCTTTTAGACAGATGAAAGCTTTTGTTTCCTCAACAAGGCAGGGCTGTCATAAATAAAGATTTTTTCATGATTATGTACTTATCAGTCTGACCCCATGGGTCATTCTCCTCAGTCTCGGAGAGCGGTGGGTGGTGGGTGAAGTTCCACAATGGACACGGGATGGGGACGATGATGAGGACACCTCCTTGGGTGGCTGGAGGCTTTACTGAAGACTCCCCACTCACTGCACATTCTGGTGTTTTCTCCAGAGCCTGAACCCAAATCTGCCTGTTCTCAATTATTATCAGATACAAAGAAACAGGCAGTCTATATTTAATATAGGCGCAGTGATTAAGCGTTTGGCCGCTAATCGAAAGGTCAGCAGTTCAAATCCACCAGCCCGCTCCTTGGAGACCCTATGGGGCAGGTTTACTCTGTCCTATAGGGTCGCTCTGAGTCGGAAATGACTCAACGGCAACGGGTTTGGTTTGGTTTTGGGTTCACTCAAGTTACTGACGAACACAGAAGTCAGAAAACCTAAGCTGCATTATTTGGAAAATGATAGCTATAATACGCTATCATATTGCATTATAACAGTACTATAATACTACTTTAGAAAGAAAGGGGAGGATGATCTCCTTTGCTATTTTCTCTTATTAAATCCCCTCCTTCTTAATATTCTAATGTTCCCATACCAATAACTTAAGGTTGTTAGGAGTGGTTCAGAGCCTTTATACAAAAATCATATCAAATATCAAACAGATATGCTACTGTTTGGTCAACAGGCACGATTTAGGAAGCTTTAAATAGAAAAAAATAAGACTTCTAATTCAGGCCCCACTAATTCAGAATGAGAGGGAATGCAAAGCACCCTTCAGCCTGGTGCAGTCTGGATCGCCCAACTGCAGCTTGCTAAACAACTGCAAAGACTGGAGACGAACCGTTTAAGCCATTTAAGTACATGAACTATCTTCACACTCTTCAACAAAGCTGCCCTGTGTGTAATCTCTACCATTCAGATAACAATTAGAAACAAGTCATATCTGTCTACCAAGCAGGTCTATCGAGACTAGCTATTAGTAACTAGTGATAATACATATTACTAACATACCTGCCCTTCATTTCAAATATCTCATAATTCATTCTTTATTTCAAGATGGTCTTCTGAGTAAATTTCTTTTTTTTTTTTAACTGAACATTTTCATCTGTACACGGTGAGATCTTAAAAGGTGCTTACCTCGGAATCTTTGGCCTGTTGATTACGAAGGACTATCAGGTTGTACAGGATTCTGTCGTCATCTGCCTCCGTGTGCGACACATCATGAGGCATACTCCACAAATTCTTTTCATCATCCCTCACCAGAGTTGCCCCAAATGAGGAATATGGATTGTTACCACTGTTGAAGAGGATAATTAATAACAGACATCTTACTTTGATTTTAAGGTTTTTCTTATCCATAAAACCAAATATTAACCAGCAAAAAAAGCCTGCCAGAAACTGCTCTATACCAATGTAAATTTGTCTTATCCTGCTAGAAAAGGGTAGTCAACAAACCATCACCTCCTAATTTAAATCTCAAAAAGTCTCTTGGCTGCAGGTGGATGGTTATTGTTGTTAGGTACCATGTATTTGGTTCCCTGGTGGTGTAGTGGTTAAGAGCTACAGCTGGTAACCAGAAGGGCAGCAGTTCATAATCCACCATCTGCTCCTTGGAAACCCTATGGGTCAGTTCTGGCCTGCTCTATAGGGCACATAACAACAGTCTGTTCCCAACTCACAGTGAAACACTACCCAGTCCTGCACAGTCGTTGCTATGTTCGAGCCCATTGTTGCAGCCACTGTGTAAATCCACTTGTTGAGGGTCTTCCTCTTTCTGGCTGACCCCCCCTACTCATTGTCGCTATGAGTCGGAATCAACTCAACCGCAACGGGTTTGGTTTATTTTTTGGTTTGTTGTCTACTGTACTAAGCATAATATCTTTCTCCAGGGACGGGTCCCTCCTGGTAACACGTCCAAAGTACATGAGACGAAGTCTCGTCATCCTCGCTTCTAAGGCGCGCTCCGGTTGTACGTCTTTCAAGACAGATTTGTTTGTTCTTCTGGCAGCTGCCTGGAGGGACCCTGGTGGCATAGTGCTTAAGTGCTGTAGCTACTAACCAAAAGGTCGGCAGCTTGAATCCACCAGGCGCTGCTTGGATACTCTATGAAGCAGTTCTACTCTGCCCTTTAGGGTCACTATGAGTCAGAATTGACTCTATGGCAACAGGTTTGGGTTTTTTTGGTTTTTAAGCCAGAAGTAAAGTGATATCAGTTGATCTCAGTACAGGGGGAAGGCAGGGTTCAATTAGTCATGTTAAGATTTGCCAGTGGTTGATCTTTTATATTTCTTCCTCGTCTTCTCTTTATAAGCCCCACTGTATCTACCTTCTTCAAGCCATTTGCTTTTTCTGGAATCAAAATGGTCTCCCTATATGCATACAGAATTTCTGCTAAAATAAACGTTATGTTCAAATTTCAGTGAGTTTTAATTACTTTTAACACCACTATGATATTAAGAAAAGGATAAGGCTTTTATAATATATACCTATATACATATCTTTATACCAAAAATGTTTGAATTGTCTTTAATAAGTAAGCATAACACAACAGAACAATTAAAAAAAAAAAGAGATCACTTTAAAAAGAGCAGAGGAAGGATGTAACCAGACACCCAGGCAGAGCTAATCACTACAGTTAACTACTAAATTCAGCACTGAGTACCCCAGCAGCTAAGACAAAAAAGAAATCCAGTGGGGAGTAGAATTCTTGTGTGATTAAAAGAAGAAAACAATTAACATGAAGAGATAAACTTTTTATTGTCTCTACATTCAAGGAAACACAGTAAATTAAGAGAACGGTATGTATTATCTATCAAATTCCTTATACTAAGAAAATTAAGTAATAAATATGCATATTCAAATAATTTCAACAAACAATGCAGGATGTTGAATAAGAATTTCAGTAGCCCCGTTTTGTATACTGTCATGATTTATCCCTTATAAGGTGGTACTAGAGTTTGGACTTATGGAGGAGATTAGTGGCAGAGCATCATACCCAGGACATGCCTGGACTTGGCCCCATTTAATTTCTGTGGGACTTGACAGGTAGGGCATGATGGGACAACTCACTTCATCTAATAATACGTATTCAGCACAGACTATATGTTAATCACAGGGCTCAGTAAAATGGTGAGCGAAACAGACATGATCCCCGTCCTTGGATCTCACTAGAGTCTACAGAGGGAAATGCCTTAATGAGCAATCACATGAATAAATAATTAAAGACTGTGGTAAGTGCCATAAAACGGGAGTTCAGGGAGCTGTGAGAGCATATGCAAGATATCCATTGCCTTCAAGTTGATTCCAACTCACAGTGACCCTATAGGACAGAGTAGAACTGCCCCATAGGGTTTCCCAGGAGCGGCTGGTGGATTCAAACTGCCAACCTTTTGGTTAGCAGCTTAGCTCTTAACCACTGCGACACTAGGTTCCATATGCAAGATGATGATGGAAAATCCTAGCAGGGGAGGGTGTCATGTAGGTGTCGTAAATACTGGATGCTTGAGCTTTAAATTGAAAGACAAGAACAGAGTTCCAGGCAAAGTAAACAGCACACTCAAAGGCCCTGGGATAGGAAGAAGACAGGTATGTGCATTACAAGAAAGGGGGCACTAGCCAGAGAGTGAAAGGGAACCTAGGGAGGTAGGTGGGCAGATCCGCATGACTTTGTAGACCACGTTTTCTAACATTCTCCTATCGTGGTCTTTATTCCTAAGAGCAAGGCAAGGCACAGAAGGGTTTTAAGCAGGACTGTGACATGACATGAACAGTATTAACATCTTTAAAAGATCTGTCTAGGTAAAGGGTAGAAAATGCTTTCACAAGGTCAAGAGTGGGTTCAGTAGATTCATTAAGATGCAACTGAGGTAACTCAGGTGAGAGGTAATAGGTATCAGGATCAGAATGATGGTGTGGAGCTGAAGAAAAGTGACTCAAGAGTATGTAGAATTAGGGGGATTTGGTCATGGACTCAACGTGAGGGCGGGGAGGGGACAGCAAGTGGGGACGAGAATAGGAGGAGTCAAGGACTACCTCAAGCTCTCTGGCTTGTGCACCTGGGTGGTAAACGATGTCATTCGTTGAGGCAAAGCTAGAATGCCCCATGGTCATGAGGTACCAAACACAACTGCAGATGTGACATGAGGGCATGGCAATTGAGAACAGACAGAAGACACTCAGGTAAGCAAACAGCAACTGGGAAGGAGGGATAAGAGTAACTGACAGGTGTACGGAAGGTAATGTTGAGATACGGACAGATGTGAGATACTCAGAAGTTGGTGCTAAGGAAATCTCTCAACAAGAAGCAAAGTACAAGTTGCCAGACGGGGGATCAGCAGCAGGAAACCATCATGTGTTCTGAAGTCCTAGTGTCAGGCGCCTTGGGTCCACTGTGGGGAGGAGTGGAGGGACAGAAGGGCAGGACTCCCCTGGCAGGGAGCCCACAAACAAATCACAACCAAAACAGCTACTCTATGACTTACATGTTAGAGCTACAAGGAAGATTTCTTCAGGGTATATAGGAAGTTCTATTGCTAAATAAATTAATACATAATTTTAAACATTTCTAAATACTAGTTAAGAGTATGAGCTAGGGAAATCACAGTGAGAATGGAAATGAGAAGACTGATTCCAGCAGCATTTGAGGGGGAGAAATTGCAGCCTCTGGTGACGAACCACATACAGAGGTGGGAGCAAGAGAAGTCAAGATGATTCTGTGAAGGGTGAAGTCTTTAAGTGGGACATGCAGGGAGACTGCCAAGCTGACCTGGATGAGCCTGCAGGAGGTTCAGAGACATGTCAAGGATCTGGGCTTAGGAGTGAGGACAGGGCTGGAGATCTAGATTTTGGAGAAATGCACATGCCGTCACCAGGGAAACCCTGGGATCAGAGAAATGGTGGAGAACGGGGCGTGAGGAAAGACCTTAGGGGAATAGCTATCCTTAAGGAGCAGGTGTGGAGAGGAGAAAGAAGACTTGAGAACAGGTAAGAATCAAGGAAGAGAGAACACTGGAATGAAGAGGAATGTGAAAGACCAGGTAGAGACACTGGAGAGCCATCAATATCAAGAAGGGCATTGACTCCAATTTCTTTTCGCCCAACGAGCTTCTGCGGATACTCCACCACTCCATTTATACAGAGCTTTAACCAAGGGCTTCCCCATTTCCTACCTCGGGCTATACAATCATCTGAGGTAGGCGGGGGGGAACAGTATCCCACTTTGCAGATAGAGACATGAACACAAGAGTTGCTTGAGTTCTCTGGGGTCAGGCAGCCAGCTGACGGTCCTCCCAGCAGGAGGTCCCTAATGGCTCTTCTCCAAGCAGCCACAAGTCCTAAGACTTGATACCCAAAAACTGTGACAAGGACACACCCACAAACGGAGTAGCTCAGATAACTACATGCGAGAAAGACTCCCTGTACAAACTCATACATTCCCCTGGGTCTTCTCCAAGGGAAAGCACCCCCTCGGGTCATCCAAACCCCAAGGGCCCAGCTTTCACCAAGAGCTTCACCAGGACCTGCAGCCACAGCTGCTGACACTACAGTAAATGTACCTTCCCGGGCAGCGAAACCCCAGTACTTTCCTGAAACCGGTCTTTTCTTTTTCCCCAAATCTGTTTCATTTTTATAACTTTTGTCTCTTCAACAAGTTGATAAATTCCTCAAGGGCAGGGACTGTATCTACTATTTCTTTTACAATCCCCGCATCACAGCTGCTTTCAAAGTACTTGTGGAATGCAAAAAACTGAGCTGTGATCCCAATCTGCTAAAAGAAATCCTACACATAATTCATTGTTCTGACCTTTTTAAAACTGCCCTAAAGCAGAAGGTTTAGAAATTAGCCAGTATCTACCTGAATAAATCCAAAACCAAACCCGCTGCCATCCAGTTGATTCCGACTCCTAGTGACCCTATATTTTTTATTCTACCTGAATAAACAGTAATATTATTTTGACCAGGAATGTAGCCACCTTTTACTTTACTACGTCACAATTTCTTTTCCTGTTTTGAGAAGATTATCTCAGCTGTTTGCCTAGCCAGTCCCCTGCCTTCACAACCCCTCTGTCTCTCTTTCTCTGTTATTCACACACATACACACACACACACACACCCATAACTCCAAAACAAACAAACAAACAAACAAAAAATCCGTTGCAATCGAGTTGATTCCAACTCATAGGGACCCTACAGGACAGAATAGAACTACCCCACAGGGTTTCCAAGGAGTGGCTGGTGGATTCGAACTGCCGACCATTTGGTTAGCAGCTGTCATGGATTGAATTATGTCCCCCAAAAAATGTGTGTATCAATTTGGCTGGGTCATGATTCCCAGTACTGTATGATTGTGTACCATTTTGTAATCTGATGTGATTTCCTTATGTGTTATAAACTCTATCACTATGATGTAATAAGATGGATTAGCGGCAGTTATACTGATGAGGTCTACAAGACTGGATAGTGTCTTAAGCCAATCTCTTTTGAGATACAAAAGAAAGAAGTGAGCAGAGTCACATGAGAACCTCACACCACCAAGAAAGCAGTGCCAGGAGCAGAGCGCTACCTTTGGACCTGAGGTTCCTGTGCTGAGATGCTCCCAGACCAAGGGAAGATGGATGCATCACAAGGACCTTCCTCCAGAGCCGACAGGGAAAGCCTTCCCCTGGAGCTGACGCCCTGAATTTGGACTTGTAACCTACTGGACTGTGAGAGAATAAATTTCTCTTTGTTGAAGCTATCCACTTGTATTTCTGTTATAGCAGCACTAGATGACCAAGACAGCAGACAAGCTCTTAACCACAGCACCACCAGTCAATGTAAAACACTACTCGCTCATCCTAAATCTACAAACTGGAATGAAGCTCTACAGGAAAATCAATGCCCGGTCTGCTTAGAAATGCCTATGTCTCCAAATAGGTGTCTCCTGAGTTCCTCCAACCTCCAGCCCTGCCCTAATTAGAGCCTCTGACTCTGCCTAGTGACTGATATTTGGGGGAACAACATAAAACAGAGAAGAGAACTGTGTTAGTCATCTAGTGCTGCTCTAACAGAAATACTATAAGTGGATGGCTTCAGCAAAGAGAAGTTTATTCTCTGACAGTCCAGAAGGCTACAAGTCCAAATTCAGGGCATAACCTCCAAGGGAACGCTTTCTCTCTCTGTTGGCTCTGCAGGAAGGTCCTTGTGATGTGTCAGTCCTCCCTTGGTCTGGGAGCATCTTAGCGCAGGAACCTCAGGTCCAAAGGACACGCTCTGCTCCTGGCACTGCTTTCTTGGTGATGTGAGGTTCCCATGTGTCTCTACTCGCTTCTCTCTCTTATATGTCAAAAGAGACTGGATTAAGACATTATCTAATCTTGTAAACGTCATCAGTGTAACTGCCACTAATCTATCCTTATTCGATCACAGTGATTGAATTAACAACACATAAGGAAATCACATCAGATTATACAAAATCATACAATACTGGGAATCACGACCTAGCCAAGTGGACAGATATTTTTGAGGACACAATTCAATCCATGACAAGAACCAACAGCTTCTGCCTCTGGAAGAGCCTCCTGCCACCCTCCTAAGCCTGGACTCTGACCTGCAGTTGCCATCAAGTCGGTTCTGATTCATGGCAACCCCATGTGTGGCAGAGTAGAACTGTGTCCATAGGGTTTTGAATGACTGATTTTTCAAAAGTAGATCACCAGGCCTTTCTTCCCAGGTCCCTCTGGGTGAGCTTGAACCTCCAACCTTTTGGTTAGCAGCTAAGCATGTTAACCGTTTGTACCACCCAGGCACCAGATTTATATTTATACATATTTATGTCTGTAGTGTAGTCTCCTCCATGCTGCTTCCATTGCCTCCCTCAACTTGGACCTATTCATTAGCGTTACAAGTCAGATTTCTTTGGGGCACAGGTAAGGTTAGGTTCTGCTGTGAAATAAATAATTGAATTGATCATGTTCAAAGTTTCAGAATTCCAGTGGAGGTAAACATAAATGAGGGTGTGAGCTCATTCAGAAGTATCAGAAGAATCTGTCAGGCCCAGCCTAGCTCACAGGGTCCCAGGTGCTGTGCTCTGGCATGCTAGTTCTTGCTCCTGTTACTCCTGCACCACTACCTGGTCAAGGCAGCAATTAACTTGGTTATCAAATGTTGGACCCTCAGGGAGGAGAGACTAGAAAAGAGAAAGCCTAAAGCAAATAGATGGAAAAGCAGCTGTGGACCCAAGACTGTGAGTGCTCTGAAACCTGTTGCCATCAAGTAGGTTCTCATTCATGGCGACTCCATGTATTAGAGAGCAGAACTACTCCACAGGGTTTTCTTGGCTGTAATCTTGACAGAAGCAGATTGACAGGCCTTTCTTTTGTAGCTCTGCTGGGTGGGTTTGAACCACCAGACTTTTAGGTTGATAGTTGAGTGCAGCCCGTTTGTACCACCCAAGGGTCTTCAAGGGGCTCTGAGGCGTGTGTAAGGAGAATTCAGTGTAAGGTCCCAAGATCTGACCCAGAAGCCCTGGGAGAACAACAGAGTGCAGGAAGGGGCACTGGGACAGGGGCCTCACATCTCCTCCCTCCCCCATAAATGATTTCTAAAAGGTTCTCAGGAAATGAGAGCAGCTGTTTTGCCCCTCACCACCATCTGCTGATGATAAATATTTTATTCACCTCAGGCACTTGAGAGGTTGCTCTGATGTTACATACCAAGCTGAAGCTGCCTTTACTCCCAAAAGGTAAGATGAGAAATGTCTCCAGTTCCACCTCTAATCCCATCTAGGGGCAAAAAATCACAAGGTTTAGAAATACTTGACTCCCTGCCTGGGACAAGGGTTGCAATGTGCTAGTTAGCATTAAAGTTATTTACTGAGAGTTCCCCACAATACCTCCATACTAACAACGTTCCTGGGTAAAAGATTTTGGAAGGCCCCACAAAACATCATGTGCACTGGCTGGCTGCTGACACCAGGAGTTCCAGGGACTTTACTGCTGTCCCCACAGGTCATGTGTCAGTGAGCACTGGTTTAAGACCAAAACTCCAAAAACAGTGAAGAGATAAAATCTCCAATACAGAGTCACCAGAGGTCCAGAAAAACAGACATCAAGAAGGCTATCTGTGCCACCTCTTAACTATTCAAGGCCTTCCCATCTGATTCCCCATTAGGAACTGGCCTGTCTATTGGCCCCCTTTCTTCTAGATCTTTCCCTTCCTCCCTTTGTAGAAAACTCCTTGTGAAAGGCAGGTGAATCTAAGATCCTCTCCTTTTCCTTCCCTCCCTCCCTTTTCCCCTGCCTTTTGCTCAGTGATGTATCTCAAATCCTTGGAACACTGCCTGGCACACAGTGGATGCTCAATAAATATTTGCTGAATTAATGAACTGTTATTTCCCAAGGTCACAGGGCTCTGACTGGTAGAAACAAGGCTGGAATCCCAGTCTTCAAGCTCAGAGACAAACTCTTAATATTTTTAAGCTGTTTAAATTTATGAAGATGGGGCTCAAAGTCTTGACGGAGGAAGTAGATAACAAATACATATGTTTATGTCAAGTGACGATCAGGGCTATGAAGAAATACAGGGTGGTGGAAGGGACAGAGCAAGGCGAGGGGGAGACTCTTTCAAACAGGATGGTGAGGAAAGAAGTTTCCAATAACGTAACTTTGAGCAGAGACCTGAATGAAATGAGAAAGTTATCCATGCACATAACTGGAGGAAGAATGTTCTAGGCAGGCAGGGCAGAAAGTGCAATGGCCCTGAGACAGAAGCATGCCTGGTGTATCTGAGGGACCCAGAGAAGGCCAGTATGGCTGAAGGATGAGCAATTCCATCTTATGTGCTAACTTTAAAATCTAAACCATGCATAATAATCCAAAAGTCCACCAATAACAGATTGGGAGAACAAAATGGCACATTATATAAGTAATGAGAACCACAAACTACAACTACGCAAAACAACGTGGATGAATCTTACAAACTTGAGCAAATGAAGCAAGTCGTACATGAACACACACAGTTTAATCCCAATCACCTAAAGTTTAAAAAGAGGCAAAATAAAAGTACATTTTTAAGATGCACACTAAGTGGTAAAACTATGCAGAAAAGCAAGGAAAAGACTATACAAAAATCTAGATACAACCAGGGCAGGGCCATGGGGCTGGCAATAGCTATCTCATGCCCTGGATGGTGGTTACATGAGTATTCTCTTTATAATCATTCCTTATAATGTAATATATAATACTTTTATACATTTTCAGTCTCTGATATCACACACACACACACACACAAGCTTTGAAAAGTCAAAGAAAAAATCTAAGTGAGAGGCAATTCCAAAAGCTCTTATCACCTGTCGGACACAGGCAGTATAGGGATTCTTGTTAAATGTCTTTAAATACACACTGTTTAACCAAAATTAATTACTAAAAGAGCACAAAAGAGTAGAGTGCCTGGTAGACAACTGGCACAAACCAGATACTTGGTAACCAGACTATACAGGACTTCAACCACTAACAGAATACCCAACATTAGACAAGGTCACTTCAAGATATCTAGAGACTAAGAAGTTCCAGGAAACCCAGACCACATGATGTGCAAGAGAAAGAACTTTCATCTTCTCAAAAACTTACAATGTCACCAAGACTGACTAACGCAAGTCGCACAAAGAGAAGAGGGATGCTGTGGGTTGCCTGAGAAGAAAATCTTTAAAAGTCACCCTTATTAATTCTGAACAGCTGACTTCTTGCTAAAAGCGTTTGTCTCCTTATTGGACCTGAAGACATTTTGCCCTGTCGTGGGAACAGCACCATGATCCTCCCCTATCTCTCTGCTGCCTTTCAAAAAGGTGAAAGTACAAGCCCTGTCTCTTAGTTACCTAGTGCTGCTATAATAGAAATACCACAAGTGGCTGGCTTTAACAAAGAGAAATTTACTCTCTCACAGTCTTGTAGGTGACAAGTCCAAATTCAGGGCATCAGCTCCAGGGGAAGGCTTTCTCTCTCTGTTGGCTCTGGAGCTCTGGAGGAAGGTCTTTGTCATCAATCTTCCCCTAGCTGAGGAGCTTCTCAGCACAGGGACCCTGGGTCCAAAGGATACACTATGTTCCTGGCTCTTGTTTTCTTAGTGGTACAAGGTCCCCGTCTCTCTGCTGTCTTCTCTCTTTTGTATCTCAAAAGAGACTGGCTTAAAACACAACCTAATCTTGTAGATTGAGTCCTGCCTCATTAACATAACTGCCACTAACCCCATCTCGTCAACACCATAGAGACAGGATTTATAACACACAGGAAAACCACACCAGATGACAATATGGTAGACAATACTGGGAATCAGCCTAGCCAAATTGATACACATACTTTTGGGGGACACAATTCAATCCATATCACCCTGGAATGGGATTCTCCTGGCCAGGAGCACCTTCTTTCAAAAGGAGTCCTTTGTGCCTTTGCAGACACTTCCTGTGAACCACTGTCTGGCCCCAGGTGACCGGCTTTGGAAACTGCAGGTTTCTGCAAGAAGGTCCCAAAAGAGGTACGTCAGCGCTGCACAACCTGCTCAGAAACGTGGCCTGGGGAAACACAGCAGCAAGTGATGGGAAAACAGCACTGGTTCAGAGTCAGACCACCTGGGTTCCACTCTGAGAGATCTCACGGACACATTAACATTATTAAAAGTTCCATCCAAGAGTAGAACATAATTTGATCAGCTTACAGGTCATGTGAGACCACACTGCGAAATGGAAAACTCTGTACAAATACCAAAGATTACTGTGCTTCTAGAGTTGGTAGTGACTCCCTTCTAAGTCTTGAACCCTCCCTTACTCCCTACCCGTCCTTCCCACTGGCACCTGGTTTCACTAACCTTGATATGGAAAAACAGGTTCAGTGTTTATGAGCCCCAACCAGTTGCTGTTTAGTCAACCCTGATTCATGGCAACCCTATGTGTGTCAGAGTACAACTGTGCTACATGGGTTTTCAATGGCTTATTTTTCAGAGGTAGATTGCCAGGCCTTTCTTCATAGGTACCTCTGGGTGGACTCGAACCTCCAACCTTTTGGTTAGCAGTTGAGCACATTAACTGTCTGCAGCACCCAGGGACTCCTTCTGGATCCCAGCCTGTAACAATTCAGGGAAAGTCTCGTCCTTCAAACACAATGTCTATCACAAACCACAAAAGCAGTCAGCTACATGCCTCGCTATGTACTAAGAGGGCTCTGCTCTGTCTATGGCATTGAAATATAATAAAATTCAAATCACAGCTCTGCCATTTCCTGTCTGGGTGTCTCTGAGCAAGTTACTGAAGCTCTCTGTGCCTCAGTTTCTTCAACTGTCAAGCAACGATTATAACAGCAATTAATTCATAGGATTATGGTGAGCATTTATTTAAGAGACATCAAGCACTTTACAACAGTGCCTAGTACACATACAACCTGTGGAGAATTGGAAAAGCTAGGGCAGGGATGATAAATGTTAGGGATGCTTTCCTCTCCAATTTCAGCTGCATGGTGGAGCATACTGAGCCATTATTTTTATGACCTGTGGTCAGGAAATTCTATTTTGTTTCCCACATGCCCAGACACAGATCAATTCCTTTTTAGAAAGGCCCCTTGTGTGGGCATAAAACAATCATCAAAAGCAAACTGAGATTTTATTTTATTTTTATTTTCTAATGGGAATTCTGGAGTCCCTGGGTGGCAGAAATGGTCAAGTGTTCAGTTACTAACCAAAACGGTGGTACAAATCCACCCCGCGGCATCTTGGAAGAAAGGTCTGGCAACCTACTTCCAAAAGATCACAGTTTTGAAAACCCTACGGAGCATAATTCTACTCTGACACACATAGGGCCACCACGAGTCAGAACTGACTCCATGTCAACTGGTTTTTTAAAATGGGAATTCCAGGCACTAGAGCAAAATAAAACACTGATGGTACTGTTCTCCGTTCATTGCCCACAGATATGTGCACAAATTCTGTTAGCATGAATGGAAGCTGCAGGTGGGCACTGAGAAGAGCAGAGAACAAAATAGATTTGAAAGCTCATTATACAGTTCACTTAGTTAGCTTCAGAAAGAGCCAAGAGTAAAAACTTAACATGGCTGTTAATGCTTTCCTTTGATTCTTCTGTTGCTTTTAAACAACTGGATAGTCATAATGTTCATCAGTTATTAACAACCAATAAAATTAAAACCAAAAAACCAAACCATTGTCACTGAGTTGATTCGACTCATAGCAACCCTATAGGACAAAGAAGAACTGCCCCGTAAGGCTTCCAAGGCTGAAATCTTTACAGAAGCAGACTGCCACTTCTTTCTCCCCAGGAATGGCTGATGTGTTTGAACCACTGACCTTTCAGTTAGCAGCAGAGCCCTTAACCACTGCGCCACCAGGGCTCCTTCAATAAAAATTAGAGAGTAAGAATTTTACTTCCCTGAAAAAGTTCAAAGGAACCCATGTAAAAGATGCCTTAGCGCAGGGACATTTATACCTCAGCTCTTTCACATTCCATTTCTGTCTCTCCCAGGCCTCTGATGTCTGAAGTGGATATTATATGGCAGTAAACTCTATGGTGACAGAGGAGACAGGCATCTCTCTGCTTAAAGGTATGCAGACGTGCCTTCAGAATCATATAATTTCTAGGGCCATGACTTAGGAAATAAAAATTGACATCTTCTGGATATGCATATAAGGAATGTGACCCAGCTGGAGCAACAAGGACACGTCAAACTGGGCCCTGAGCTATAAAAACAAAAGCTAAAACAATCTTAGAAAATACCTTTGCAGGAAATCTTTCACACAAATAAGATACTTAGATAAAGCACGTTAAGATCCACCTATTTTCCACTCTTATCTTCTTCCCTTGTTGTTCTTAGGTGCCATCAAGTCGGTTCCAACTCATAGCAATCCCACATACAAGAGAATGAAACATGACCCAGTCCTGTACCACCCTCACAATTGTTATGCTTGAGATCATTGTTGCAGCCACTGTGTCATTCTATCTCGTTGAGGGTCCTTCTCTTTTTCGCTCACCCTCTACTCTACCAAGCATGATGTCCTTCTCCAGGGACTGGTCCCTCTTGATAACATGTCCAAAGTACCTGAGAAGTCTCATCATCCTCCCTTCTAAGGAGTATTCTGGCTGTACTTCTTCCAAGACAATTTGTTCATTCTTCTGGCAGTTCATGATATATTCAATATTCCTCGCCAACACGATAATTCAAAGCCGTCGATTCTTCTTCGGTCTTCCTTATTCGTTATCTGGCTTTCACATGCATACGAGGTGATTGAAAATACTATGGCTTGATCAGGCACACCTTAGTCCTCAAGGTGATATCTTTGCTTTTTAGCACAGAGCCCTGGTGGTGCAGTGGTTAAGAGCCCAGCTGCTAACCAAAAGGTCAGCAGTTTGAATCCACCAACTGCTCCCTGGAAACCCTATGAGGCAGTTCTACTCTATCCTATAGGGCTGCATGAGTCAGAATCGACTTGATGGCAACTGGTTTGGCTTGGTTTTTGGTTTTGCAGTGGGAGGACTAAAACTGAAGTTCAGATGCCCTTCCAAAACAACAACTGGCCTCCTCCTTTGGATGAGTGACTCAAAAACGTACAATCTAGATATCTTGCTTGCTATTTGTTACAATCTTTGTCTCTTTATTAATCTATATTAATTAATTTTCTTTCGATTCAGAACGATGTTGATTGTTTAGTTACCTTGTTATTTGTTAGAAGAATAGATACTTGGAATGAAAATGCTTTTGTCCAATTATCACAATCTGTAGCAAGTACTGGTAATTTTACACAATGTTGGATTCGTCATCAGAACCCTCTTCTGCTAAGGAAAACTCTGACCCTTTAGCATCCCCTGTGTTAAATTATATTTGATTCCACCTCCTACTTTAAACTCTAGTAAAGTGTTATCCCAAGCCATTAGAGTTAAATTATGGACTTCTCAATTTTTAACCGAAACACCTTCAATACCATGCTTTAATATCACTCAGATCCAGTTAAATGATCACTTGTGTGACACGCAGTTACTTCAAAGATATCCTCGTTAGCCTTGTAATAAGGATGGATATTTTATACAATTATATCAACACCCTCCTAGAGATTTAGGTAATTGGTATAAAGAGTGCTGTAACTAGTTGAAATTGCAAGCCATAATCAGTTACCTCGTCCTCATGCTTACAATGATGAATGTTGGAAAAATCTTACTTAAATAGAATTACAACTAGGAAGACTACATGTCTGTGATAATTCTCTAATGGAAACTTGGTTGTCACATGTAAATTTTTCTACACCTTCTGTTTCTTCCAGACAGACTTTTCTTTGCTCCTTATGAATATGTGTTCTTGTGTGGTAGATCTAATTATTCTGGTCTAGATGATCCTATTTCAACTGACAGTGCATTTACGTAGGCAATTCTTTGTTTAGATTCCTGGCAAATGTATGGACAATGTACTTTGGGAACTTTAGGATTATCTTTAGATATTCATAGTGATAATGCTAGTAAATATTGGAAAAGTGATGTTAAATTGTTACATATTATAAAATAAGAGAAGAAAACTCGTTGGTCCAACATTCAGGGTGGAGTTAGTAATTTCTAAGAGCTTTAATTCCTACCTTATGGTATAGCTGAACTAGAAAAATCTTTGAGGAATTTATCAATCACTATGAGACAAATAGCCAACAAAGTTGCTAATGGAAAGGAAGCACAATCAGACCTGATTATCCAAAGTTGCTAATGGAAAGGAAGCACAATCAGACCTGATTATCCAAAGTGGTATTAGATAACAGAATAGCCTTAGATTTTTTATTAGCCCAAGAACGTGGAGTCTGTCCTGTAGCAAATATCTCTTGTTGCACTGGGATAAGTAACAAAGGAGAAGTAGAACCAGATATACACAGAATTAGGCAGCAAGCCACTTGGTTACATGCTATAACACCCTTACAAACACCAGATTTATTTGGTTGGTTACCCTCAGGGATAAGTATGTGGGCTAGATCATTATTGCAAGGAACAGCAATATTTTTAGTCTGTATCCTGATAGTATTGTTGTTGTTGTTGTCATTGTTAGGTGCCATCGAGTTGGTTTCAACTCATAGCAACCTTACGTACAACAGAATGAAACAGTTCTGCGCCATCCTCAAAATCTTTGATATGCTTGAGTACACTGCTGCAGCCACTGTTGTCAATCTATCTCTTTGAGGGTCTTCTTCTTTTTCGACAGCCCTGTAGTCTATCAAGCATGATGTCCTTTTCCAGTGACTGGTCCCTCCTGATAAAATGTCCAAAGTACGTGAGAC
>NW_004443977.1:7018948-7084587 GCF_000243295.1 Trichechus manatus latirostris
TTTTTTTTTTTTTTTTTATGTTGGGTTGCAGTCCATACTGACGGCTGCAGTCTTTGATCTTCATCAGTAAGTGCTTCAAGTTCTCTTCACTTTCAGCAAGCAAGGTTGTATTATCTGCATATCACAGGTTGTTAATGAGTCTTCCTCCAATCCTGGTGCCACATTCTTCTTCATATAATTCATCTTCTCGGATTATCTGTTCAGCACACAGTTTGAATAAGTATGGTAAAAGGATACAACTCTGATGCATACCTTTCCTGATTTTAAAATACACAGTATCCCCTTGTTCTGTTCAAATGACTGCCTCTTGGTCTATGTACAGGTTCCTCTAGAGCAGAATTAAGTGTTCTGGAATTCCCATTTTTTGCAATGTCTTCCATAATTTGTTATGATCCACACAGTCAAATGCCTTTGCATAGTCAATACTACACAGGTAAACGACTTTCTGGTGTTACCTGCTTTCAGCCAAGACCCATCTGACATCAGCAAGGATATCCCTCATTCCATGTCCTCTTCTGAATCTGGCTTGAACTTCTGGAAATTCCCTGTCAATGTGCTGCTGTAACCGCTTTTGAATGATCTTCAGCAAAATTTTACTTTTGTGTAATATTAATGATATTGTTCAATAATTTCCACATTCTGTTGGATCACCTTTCTTTGGGATGGGCACAGATATGGGTCTCTTCCAGTCAGTTGGCCGGGGGCGGTCTTCCAGATTTCTTGATATAGGACAGTGAGCACCTCCAGCGCTGAATCTGTTTGTTGAAACATCTCAGTTGGTATTCCATCAATTCCTGGAGCCTTGTTTTTTGCCAATGTCTTCAGTGCAGCTTGGACTTCTTCCTTCAGTACCACTGGTTCTTGATGCTATGCTACCTCCTGAAGAGGCTGAACATCAACCAGTTTTTTTTTTTTTTTTTTGTACAGTGACTCTCTGTGTATTCCTTCCATCTTTTTTTGATGCTTACTGCAGCTTTCGGTATTTTGCCCATAGAACCCTTCAACATTGTAACTCGAAGCTTGTATTCTTTCTTCAGTTATTTCAACTTGAGAAATGCTGAGCATGCTCTTCTCTTTTGGTCTTCTAACTCCAGGTCTTTACACATTTCATTATAATGCTTTGTCTTCTCGAGCCACCCTTTGAAATCATCTGTTTAGCTCTTTTACTTCATCATTTCTTCCTTTTGCTTTAGCTACTCTACATTCAAGAGCAAGTTTCAGAGTCTCTCCTGACATCAATTTTGGTCTTTTCTTTCTTTCCCTTCTTTTTAATGACCTTATGCTTCTGTGTGTATGATGTCCTTGATGTCATTCCACAACTCATCTGGTCTTAAGTCATTAGTGTTCAATGCATCAAATATATTCTTGAGCTGTTCTCTAAATTCAGCTACAGTATACTCAAGGTCGTACTTTGGCTCTCATGGACTTGCTCTAATTTTCTTCAGCTTCAACTTGAACTTGCATAGGAGCAATTGATGGTCTGTTCCACAGTCAACCCCTGGCCTTGTTCTGACTGATGATATTGAGCTTCTCCATCATCTCTTTCCACAGATGCAGTCAATTTAACTCCTGTGTATTCCATCTGGCGAGGTCCATGTGTATAGACACTGTTTAAGTTGAAAAAAGGTATTTGCAATGAATAATTCGTTGATCTTGCAAAATTCTATCATGTAATCTCTGGCGTCGTTTCTATCACCAAGGCCATGTTTTCCAACTACCAATCTTTCTTCTTCATTTCCAACTTTCACATTTCAAGCACCAATAATTATCAATGCATCTTGATTGCATGTTTGATCAATTTCAGACTGCAGAAATTGGTAAACATCTTCAATTTCTTCATCTTTGACATCAGTAGTTGTGCAGAAATTTGAACAATACTTGTATTAACTGTTCTTCCTTATAGGCATATGGATATTATCCTATCACTGACAGTGCTGTACTTCAGCATAGATCTCTAAATGTTCTTTTTGACGATGAATCCAATGCCATTCCTCTTCAACTTGTCATTCCTAGCATAGTAGACCAAATGACTGTCTGAATCAAAATGGTCAATACCAGTCCATTTCGGCTCACTAATACCTAGGATATTGATCTTTATGCAGTTCACTTCATTTTTGATGACTTCCAATTTTCCTAGATTCATACTTCGTACATCCCATATTCTGACTATTAATGGACGTTTGCCGCTGTTTCTTCTCATTTTGAGTCTTGCCACCTTAGCAAATGAAGGCCTTGAAAGCTTTACTCCATCCACATCATTAAGACTGACTCTATTTTGAGGAGGCAGCTCTTCTGCAGTCGTATTTTGAGTGGCTCCAACCTGAGGGGCTCATCTTCTGGCACTATGTCGGACAACGTTCAGCTGCTATTCATAAGGTTTTCACTGGCCAATTTTTTTAGGCAGTAGACTGCCAGGTCCTTCTTCCTAGTCTTAGTCTGGAAGCTCCACTGAAACCTGTCCACTATGGGTGACACTGCTGGTATTTGAAATACTGGTGGTATAGCTTCCAGCATCACAGCAACACACAAGCCACCACAGTACAACAAACTGACAGACACATAGGGTATTGACAGATATGTGGGGTATCAGGCATAATAAAACTTATCTCCTATGTCTTACACACATGAAAGGCTCAGGCTAAAATGTTGACGTACATTGACTCTGCTCAGTTCTGCAATACAGTTGATGGGAACATCACTCTACTTAAGATCCTGGTGAAGAACCAGATGGTATCTGGTGGAAAACCAGCACCATGAGTTTAAAGAGCCTGCCATGGTCACCATCTAGGAGTCCACCTAAGTCCAGCTTTTGATCATCGATGTGTTATCTTCAATCTCCAATCAAAAGGAGTAACATAGGAAATACAAACTGACATCTTCTGCCTATTCATATAAGAAATGTGACCCAGCTGGAGCAACAAGGACACATCAAACTGGGTCTTGAGCAATAAAAAACAATAGCAAAAACAATCTTGGAAAACATCTTTTAGGAAATGTTTCACACAAACAAGACACTTAGATAGAGCATGTAAGACCCACCTATTTTCCACTCTTATCTTCTCCCCTTAGCATTTAGTAAATAGTAAGAGTTGCTGGCCCAATCAAGACCCTCCTGACTGTCCTTACTGAAACTTGTACCAACAATTATTAAAATGTAGAATCACAGTGATTTAGCAGTTTTTAGCCTATCTGTGAACAGGTAAAGCTTTTAATGATTTTACCCATTTGTAACTTCTATATATGCTGATGATTCTGTAACATTCCTCAGATTCATGCAGACATAGCTCTGGCAGTACGCTTGTCCATTTTCCACTTTTGTGTCTTGGAACATATGATGAATAAAATCTTTCTTCTTGTTTTACTATAACTTTGTGGTGATTTTACCCTAGGACAGCCACAATTAATGCTCTGGTGGATTTTTATTTGGCTAGAACATGCTTTTATTACTGATAGAATAAAGTCATTCTATAAAAATGAAATAAAAACCAATGCTTTGAGCGCAAACATTTTTCCAAAGGTACTCTGTACTGGGTTGAACGACATCCCTCCCAACAGATATGCCCAAGTTCTAATCCCTGGTATTTGTGAATGTGACCTTATTTGCATACAGATCTTGGCACATATAATTATATTAAGGATCTCGAGATCATCCTCAACTTAGGGTGGGCTCTATATTCAATGATTAGTACCCTTATAAGAGAAAAATAGGGGGAGATTTGAGACACAAGATCAAAGAGGAGGAGAGATACATGGAAGAAGGATGTGCTCTTTAAGGTTTTGTGTCAAGAGGGCTGGGCCATGATTCTCAGTGGTTTGGCAGTTATGATGTAGTGTGGCAGTCATATGATAATGTGATCACCTCCATGATGGGATCAGCTATGAGTAGCCAATCAGTTGAAAAGTAGTTTCCTTCGAGGTGTGGCCTACATCCAATATAGGCAGACTTTCTGGCAAAGCCTATGGACTTTTGCTCGCTCTAGATCCTGTGGCTGGCTCCTGTTTTTCTAATCTCCAATTCTTGGGAATTTAACTAGCAGCTTACCTGCCAATCTTTGGGTTCGCTAGCCCCTGCAGCTACGTGAGTCAGGAGAAGCTTCCAGCCTGACCTGCGGACTTGGGACTTTCCTGTCTCTACAACTGCATGAGCCATTTCCTTGATATAAATATATCTCTCTCTTGAGATACATATATATGTATCTCGAGAGACAGACACTTCACTGGTTTTGCTTCTCTAGAGAACCCAGCCTAAGATATTTGGTAACAAGAGTGGTTCTAGAGAAACAAAATTGTAAGGATGAGTTTTCTAAACTGGTTCTCAAGTCTAGTTAGTCTTAAAGATGTTGACAACTCTGCTTCCGGTAGTAAAGAGGGCACTGCTAATCTATGGCGTGAGCTGGTGTCTTAGGCTGAGTTCTCTAGAGAAGCAAAACCAGTAAAGCGTATAACTATATATAGAGAGAGATTTATATCAAGGAAACGGTTCATGTGATTGTAGAGGCTGGGATGTCCCAATCCATGGATCAGGACAGAGGCTTCTTCTGGTTCATGTAGCTGTAGGGGCCGGTGAACCCAAGATTAGCAGGTCAGAGAGCAGGGCTCTTGTTCACAGGCTGTGAAGATCGACGAATCCCAAGATTGGCAGGCAAGACCACAAAGCTTCTCCTGACTTATGTAGCTGCAGGGCTGGCGAACCCAAGATCAGCAGGTCAGAAAGCAGCGCTCCCACTCACAGGCTGTGAAGATCGACGAATCCCAAGATCGGCAGATAAGCTAATAGCTCAAGTCCCAAGAAATGGAGGTCAGATGAACGGGAGGCAGCCACAGGATCCAGAGCATGCAAAAAGCCAGAACGTCTACTTATACTTGGATGCAGGCCACATGCCCAAGGAAACTGCCTTTCAACTGACTGGCTACTCACAGCAGATCTCATCATGGGAGTGATCACATATAAACACTGAGAATCATGGCCCAGCCAAGATGACACACGGTCTTAACCATCACAGCTGACAACACAAATACACAAAATATCACCACTAATACATCAGATATTGGAGAGAGGCAAGGCTCTGAGTGATTGCACATTTGATACCTTTCTACAATTATCTCATAATGAGAAGTAAAAGGAAGCTGGTTGGTCCTACCGTCGCTAGACAAAGTGGTGAAAGAAACAGATGAGCTCAGGGCTTCAGAGTCACAGCTCAAGCACCACATAAAAGACCTCAAAGTTTCCATTTGTGCCTTGAAAGAAAGCTTTATTTTTTGTAGTAACAGAGCTGATATTGCCAAAAACAAAACTCGGAGTCTTATCGTAAGAGTGGATAAATTACAATGCCCAATGAATTCCCAACCTCGAGTGGTGTCTGAGCTGAAGTGAAGGCATTGATTAGGAAGAAATGGGATCCTGAAACTTGGGATGGGGACATATGGGCAGATAATCAGGAAGCTGGAGACACTGAGCCTCTAAATTCCTTTGAATCACACCTGCCAACAGAACCAGCCCTCTCACTCCCATATGAAGAGATTACTCCATCTTTGTCTGCTAAGCCACTCTCACCAGTAAAACCATTAGCCCCTCCACCCCCATCTGATGAGATTAACCCAGCTGTGTCTGAAGAGTCTTTGTCTGAGTCATTGCCTGGGGTAACACCCGAGGCAGATGCCTTACAGCACAATGCTGAATATTCTCAAACCACATCCCCGCCACCCATTCTGGCTTCTAGAACTATAACTAGACTTAAGTCCCAGTGAGCCCCAAAAGGTGAAGTACAAATTGTGACCCAGGAGGAGGAATGCTATACTCCAAAAAGAACTACTTGACTTATCTAATACGTACAAACAGAAACCTGGGGACTATGTATGGGAATGGCTATTAAGGGTGTGGGATAATGGTGCAAGGAACATAATTATGGATCAGTCTGATTACTGATATGGGCTCACTAAGCACGGATTCTTCATCCAATGTTTCAGCTTGAGAGGTTAGGAAAGGATTTAACAGTTTATTTGATTGGGTCACTTAAGCATGGATTACACAGTGGACTACCCTAAATCAAGCTGAGGTACCAGACCTGCGTTGGTATACTGTAGAAGGAGGTAACCAAAAGCTTAGGAAAAATTCCATGTTAGAGTGGATTTATCAGGTTAGACCCACAGAACCACACATGGAGTAGCCAGAGGACACAGCTTTTACTACAATTGTGAGGAACAAATTTGTGAAGGGAGAAGACTGTGAATTTGTGAATCCTTGAAGACTCCTGTGATTGCTATTTTATATAAGTCAGATTTGACAGTGGGAACTGCCATGATTGAATGAAGGCACCTAACTACAATGGGGCTGATTGAACCCCGTGTTGGTGGGGGTCAAGTGGCAGCAGTCAATTGACAAGGATAAGGTGAGCATGGTTACCATAACAGAAAATGGAGTCAAAGCAGTAATCAGAATAGTCTGACTCATGTGGACTTATGGCATTGGCCACTTAGTCATGGTGTCCATAGGAAAGAAATAAGAAATCTACCAAATATTTACTTGATCTGTACAAGCGGAAGAATTCTAGGTCAAGCGAACAGCAGTCTAACTCAAATCACCAGAACAAAGTCATGGCCCCTCAATAAATTCCCAGACTTGAGCGAGTTTACAGCCCCACAACCCCTTGAATTAAGGGGAGGCCGGCTCCCCTTGAGGAAGGAGCCCACTACACTGCTAAAAATTTATACTGTTAATCTTTCTCCCAGCCTTCCCCAAAGGGACCTACAACCTTTTACAAGAGTGACTGTTGATTATGAAAAAGGAAATAATCAGACTTTTCTGGGATTACTGAATACTGACTCTGAACTGACACTAATTCCAGGAGACTCAAAACATCACTGTGGGCCACCAGTCAGACTGGGGGCGTGTGGAGGTCACGTTATTAATGGAATCTTAGCTCATGACCATCTCACAGTAGGCCCAGTGGGACCCCCAACCCATCCTGTAGTGATTTTCCCAGTTTCAGAATGCACAAATGGAATAGATACACTCAGCAACCAGCAGAACCCTCACATTAGATCCCTAACAAGTGGAGTAAGGGCTATTATGGTAAGAAAAGCCAAGTGGAAACCATTAGAACTACCCTTACCTAGGAAAATAGTAAACCAAAAGCAATACTGCATTCCTGGAGGGACTGCAGAGATTAGTGCCACCACTAGGGACTTGAAGGATACAGGGGTGGTGATTCCCACCACATCCTCATTCACCTAGCCTATGTGACCTGTGTATAAAACACACGGATCTTGGAAAATGATAGTGGATTATCAAAAACTTAACTAGGTGGTGACTCCAATTGCAGCTGCTGTTCCATATGTAATTTCATTGCTTGAGGAAATTAATACATCTCCTGGTAACTGGTATGCAGCCATTGATCTGGCTAATGCCTTTTTCTCCATACCTGTTTCAAAGAAACACCAGAAGCAGTTTGCCTTCAGCTGGCAAGGCCAGCAACACACTTTCAGTGTCTTATCTCAGGGCTATATCAACTCTCCATCCCTATGTCATAATTTAATTTGCAGTGACCTTGATCGCCTTTCTCTTCCAGAAGACATCGAACTGGTCCATTACATTGATGACATCATGCTGATTGAACCTAGTAAGGAAGAAGTGTCAATGGCTCTGGACTTACTGGTAAAACATTTGTGTGCTAGAGGGTGGGAAATTAATCCGACAAAAATTCAGGTGCCTTCCACCTCTGTGAAATTTCCAGGGGTCCAGTGGTGTGGGGCATGTCAAGATAGTTCTTCTAAAGTGAAGGATATGTTACTGCATCTGGCCCCTCCCACAACTAAAAAGGAGGCACAATGCCTAGTGCGCCTCTGTGAATTTTGGAGGCAATATATTCCTCATTTGGGTGCGCTACTCCGGCCTATTTATCAAGTGACTCAAAAAGTTGCTAGTTTTGAGTGTAGCCCAGAACAAGAGAAGGCGCTGCAACAGGTTCAGGCTTCCATGCAAGCCACTCTGCCACTTGGGCCATATAATGTGGCTGATCCAATGGTGCTTGAAGTGTCAGTGGCAGATAGAGATGCTGTCTGGAGTCTTTGGGAGGACCCAGTTGGTGAATCACCTTAGGATTTTGGAACAAAGCCCTGCCATCCTCTGCAGACAACTACTCTCCTTTTGAGAAACAGCTTTTGGCTTGTTACTGGGCCTTAGTAGAGGCTGAACGCTTAACCACGGGCAACCAAGTCACCACAATGCCTGAGCTACTCATCATGAACTGAGTGTTGTCTCACTACAGAGCCATAAAGTCGGACATACACAGAATCATTCCATCATTAAATGGAAATGGTATATTCAAGATCAGGCCTGAGAAGGACCTGAAGGCACATGTAAGTTTCATGAGGAAGTGGACCAAACGCCCATGGTCTCCACTCCTGTCACATTACCTTCCATCTCCCAGTCTGTACTTGTGGCCTCACGGGGAGTTCCTTATGATCAGTTAACTGAGAAAGAGAAAACTCATACCTGGTCAATAGATGGTTCTGTGTGATATGCAGGCACCACTCGAAACTGGACAGCAGCAGCACTACTGCCCCTTTCTGGGACTTCCCTGAAGGACAGTGGTGAAGAGAAATCCTCCCAATGGCCAGAACTTCAAGCACTGCCCCTGGTTGTTCACTTTGCTTGGAAGGAGAAATGGTTAGATGTGCAATTATATACTGACTTATGGGCTGTGGCCAGTGGTTTCGCTGGATAGTCAGGGACTTGGAAAGAACATGATTGGAAAATTGGAGACAAGTAGGTATGGGGAAGAGGTATATGAATAGACCTGTCTAAAAGGGCCACAGAAGTGTAGATATTTGTGTCTCATGTGGATGCTCACCAAAGGATGACCTCAGCAGAGGAGGATTTTAACCATCAAGTGGACAGGATGATGCGTTCTGTGGAAATCAGTCCTCTTTCCCAAGCCACTCCCATCATTGCCCAATAGGCTCATGAACAAAGTGGCCACGGTGGCAGGGATGGAGCTTATGCATGGGCTTAGCAACATGGACTTCCACTCACCAAGGCCAACTTGGCCACTGCCAAGTACCCAATATGCTAATAGCAGAGACCAACGCTGAGTCCCTGATATGGCACCATTCCTCAAGGCGATCCAGCCAGCAACCTGTTGGCAGGTTGATTACACTGGACTGCTTCCATCATGGAAAGGGCAGCATTTTGTTCTTACTGGAAATAGACACTGACTCTGGATACGGATTTGCCTTCCCTACACACAATGCTTCTACCAAAACTACTATCCATGGACTTACAGAATGCCTTATCCACTGTCATGGTATCCCACACAGCATCGCCTCAGATCAAGGGATTCACTTCACAGTAAATGAAGTGCGGCAATGGGCCCAGTACATGGAATTCACTGGTCTTACCATGTTCCCAATCATCCTGAAGCAGCTGGCTTGACAGAAGGATGGAATTACGGTGCCAGCGAGGTAGCAATACCTTGCAGGGTTGGGGCAGTGTTCTCCAGGAAGCTGTATATGCTCTAAACCAGTGTCCAATATATGGTGCTTTTTCTCCCATAGCCAGGATTCAGGGGTCCAGGAATTAAGGGCTAGAAATGGGAGTGGCATAACTCACTACTACCCCTAGTCACCCACCAGCAAAAATTTTGTTTCCTGTCCTCACAACACTATGCTCTGCAGGTCTAGAGGTCTTGGTTCCAAAGGGAGGAATGCTCCCACCTGGAGACACATCACTGATCCCCTGAACTGGAAGTTAAGAATGCCACCTGGCCACTTTGAGCTCCTTATGCCTCTGGATCAACAGGCAAAGAAGGGACTTACTGTATCGGCTGATGTGATTGATCCTGATTACCAAGAGGAAATCGGATTGATATTACATAATGTAGGTAAAGAAGAATATGTCTGCAGCACAAGAGATTCCTTAGGGCGTCTCTTAGTACTACCACGCCCTATGATTAAAGTCACTACAACTACAGCAACCCAATTCCGACATGACTACTAATGGCCCAAACCCTTCAGGAATGAAGGTTTGGGTCACCCCACTAGGCAAAGAACCATGACCTGCCAAGGTGCTTGCTGAGGGCAAAGGGAATACAGAATGGGTGGTGGAAGAAGGTAGTTCTTAGTACTTGTTACAACCACATGACCAGTCGCAGAAACGAGGACTGTAATTATTTCTTCCTTGTGTGTGTGCATTAAACATTTTTGTTTTCTTCATTTATAAAATATAAGATGTAAACAGGGCTAATGCATTTTCGGTTCTGTGCATGTTAGTTGCATCATGTTAGGTGCAAGTATGACTTCATAATTGTCTTTATTCAGAGATTATATGGTTTAAGGAGATGTGTGCAGGTGCCAAGTTGACAAGGGGTGGGCAGTGATCATTAAGGTTGTGTGTCAACTTGGCTAGACCATGATTCTCAGTGGTTTGGCAGTTATGATGCCGTTTGGCAGTCATATGATAATGTCATCACCTCCATGATGGGATCAGCTGTGAGTAGGCAATCAGTTGAAAGGGAGTTTTCTTGGGGGTATGACCTGCATCCAACATAGGTGGACTTCTGGAAAGGCTTGTGGGCTTTTGCTTGCTCTGGATCCTGCAGCTAGCTCCTGTTCATCTGACCTCTGGTTCTTGGGACTTGAGCTAGCAGGTAACCTGCCAATCTTTGGGTTCACCAGCCCCCGCAGCTACATGAGTTAGGAGAAGCCTCCAGCCTGACCCACGGACTTGGGACTTTCTAGCCTCTACAACCATGTGAGCCATTTCTTTGATATAAATCAATTTGTCTCTCCCTCCCTCTCCCTCCCCTCTCTCTCTCCTCTCTCTCTATATATATGTATATATCTATATATAAGTATACAGATATATACATATAGCTGGAAGACGTAAGAAAGGATTCTCCCCTAGAGTCTTCAGAGGGAGTGGGGCCTAGCCAACACTTTGATTTTGGACTTACGGTGTCCATAACTGTGAGGGAATAAATATCTTTTGTTTTAAGCCACCATGTTTGTGCTGATTTGTTACAGCAGACCTGGGAAACTAATATATACTTTCAAATGTTTCTTTTAACTAGTATCATGAAATCTTGAACCAAAAACTCATTCACTATTTTATAGACAAACGATCAATGATCTAGCCATTCCAAAACAATCCATTTGCCTTACTATCTATCCTGTCCTCAATCCATAATGGTATTTGTTGTTGTTTTGATCATTATTTACCCTAGTTTAGAAGTGTAGGGTCACTATGAGTGAGAATCAACTTGACAGCATTGGTTGCACAACTTTGTAAATATACTCAAACCATTAAATTTCACACTTAAAAGAATTAAAAAAAGATTTCAAATCAGACCGTCAGATGACTTCAGTAAAAAAAACATGCAGGCACCCCAAACTACACACACATACCACTCCTCCACATGGCCACGAAGAAGCTGCTCTTCCCAAATATTGTTATATTGAAATGATGCCAGAATGACACTAAATCACACAAAACCAGTCCACTCATATTCACACGCTCAAAGGAATAACAATAATAGTAACTAAAATTTATTGAGGGTTTACTATGTGTCAGACACTTTACAGGTATTAGCTCATTTATTTCTTCACTGCAAACCCTTTCAGGTATGTACTATTAACATTCCCATTTGACAGATGGGGAAATTGAGGCACAAATAAGTTTAATAAGTTGTGCCAAGCCGCCAGTTGGGATTTAATTTAACCCCAAGGAACCTGACTCACGAGCACTATGCTATTCTGCCCCAACTGACCTTGTCTTCTTAAAATCACTTGCAAAATTCAATGACATGGGGATGCAAGTCAAGGCAAAACAACCAGAACTATTAACTGCAATAGCAGTCCCAGACAGAAAATCGCAACTACCCGAGGCTCTAAGGATGAGAACAAACTGAAGGCTGTATTTCATGTTACTAAGAGCGCTGACAAGTTCAGTCTATAACCCAAGCATGAAATTCTAGGTTGTTACTCACTACTTTTAAGACTAAGGTAGATTACTTGGTTTATGCCTGCCCATAATAAGCTAATAACCAAAGTGGGAACGCCATCAGAAAGAGTAGACAAAAACATTGTGTATTGTGTGTTTATATAAAATATACATGGCACATATGTTTACATATATGTATGTTTATTAAATAGTGAGAGTCAGATGATAAGTCCTAAGTCATAGGAGAGAGATGGGTAAGGACAAAGTAATCAAAGAAGACTGCATGAGGGGGCCTTGAAGAACAGCATTTAGGAAGGGGTAGGAAGGATAAAGGTCACTAGTCGAGGCAAGCAGGGAGGGAATAAGAAGTGGATTGTTCTTACAGCAGAAACGATGACCATCTGATTAAATTAAGGAGTTCACGTTGTTTAACGTACTGGAAAATAAGAGTGGACAGGCAGGAAGGGGTTATGTAAGATCTCAAAAGTCAAACGAAGTGTTTGTACTTGATACAGTCAGGAAAGGTAAACCATTATTTAAAGATTCATATTTAGTTGTACAGTTCACAAAACAAGAAACACTGGCTTCAATATTTGCTCACATAACCCTGGAGTTCAGCCTTATATATGTTTGCTAATTTCATTATAAATATTCTATTTTGTCACAGCTACCTGCAAGGCATGACCTAGCGGAATCCTAATTCCAGCAAAGTCAAGATATAAAATAAATTGCTTAAAATCACAGCCCTGAATCAAACTGTGCTGCAGGATTTCTTCACAGTCACCTAGCACATTGCTAATGAGTATTAAATTTCCTAACACCTCATAGCTTAACCAGTAATCTCAATATCCGAGTGAAAACGGTGTTCCTTGATAAAAAATACATGCTGTGAAAAATACCGATTTGTGCTCAGTCACTGAAGTTGTCTTCTTTTGGTAATAAACTAAATGACTAAGTAGCCAGTTTCTTTGCGGAGTGAAATAAAAATTCCCAGTTGCATATTTTCACTGAAATACACGTATCAAGCATACAGTCACAGCTGGATTTAATCGGAGCTTAAGGTACTTCTTTCAGGTACCTCCCCTGCCCAAGTAATGCACCCAAACTCTTGGCACTTTCCACAGGCATCCACCTGGGTCTCAGGCGCCTTCGAGGATTTGTGCTTTGGGGCAAAAATCTTATCCTTAGAAGATAAATAAACCCAAGGAAAGGGAATATCCCGTAGAGGACTAAGGGGCTTAGTCTGCGCCTAAGTGGGACCCTAAATCAAGCCACCTCCCCAACTGGGACAAGCACACAGGTATCCACACTCCGTGACGCCCGGCTGCGGCCAGGTAACCCCAGATCCCGGCTAGGGCCGCGCACCCACCTGACCAGAGGCTCCTTCTCCGGCAGGGCAGGCTCCTCCAGGCACTTACACCGGCAGCAACAGCACACGGTCCTCAGCCAGTCCCTCAACCCCATGGAGAGCGAGGTCCCCCGCTGCCGCCGCCGGGAGATTCCAAGAAAGCCGCTGCAGCGAACGACCGTGGCTGGGGCGCGGCCAGCCGGCCAGCGTCCAGGCGCGGGAACAGTCGCGGCGGGGGCGTCGCGGACCGGTCGGCGGGCATCACTCTGCGGCCGCGGCCGGGACGGGGCGAGGGAGGGAGGGCCTCCAGGCCCGGGTTCTGTGGGGCCGCGCGCCTTTCCGCACTTAGGTTTTGTTTGGGGCGTTTGTTTTGTTGGGGCTTTTTTTTTTTTTTCCCCTTTTTAATTCCCCGGGCGCAAATCGGGGCGCATGCGTCCCCGGGACGCTCGCTGCTGCCCTCTAAGAAGGAAGCAGAGACTCCACAGAGACGGCAAAATCCGAGCGCACCAACAGGCCCCGCGCGACGGAGCTGAAGAGGGGAAGGGAAGGGGGAAGCCGTGGAGTCACAGAGCACGAGGTTGGGCTGAGCCTATTCTTACGTTTTATTGGCTTCACTCCCCGAGGCAATATAAGGCCCCCTTCCCTCCCCCTCACGCCTTCAAAGCAGAGTTTGGGTTATGTTTTTGTCAGCCCCACAGAGTATAAAACTAGCAAAAGAGTATGGATTATCGTAGTATAGTCGTATTTTTTTTAAGTAATGTATGCACAAAGCTTAAAAAAAAAAAATTGCTTTCAATCCTCCCAGTCCTTGAGTTTTCAAAAAAAAGGCAACCACTATGGCTAGTTTCTTGTGATTTTCCGGAGCTATTCTATGCTTGTACAAATGGTAATTGTATGTACACATATTCCTCTTTTTTTACTCCAACAGTGGCATCTTCTACATCTTTTTTTTTTTTTTAATCTGCCTTGTCTCACTTAGTATCATGGAGACTGTCCCATATGAGCACATGTATATCTTCCTCTATCGTTTTAACCACCAGCCACCAGGTGCTGTGAAGTTACAACTCAGACTCATGGTGACCTCATGTGTGTCACAATAGAACTGTGCACCATAAGGTTTTCAATGGCTAATTTTTCAGAAGTAGATTGCCAGGCCTTTCTTCCAGTGCACCTCTGAGTGGACTCGAACATCCAACCTTAGGGTTAGCAGCTGAGCTCGCTGTTTGCCTCTTCAGTGGTACGGATTCTTATATGTTATTTAACCAGACCCCTACTGATGGACGCTTACTTGGAAACCCTGGGGGCGTAGTGATTAAAAGCTATGGCTGCTAACCAAAAGATCAGCAGTTCTAATCCACAAGGCGCTCCTTGGAAACTGTATGGAACAGTTCTACTCTGTCGTATAGGGTCACGGGACATTTAGGTTACTTTTAGCCTTTGGTGTTAAAATAATGTTACAGTGAACTTCCATGAGCCTGTGTACTTGGACACATCTGCAAATATACCTACTGAGTAAATGTTTGGAAATTTAAGTGCTGGGTCATAGGTAAAATGCCTTTAAAATTTTGACTGTCGTTGGCTGCCATCGAGTCAGCCCCTGACCCATGCCAAACCCACGTGTTACAGAGTAGAACTGTTCCATAGGGTTTTCTTGGCTGTAATCTTTATGGAAGCAGTTTGCCAGGCCTGTCTTCCTCGGAGCAACTGAGTGGGTTTGAACTGCCAATCTTTTGGTTTGCAGCTGAAAATTGCTCTCCGAAGAGATCATCCCAATTTATATTAAGACCTTCAACCTATGAAAGGATCTATTTCCCTACACCTCCCACCAATACATGTTGCAATCTAACTTTTTATCTTTGCCTATCTGATTTTTCCAAGAAATACTTATTGAGTGTCTGTTATGTGCCAGAAGTGTTCCAGGAGCTGGGGATATAGCAGTGAACAAAACGAAAATCCCTCCTCTCATGGAGCAAACATTCTAGTGGGGGGAATCAGATAGTAAACTACACAAGTACATTATTTACTATGTTAGAAGGTAATTGGTACTATGGAGAAAAATAAATCAGGGAAGGGGATAGGAAGTACTAGGGAGTTATGTGGCGGGGGATGGGAGTACCTGCAGTTTTAAATCAGGTGGTTAGAGAAGATCTTTTTGATATGGTGATATTTAAGCAAAAACTTGAAGGAGATAAGCAAGTTAGCCATAATATAGGTGGGGGGTAAGGGGGAGTATTTCAGGCAGAGTGAGGACTATGTGCAAAACCCCAGAGGAGAGAGAAGAAACTGTAGGGTACTTATAAAAGGGAGATGAGTGGACCAGGGAGAGTAGTAGGAGATGATGGACTGTGGGACCATATAGGCCATTGCAAGGACTCTGGATTTTTCTCCACATTTGATAAGGAAACCACTGGAGGTTTTGAACAGAGGGATCACATGGTCTGGCCAGGGTGGTGGTAGGATCCACTGACTGCTGTCTTGAGAAGAGATTGGATGGATATCAAGGGCTGTTTTAGGGAGACTCATACAGAAGCCATTCTAATAATGCAGGTGTCAGATAACAGTGGTTTGAATCAGGGTAATAGTGTAGAGGTGGAAGGAATGGTTGGATGCTGGGGGGAATTTGAAGGTTTGTTGTTGTCGTTAGGTGCTGTCGAGTCAGTTCCGACTCATAGCGACCCTATGTACAACAGAACGAAACACTGCCCGGTCCTGTGCCATCCTCAACATCGTTGTTATGCCTGAGCCCATTGTTGCAGCCACTGTGTCAGTCCATCTTGTTGAGCGTCTAACTCTTTTTTGCTGACCCTCCACTTTACCGAGCATGATATCCTTCTCCAGGGACTGATCGCTCCTGATAACATGTCCAGAGTTTGTGAGACGAAGTCTTGCCATCCTTGCTTCAAAGTAGAGCCAACAGAATTTGCTAAGGGATTAGAAGAAGGGTGTGAAAGAGATGTGAAACCAAGGTTTGGGGCTTACAAGCTGTGAAGATTGGCTTGCCATTGATTAAGAAGAAGAGTGTGGGAGGGGCAGCTTGGGGGGTGGGGGAGAGTGAAGAGCAGGAGTTTATTTCCAGAAGTGTCAGTTCTCATGGACACTTCTCATGGGTGCTGTATTCATTTTAAAAGTGTGCTGCTGCACGTAGGTTTGTCCTGTTGTGGCTACAGTGTGAGGCTGTAGGGACTTCTCATGTGCTTATTTATGGAGAGGCTATTGAGGAATAAGGAACGATAAGAGAAGGTCCGTGAGGACTCTGATTTAGCTGGGGAGACAGAATATGGACCCATCATGAAAAGTTAACAGGACATGACAGAGTACCAGTCGTCACCAGGCAGCACAGGACTTTGGTATCAAGCCCAGCACCATGTTCTTCATCACTTGCCACTGGTGCCAGGATGGAGTCTGAGCATTGTTGTTGATAACACACTTCCGACTGGCTGGAAAATCCCCCTTGGTCTCTGGACTCTGTTCTAAAATTGGATTGTGGATTTTGAGTCAATCCACCTGGGCTCAAGTAGAAAATGGTTAGAGGGGACTGCCAAAATGTGAACTCAGCCACCAAGAAGATGAAATCTAGGGTGTGACAGCTGCTATTAACTATTGAAGGTTGAATTTGTGGAGAATGGAGAAATTAAAGAAAGCATCCAGCTCCTGGAAACACACAGGTGCTCAGGCCCTTTACTAACTTTGATCTTAGACAAGTCCCTTAATTTTTCTGAGCCTCAATTTTGCAGTCTGTGAAATGGAGATGATGAGTCCTGCCCTACCTGCAAGGCATTGTTTGTGAGAGTCAAATGAAATCGTTTGAAAACTATAAAGCACTATATAAATATAAGAATTCAAGACTATTGACCAAACCCAAATAATAGAGGCCTGTTGGGCAAAATGTCAGTTCCAGTACTACCAGGCTTGTATATGAGGATATTGCTTTTCACATTTGTATCTCGACAGTGTGCATGTATCTTTTATGTGGTCTGTTTCAGGTGGGATATTTCTAGAAAGCCATAGAACCATGTCTATTTAACAAACTTGGTCAAGAAGTTAATGTCCTGCTTTACTAAGGATCACATCCTAGTGTTTACCTACTATAACCATTATTATTTTTCTTTTTAAATTAATTTTGTTTTAAAACTTATAAATGAAATACATGCCTCTGAAAAATTGAAATATTATAGTTAAGTTTAAAGTTCCCTATGATCACTATCCTCTTTTTTGATGACCCTCCACTTTACCAAGCATGATATCCTTCTCCAGGGACTGATCCCTCCTGATAACATGTCCAAATCCTCATCTACTTTCTAGGGTAACCATTATTGTCAATGGGATACAAACCTTTTCCTGGACACACACATATGCCCTTGTGGTGTATAAGCAGTTCCTGGGTGGTGCAAACAGTTAAGGCACTCAGCTGCTAACTGAAAGTTTGGAAGCTCAAGTCCACCCAGAGGCACATCGGAAGAAAGGCCTGGTGATCTGCTTCCAAAAAATCAGCCATTGAAAATCCTATGGAGCACCGTTCTACTCTGACACACACAGGGTCATCATGTGTCAGAATAGTGATGTATAAATAGCATCATTGGATATGTTTTTATTGATGGTGCATTTTGTTTTGTTTTAATATAAAAGGTATACATTAATTATCTACAACTTGCTTTTTGCACTCAATAATATGACTTGGAGATCTCTCCTTACTAGTACACATAATGCTAGCTCATTTTTTTTAACTGAAGTGATTATTCTATTTATTAATTTTCTGAAGATTATTAAACAACAGTTTTTCATAGTGCCCATCATCCCAGAAGTTGAATGCCTTCATGATTTCCCTGGTTTTGATCAACTGGAACTTTGATTGGAATAACAACTCTACCAAACGCCCCAGCTTCAGCTTCTAGGTAGCTGAGATCACATTTTGGCAGCCCCATTTCCCATTTCAGACATCATTTGCAGGAGAGCAGCAAGCCTCCCGTTTTTGAGAGTGGTGCTAGATTGTTGCTACTGCCTGAGTTGACACCACTACCCACCACAAGCAGCAGCATCTGACATTTACCAAGAGCCCCAGGGCACCTGATGTCTCGGGCGGGGAGCTCGTAAGCAGTCTCCTGGGGCAACCAATGACCAACAGACCCTGTTTCAAGGCACAGATGCTGGCCCACATTTACAGATTTCTTCATAACCGAGGAAACTCTGGAGTCCACTTGGGAAACAACTAGTGTAGTTTGGAGGTCCCTTTCATTAAGAATTTATTGACAACTTCTCAGAGTTGGAGGAAAGAGCATATGTGAGGGGGGAAAAATTAGAAAATCAAAACATGTAATCTCCAATGCCCCAGCATTAGTGTATTGCACAGAAAAATTACGCATGGAACAACATAGCACGAGGTGGTGTCACTCGGCTATTCATTCAACAAATATTTGAGTCAGGGACTGTGGATACAATGGTGAACTAGAATGTAGGTTCTATTCATGAAGGTGGGGACTTTGTTTTCTTCGTTTCAGTAGGCCCAGCACCTTGAATAGGGCAGACCCATACTTGGCTGTTAGTTGCTGTTGAGTCAGCTACAACTCATGGTGATCTTGTGTATAACAGAATGAGGCGTTGCTTGGTCCTGCACATCTTCGTGATCTTTAGTACATTTGTCCATTGTTGCTGCTATTGTGTAGTGCCTTCCAACCTAGGGGGCTCATCATCTAGAACAGTATCAGGCAATATTCTGTTACGATCCTTAAGGTTTTCACTGGCTAATTTTTGGAAGTAAATTGCCAGGTCTTTCTTCCTACTCTGTCATAGTCTAGAAGCTCCACTGAATCCTGTCCATTATGGGTAACCCTGATGGTATTTGAAATATTGGTGGCATAGCTTCCAGCATCGTAGCAACACCCAAGCCACCATAGTATGATAAATTGACAGATGGATGGTGGGCAGAACCGTATTGTTGTTGTTAGGTGCCGTCAAGTTGGTTCCAACTCATAGCAACCTTATATACAACAGAAGGAAACACTTCCTGGTCCTGTGCCAACCTCACAGTCGTTGCTATGTTTGAGACCATTGTTGTAGCCACTGTGTCAATCCATCTCATTGAGGGTCTTCCTTTTCGATGACCCTCTACCTCCAGTCCTGATGCCACGTTCTTCTTCATATAGTCCAGCTTCTCGGATTATTTGCTCAGCATACAGATAAAAGAAGTATGGTGAAAGGATACAACCTCAATGTACACTGTCATGGATTGAACTATGTCCCCCTAAAATATGTGTATCAATGTGGCTAGGCCACGATTCCCAGGATTGGGTGATAGTCCACCATTTTGTCATCTGATGTGATTTTCCTATGTGTTGTAAATCCTACTTCTATGATGTTAATGAGGTGGGATAGGCGGCAGTTATGTTAATGGGGCAGGACTCAATCTACAAGTTTGGAATGTGTCTTGAGTCAATGTCTTTTGAGATATAAAAGAGAGAAGCAAGCAGAGAGACAGCTGGATCTCACACCACCGAGAAAGCAATGCTGGGAGCAGAGCACGTCCTTCAGAGCTGGCGTCCCTGCACTGAGAAGCTCCTAGTCCAGGGGAAGATTGATGAAAAGGACCTTCCTCCAGAGCCGACAGAGGGAGACAGCCTTCCCCTGGAGCTGACACCCTGAATTCGGACTTTTAGCCTCTTAAACTGTGAGAGAATAAATTTCTCTTTGTTAAAGTCATCCACTTGGGGTATTTCTGTTATAGCTGCACTAGATGACTAAGACACACACATTTCCTGATTTCAAACATAGTATCCTCTAGTTCTGTTCAAGCGACTGTACCTTGGTCAATGTATACCTTCCTCATGAGCATAATAAAGTGTTCTGAAATTCCCATTCTTCGCAGTGTTATCCATAATTTGTTATGATCCACACAGTCAAATGCCTTTGCATAATCAATAAAACACGGGTAAACATCTTTCTGGTATTCTCTGCTTTAAGCCAAGAGCCATCTGACATCAGCAATGATATCCCTCATTCCACATCCTCTTCTGAATCCAGTTTGAATTTCTGGCAGTTCCCTGTTGATGTACTGCTACAACCACTTTTGAATGATCTTCAGCAAAATTTTACTTGTGTGTGATATTAAGGATATTGTTCGACAATTGCCACATTCCATTGGATCATCTTTCTTTGGAATGGGCATATATATAGATTTCTTCCAGTTGATTGGCCAGGTAGCTGTCTTCCAAATTTCTTGGCAAAGATAAGTGGTCACTTCGAGCATTGCATCCGTTTGTGGAAACATCTCAGTTGGTATTCTGTCAATTCCTGGAGCCTTGTTTTTCCCCAATGCCTTCAGCACAGCTTGGGCTTCTTCCTTCATTACCATTGGTTCTTGATCCAAATGCTACCTCCCGAAATGGCTAAACATCGACCAATTCTTTTTTGGTACAATGACTCTGTACATTCCTTCCATCTTCTTTTGATGCTTCCTGCCTTGTTTAATATTTTCCCTGTAGAATCCTTCAGTATTGCAACTTAAGGCTTGAATTTTTACTTCAGCTCTTTCACCTTGAGAAATACCAAGTGTGTTCTTTCCTTCTGGTTTTCTAACTCCAGGTCTTTGCATATTTCATTAAAATACTTTGTCTACTCGAGCTGCCCTTTAAAATCTTCTGTTTAGCTCTTTTACTTCGTCATTTCTTCTCTTTGCTTTAGCTACTCTATGTTCAAGAACAGGTTTCAGAGTCTCTTCTGACATCCATTTTGGTCTTCTCTTTCTTTTCTGTCTTTTTAATGACCCTTAGCTTTCTTCATGTATGATGTCCTTGATGTCATCCCACAACTCCTCTGGTCTTCGATCATTAGTATTCAACGTGTCAAATCTATTCTTGAGGTGGTCTCTGAATTCAGGTAGGATATATTCAAGGTCGTACTTTGGCTCTTGTAGACTTGCTTTAATTTTCTTCATCTTCAGCTTGAACTTGTATACAAGCAATTGGTGGTCTGTTCCACAGTCAGCCCCTGGCCTTTTCTGACTGATGATATAGAGCTTATCCAACATCTCTTTCCATAGATGTAGTCAGTTTGATTCCTGCGTATTCCACCTGGTGAGGTCCACATGTATCGTTGCTGTTTATGATGTTGAAAAGGTATTTCCAATGAATAAGTCATTGGTCTTACAAAGTTCTACCACACGATCTCCAGTGTTGTTTCTATTACCAAGGCTGTATTTTCCAACTACTGATCCTTCCTCTTTGTTTCCGACTTTTGCATTCCAATCACCAATAATTATCAATGCGTCTTGATTGCATGTTTGATCAATTTTATTTATTTTTTTGTTTATTATTGTAGTTTAAGTGTGTTTGATCAATTTTAGACTGCAGAAGTTAGTAAAAATTATCAATTTCTTCATCTTTGGCATTAGTGGTTGGTGCATAAATTTGAATAATAGTCATATTAACTGGTCTTCCTTGTAGGCGTATGGATATTATCCTGTCACTTAGAGTGTTGTACTTCAGGATAGCTTGAAATGTTCTTTTTGACAATGAATGTTATGCCATTTCTCTTCAGTTTGTCATTCCTAGCATAGTAAACTATATGATTGTCCTATTCAAAATGGTCAGTATCAGTCCATTTCAGCTCACTAATGCCTAGGATATCAATCTTCAAGCATTCCATTTCATTTTTGACAGCTTCCAATTTTCCATGATTCATACTTTGTACATTCCATGTTCCAATTACTAATGGATGTTTACAGCTGTTTCTTCTCATTTGGTGTCATGCCACATCAGCAAACCAAGGTCCCGAAAGCTTGACTCCATCCATGTCACTAAGATTGACTCCACTTTGAGGAAGCAGACATATTTTGAGTGCTTTCTAACCTGAGGGTCTCATCTTTCGGCACTGTATCAGACAATGTCCCACTGCTATCCATACCATTTTGACTAATTTTTTTTTTCAGAAGTAGATAGCCAGGTCCTTCTTCCTAGTCTGTCTTAGTCTGTAAGCTCCTATAAGATCTGTCCACCATGGGTGACCCTGCTCGTATTTGAAATACTGGTGGCATAGCTTCCAGCATCACAGCAATATGCAAGCCACCACAGTAGAACAAACTGACAGATGAGTGGTGGAGAACCATACTAGGCACTCAATAAATAGAAGGATAGGCTACATTCCAACGTCTAGAACAGTATAGGCATGTCATAGGCCCTTACTACATTTGTTCAATAAATGTATAAAAACAGAAAAAGAGCTACTTAGTGGCCCAGAGTTTACATGAAAAGTTAAATTTCTGAAGGGCCTATATATATGAGCTACCCAAATCCGGTAAAGAAAAGCTGAAGAGGATTGTCTTCCTTAAAGAAAACAGAGATGTTCAGAAACAAACCAATACTCTTGAGACAACTCCAGCATCATCATTCACCCCAAGTGACTCCAGGTGGAGAGCCAACCTGCCTCCCATTGGGGAGTGGCATGACTGGATGTCACTAAGGTAAAAGCTAACCAAGGGTCCCTGTAGGGTCTCTTGTTTCTGCCTCTGCAGCATCCCTCACCTCTCCTTTTGGTAAAAGCACTTTATTCCATGGGTAGGCATGACAAGGTACTCCCCTTCTCACTCATCCCCTCACCCCCAACAAGGGATTGACATGTGACCAAGGCAGGCCAATCAGACACTCTTTCCTGAAGTTTGAATCTTGAGGGCAAAGACCCCAAAATGGAAAATGGCTAGAGTTGAGACATGAATTATTTTAGGGACAGCATCTTGAAGACTCAGTTCAACAGCAACTATGGTTGATGCCTGGAGGATCCCTGTTCCTCTATTTCCAAAGGTCTAGTTGTTTAGTTCTGTGGTCTACTCCATGATCTATCAATTGATACTTTTTCTTCTTTTTTTGCTTAAGTTAGCCATGGTCAGATTCTTTTGTTTTCAGAACCTAAACCCATACAGTCTCACTGAAGAGGTAGGAAAAGGGTAATTATGATGAGAGTGAGCAATTCATGAGAGAACACTTCTCTTTTAGTCTGAGCCTGTGGAACCAGGTGAGATTGTATTTCTATTTCTCTGCCTTGGCTTCTCCTCCCCAAAGAGAAACAGACGGTATCTGCCATGTGAGGATCCCTCAGCCAATCACTCTGTGCTTTGCCACAGTGCAAAATACTTTCTAAACTGTCAGACTACTTTTATTCGGTGCAGTCTGCCAGTCAATTTCACTTCTCCTCCTCCCCTCCAAACAGATCCTCTGAAGAAACCTCAATAAGCAGAGTCTTTGTTTATTCTTCAATTTCAAGTGATGAACATCTTGACACTCCTCAAAATTCCGTGGAGATTCTTTTCTAATAATTCTGCCCTTTTAAAAGAGTGCTTTGGAGAAAATAAAAGCACATGAACCAGTACCAGTAGCCATGGAGTTGACCCCCACTCATGATGACCCCGTATGTGTCCTAGTAGAACTGTGCTCTATAGTGCTTTCAATGGATGATTTTTTGGAAGTAGATCAGCAGCCTTTCTTCGGAGGCGCCTCTGGGTGGACTCAAACCTCAACTTTTTGGTTAGCAGCAGAGCACATTAACCATTTGCACCACTCCGAGATAAAAATATATAAGGTAGGCTAAAATAGATGTACAGCATACTAAGAAATTCTTCAATAAAACTTGACAGTTACAGCCCTATAAATCATGAGGGGAATGGAACTCGGTTGTGTGTCAACTCCGTCAAACACCTTTTTGTCTAGATTTCGGTGACCTTTATCCTCTCAGTATCAATCAGCTCTTAATTATGAATTATGAAAACCTCATTCAGCTGGTTTAAGTATAAAGGGAACTGCATTGACTCATGTAACTGGAAAGTTCAGAAACAATACTTTTTTTTTTTTTTGTACTTTAGGTGAAAGTTTACAGCTCAAGTTAATTTGTCATTCAGAAATTTCTACACATATTGTTTTGTGACATTGGTTGTAATCCCCACAACATGACAGCATGCTCCCACTTTCCCCCCTGGGTTCACTGTGTCCATTTGTCCAGTTCCTGTCCCTTCCTGCCTTCTTGTACTGCTTTTGGACAGGAGCTGCCCATTTGGTCTCCTATATTTGACTAAACTAAGAAGCATGTTCCTCACATGTGTTATTTTTTCTTTCATAGCCTGTCTAACCTTTTTCTTAAAAGTGAGCTTCATGAATGGTTTCAGTTCTGGGTTAGCAGAGTGTACGGAGGCCATAGTTTTGGAGGTTCTTCTGGTCTCTGTTAGACAAGTAAGTCTGGTCTTTTTATGTGAATTTCAATTCTGTTCTACACTTTAATACTAGCTTTAGACATACCTGAATCCAAGTGCTTAAAAGATAAAATCAGGGTTGGCCTCTTCATCTCTAGGCTCTCTCAAACCTGATTTTGCATCATCCTTTCTGTTAGTTATCACAACAGAAAGAATACAATTCCTTCCCACTCAGTCCCTCAACAGTCTCAGGCCTGAATCTTATTGGCCCCAAATGTAATCAATTGCTCTCTTCGAAGGTAGGGAAAACACCAACTGAGCAGGCTCAAGTCCCAAGCTCACCCTTAATGTGCTCAAGTGAGAAGAATAGGGAAGGCAGGAAAAGGAAACCATATGGACTTAGAGTGGGAGAGAGAGAGTTTCCTAAGGCAACTCAACTGAACCCACAATAGGTGGAACAAATACTGCCAAAAGGGGGTGGGGGGACAGCATATGTCTACTACACTCGGTAATGGCAGCTTCTGATGCACTGTTCAGACATGGTTGTGTGTGTCCATGGAGACTTGGCCATCTAGAATGGACAGAAAGGACTCCATAAGAAATAAACATTCCATGGTCCAGTCAGGCCAAAAGCCCAGCAACACAGACTACAGGAACTTTCTACAGGAGGGACTTCAGAATCCCATGGCATCCTCTAAAAATCCAGATAGTGAATTGATAAGTTCAGCAACATCTACTCCTAAAATCACAGAGAAAGAGAGAAATTATTTCACTGAAAGTAAAGGCACTCTCCTAGGAAGCTGTTGGGACAAGCACGATTTCTCAAAGGGTGATCCTGAAACACCTGCATTAGAATCCCTAGGGATGCTTATTGAAACCCCAGATTCCCAAACCCTACTTGAGATCTTCTGAATGGTAAGCTCTGGGGTGGGGACCCCAGAATCTGCAATTTTATCAGGTTCCCAAGCAGAGCTGGGACTAGAGTAAAGCAAGTGAGGTGCCTATGGTGCCACATTTAAGGAGGCACTCACTGTCAGGGAGGACCCTGCACTTACATGACCTTAAAGTGGGTGCCTCCTTAGATGTGGGACCCTGGGTACCTCACTTCCCTTACCCTACTCCAGGCCCTGCTCCTGAGGCTTAAGGATTCTGAGGCACGCCAAGTTTGAGGACCACTGGTAGGGTGGTTAAGATCATGGTCTTTGGCATAATAGTGCCTCCAAGTGGCTGCAGTCAGGATTAAGTGAAAGAATCCGCCTAAAGCACTTAGCACAATCTGATGAGAAATAAGAAGCACTCTGTAAACGTTAACTGCAATTATTATTACTAATAAAATAGAAGAACTTTAATCAGCTCCTACCTTGTCACCTTATGTAGCAAATTGTGACCACTTAGAATTATTCAATTCAGCAAATATTTATTGAGTATCAACTTTATAAGCATGGCAGTATGTTCGACCTCCTGGGAAATACAAAGATGAAAAATAAACAATCCTAGTTCTCTAGTACTACTCAGGGCAAAAAATCAGAAAGTTAGGAAACTGAAATGTTTTGTGTTCATCTGCACCCCGAGGATACAACCATATTCCTTCAACTTATGTACCTTCTTAACATCATCCCAGAATCCATCCTTTTGATTTCCATGTGCCTTGCCTTCACCCTCATCTTTCCATGTCTAACTCCACTCCCATAGCTAATTATCCCGCTATATCTAACAATATTCTCATATCTAACTACACTCCTATAACTAACTATCCTGCCATAAGAAACACTTTTCAGATGCCCAGAAGAGTCTTAATTCTTAGCACCTCAGGTGTGATCTGGTATCCAACATTTTCCCACCTCGGGCAGACCACTCCCCTACAATCTCCAGTATTATAGGCTTTCCAAAGCCTTTCCGCATGACACCTAACCAAATCTAAACATAACCCTGTTACCTTGAATCCACCAGTCATGCCACATTTATTCCTAATTCAATTAAATTCTACTTGAAAAAATGTTTATTAAGCACTCATTACAGGAAAAAGTTACAAAACAGGAAAAGACATATATTGAAAAATATAATATTGGACAGAAAACACGAACACCATTCATATCTTCTGGGATAAGTCCCCAAAGGCTGGCGCTCAACCTTAAGCCCAGATCCTACCAAGCATATGCTTCTGGGTTTGTTCATAGATGCACGAGCATATGCTTGTGGGTTTTTAGTTTTCCATTCCTTTAGATCACTTCCTTCTCCATAACACTCACAGAGATAAGCAAGCCAGAACCCTGCAACTCTTCCACACAAGTTCTAAACAAGATTCCAGGTAAACCATAAAGGTTATATACAACCAAAAAAAAAAAAAAAATCATTGCCGTCAAATAGATTCTGACTCATAGCGACCCTATAAGACAAAGTAGAACTGCCCCATAGGGTTTCCAAAGAGCAGCTGGTGGATTCTTTAGTTAGCAGCTGTAGCTATATAAACCTTCCTAAAATTCTCCATGCTGCTGTCTCTTGGGCTTCAATTGTAAATGAACTACTTATGTTTAGATTTGGTTAGGTACAACATGGAGAAATGTTGGAGAACCTAGAATATTGGAGATGGGGCCAAAGATTTGAAAAGGGTTAGATCTCAAAATATAATGTGGCTGAATCTGGAGGATATTATGCTGAGTGAAATAAATCAATTACAAAAGGACAAATATTGTATGATCTCACTATTATGAAAAGAGTTAGAAAGCTTTCTTTCATTCAACAGATGCAAAGTTGCCACGACTACCTTGCTCTAGGCTACACTCTAAACCGTTTAAACACCTGTTGCCGTGGAGTCGATTCAGGCTCACAGTGACCCATAGGACAAGAATATAACTGCCCCATACTCCAAGGAGTGGCTGGTGGATTCAAACTGCTGACCTTTTGGTTAGCAGCCGAACACTTAACCACTACACCACCAGGTCTCCTAAACCTTTTAGGAGACTTGTAAATTCAGCAATGAATCCTCCCTTCTCTTTTCTGAACAGTAGCCTGTTGCCTTCTGAGTTGATTCCGACTCTTTTTTAGCATGTGCCAAACATTACTACTGACTATTGGATTACTATTTCATTTGACCTTGTTAGACATTGCAACTAGACTTATTAGCCTGAAAACCACATAGAAAAGTGCAGAAGCCATTACATATATTTCTTAAATTAGGAAGTAATTTAAATAAATGATCACAAATTGAGGGTGTTTTGTTTTGTTTTATTGCTTTTTAATCTAAATAAATTTATCCTGGAAACAGTTTGATACCATAGCTTAAAAGATGTCATTTCCCCCCAGCAAAGAACTGTCTTTTGTTTGCTGAAATGCCTTAATGAACCATTTTGGCCACGTAAAAAAATCCCTCAGACAAATAAGCTAGGAGGGAGAAGAGAGCTATATTGCTCTGTATCTAAAATCCACTGACACTGAGTCAATTCCAACTCCCAGGGACACTACAGGATGGAGTAGAAAAGCCCTGATAGGGTTTCCAGGGCTGTAAATCTTTACAGAAGCAGACTGCCACATCTTTTCTCCCTTGGAGTGGCTGGTGGGTTCAAACCATCAACCTTTGGTTAGCAGGCAAGTGCTTTAATCACTGTGCCACCAGAGCTCCTTTGCTCTTCATAGTCAAGGAGAAAAACTCTGGGTTCCCCAGCAGGGGGACGGGGCGGGGGGGTGAGGTACACTGGTGTGAGGAACAAAGAACAGAGAGCAGCAGGTACCAGAAGAGCATCATAGTGACAGGTTTCTGGAAGAAAGTGATAAAGAGGAAGGTAATAAAGAATCAGCCTCTCTGTAATAGGACAGGATTACATATCAGTAGTTAGACAGGGAAAGGTTAAACTCTCACAAATTGATAGATGTGTAATGTTTTACTTGACCAAAGATGAAGTCCCTTTCAAGTGTATGTCGTGTGCACACCTTTCAAATGTTTCATGAAGTTTGCCAATTCATGTCTATATGCTCCACCCTCTCTTCCCATGCTGAGCCTTGAATGGGTCTCCCCTCCATTAGCTCTGTCTCAGCTGTTCTCAGTTTAGAAAAAGACATTGTTGCTTCAGGCAGAGATTTTTAAACTGAGGCACCTGGCCTTTTATCTTCCGTGTCTTTCCTACATGCCCCATAAAAGGACTAGGTGTTCTATTTTTGTTCCAAGGCTCCTTTGACTTATCACAAGTTTTCCTCAGTCCAAGGGAGACTCATCCCTGTTCACTTCATGTTTAATGGTTATGGTTTATTGCCTGCAGCAAATGTATGATAAAGAACTAACGTTTAAAAAAAAAAAAGAGAGAACTAGTCTAACAGTTTGACCCAAATTTGCTTATGTCCCCTTGATGGTTCCTGGCACCATGATGTCCTTGAAAAGGTAAAGGAACCCTTGAAAATGCACATCTTGGCCAGATAGGAGTATAGTTTCTGCAGGAAGGTTGATACTTACAAATAGAGACACAGTCCTTGATGGCCACTCTATAAATACCCAAAGAAGAGATTGCTTAAAAGACCTTGGGAGGAAAACATTCAAACACTTGGAGAGAAGACTTTAGTACTCGGAGAATGATAACTCCAGTATCAAAAAAAAAAAAAAAAAAAAAAACCTAAAAATAAAGCTTCTCAGCTTAGAGAAAGTACAGACCTTCATTCCTCTACTGAAACACCTCGTATAACCATGCAAAAAAATCTGGTATCACAGGTTGGGTTCACGAGGAAGCAGACTCCGAGATGGAGTTAGTGTAAACTTGTCGCAGTCGACAATTCCAACTCATAGTGACCCGATAGGATAGAGCAGAATTGCCCCATGGGGTTTCCAAGGAGCGTCTGGTAGATTCGAATTGCTGACCTTTTGGTTAGCAGCTGAGCTCTTAACCACTGCACCACCAGAAGTTAGTGTACAGGAGGCTTATTAGAGAGTACTCATGGAAATCACACCTGGGGAAGAGAAGCGAGGGGAAGACGGAGAAGAACGAGGAGGGAAGGGGAAAGCGAACAGAATTGGACAGAGAAAGAAGTTAAGCTCCTCCCTCAGAGGAGGCCTCAGCCAACCCTACGAGGAGTCCTTAAGATAGGAAGACCCTTCAAAGCTGTTCTTACATGAAGCAAGAGGATTGGGCTTTTATACCTCCCTGATAGTCCATCTCTGGATGAGGGCCACCTGGGAAGGGAATATGACCTTGGGTGAGGCAACTGTCTTCAGCTGAGGTTGTCCAAGAATGAACCAGAGAGCTGAGGGCTATCTGCTGGAAGAACTTCTAGCAGCTGACTAAATAAATCCTTCATTCCTGAGGGAGGAACTGGGTGTCACATCATAGCACTCATTGTGTCTGACAACTCCTAGACCTACACCCATCCTTATGGGATATTCTTCCTCTGGAAATGCCAGGAATTCTTTTAGCAAATTACTTCAGTATGTCCTCCAGGCATTATCACTAAGCTTGCGGGCTCTAGAAATAAGATTGAGGAAATTCTGTCCACCTGTCCCATCCATATTAAGTTGCTTAACAACTCTTCCCTGAGACCATGGTCTTGGGGAACATCTAGCTTAATTGGTATAACATAGTTTATAAACAAAATATTCTACATTCTACTTTGGTGAGTAGCGTCTTGGGTCTTAAAAGCTTGTGAGTGGACATCTGAGATATTCCACTGGTCTCATCCCGACTGGAGCAAGGGAGAATGAAGAAAACTAAAGATACAAGGGAAAGATTAGTCCAAAGGACTAATGGACCACAACTACCATGGCCTCCACCAGACTGAGTCCAACCCAACTAGATGGTGCCTGGCTACCACCACTGACTGCTCTGAAAGGGATCAACAGAGGGTCCTGGACAGAACTGGAGAAAAATGTAGAACAAAATCCTAACTCACAAAAAAAGATCAGACTTACTGGCCTGAGAGACTGGAGAAACCCCGAGAGTATGGCCCCTGGACACCCTTTTAGCTCAGTAATGAAGTCACTCCTGAGGTTTACCCTTCAGCCAAAGATTAGACAGGCCCATAAAACAAAATGAGACTAAAGGGGCACACCAGCCCAGGGGCAAGGACTAGAAGGCAGGAGGGACAATAAAGCTGGTAATAGGGAACTCAAGATGGAGAAGGGAGAGTGTTGCCATGCCATGGGGTTGGTAATCAATGTCACAAAACTACATGTGCGCTAACTGTTTAATGAGAAGCTAGTTTGTTCTGTAACCTTCATCTAAAGTACAATAATTAAAAAATAAATAGATAAAAACTCTTACCTAAGAGCAGTCTGTTATATTAAAATTAATCCTGTACTGTAGGAGCCTTAACTTTTGAGTAACTGGAATTTATCAAAATTGAGTTTCTCTCCTCAGAGAAAAGTTAGATTTCACAAGGGGAATAAAGTAGGACAGCAATTTGTATTTAAAACCAAGCATCATTTTCAAGTAGGAGATGTTGACTGGATTTGTTGCTGCTGTTAGGTGTTGTCAAGTGGGTTCTCACTCATAATGATCCTATGTACAACGGAAAAACACTGCTGGGTCCTGAGCCATCCTCACAATCATTGCTATGTTTGAGCCCATTGTTGCAGTCACTGTGTCAATCCATCTCCTTGAGGGTCTTCCTCTTTTTCGCTGACCCTCTACCAAGCATGATGTTCTTCTCCAGTGACTGATGTCCAAAGTACCTGAGATGAAGTCTGGCCATCCTCCCTTCTAAGGAGCATCCTGGCTGTACTTCTTCCCATATAGATTTGTTCATTCTTCTGGCAGTCCATGGTATATTCAATATTCTTCACCACCACCATGATTCAAAGGCATCAATTCTTTGGTCCTCTTTATTCATTGTCTAGCTTTCACAGCATATGAGACGATTGAAAATACCATGGCTTGGGTCAGGTGTACTTTAGTCCTCAAAGTGACATCTTTGCTTTTTAACACTTTAAAGAGGTCTTTTGCAGCAGATTTTCCCAACGCAATACATTGTTTGATTTCTTCCCTGCTGCTTCCGTGGGCATTGATTGTGGATCCAAGTAAAAAGAAATCCTTGACAACTTCAATATTTTCTCCGTTTATCATAATGTTCCTTATTGGTCCAGTTGTGAGGATTTTTGTTTTCTTTACGGTGAGGTGTAATCTGTACTGAAGCCTGTAGTCTTGAATCTTCATCAGTAAGTGCTTCAAGTTCTCTTCACTTTCAGCAAGCAAGGTTGCATCACCTGAGTATTACAAGTTATTAATGAGTCTTCTTCCAATCTTGATGCCGAGTTTTTCTTCATATAGTCCAGTTTCTCAGTTATTTGCTCAGCATACAGATTGAATAAGTATGGTGAAAGGATACAACCCTGACACAGACCTTTCCTGATTTTAAACCACATAGTATTCCCTCGTTCTGTTCTAATAACTGCCTCTTGGTCTATGTACAGGTTCCGCATGAGCACAATTGAGTGTTCTAGAATTCCCATTCTTCACAATGTTATCTGTAATTTGTTATGATCCACATATTTGAAAGCCTTTGCATAGTCAATAAAACAAAGGTAAACATCTTACTGATATTCTCTACTTTCAGCCAAGATCCATTTGACGTCAGCAATGACATCCCTCGTTCCACATCCTCTTCTGAATCTGGCTTGAATTTCTGGCAGTTTCCTGTTGATGTACTGATGCAACCATTCTTGAATTATTTTCATCAAAATTTTATTTGCTTGTGATATTAATGATATTGTTCAATAATTTCAACATTCTGTTGTACCACCTTTCTTTGGAATGAGCACAAATATAGATCTCTTCCAGTTGGTTGACCAGATAGCTGTCTTCCAAATTTCTTGGCAGAGTTGAGTGGGTGCTTCCAATGTTGTATCCATTTGTTAAAATATCTCAGCTGGTATTCCATCTGTTTCTGGAGCCTTGTTTTTCACCAGTGCCTTCAGTGTAGCTTGGATTTCTTTCAATACCATCAGTTCTTGACCATATGCTACCTTCTGCCTCCTGAAGTGGCTAAACATAGATCAATTCTTTTTGGTACAGTGACCCTGTGCATTCCCTCCATCTTCTTTTGATGCTTCCTGCATCATTCAAAATTAAAATATGTATGACTAAAAGTGATTCGGAGCCCTAGTAGCACAGTGGTTGAGCATTTGGCTGCTACCCAAAAGGTGGGCAGTTCAAATCCACCAGCAGCTCCTTGGAAACCCCATGGAGCAGTTCTACTCTGTCCTTATAGGGTCGCTATGAGTTGGAATCGACTCTATGACAACTGGTTTGAGTTTTTTTGTTTGTTTGTTTATAATCAACTCATTTAAATGTGGGAAGTAATTTCTGTTTACAAATAAAGAATTTTTTTCTTCAAATGGTGTTTGGAGTGTTGTGATTCATATAGTCTTACAAGTCTTTTTTTTTTTTTAATCAAAATGATGTTCAGAGATTTCTGTCTCCAAAATGATTATCTGTTTGGAAAGGCAGTCTCCAAACACGCAACTGAAAAATACTTGATGAAATCGTACAGCTTTTATTGGTAAAAATGTGAAGAATTACATCTGAATATTTGGTTTAAATGTGTCTGAGTGGTGATATAAAGACAAAGTAACAGTGTGCATTTATTTGTTTGAAGCTAAATTTAGGTGAATTAAACTGTTTTTAAACAAATAAACTCCTCGCTCCTTACCACAATTCTACTACTGTTACCCACCATAGTCCAAAGCTCCAAAAGAAAAATTTAACTTTGAGGTAAAAAGAACAGACCAAACTAGTTAAGGCACTGGGACCTTCAAAGAAGGAAAGAAAAATAAAGGACTATTTTAAAATTTGCCTAATAGCAAAACCCCTGAGCTATACAAGTGAGGATCGAAGCAACTATATTGCCTCCCTGTCTTCCTCTGGTAAAAGATCATAAATCTCATTGTTTTTTGCAAAATCATAACACCTTTGGGGATTTTGTATCAAGTGCATTCTATATTTCAAAACACTTAAAACCTATTGTAAGAATGGCATGGAGGCAGTGTCTGACCTCCTCTAACTTCACAAGGGGGAAGGAGAATCAATATCAACAGCTCAAGGCTGATTCCTATGAGGGGGAGTTCAGACATGCCTCCTCTCTCCGCCATCTTTACCAGTTCTGACACTAACCGTCCCTCCCACAGCACTGTCTACTTTTCTGCTGAGTTCGATAATTCATTGCAATGGTCACTGACAACTCACAGACAATACTCACAATTACAGGGTTTACAAGGGAAGTAACAGGTTACAACTCAGGTTCAGGAACACTCAGAATACAGTTCTTCCATCAGGACAGCCATGACCACAGGCGCCTCTCTCTAGCCCCTTGGCATCTGCCCTGCTTCGGCAAGTGTTAACAAAGCTCTTTTAGCTCCACCAACAAGTGCCCAGAGGCATCCCACTCTGTCAGTAAGCCTCGGCCTGAAGGTGCTCAGCTCTAGCTCAGTGGGTCAGCAAACCTAACTCCACCAGGTGCCTGGAGGCACCTGACTCCTTCAGTAAGCCCCCTGCCCAAAGGCGGTCAGCTTTCTTGCTCCATGGGCCGGGAAGCCCACTGTGCTGTCTCTTGCTGGTCTCTCCTGCTACCATTTCTCTGCCACTGCTTCTCGCTGTCTTCAGTGTTACAGCTCTTTCTCTGTCTCCTAGTTCCAGGAGATCCTCAGCACAGGGATCCCAGATCCAAAGGATGCACTCTGCTCCTGGCTCTTCTTCCTTGATGGTGGTGAGATCATCTCCTCCATCCCTGAGATGGCTCATTTTAAGCCTAGCAGGATGGCAAAACTGACCAATCCTTTTGGTGTGGCACAATTACCTTATTTGTACAATCTCGCTCAATCACTTGGGTGGGAGTTACAAGGCCATGGCAAGAAAGACCACACAAAGCGATCCATTGCACTGACCTATTATATAATAAAAGTTGAAGTTTTAATGTTTACCTTAATTTTCAAGAATATAGTTTTTTGGTTTTTCTCTTTAGTGCAGTTCCTTTAGAATGAAAACTTAGAGGTATGATATTTTGAATTCCACACAAAAGCTTGTATTTCTGCACTAAAACTAAATAGCTAACGCTTTATGTAAATATGATGTAAAACATGGGCTTTAAATTGAAATAGACTACAGTTGAATGTAGTTCTGGTTATAAACAAAAGACGTCTTTTATGAATTGGTTCCCAAAAAAACCAGATAATTTGCAAATATATACAAATTAATAGAAAATTTTCCACTTGCTCTTTCTAGGGAGGATTTAAAGGTGTGATATCTAACATATTTCCCATTGTTTATTAATTTGTCTTTTATAGACAATTGATACACTCCTGACATTTTCTCAAACACACTTCAATTTTGTAAATTTTAATTTATATAGTACAAGGTAAGGAGCCCTGGTTCTGCAGTGGTTAAGTGCTTGGCTGCTAACCAAAAGGTCATTGGTTTGAACTCACTGCGCTGCGAAAGAAAAGACCTGGCGATTGCTCCAGTAAAGATTATAGCCTAGGAAACCCTATGGGGCAGTTCTACTCTGTCATATACGGTCACTATGAGTTGGAATTGACTTGATGGCACACAACAATAACAACATAGCATAAGGTAATACATATTTGAATTTATCTTCAATTATTTGAGAAATTAGAATTTTATCCCAAGTTTGCCAATAATTAAAATAAGGACCTATCTCTGTCTACCTATCAATCAATCTATCTAGAAGAGACAGAGTGTGTTAGTTCTGAATTTTCCCCATGAGACTATAGAACTAAGGCAGACCACTGAAAACTTATGCAACTTTGTGATTAGAGCACATACAACTAGTAATTAAAACAAAAATACTTGATCAAAATGTCATATGAAATTCCTAATAAATATGGTACTTTTAAAGTAAAAGGGTGAAGGTAGCCTAGTGGGGGGAAAAAAGTAACAAACCAAACCTTTTGCCATGGAGTCAACTCCGACTCACAGCAACCCCATGGGTTACAGAGTAGAACTGCTCCATGGGGTTTGCTTGGCTGTAGTCTTTATGGAAGCAGATTGCTAGGCCTTTCTTCCCCAGAGCTGCTGGGTAGGTTCAAACTGCCAATCTTTAGGTTAGTAGCTGAGCTGACAGCAAACCATTTGCACCACCCACGAACTTAGGTTGGTGGAAGGGGATGTAAAGAAGGATTGAGGTTGCCTAGTTAGGGAAGCAAAGGCAAAATGATGAAGATTAGGCAGGTGTAATAAGCACTTCCTACTGCCTAGAGGCTGGCACTCCATCTTGCATGCCTAGAAACCAAACTTGTTATCCCTCTCCTCACACTTCTCAAGATGCAAGCTGAGTCTGGCTCACAAACTTGCCAGAAACGGGAAGTACATGGTCCAGACTTGCTGAAAATTCCTATGGGCCCAACCAGCCTATTCTTTTTCTCTTTAGGCACAGCTGCATAGAAAATCAAATTTTTAGATTTCTTTTTGGACATGGATTCAGGGGAAAAGCAGATGGCTGAATGAATTTAACCTTTGAGAGTCTGACGAATCCACACCTGCCAAGCAAATCAAAAGTCTGTAGCCCTTGGACCAGCCTGTCTCTTACGGGCCAGTGCTAGATGGGCACCGCTAATGGCAGCCGCATGGGCTTTTCTTATGGTACCATGGTGAATCAGTGTGCACTTTTGAGAGTCACTTTTCTTTTTCCATTTACATTAATATTTTCAATGAGATTAAAATTACCTCTTGCTGTGAAATAGGATATTTGGAACTTGCTCTAAAATACTTGCAAGTCGAGCTGGGGAGACAAGCAAGCAAATTTGGAAAAAATTAATCATTGAAGCTGGGTAATGGGTACTATTATACTATTCTCTGTACTTTTCATGTGTTTGAATAGTTCTTTTTTTTTAAGTTTTTAAAAATTATCTCTTGATGTCTTGGTACAGGTCTGCTTCTCTTAGCAGATTGCAATAGTCATAGACTATGAAGCTAGGCTCCTTGAGTTCAAATCTCACTTCTGCCTATAGCTAACTGAAATCTTGGGCAAGTTTCACCAATTTGTAAACTTCTAGTAATTAAAAAAAAAAAACTACTTCACAAGGGTTTTGTAAGGTTAAAATGAGATAAGGCATGGGAAGTGCTGCGCACGGTCCCCGGTTTATAGCGTTGTTGTTGCTGCTAGGTGCCGTCAAGCCCATGTAACATAGCAGAGCTGCCCCATAGAGTTTTCTAGGCTATCATCTTTACAGGAGCAGATTGCCAGATCTTTCTCCTGAGGTACTGCTGGGTGGGTTTGAACTGCCAGCCTTTTGGTTAGCAGCAGAGCACTTAACTGTTGCATTACCAGGGCCCCTTTGGTGTATAGTCATCACTCAACAAATGTTAGCAATTGTTTTTCACCATGTATTGATCCTATAATTTAATTCTGTGGTCATTTATTCTGCTCTCCTATTTGTATTCACGGGCCATCTATGGGGCTCATTTCTACACACACGCACACATACATACACACACACTTTCTTTGCTTGTGAAAATGTTCTGCTCTGTATCTCACTGAAATCTCTGTCTTTAGTTTCATTCCTTCATTTAAACAGTAACAATTAGAAAGAATCAGATAAAGGTATCCACCCTCCCCAATTCCTCTAATTCCCATACCAACACACAATATAAAAGCTGACTGCTCAGCCCCTCTTCCTCCCCTCTGTAGTCAGACCTACCAACCACAAATCCAGACTCAAACCTCACAGGTGTATCTAGCCCCAGGAAGTCTCATCTACCTTCCCCTGGATTAGAGACACCTATCAATAAGGTCTCCATTGTCCTCATCATCTTTTACTGTAAACTCAAATTGAATCTCTTTATTTCTTTGTAATTTTTGTACTTTGGAAACCATGAAGGATTTTAAAAAGGCTTCAGTAAAGCCAGAAATAAACTATTTCTCTCTTATAGGTTCATTTAAAAACGAGAAGCCAAAGAAATGTAACAAAATAACCTTTGGTACACAGCTCTTTAATTCAGAAGGTTAAAATTACCGGGCAAGAAATTCTGATTTACATCTATTCTGAATCATCCATAGAAATGGCTTTTCTTTTTTTTTTTTTGCCATTTAAATCCATGATAATTATTTGCATTTGAAAAGGGTGATTCTGTTGAGTCATACTTAGAACTACAGACTCTGACTGAACTCTGACTCAGTCTAGACAAATGAAAAAAAGCTGAATTGTTTAAAGTACTCAAGAGAAGCAAGGAATATTGTATTTAATTTGCTGATTTGTTTTCATTTTTTTTCAAATTTACCAGTTGGATATAATTTTCCCACTCACAGCAGATGAACCAAGGTATAACAATGCTACTGGACTAACTGGACTACATCGTCCATTTCTTGCAACTCCATGTGTTTACCCAACTGGCTTCGGCTGGAGCTGACTAAACTAGTAATGCTGACTAACCCACCCAGTGTGGGAGGCTGACTGGGAACACATGAGTTATGCCCATTGCCTGCAGGACAGATTCTAGGTCTAGAGGAAACAGCTTTATACCACCAAATTGATATTTATTTGGAACCTGGTCCCCTACTCCTTCTGTCACCCTCATGTACCCCCTTAAACCACTGGGTGTCCAGTGCAAATTCCCTCGTTTTCCCCAAATAACCTCTATATCTAATCAGCTAACTCTTCCCCATGTTACTCTCTATTCAATTGGTTAATGAGACTGTTTTTCTTTAATTTTTTTTATTTTGGAAATTTCCAAGCTTACACAAAGATAGAATAGTCTAATTCACCATGTTGTTGTGTGCCATCGAGTCAATTCCGACTCATAGCGACCCTATAGGACACAGTAGAACTGCTCCCATAGGGTTTCCAAGGCTGTAATCTTTCTGGGAGCAGATCACCAGGTCTTTTCCAAGTGCTTTAACTATTTCACAGCTATGGCTCCCTGGTGCCCTGGTGGTGTAGCGGTTAAGCGCTTGGCTGCTAACGAAAGGTCAGAGGTTTGAACCCACCAGCCACTCCGAGGGAGAAAGATGTAGCAGTCTTCTTCCATAAAGGTTTACAGCCTAGGAAAACCTAGGGGGTGGTTCTACTTTGTCCTGTAGGGTCACTGTGAGTTGGAATTGATTCGAAGGCACACAACAAGAACATAATTAATTATATAACGTATAATGTATCTGTCCCCTGGTTTAAACAATGACTAACATGCTGCCAAGCACATTCACAGGAGTGTTGTAAAACAAATCCCAGACATCAACATTTATTCTTTAATGAGTAAGGTTATTTAAACAAATAACTGCTAGGAGCCCTGGTAGTGCAGTGGTTAAGCGTTCCGCTGCTAACCAAAAGGCTAGTAGTTAGAATCCACCTGCTCCTTGGAAACTCTATGGGGCAGTTTGACTCTGTCCTATAGGGTTGCTGAGAGTCGGAAATCAACTCAATGGCAACAGGTTTGGATTTTTGTTTTGTTTTGGTTTTTTATCATTATCACATCTAACAAAATGACCAGTAATTCCTTAATATTATCTAATACTACCCAATCCATATTCAAATCCTTCAGTTTGGGATTTGGGCCTAGACAGTTGGACACTAGGCGACCCTAAATTCTGTAACTCTAGAAAAAGAGAGTCCACCAGGAGTTCTGAAGAAGTGGACAAAAAATGGCAAAATAATCCAGGGGGACAGGATGTGAGGAAGAAATAAGCAGAAAGTTTCTTGATAACCTAAGCAAATAGTGGCTTCAATCAGGACGGTTTTTCAAGATGTTTCCTTTTAGGGAACTGTCTCAGTTTCCTAGAGCTGCCATTACAAAATACCACAAAGTGGTGGCTTTAAAAAACAGAAATTTACTTCCTCACAGTTCTGGAGGCTAGAAGTCCGAATTCAGAGCCATGCTGTCTCTCTGTCCCTAGAAGAAGATCCTTCCTTGTCTCCTTTAGCTTCTGGTTTTTGTTGTTAGTTGCTGTGAAGCCAATTCCGGTAGCCCCGAGCATTTCTTGACGTTCCTTGGCTTGCAGATGTATCTTCACATGACATCCTTCCCTCTCCTGCATGTGAATCTACCTGTCTGAGTCTGTTCTCCCCTTTTATAAGACACCACTGAGAAGGGATCAGGATTAGGGCCCACCCTTCTCAGGTATGACTTAACTGATAATACCTTCAAAGAAAGATCCTATTTCCACAAAACAAGGTCATATTCACAGGAGTTAGGACTTGGACATATTTTTTTGAGGACACAATTCAATTCATAACAGGAAATAACAACCTCAAGCAGGGCTAGTTTGGAAGCTGCATATGGAAACATGGGAGAGCCTAGTTAGAGTGGAGGAGCAGGTGACCCCAGGAATGCAGGGCTGACACTAAAAGCGTCCATACTGGGCAGGTCCTGACAACCTGCTGCCTACCAGGACAGAGAGTAGACCTGCCTCCCACTCGGCTTAGCCACAGCCTGTCAAAAGCTGAAATTAACCATGAAAGCACCTTGGTTACCATACAAATCATAAATAATGTCGTCTACAAAACGGAGAATCTCAAAATATCCCTGTAGATAACTGAAGAGTTGGGCTATCCGAAAATTGTTGGCAAGTCAGTTCCAGCTCATAGTTTTTGAAAGCAGATTGCCAGGTCTGTCTTCTGAGGTAGGGTTCAAACTGCCAACCTTTTGGCTAGTAATTGAACACTTAACTGTTTGTGACACTCAAGGGCTCCTTTCACCTTTTTTTTCCTGTACCTGTTATTTTTTTTTTTTGCTTTAGGTGAAAGTTTACAGTGCAAATTAATTTCTCATCCAAAAATTTATACACAGATTGTTTTGTGACATTGGCTGCAACCCCCACAATATGTCAGCGCTCTCCTCCTTTTCACCCCGGGTTCCCTGCGTTCTTTTGTCGAGTTTTCCTGTCCTGTCCTGCCTTCTCATCTTGCCTTTAGGCAGGAGTTGCCCATTTGGTTTCATTCCTTTGATCCTAAAACTAGGGCTGGATAATCATGAGCCTTTGATTTAATATTAAAAACAAAAAACAAACAAACAAACAAAAAAAACATTGCCATCAAGTCCAACTCATAGCAGCCCTGTAGACAGAGTAGAACTGCCCCACAGAGTTTCCAAGGCTGTAAATCTTTATGGAAGCAGACTGCCACATCTTTCTCCCAGGGAGTGGCTGGTAGGTTTGAACCACTGACCTTTGCACAGCAGCCAAGCATTTTAACCACTGCACCACCAAGGCTCCTTTGATTTAATATACCTTTCTTAAATACAGAGCCCTGGTGGTGCAGTGATAAAAAGCTTGGCTCCTAACCAAAAGGTTGGCAGTTTGAATCCACCAGCTGCTCCTTGGAAAGCCGATGAGGCAGTTCTACTCTGTCCTATAGGGCCACTATGAGTCAGAATTGACTAGACAGCAATGGGTTTGATTTTTGGTTTGGTTCTTAAAGATGGTTTATAATCTTACTGTTAGTTGATCTTACTTCAACAAACTGGTATTTCCCTGAAGGAAAACCTTCTGCAAACAAGGAGTACAGAAGAAACACTAAGAGAAGAAGCTAAAGTTGAAGCTTTGCTGCCAGGTCATGGAATCCCAAGGAGAAGGCACTGCCTAGATAGTCTGGTGTGCCATTATTAACCACCAGGTGGCACTTTTTTGAGCTACTTCCTCGAATAAACCAAAAAAACCAAGCCCGCTGCTGTCCAGTCGATTACGACTCATAGCAACCCTACAGGACAACGTAGAACTGCCCCCTAGGGTTCCCAAGGAGCACCTGGTGGATTTGAACTGCCGACCTTTTGGTTAGCAGCCATAGCTCTTAACCACTGCACCACCAGGGTTTCCATGGAGAGTGTTAAAAATAAGTGGGGCCAACAGCAGACATCTTAATTACAGGCGATAGCCATGTGGCAGCCATGAAAATATTCCCTCAGATCTCCTGCTATGGGGAACATGACGGCCCCAGCTGCTGCCCCCCTGTATCCACCATTGCATTCACCTGGGGACCTGATTTCCCTCAGGCTGTTCACAGCCAATGACCGAGCACTGCCAAGCTGTCAATTCAGGCATATTCCTAAGAGATGTGTGGCTGCTCCAATGGGTGGCTTTGGCTTGAGGATTTCCCATCAGCCTGGTCAACCCTTTCTTGGACAGTGCTGCAGTCTGAGATTCTTCCCACCCAATCCTGTTTCCTTCCCTCTTTCACAGTTGTCCAACCTTCATTACAGCCACATTCAGGGTGGCCCTAAAAGAAAGTGGAGAGAAAAAATCTTTCCAATGGATGGACCCACAGGAGGTGTATTTGGTGTGCACATTGAGAAGGAAAGTGGCCTGAGGTGAGAACATAAACTGATTCCCCAGCAGGGGCCAGAGGCCTGGCTGTTTGCCCAGGAACCTGGAAGAAAAAGACTGGAAGATAGAAAATGAGGAAATCTGGGATAGAAGCATGTAGATGAACATATGAGAGTGTTCATTTTTGTCTCACACATTTAACGCCCCCTTTAGAAAGTGTCTGTCATGGAAGAGGCATTGAACAACCAAGTAGACAAGACGACTCGGCCAGTTGATGTGAGCTGTTAGCTAGCCTTTATCACTGGCTGCCCCAGAACCAGTAGGATGGCTACATGAATGAAGGAAACTACACACATGCCCAATAGCTTGAACTCCCACTTACCAAGGCCTATGCAGTTATTGCTGCTTATGAATGTCCAACCTGTCTGCAGCAAGACCAATGCTGAGCCCCCAGTATGGCACTATCCCTTAAGGAGGCCAACTTGCCAGGAGACCAACTGGCAAGTCGACAACTGTGCTTCTTATAGATGTATTGTTTCTCAGTTCTATGAAAATGGATCTGAGCCCTTTAAATAGTTTTTCCTCTGTCAGCTGGCACTAAAGCTTTGCCAGTAGAGGGCAGTGGAGAGACACTGCAGGAAGAAAAAGGTTTTGCTTCCTGATGCCTACAGTGTAAGCAGGTTCTCCAGCACTAGGTTCCTGGAGTGCATGATGGCCAGCAGCAGCCTTCAGCCGGCAGCTTCCCACCCCCCGACCCCCACCCCAGCACCTGCCCCAGATAGTTTTGTTGGCGAAGCCTCTGGTGAGGTGCCTCTCCATGAACAGCTTTCCCCAGTACCCTAGAGGTCAGATTTCAGACAAGTGCCAGAGGATGGATTTCCAGCAAGTTCTGCCAGTGCAGTGCCATAGTGACATCTCTGCTATCCAGTAAGCCATCACCATCATCATCAGCAAGTCTGACACCTCGGGAGCAGGGAGTGCTTCTTTGGACGCTCCATTTCAGCCCTAGTAGCGGTGGTTGCTCTTTGTATCTGCTATTCCTGTATTCTTTACAGTTCAAGAGCTTGGCTGCTAACCAAAAAGGTCGGCAGTTCTACTCTGTCCTAGAGGATCACTATGAGTCAGGATCGATTCAACAGCAACGGGTTCTTTTTCTTTTTTTTTACTTCCTACTAGCCAGGCCCACCAAGAACTGGTAAGTGAAAATGAAGATGATCCAGGACAGGCAACGTTTGGCCAAGATGGAAAGATCAGAGACAGTAGTGGTGTGTGATGCTGGTTTGTGCTGGAGCTGGCTCATACCAGCTTGCAAGAGCTAATGTAAAATTTTTTAAGAATTTTTAGACCCAGTGGTTAAACAGAGCCATTATTAAAAATTAAATGTTACAAACTTACAACCACATAAATCTTATTAAAACAAAGGTAATAAATATTAAAAACTCATTAATTCCTAATTACTTTACTACATTTTACTATCACCTGTGCTCTTTAGGTTATTTACATCTGTTCTATCTGTTTGGTAGAAATACTATATAATGGTAATATCTGAGCATCTTTTCCCAAATCTCTGCATTCAGTGATGGCTTGTTAGTAGTTTGAAAATGGCCATGGTGGGAGTATTTACACCACAGAAATTGGCAAACTCTATACATTAGGACTTTTTTCCCCTGAAGAGCCAATTGTTAAACATTTACCACCACACCACTGCCAGACAGGGATACTTGTAAGGAGGAAATCATAAAAAGGAAGGCTGTCTACGGAACTGAAAAGTGGAGTTAAAATGAAGGAAAAAGAAAGTCTACTTATTTCACAATTTCATGGAGAATTCAAAGAGAAGGTAGGGCTTGAGTGAGGCTTTCAAAGATGGGTAGGAATCAGACAGATGGGAGGGGAAAAAGGAAATGGCATGGATGGTAGTGGGCTATGTGTATGTAGGGATGTGAGTAGAAGGAATGCTAAGTAAGCATTTCTTGGAGATGAAAGCATCTGCAAACATAATTAGGCACATTATTGAGTAGCTGGTGTCTAACAATTCTACAGTGTGACTAGGCAGCACATTCCTAGATATTCACCCAAGGTTATTTCCCAAACTTCAGGGTGTAGAAGAACTAGTAGGGGTTTTTGTGTAAAATGTAGGCACACAGGCCATGCCCTAGAGATTCTAATTCTTTAGGAATACAGTGGGTATTTTTAACAACTATCCCAGGTAATTCTAATGTAAGTGTCCATGGCAGAACCACACACTGAGAAAAACTGATCTCAAGACTGAGGAAATCACAGGAAAAGTAGAATCTTCTTGGGATTGGAAAGAAATGTGAACCCAAACTTTTGGAAATCATGTTAAGGAAAACTGCTGTGTTTCACTTTCTACAATAGCTATGTTCATGAAAAAAATGTGAGGTCATATTTTAAATGGCCTGAAGGCTTACTATTTAAAAGAAATCGTAGTGAATTTCTTGTCAAGTAAATAGCCATTCCCTTGCAAATCATCAATGTTCATATAGCGAATGGGCTTTACAAGGTACATCTGTGGATTAAGGTGAATGATGTTAGTTATACTTCCTTGAGATTTTGGAATTAGTGACCCATGAGTGTTTCTCGTACTGAGTGGATGTCAGTTAGGGCTTTACTTAGGAAGACAGTGTCCTCATCAAAAAGAGATAATCAATGAAAGTATGTGTAAAAATATAAAGTGATATGTGAATGTAAAAAAATGTTGTTAAATATTACAATTAAAAGGGACTCTGATCTCATAACCAGAGATTTTTTTTATGGTTGGTAAATTGCATACTTTGAAATGAGTAGGTGTTACGGATAAAGAAAGGGAAATATCTACATCACAACAGGGAAGAGTAAGTCAATTGAAAGAAGTTAAATTGATTAAGACAAAGAATGGGTATATGTAATCTGCTAATGGTACTTCATAAGTAATGGTAATTGCCAGAAAGGATCAATTGAAGGCAGAACCCTAAACCCTAAACACATTTGTATAAAATTTCAACAATAAGAAAAAAGAATCCTTTGGAAAGGAAATGAAGACATAAATCAAGCACTACAAAAAAAATCATATACACATTTCTTTTTCTTTTGAATTAAGAAGGTTTATACAAATTTGTCATCATGAACAAAACAAACTATAGATTGATAATTACCATAAAGCTTTATTGATCCAGAAGAATTTGCCACTGAAAATGAGTTACTATATAACTCTACTTGTGATCATAATCATGCCGCAATTTAGATTTATTGTCTACCTTTACAATTAAATAATAAAATGTTCTAGGGGTTCGTGACACTGTAATTATTGTTAATTTAAATGATTTCATTTTTCAAATACCTTTCTTAGAAATAAAAAGTATAATCATAAACCATGCTAATTTCCATTCCTAAAATTTTTTTTTACATCACAGGTTAAAATGCATTAATTTCAGGAATAGTTTTTGCATCGATATAATTGATAACATTTTTAAAAAGTAGAAAGTGATTTTTAGATACAAACTATAAACTCTTATAAAGCACAGAAGTGCACTCTCAAGGTGTTAAGGCACTTGGGGACACAGGACTCCTCCTTGTTTTCTTAGCTTAGAGCTTAACCTTAAAAGACTCCTTCAACCTTTTGACAGCGGAAAGGTCCCCTATTCCTTCAGGCCAGTTGTCATGATCTGTTAAGCAAATGGAAAATCATATGTCACTTGTTAGCCAACCAATCAGTGACAGCCCCTCACCTCTGAAAGTCAGTCAATCAGGAACAGATTCACATATTTAAGATTACATATATGGCTACACACACACGCGCACGCGCACACACACACACACACAAACACACATAGATATTCATACTGAGAATATTTTTCAGGGTTCAAATTCTACCAACTTACGTGCACACACACACAAAATTTTAATATATAAAGCTAACTTATAAAGATACTTAGACATTTTCTGCAACCAGGAACATTTCCTTTAAAAACCATATGATGAATATAAACATTTTGCACACTTTGATATTGTTAAGAAAAAAGCCTTCTCCCTCAAGTAACTACTTAACAAATTTTGAAAACCTGAACATGAAAAGTCATAAAGTTGGTGACTACTCTTTTCTTGCCTGCTCACCTGGTATCGTATATGACTGAATATACAGAGAATGGCCCCCATCCACTTTCACTACCTGTCCGGTAATGTAGGAAGCTGCAGGAGACAGCAAAAAGCATACCAGGGAGGAGATCTGGAAACAGAAACACACACGGGCGTATGTAAAAGCTGATACTCCCCAGTTTTCGCAGCTTTGCATTCCTGAGTAAACACATCTCAAAGCACATGATTGCAACATGAAGCCTACAGTATGCATGGGCCTGAATAGGATGGTACCCAGACAACTACCTTTTTCTATTTGAGCATCATTAAAATCAGTTATGTGACTGGGGGCGGGGCGGGTAAAGGCAGCAAGATATGAAGAAGGAGACTTAGCACTGAGTAAGTTACCCAATGTGAAGAAGCCAAGAGCGAACACATCTCAGACAATTCAGTTCCTTCCGCACCTTTCACTGCCTACCACAACCCCAGTTTTTATCACTAGCATGTATGTGCCTTTTATATTTTGGTCTCTGTGATAGTCAATGTGACTGTATATTAATAAACTGCCATTCTGGATTGTTCTGTTCATGGTCCTGTCAGGCCAAAGCCCAGCAACATAGACTTAGAAGCTTTCTACAAGAGGGACTCCAGAGTCCCATTGCCGCACCTAAAAATACAGAGAGTGAACTGATGAGTTCACCAACATCTATTCACAAAAACAAAGAGAAAGAGAAAGCATTTCCCTGAATGTAAAGGAACTCTGAGGAGGCTGTTGGCACACGTAAAGTTTCTCAAAGGGTGATCCCCAAACTCCTGTTTTAGAATCCCTAGTGGTGCAAACGGTTAAGCACTTGATTACTAGCCAAAAGGCTGGAGGTTCGAACCCACCCAGGAGCACCTCAAAAGAGAGGCCTGGTGATTTGCTTCTGAAAGGTCAAAGCCTCGGAAACCCTAAGGGTCAGTTCTTCTCTGCATACATGGGGTCACCATGAGTTGGAAATGACTCAACGGTAACTAACAACAGGGATACTAATTGACACTCTAGATTCCTAGACCCTGCTTGAAATCTTCTGAATTGTAAGCCCTGGGGTGGAGGCCCAGAATCTGCAATTTAACAAGCTCCCAAGCAGGGCTGGGACTAGGGTGAGGCAAACAAAGTGCCTAGGGTACAGCATTTAAGGATGTCCTCACTCTCAGGGTTGTGCAAGCACAGAGTCACCCGAGAGTGAGTGCCTCCTTAAGTTTTGTGCCCACTCCTTGCTTGCCTTACCCCAGTCCTGACCCTGTGCATAGGACTGTAGCCATAAGTATTTACTTACATGGCTATGCCCCTTTGAGACACTGAGACTCTGGAGGCATAGCCTTCTTTCCAACCTTACATCTCAGTGGATAGCAGAGAACTGCACTGGCCAACAGAGGCTACGAGCCACATGTGACTAGTAAAGACTTGCAAAACGGCTAGTCCCCTTCTACACTGGCTTTGTGATGTTGGAGCTGGGACTCTGCAAACTACATTTCTGCTTTGTCAAATGGTTCTCTAAGGCTTTGCCAATGGGGGTGCTTGAGAGAGACTGCAAGGCTGGAGGAGGAAGGGGAAAATGCTTCTTTGTGTCTGCTTCCTACGTGCTCCCTGTCTGAGGCTCTGTAAGCGTCACCCTGCAGCACTTCCCCACTCTGGCAGTGGCAGCCCTTTTCTGCAGCAGCAGCTGAAGCTTGCCTGCAGTTTTTCCAGTGCCCGCAGAACCAGTCTCACCATCTCCCTCCAAGACAAGGTCATTAGCCGGCTGGCCCCCACTCCTCAGAGGTCTGATTTTCAGCTCCCTGGGTCCCATTCCCTGGAGCCTGGGTGGTGCAGTGGTTAAGCATTTGGCTGCCAACCAAAAGGCTAGTAGTTCAAATCCACCAGCCGCTCCTTGGAAACCCTAGGGGGCAGTTCTACTCTGTCCTATAGAGTCGATAGGAGTCGGAATGACTCCATCGCAACAGGTTTGGTTTTTTGGTTTGGGACCCTCCCCCAAGCTTTTAGGTTTTACTGATTCCCACCTCTTCCCTTTGTTCTGCAGCTGCTTCCTGCAGTTGCTAACTCTGTGAAACCTTGTTGTTAGCCACCACTGAGTCTGTCCTGACTTACGGCAACCCCATGCACCGTAGAACAAAACGCTACCCCATCCTGGGTCATCCCCATGATCCGTTGCAAACTGGACCACTGTGGTCCCCAGGGTTTTCACTGGCTGATTGTTTAAAGTAGATTGCCAGGCCTTCCTTCCTAGTTCATCTTAGTCTGGAAGTCCTGCTGTAACCTGTTTAGCATCAGAGCAACACGCAAGCCTCCCCTGACAGACAGGTGATGGCTGCACAAGAGGTGCACCGCCAGAATCGAATCGAGTCTCCTGCATGGAAGGCAAGAATTCTACTACTGAAGCACCAATGCCTCATCTGTGAAACTGTAGTGTCCTCTTTTTATTCTTTCAGTTACCTAGTTAACATTCTTGTATTACATTTTCTGTTAAAATAACCAGAGTTGTTTCTGTCCCCTGACTGATGTTGAGGCTGATGGTAACAGCAAGAGATGGAAGCAAAGACAGAGAGGAACTGAGTTGTGTTAATGGGAGAACATCAGGGTCTGGATGAACAACTCTTGCTCCTAAGAGTACACCTGAACTACATACTAGCTTCTGTGAAACCAAAGTCCTGTGTTTGTGTTTGTTCCTGGGTCCTGAGGCCTCGTTTAGTGACTATTCCTATGTCCCAAGAGACCCGGCTGGGTAACTGTTTCCAAGTCACATTCCTGTAACCTTTAATGGATCTCCTCCATTTCTTAGGTCTCCCTGAGAAAATGTGTTTGTCACAACAGAATAGGCTTAACACGATGGTTGCAATGATCACATCCACCTACAGGTGCAACGCAATTGATTCTTATTCCAGAGCTGGACCATTCCAAAGCTAAGGTTCTAGTGAAGTTGTGAACACCTGCTCTTGCAGCTCCACTATGCCTTTTAAAAACAAAACACAAACATTACAGTCACATTCCGCCGAATATTTCTCTCCGTTACGTACGCTGACAAGTGTGCCAATGACCGGACAGAGCCCTGGAAGAGCATTCTGCTTATAAGTCTATATCTTGTTGAGTCTTTGACTAAACAATGAGGAAAGAACTGGGTCCTTCAGTATAAAAGCAAAACCAAGCTATCTGATAGTCAAAGAAATTTCACATTGCTTGGGCCCACTGAGGTCCCCCAAATTACCATGTGTATAAGAGAAATGCTTCTAGGAGAGGAAAACAAATAAATGGGTGATTTTGAGGGTTACAAGTATGTAGTTATTTTTTAAATCAATTTTAGATTAACAAGGAATATGAAATTCATATATTATGCTAAAAATATTATGAATAGAATTTCTAGACATATCAAAATTTAAATAAATCCATTTTCAGATAAAAGGTTCAAAATATTAGGTCTGCATCAGTATAGGGTCTCTTGCAGAAGGTACACAAATACTATGGCTTAGAAAATTCTGATTACAAGATCCTCAGAACAAAGTACAGGATAATTTATTGTGGAAAAATTAACTTATGAGACTAACCAGGAAAATTTTTCTTTCAAGAGTAGATACAAAGACATTTGAAATCAATAAAAGACATAATTTAGCAAATGTTGCTGGACTTCCTTTAATGTTTCTTTTAGTGCAGGCCGGCTGGTGATAAATTCTTTAAGATTTTGTACATTTGAAAAGTATTTCACTTTTTTTTTTAAAGATATTTCATTGGGTAAAAATTCTGGGTTGCCATTTTTTTCTGTCAGTACTTTAAAAGTAAAGTATTATAATGACATGTGCAAAGACCTGGAGTTATAAAACCAAAAGGGAAGAACACATTTGGCATTTCTCAAACTAAAGAACTGAGGAAAAAATTCAAGCCTCGAGTTGCAATAGTGAAAGATTCTATGGGCAAGATACTGAGTGATGCAGGAAGCATCAAAAGAAGATGGAAGGAATACAGTCACTGTACCAAAAAGAATTGGTGGACATTCAACCATTTCAGGAGATAGCATATGATCAAGAACCAATGGTACTGAAGGAAAGAAGTCCAAGCTGCACTGAAGACACTGGCAGAAAAACAAGGCTCCAAGAATTGACAGAATACCAACTGAGATGTTTCAACAAATGGATGCAGTGCTGAAATGCTCACTCATCTATGCCAAGAAATTTGGAAGACAGCTACCTGGCCAACTGACTGGAAGAGATCCACATTTGTGCCTATTCCAAAGAAAGGTGATCCAACAGAGTGCAGAAATTATCAAACAATACCATTAATATTATACACAAGTAAAATTTTGCTGAAGATAGTTCAAAAATGGTTGACAGGGAACAGCCAGAAATTCAAGCCAGATTCAGAAGAGGATGTTGAATGAGGGATATTATTGCTGATGTTAGATGGATCCTGGCTGAAAGCAGAGAATACCAGAAAGATGTTACCTGTGTTTTATTGACTATGCAAAGGCATTCGACTGTGTGGATCATACCAAATTATGGATAACATTGCAAAGAACGGGAATTACCAAACACTTAATTGTGCTCATATGGAACCTGTAGACCAAGGTCTATGGTCAAGAACCACAGACCAAGATGCAGTAGTTTGAACAGATCCAGGGGATACTGTGTGGTTTAAAGTCAGGAAAGGTGTGCATCAAGCTGTATCCTTTCACCATACTTATTCCATCTGTATGCTGAGCAAACAGTCTGAGAAGCTGGACTATATGAAGAAGAATGCAGTATCAGGATTGGAAGAAGACTCGTTAACAATCTGTGATATGCAGATGACACAACCTTGCTTGCTGAAAGTGAAGAGGACTTGAAGTACTTCCTGATGAAGTTCCAAGACTAAAGCCTTCAGTATGCATTACACCTCAACATAAAGAAAACAAAAATCCTCATAACTGGACCAATAAACAACATCATGATAAATGGAGAAAATATTGTAGTTGTCAAGGATTTCATTTCACTTGGATCCACAATCAACACCCATAGAAGCAGCAGTCAAGAATCAAATGATGCACTGCACTGGGAAAATCTTCTTCAAAAGATCTCTTTAAAGTGTTAAAATCAAAGATGTCACTTGGAGGACTAAGGTGCACCTGACCCAAGCCATGGTATTTTCAATCACCTCATATACATGCAAAACCTGGACAATGAATAAGGAAGACAAAAGAAGAACTGATGCCTTTGAATTATGGTGTTGGCAAAGAATATTGAACATACCATGGACTTCTAGAAGAATGAACAAATCTGTCTTGGAAGAAGTACAGCCAGAATGCTCCTTAGAAGCAAGGATGGCAAGACTTCATCTTGTGTTCTCTGGACATGTTATCAGGAGAGACCAAGCCCTGGAGAAGGATATCATGCTTGGTGAAGAGTCAGCAAAAAACAGGAAGAACCTCAAACAGATGGACTGACACAGGGGCTGCAACAGTGGGCTCAAACACAGAAACACTTGTGAGGATGGTACAGGACCTGTTTCTGTTCTGTTGTACATAGGGTTGCTATGAATTCAGAACCAACTCGACGGCACCTAACAACAACAACATCATCTTCTAATTAGCATTGTTTCCAACAAGAAATGTGCTGTCATCCTTACCTTTGTTCTTCTGTATAGAGTGCTGTGATGGTTAAGATTGTGTGTCAACTTGGCTGGGCTGTGATTCTCAGTGTTTATATGTGATCACTCCCATGACTGAATCTGCTGTGAGCAGCCAATCAGTTCAAAAGGAGTTTCCTTGTGGGTGTGGAATGCATCTGAATATAAGCAGACGTTCTGGCTTTTTGCTCGCTCTGGATCCTGTGGCTGCCACCTGTTCGTCTGACCTCCTGTTCTTGGGACTTGAGCTGATCTGCCAATCTTGGGATCTGTCAATATTCACAGTCTGTGAGCAAGAGCCCTGCTTTCTGACCTGCGAATCTTGGGTTTGCCAGCCCCTGTGGCTAAGTGAATCTGGAGAAGCTTCTATCCTAACCCGTGGACTTGGGACGTTCCAGCCTGTATGATCACGTGAGCTGTTTCTTTGATATAAATCTCTCTATATATATATTTATATGCTTTAGTGGTTTCGCTTCTCTAGAGAACCCAGCCTAAGAGATTTGGTACCAAGAGTGGTTCTCGAGAAACAAAATTTAAGGATGAGTTTTCTAAATTGGTTCTCAAGTCTGATTAGTCTTAAAGATGTTGATGAGTCTGCTTCCATCAGTGAAGACGGTACTGCTAATCCGTGGTGTGAGGTGGCGATACAAATACACAAAATATCACTACCAGTAGATCAGGTATTGGTGAAAGGCAAAGCTCGGGGTGAACATGAGTGATATTGTTCCACAGTTTTGTCAGAATGAGAAGTATAAGGAAGCTGGTTGGTTGGTCCTACTTGCGCTAGACAAACTGGTGAAAGAAAGAGACGTGCTCAGGGCTTCAGAGTCAAAGCCCAAGTGACACATAAATGACCTCAAGGCTTCCACTTATGCTTTGAAAGAAAGCCTTGTTTCTTGTGGTAACAGAGCTGAAATTGCCAAAAACCAAACCCAGAGTCTTACTGTAAGAGTAGCTGAATTACAATGCCAGCTCAATTGCCAACCTTGAGAGGTGTCTGAAGTTAAAGTAAAGGCATTGATTGGGAAGAAATGGGATCCTGAAACTTGGGATGGGGACATATGGGCAGATAATCAGGAAGCTGGGGACACTGAGCCCCTAAATTCCACTGAATCACTCCTGCCAGCAGAACCACTTCCATATGAAGAGATTACTTCATGTTTGTCTGCTAAACCACCTTGTCTCTCCACTCCCATCTAATGAGATCAGCCCTAGCCCAGCTGCCTCTGAAGAGCCATTGCCTGAGTTATTGCCTGGGGCATCACTTGTAAACAAGACAATGCTGAATGTTCTCGAAACAATTCCACACTACTGATTCTGGCTTCTAGACCTATAACTAGACTTAAGTCCCAGAGGTAAAGTACAAAGTGTGATCCAGGAGGAGGTATACTACACTCCAAAAAAACTGCTTGACTTTTCTAATGTGTACAAACAAACCTGGGGAATATATGTGGGAATGGCTATTAAGGGTATTGGATAATGGTGCAAGGAATGTAAAGATGGCTTAGTCTGAGTTTATTGATATATGTCCACTAAGCACAGATTGTTCATTCAATGTTTCAGCTCGAGAAGTTAGGAAAGGATCTAATAGTTTATTTGGCTGGGTTGCTGAAACATGGATTACAAGGTGGCCTACACTAAATCAAGTTGAAGTACCAGACCTACCTTGGTATACTGTAGAAGAAGGTATCCAAAGGCTTAGGAAAGTTGGCATGCTAGCGTGAATTTATGAGGTTAGACTCACAGACCCACACATGGAGTGCCCAGAGGACACATCTTTTACCACAACTGTGAGGAACAAATTTATGAAGGGAGCTCCAGCATCCTTGAAGACTGCTGTGATTGCTATTTTATGTAAGTCAGATTTAACAGTGGGAACTGCCCTAACTGAAGTAAGACACCTTACTACAATGGGGCTGATTGGACCCTGTGGTAGTAGGGGCCAACTGGCCACACTCAATCGACAAAGATAAGGTGAGTGTGGTTACAGTAATGGACAGTGGAGTCAAAGCAGTAATCAGAATAGTCTGATTCATATGGACTTATGGCGCTGGCTACTTAGTCACGGTGTCCCTAGGAGTGAAACAGATAGGAAATCTACTAAATATTTATTTGATCTATACAAACAGATGAATTCTAGGTCAGGTGAAGAGCAGTCTAAGTCGAATCGCCAGAATAGAGAGTCACGGTCCCTCAACCAATTCCCAGATTTGAGTGAGTTTAAAGACCCACAACCTCTTAAATGAAGGGGAGGTTGGGTCTGCTTGAGGAAAGACTCCAATAAACTGCCAAAAATTTTTACCGTTAATCTTTCTATCAGCCTTCCCTAAAGGGATCTACGGCCTTTTACGAAAGTGACTGTTCATTGGAAAAAAAGAAAATAATCAGACTTTTTGGGGATTACTGGATACTGGCTCTGAACTGACACTAATTCCAGGAGACCCAAAATGTCACTGTGGCCCACCAGTCAGAGTGGGGGCATATGGAGGTCAGGTTATTAACGGAGTCTTGGCTCATATCTGTCTCACAGTAGGTCCAGTGGGTCCCTGAACTTATCCTGTAGTGATTTCCTCAGTTCCAAAATGCATGAATTGGAATAGATATACTCAGCAACTGGCAGAACCCCCACACTGGATCCCTGACAAATAGAGTAAGGGTTATTATGGTAGGAAAAGCCAATTGGAAGCCATTAGAACTGCCCTTACCTAGGAAAATAGTAAACCAAAAGCAGTACCATATTCCTGGAGGGATTGCAGAGATTACTGCCACCATCAAGGACTTGAAGGATGCAGGGATGGTGATTCTCACCACATCCCTCCCTATTCAACTCACCTATCTGGCCCATGCAAAAAACAGATGGATCTTGGAGAATGACAGTAGCTTATTGAAAACTTAACCAGGTGGTGACTCCAATTGCAGCTGCTGTTCCAGATGTAGTTTCATTGCTTGAGCAAATTAGTACATCTCCTGGTACCTGGTATGTAGCTGTTGATCTGGCTAATGGCTTTTTATCCATACCTGTTTCAAAGGACCATCAGAAGCAGCTTGCCTTCAGCTGGCAAGGCCAGCAATACACCTTCACTTGCCTTCCTCAGGGCTACGTCAACCCTCCAGCCCTATGTCATAATTTAGTCCGCAAGGACCTTGATCACCTTTCCCTTCCATAAGACATCACACTGGTCCATTACATTGATGACACTATGCTGACTGGACCTAGTAAGGAAGAAGTGTCAATGACTCTGGACTTACTGGTGAAACATTTGCGTGCTAGAGTGTGGCAAATTAAACCCACAAAAATTCAGGCACCGTCTACCTCAGTGAAATTTCTAGGGGTCCAGTGGTGTGGGGCATGTCAAAATATTCCTTCTAAAGTGAAGGATAAGTTATTGTATCTGGCCCCTCCCACAAGTAAAAAGGAGGCACAATGCCTAGTGGGCCTCTTTGGATTTTGGAGGCAACACATTCCTCATTTGGGTATGGTACTCTGGCCTATTTATCAAGTGACTCAAAAAGCTGCTAGTTTTGAGTGGGGCCCAGAACAAGAGAAGGCTCTGCAACAGGTTCAGGCTGCCGTGCAAGCTGCTCTGCCACTTGGGCCATATGATCTAGCCAATCCAATGGTGCTTGAAGTGTCAGTGGCAGTTAGAGATGCTGTTTGGAGTCTTTGGCAGGCTCCTATTGGTGAATCACACCGCAGACTCTTAGGATTTTGGAGCAAAGCTCTGCCATCCTCTGCAGATAACTACCCTCCTTTTGAGAAACAACTTTTGGCTTGTTACTGGGCCTTAGTAGAGACTGAATGCTTAACCATGGGATATCAAGTCACCATGTGGCCTGAGCTGGCCATCATGAACTGGGTGTTGTCTGACCCACAGTCAGAAAGTTGGATGTGCACAGCAGCACTCCATCATTAAATGGAAGTGGTATATACGAGATCGGGCTGGAGCAGGACCTGAAGGCACAAGTAAGTTGCATGAGGAAAAGGCCCAAATGCCCATCGTCTCCACTCCTGTCACTTTACCTTCCATCTCCGTCTGCATCTATGGCCTCATGGGGAATTCCTTAAGATCAGTTGACTGAAGAAGAGAAAACTCGTGCCTGGTTTACAGAAGGTTCTGCGTGATATGCAGGCACCACTCAAAAGTAGACAGCGGCAGTGCTACCGCCCCTCTCTGGGACCTCCCTGAAGGATGGTGGTGAAGGGAAATCCTCTCAATGGGCAGAACTTAGAGCAGTGCACCTGGCTGTTCACTCTGCTTGGAAGGAGAAATGGCCAGATGTGAATTATATACTGATTCATGTGCTGTAGCCAGTGGTTTGGCTGGATGGTCAGGGACTTGGAAGGAACATGATTGGAAAATTGGAGACAAGGATTTATGGGGAAGAGGTATGTGGATAGACCTCTATGAATGGGCCAAAGAAGTGAAGATATTTATGTCTCATGTGAATGCTCACCAAAGGGTGACCTCAGCAGAGTATGATTTTAAGAATTAAGTGGATAGGTTGTCACGTTCTGTGAAAACCAGTCATCCTCTTTCCCCAGCTACTCCCGTCATTGCTCAATGGGCTCATGAAAAAAGTGGCCATGATTGAATCTGCTGTGAGTAGACAATCAGTTGAAAGGGAGTTTCCTTGTGGGTGTGGACTGCATTCAAATATAAGCAGACGTTCTGGCTTTCTGCTCGCTCTGGATCCTGTGGCTGCCTCTGTTCGTCTGACCTCCTGTTCCTGGGACTTGAGCTATCAGCTTACCTGCTGATCTTGGGATCTGTCGATATTCACAGCCTGTAAGCAAGAGCCCTGCTTTCTGACCTGCCGATCTTGGGTTTGCCAGCCCCTATGGCTATGTGAATCAGGAGAAGCCTCTATCCTAATCCACGGACTTGGGACGTTCCAGCCTGTACAATCAGGTGAGCTGTTTCTTTGATATAAATCTCTCTCTCTATATATATATAATACGCTTTACTGGTTCTGCTCTCTAGAGAACCCAGCTGAAGACAAGTGTCTTTTTCCTCTGGCTGCTTTTAAGATTTTCTGTCTATCATCAGTTTTAAGCAATATGACTTTAATGTGCCTTGGTATAGTTTTCTTCAAGTTTCCTGTACTTGTGGTTCATTGAGTTTCTCGGATCTTTAGGTTTACGTTGTTGCTAGTTGCCATCACTTTCATCAAATACGGAAAAATTTCAGACACTTTTCTGTAAAATTTTTTTCTGTCCTCCTTTGTCTTCTCCTTCAGGGCTTCCAATCACACATATAATTGTCTCACAGTTCACTGATATTTTGTTCATTTTGTGTTGTCTTTTTCTACGTGCGTTTCATTTTGGATAGTTTCTATTGCTATGTTTCCAAGTTTGCTAATCTTTTCTTCTCCAGTGTCTAATCTGTCATTAATCTCATCAAGTATATTTTTCAACTCAGAAGTTTGATCTGGGTCTTTTTTCATACCTTCCATGTCTCTATTTAACATGCTCCATCTTTGCTCTAGTTTCTTGGCATATAGAATACAGTCATTACAACTGTTTTAATGTCCTTGTCTACTAATTTTATCATCTGTGTCATTTCTGAGTCAGTTTTGATTGATCAATTTTTCTCTTCATTGTGGGTGTATTTTCCTGCTCTTCTGCATACCTAGGAGACCTGGTGTCACAGTGGTTAAAGGGATCAACTGCTAACCAAAAGGTCAGCGGTTTGAAACCACCAGTGGCTCCACAGGAGAAAGATGTGACAGTCTGCTTCTGTAGAAATTTACAGCCTCGGAAACCCTGTGGGGTCACTATGAGTTGAAATCAACTCAATGGCAGTGAGGTTTTAGGTTTGCACACCTGCTAGTTTTTCATTGGATACCAGACATTGTGATTTTTTACCTTGTTGAGTGCTGGATATTTTTATATTCCTAAAAATATATATATATATTTAATTTTATTGTGCTTTAGGTTAAAGTTTACAGTGCAAATTAGTTTCTCATTCAAAAACTTATACACCAATTGTTTCCTAACACTGGTTGCAATCCCCTCAATGTGTCAGCACTCTCCCCCTTCCCCTTTACACCCCAGGTTCCCTGTATCCATTCATCCAGTTTTCCTGTCCCTTCCTGCCTTCTCATCTTTGCTTTTGGGCAGGTGTTGCCCATTTGGTCTCATATACTTGACTGAACTAAGAAGCACGTTGCTCATGTGTGTTATCATTTGTTTTATAGGCCCGTCTTATCTTTGGCTGCAAGGTGGGTTTCGGGAGTGGCTTCAGTTCTGAGTTAGCAAGGTGTCTGGCGGCTGTAATCTCAGGGGTTCTTCCAGGCTCTGTCACACCAAAAAGTCTGGTCTTTGTGTATTTGAATTTTGTTCTACATTTTTTTCGCCCACTCTGTCCAGGACCCTCTATTATGATCCCTGTCAGAGCGGTCGGTGGTGGTAGCCAGGCACCATCGAGTTCTTCTGGACTCAGGCTGCTGGAGGCTGTAGTTCATGTGATCCATTAGTCCTTTAGACTAATATTTTCCTTGTGTCTTTGGTTTTCCTCATTCTCCTTTGCTCCGGATGGGATGAGACCAATAGACGTATCTCAGATGGCTGCTCGAAAACTTTTAAGACCTGAGATGCTACTCACCAAAGTAGGATGTAGAACATTTTCTTTATGAACTATGTTATGCCAATTGACCTAGATTTCCCCTGAGACCATAATCCCCAGCCCTCAGCCCCAGTAACTTGGTCCCTCAAGGTGCTTGGATATGTCTAGGAAGCTTCCAAAACTTTCCCTTGGTCAAGTTGTGCTGACTTCCCTAGATTGTATGCTATCTTTCCCTTCAGCAAAATTAACACTTGACTACTATCTAGTTAGTGGTTTCCTCTCCCCACCACCCCTTCTCGTAACCATCAAAGATTGGTTTTTTGTGTGTGTAAATCTTTTCTTGGGTTTTTTATAATAGTGATCTCGTATAATATCTGTCCTTTTGTGACTGATTTATTTCACTCAGCATAATACCTTCCAGATTCACCCATGTTCTGAGATGTTTCACGGATTCATCATTGTTCTTTATCGTTGTGTAATATTCTATTATGTGTATGTACCATAATTTGTTTATCCATTCATCTGTTGATGAATACGTAGATTGTTTCCATCCTTTTGCTATTGTGGATAATGCTGCAGTGAACATAGGTATTCAAAGTCGATTCATGTGACGGCTCTGAATTCTCTAGGCTATATTCCTAGGAGTGGGATTGCTGGATCATATGGTATTTCTATTTCTAGCTTTTCAAGGAGGCGCCGTATCATTTTCCATAGTAGTTGTACCATTTTATATTCCCACCAACAGTGAATAAGAGTTCCAATCTTCCCAAAGTCTCTCCCACATTTGTTATTTTCTGTTTTTTTGATTAGCGCTAGTTATGTCAGAGCAAGATGGTACCTCCTTGTAGTTTTGATTTGCATTTCTCATGGCTAATGATTGCGAGCATTTCCTCATATGTCTGTTAGCCTGAATGTCTTCTTTGGTGAAGTGTCTGTTCATGTCCATTGCCCATTTTTTAATTGAAGTATTGGTCTTTTTGTTGTTGAGGTGTTGAAGTATTCTATGTTGCTGTTCTTGTTAGGTGCCGTCAAGTCAGTTCCGACTCATAGCGACCCCACGCACAACAAAACGAAACACTACCTGGTCCTGTGCCATCCTCACAATTGTTGCTATGCTTGAGCCCACTGTTGCAGCCACTGTGTCAATCCTTCTCATTGAGGGTCTCCTTCTTTCTTGCTGACCCTCTACTTTACCAAACATGATGTCCTTCTCCAGGGACTGATCCCTCCTGATAATATGTCCAAAGTATGTGAGACGTAGTTTCGCCATCCTTGCTTCTAAGGAGCATTCTGGTTGTACTTCTTTCCAAGACAGATTTGTTCGTTCTTTTGGTAGTCCGTGGAATATTCAATATTGACTATACCATCGAAGTATTCTACAGGTTTCAGTATATTCCTATAAATATTCTTGAGCTTTGTTTTGGGATGCTATTAAGCTACTTGGAAGAAGTTTGATCCTTTTGTGACTTGCCTTTAAGCACTGTTTAGTGGGACCAGAGCTGCTTTTAGTCTAGGGATACTTTCCCCTACTATTGAAGCAAGACCAAGGTTTTCCAGTCTAGCTGTTCAGTTATGAAGTTTTATATATTGGATGCTGGGAACAGGCACTATTCCAGGCCCTTTGTGAGCTCCAAGCACTGTTCCTTCTAATCCTTTCAGGTGGTTCTTTCCCCATCCTAAGGTAATTGTCTCACATGCACGCACTGATCAGTATTCAGCTCAATACTGGAAAGAGAACCTTTGCAGATCTTCAGGTCAAGTTCTGTATCATTGCAGCTGTCTCTTTGCCAGTATTCTGTCCTGTAAAGTCGAGCCACCTTGACTTCTCTAGTTTTCTGGTTCTTTCTCTCAACTCAAGAGAGACAGCCAGTCTCTGCCTCAGTTCCCCTACCTGAGTTACGATCAGGAAATTTTCACCAGGCAGTAAACCGGAGTAATCTAACGGCTTGTCTCATTTGTTTCCTGTTTTTCAGGGATTACTGTTCTTCGTTGCCTGATATCCAATGTCTCGAGTCATTGTTTTGTATTTTTTGTCCTTTTTTTTTAGTTGTTTCAGGTAGGAAGTTAAAACCTGTCCCTGTTACTCCATCTTGATCTGAGGTGGAAGTCTTGACCCATCTTGGTTTGATAAAAAATGAATATTAAGTCAAAAAGCAACTTGAAGAAGAGTATTCAAAATATAATTCCATTTGTGTTTTTAAATAAGCATATAAACATACTCACGCACGTAGGTAAATACATCATTTTTTCAATTTGACCAGAAACTTTAAACTTAGGAGAGTGGATTGGGATGGGCAAGAACAACAGACTTACTTTTTCTATATCTGTACTTCCTTTGTTGAAAAGAAAGCAAAATTAATAAACAAACAAAAACACCATCAGGATAAACACTCTTAAACTAACTGCTTAGCGATTTGTCTCCAGGTGACATTTCAGGAGGTTTTTAAGTTTTAAAAATTACCAATATTTTCTACCTTTTCTCAAATGAATACATATTATTTGTATAATATTTTTTCAGTGCCTGATATCTGATGGTGCAGAAATAAAACCTTCCCTATTGCCTCTTAAAAATCCAATTCCTGGCTTCCTAAGAAATGGGAAAATACAAAAGATACTACATATACATATATGAAAGGATGCTACACTTCACTTAACTCAAAATAAACGAACTACACCCTCTATGAAGGACATAGGCAACATCTATCAAAATTACAAGGGCACAAGTTTTTTAACCCTGCAATTACACTTCTTGCAATTTAGCTCACATGCCATATGCTGTATATATAATGTTAATTACTGCAGGTGTTTTGGTTGTTTTCTTTTTGTTTCTTCTGTATTATTTATTTTTGTAATAACAAAAGGTTGTGAACAACCTAAATGGTTATCAATTGGAAAATAGTTGAATACGATATAACTTATTTATGGTTTATGCAAAGGCATACTATGTAGCCATAAAAGATAATAAGAAAGTGCTTTAGATATTCTTAAGAAAATATATCCAGGATATATTGTTCTTTTGAGAACAGTAAGATATAGAACAGTGTTTATAGTATGCTACCATTTTTGTAAAAAAGTAGAAGAAAAAATACATATATACTGAAAAACTAACAATGGTTGCCTGTGAGAGTAGGAAATGCCTGAAAGAACCTACAATCTGAACCGACTTTATTTCTCCCGACATAGTAAGAAAGGTAAGTAAGTAAGTAAAGAATAACAGACAGGAAAAGGAAGTAGAGTGACATCATTTTGCCTGTCCTGTAGCCTTTCCCTGTTTTTTGTCACAGCACCTTGATTTTCATTTGAGGAGGTCTCAGTCCATGTCCAAGTACATTTGACCCCACTCCCTCAGTCCTCGGCTGAGCATGCATAGAACAACCCCCTTCCCACAGTATTTGGTTGATGGCTGGGCACATGACCCAGGTAGGGTCAGATAGTGAGAATTCCCTGTATAGCTCTTGCTGGTACTTTTTTTTTTTCTGGAACTATTTGAGAAGCACTCTGTTGTCGACTAGAGGGTTGATCTCTAGCTACCGCTAGTTCTCTTTGCCGTATGTGGAGAGAGCCCCCCCCGAAAATGAACGTGAATGCGAGGCAAGTAAAACCAAGAGGCGAGGCAGATCCCGCCTGAACCTAACATGTCCCACATGCAGGGTTCCACGTGCATCAGAATTACCTGGAGGGCGTGCAAACCCAGACTGCTGGGCCCCATCCCCAGAGTTTCCGATGCACTCAGTTCGGGGTTGGGTTGGAGAATTTGCATTTCTAACAAGTTCCCAGGTGATGCTAATGCTGCTGGTCCAGAAACCACACTTTGAGAAGCCCTGTCTTGGATTTAAGGAGTGCTGGTGATACAGTGGCTAAAGCACTTGGCTACTAACCAAAAGGTTAGTGGTCCAAGCTCACCAGCTGCTCCACGGGAGAAAGATGTGGCAGTCTGCTTCTATAAAGAACTACAGCCTTGGAAACCCTATGGGGCAGTTCTGTTCTGTCCTATAGGGTCACTATGAATCAGAATCTACTCAATGGCAGTGGGTTTTGGGCCCTGGATTTTTGTTTAAGCCTGTTCAAATTTTATCTCTACCCAATACGACTGAAAGAAAAACACAGGAAGTACATAGGGGGATGGAATTTGCTTAGTGGAAGCACACCCTCTGCTTAGAGTGGGATTAATTAGAAGTACAAAACCTTAGAAACTTTTGGAAAAAATTTCTGGGTTATTTGTTAGGAGTAACAATTTAGCAGTCCAGTCTAAAACTGAACAGTTATATTCATGATAATCAAATATAAATTAACACACAGATTAGTTTCATTTCTACATCTTAATGAAAAGGCTGTTCCCAAATACTAATGCCTACTTTAGTAACATCTAGATTAGGACTACCTGATAAAATATAGGACACCCAGTCAAATTGGAATTTCAGATAAACAAACAAAAATTAGAATTTTGGAATCATTTAGCATAAGTATGTCCCATGCAATGTTTCGGACATACTTATGCTAAAGAATTATTTAACTGGGCATCCTGTTCTTTCTTTTCTTGGTAAATCTGGCAACCCTAATCTGAATGGGTATGTTTTAGAAGTAGGTTTTTAAAGCTCAAATAAAGGAAAACGCTAAGCACTGATATCACAGCTCACTAAAGGTATCAGTGATCTTGAATCAAGGAATTTTCCCCACCCCACTTCCCTACATTCAGAGGGCAAAACCCCCAAACAGAGGAAGAAATATATAAAAACACTTACGCAGCATTTGGTATTCCCTGATCAAAACTGGCAGTGATATTGACAATAGATCCTCCATGCTTTTTCATCCAGGAGTTGTAAACTGTAGGATACAGTGACAGTCCTATTAGAGTACTGACGCCCTCTAATCCCATCCCACTATGATGCCTACTTGATATGTTTTTAATTTTATTTTACGTTTCTTTTTTATAAACATCCTTATTGAGGTATAATTTACACATCATAAAATTCAACCTTTTTAAGTGTACAATTTAATTATTTTTAATAAAAATACAATGTTTTGCAACCATCACCATAATCCTACTTTCGGACATTTCCATCACTCCAAAAACATCTCCACTTGCCCTTTTGCAGCCCACCCCAAGCTCAGGCAAACACTCATCTCCTTTTTGTTTTTATAGACTTGTCTTTTCTGAACAGTTCATATATGAAATCATACAATATGTGTTCTTTTTCGTCTAGCTTCTTTCACTTAGCATAATGTTTGTGAGGGTCATCCATTCTACATGTCAAGAATAGTACAGCAATAAGAATGATCCTCTGTCCCTAATGATTATGGAAATGCTATACTTTCCCTGAGTGCAAGTCCCTGGGTGGTAGAAACTGTTAAGCCCTTGGCTGCTAACTGAAAGGTTGGTGGTTTGAGTCCACCCAGAGGCACTCGCAAGATAGGTCTGGTAATCTGCTTCTGAAAAATCAACCACGGAAAAACCTATGGAACATAGTTCTACTCTCACACACATGAAGTCACCATGAACCAGAATCAACTCGATGGCCACTGGTTTGGTTTTATCTCTCTCTCTCTCTCTTTCTCTCCCTCTATGTACTACCCCTAGACCACCTACCAGAACTTTTTGTGCAAGGAAGAAATAAAGTTCTATCTTATTTAAGTGTCTTTTTTTTTTTTTTTTTTTTTTAAATAAAAAGAGCTATGGAGAGGGTTATTTACTAACTAGATAGTAGATAAGTATTTTTTTTTTTTTTTTTTTTAATGGAGTAGCCATTTCTGTATCACAACTAATACAGAGCTTTATACTGCTAGTTAGATAAAGATGAAGGCTAGGAATGTTTGCAAGACCTCTGACTTAAAGATACAAAGACTATAAACCTAATCCATGTTAGACTTAGGGTTAGACTCTTTGGGACAGAGTTATAAGTTTGTAAGGGAATCCTTAAAACCCAATTTCAGGAGTTTAACACTACTGCCTATAAAACGTAACCTTTAATCCAAAGGCTATGCATACAAGCTAAAAGTTGTTAGTCAGAAAGTGTCAGGACTCTGTCGCTGGTATTCTCCCTGAAGACCTGACTGAATTAATAAATTGGTCCTTATAATAGATGAACAGATTCACTTCTTTAAAACAAAGTAAGTGAGAGTTTTCTCTAATTTTATGAACAACTTTGTAGCTAGATCTTTGTACATAACTCCTACTTGCCCTTAATGTTACATAAATTTGCCCTCACTTTGAAACGACTGAACTAGCTCCTACTCGCAATACCTTCTTCATCACAATCACCTTCACTTGCTGTACATGCAGCTTGGAAATCATTGAAAAGGCTTTGAGCATCTTCTTGCACTAAAGTAAGGCTAAAGAAGAACTGTATGCACCTACTTTGACTTACCTACAAATTCTTAAGCACACAGGAACAGATCTTGTTTGTAACCCAGGGACTGCCTATATAAATCCTTAATCATTTTTTTATGATAAATCCCTAAAAATAAGATGATAAGATAAAGGATACTCATATTTTACCAAATATTGCCAAATCATTGTGCTAACTTACATTCCTATACATGTGTGAGAAAATCAGGGCAGTAAATGTTAATACCGGAGGGATTCTGGGTCCCTAATAATTTCTTTCAGGGTACTCTGAGATCTCTAAATAAAGACACCTTGATTTTCCAGGTTGTAGATCATACTCGCCTACTTTGCACATATAGAAGGTGCCCATCAAATTGGTTTCAATCACAGCATGCCAACCCTTGGAACTGATGTGTTCAGCAGGAGACAGGAACTGGCCTCCTCCGTTGTTTACCAAGATATTGATCTTACCATAAACATCTAAGGTAGATTTGACCAAATTATTCACCTAAAGAAAAACATTGAAAGTAAACTGGTCAATAACCTAACCTCCTACTTGGACTGACTGCATACTCTAGGGGAATAAAAAAGCTTGTAGTCTCTCAAACTGCACAGTAATTCCGTGTACCACAACAAATGGACATGAATTCAGCAATGAATAAACCTAGAAAATTCTACACCAATGAATAATTTACCGTGTTACAGTGGTTAAGTGCTACAGCTGCTAACCAAAAGGTCAGCAGTTCGAATCCACCAGCTGCTCCTTGGAAACCCTATGGGGCAGTTATACTCTGTCCTAAAGGGTCACTAGGAGTTGGAATTGACTCAACAGCAATGAGTTTTTTTTGATGCAATATCCACAGATTATAAAGCTAAACTTGCAATTTTGAGGACAAGATCTATCCAAGGGCCTGAATCCACCTCTAAGTGGGGCAAGCATCAGTCATATTAATTTGTGAACTACCAGCCCAGTATAACGTATAGTGATGAAATCACATTAAAATGAACATTAAGAAATGACTTAAAGGAAAATCCTTGGATGGTACAAACTAAAAGGCTGGCATTACAAACCCACACAGAGGCACCTCGCAAGACAGGCTGGTGAACTGCTTCCAAAAGGTCAGAGCCTTGAAAACCCTATGGAGTAGTTCTACTCTGGACACAGGGGGTCGGCCATGAGTCAGAATCAACTCAATGGCAACTAACAACAACAGCATTAAAAAACATACAGCTAAACGGTGTAGGTATAGAACCTTCTAATGGAGAAGAAGGCAAGGCGATACCAAGTAATAATAGACTGCTTCAAACTTAGAAAGATAAGGGTAAATTTCATGGTAACCAAAAAGAAAGTTAATAAACATATTCATAAAATAAAGAGGAAAAACATAAAGTCTCAGCAAAAACAAAACCTACA
>NW_004443977.1:7084794-7096595 GCF_000243295.1 Trichechus manatus latirostris
CATTCTACCTTGGTGAGTAGTGTCTGGGGTCTTAAAAGCCTGTGAGCAGCCATCTAAGATACTCCACTGGTCTCATCCCTTCAGGAGCAAGGGAGCGTGAAGAGAACAGTATACAAGGGAAAGATTAGTCCAAAGGACTAATGGACCACAGCTACCAAGACCAAGACCTCCACCAGACTGAGTCCAGTACAGCTAGATGGTGCCCGGCTACCACCACTGATTGCTCTGACCGGGATCACAACAGAGGGTTCTAGACAGAGCTGGAGAAGGATGTAGAACAAAATTCTAACTCACGAAAAAAAGACCAGACTTACTGGCCTAAAGGAGACTGGAGAAACACCGAAGAGTATGGCCCCCAGATACCCTTTTAGCTCAGTCCGAGGTTCACCGTTCAGCCGGGGAGTAGACAGCCCCATAAAACCAAATGGGACTGATGAGGCGCAGCAGTCCAGGGACAAGGACTAGAAGGCAGGGGGGGACAGGAAAGCTGGTGATAAGGAACTCCGGGTTGAGTGAGGATAGTGTTGATGTGTTGTGAGGTGGTTAACCATTGTCATTGGGCAACATGTGTCCTAACTGTTTAATAAGTAACTATTTTGTTCTGTAAACCTCCATCTAAAGTGAGAATAGCAGCACAACTGGAGGAGCATAGTCGACATCACTGAACTGTGCATGTAGAAATTTTTGAAATGGTGTATCTTTGGCTATGTATATTTTCACAAAAAGAAAAAAAAAGGTCAAGAAGGGAGAGGGTTGACATGTCATGGGGTTGTTAACCAATGTCATAAAACAATACGTGTACTACTGTTTCATGAGAAACTATTTGTTCTGTAAACCTTCACGTGAAGTACAATAAAACAAAAAACAAAAACAAAAGCATACAGCTCTTTTCCTGTCTGGCTGGCTGAGGAGTAACTGCCATCATGAACAGCAAAGTAACTATCTGAACCAGGAAGTTCACAACCAACCAACCACTCCAGCAGAAGTCAAATAGTCATTGATGTCCTTCACCCTGGGAAGGCAACAGTACCTAAACAGAAATTTGGGAAAAACCAGCAAAAATGTACAAGACCACATCACACGTCATCTTTGCGTTTGGATTCAGAACCCATTTTGGTGGTGGCAAGACTACTGGCTTCAGCATGGTTTACAATTACTTGGATTACACAAAGAAAAATGAACCCAAATACAGATTTGCAAGACATAGCTTGTATGAGAAGAAAAAGACCTCAAGAAAACAGTGCAAGGAATGCAAGAACAGAACGAAGAAATTAAGGAGAACAGCATAGGCCAATGTTGGTGCTGGCAAAAAAGGAGTTAAAGATTCTGCAGTGACTTGACCTGCAATTATTGTGTGGATTTTTCATCAGAGGATTAATAAACTATAAAAACTTAAAAATATATACAGCAAAAAGAAATGACTTAAAGGGAAAAAAGGTAGTGTCTAGGTGAGACCATCCTTGCTTAGCTTCCCTATCCTGCTTCCCTCTTGCCCCTTTTCCAGGGCTTATTCAATAACAATAAATCATCTGTACAAAAATCTCCTTCACAGTAGTCAAAACAGCCTGATACTGGAACAACAACAGACACACACAGACCAATGGAATAGAATTGAGAACCCAGATGTAAATCCATCCATCTACAGGCAGCTAATATTTGACAAAGGCCCAAAGTCTGTTAAATGGGAAAAAGACAGTCTCTTTAACAAATTATGCTGGCCTAACTGTATGTCCATCTGCAAAAAAATGAAACAGGGTCCATACCTCATATTATACATAAAAATTGACTCAAAATGGATTAAAGATCTAAATATAAAATCTAAAATGATGAAGATCATGGAAAAAAAAATAGGAACAACACTAGGTGCCCTACTACAAGGCATAAGCAGATACAAACCATAACTCACAATGCACAAATACCAGAAGAGAAACTAGATAAGTGGGAGCTCCTAAAAATTAAACACTTATGCTTATCAAAAGACTTCACCAAAAGAGTAAAGAGAGAACCTACAGACTGGGAAAATTTTTTTGGCTACAACATAGCCGACAAGGGTCTAATCTGTAAAATCTACAAAATATTTCAACACCTCAACAACAAAAAGACTAATAATCCAATCAAGAAACGGGCAAAGGATAGGAACAGACACTTCACCAAAGAAGACATTCAGGCAGCTAACAGACAAATGAGGAAATGCTTGCAGTCATCAGCCATTAGAGAAATGCAAATCAAAACTACAATTAGATTCCATCTCATCCCGACAATACTGACACTAATCAAAAAAACAGAAAATAATAAATGTTGGAGAGGTTCCGGGGAGACTGGAACTCTTATGCACTGCTGGTGAGAATGTAAAATAGTACAACCACTGTGGAAAATGATATTGCACCTCCTTAAAACGCTAGAAATAGAAATATCGTAAGATCCAGCAATCCCACTCCTAAGAAAATAAAAACCAAAAAAAACAAACCTGTTGAGGTCGAGTCAATTCCAACTCATAACGACCCTATAGGATGGAGTAGAACTGCCCCCTAGGGTTTTCAAGGGGCAACTGGTGGATTCAAACTGCCAGCCTTTCAGTTGGCAGCTGTAACTCTTAACCGCTACACCACCAGAGCTCCCCTAAGAATATACAACCACAGTGGAAAATGATATTGCACCTCCTTAAAAAGCTAGAAATAGAAATGCCATACAATCCAGCAATCCCACTCCTAAGAATATAAAAACCAAAAAAAACAAACCTCTTGAGGTTGAGTCAATTCCAACTCATAACGATCCTACAGGACAGAGGAGAACTGTATATCCTAGAGAAATAAGAGCCGTCACACGAATACCCACGTTCATTGCATTATTCACAATAGCAAAAAGATGGAAACAACCTAAGTACCCATCAATAGATGAATGGATAAACAAATTATGGTATATACACACAATGGAATACTAGCAACAATAAAGAACAATGACGAATCTGTAAAACATCTCACAACATGGATGAATCTGGAGGGCACTACGCTGAGTGAAGTAAGTCAATCACGAAAGGACAAATATTGTATGAGACAACTATTATAAAACTCAAGAAAAGGTTTACGCAGAGGAAAAAAAACACTATTTGATGGTTACGAGTGTGGTTGGGGAGAGGAAATCACTAACTAAACAGTAGTTACTTGTCTACTAGACAGTAGACAAGTGTTAACGTTGGTGATGGGAAAGGCAACACACAATATAAGGGAGGTCAACACAACCTGACCAAGGCTAAGTCATAGACATTTCCTAGATGCATCCAAACACCTTGAGGGACCAAACAGCTGGGGCAGAGGGCTAGGGACTATGGTCTTGGGGGACATCTAGGTCAACTGGCATAACATAGTTCTTAAAGAAAATGTTCCACATCCAACTTTGGTGAGTAGTGTCTCTGGTCTTAAAAGCTTGCAAGCAACCATCTAAGATACATCTATTGGTCCCATCCTCTCTGGAGCAAAGGAGAATGAAGAAAACCAAGGACTTGAGGAAAATATTAGCCCAAAGGACTAAAGGACCACATGAACCATAGCCTCCACCAACCTAAGTCCAGAAGAACTAGATGGTGTCTGGCTACCACTGACTACCATGACAGGGATCATAAGACATGGCCCCAGACAGAGGGGAGAAAAATATAGGGCAAAATTCAAATTTACAAAAAAAAGACCAGACTTGCTGGTCTGACAGAGATTGGAAGAGCCCCCGAGACTATGCCCCTAGACACCCTGTTAACTCAGAACTGAAGCCACTCCCAAAGCCCACTTTTCAGACAAAGATTAGACAGGCCTATAAAACAAACAATAACACACATGAGGAACGTGCTTCTTAGTTCAATCAAATATGAGACCGAGTGGGCAACACCTGCCCAAAAGTAATATGAGAAGGCAGGAAGGGACAGGAAAATTGAATGAATGGACACGGGGAACCTGGGGTTGAAAGGGGGAGAGTGCTGTCACATGCAGGGAGAGCAACCAATGTCACAAAACAATATGTGTTTTAGTTTTTGAATAAGAAACTAACTTGAGCTGTAAACTTTCACCTAAAGCACAATAAAATTAAAAAAATAAAAAAATCTCCTTCACAGGCTCTGCTTCTAGTGACCCCATCTTAGACAGCTACCATTGGAGAACCTGAAGCACAGTCAGGTTTAGGAACGTCTCCTGTACATTAAAATGGATGAATAAATGATATAGATATATTTGCATTACCTCCTCTTCTTTACGGATGTTGCATTGTATGGGAGTGACTTGAGCCTGGCTGGTGGGAGGCAGACTGGCCTTCAGTTCTTCTGCAGCAGATTTTAATCTATCAAATTTACGAGATGCAATGACCACATTACACCCTGAGAGGAAAACAGCAATAAATATGCTTTCGTTAGTTATCTATTTTCCAACAACAATCATGTTTAGAAAACATTTCATGTGTTCCTATAAAAAAGATGGATTAGGATTTCTGTTTCTGGACAAAACAAACAAAAAAACAACCCACTGCCGTCACATCAATTCTGACTCATAGCAACCCTATAGGACAGAGTAGAACTGTCCCACAGGGTTTCCAAGGAGGGCCTGGTGGATTCGAACTGTCGACCTTTTGGTTAGCAGCCAAACACTTAACCACAACACCAACAGGATCTGGATTTACTCTCCAGCCCAAAACAACTAAGAAACTGGATGAAATCTATGAAACAACAGTTTTCAGGCACTGGACATCAAGCAGCACAGGACTGCGATCCTGAAAGAGTGGAAACAACGTGAGCTCTGTGATTGCCCAGCTTGCTGCCTAGAGAGAGAGTGCAGGCTGCAGCACATGGAGGGGAAACCCAATTAGAGCCCAGCAGTCTCCCTGGGTGGAAGAGACAAAGTTGGGCGTCTGGAGAGGCTAAGACAGCTAGATTATGCAGAGCACAGAGAGAAGAGAGCTAGAGACAGAGAGAACTACAGAGATCTGCAGAGGGTATCCCCAAATTTCACCTGAGTACTGATCAGAGCATGTGAATAAGTCATTGTAAAAATTCTCTCACTGAAGGAAGTCTATTCCCAACACAACAAAATTAAGTATATGATTTTTTTTAAGAAAGTGTATATGTAATACTTCTGTGAGGAGAAGCTCCATTGCTTTTATCTGAATCCTGGATCCATGGCTTTCAGAAAATTACAAGACCACTGTCTTAATGTTTTGGCCTGTGCTAACACACACACAAAATCTGCTGCCGTGCCCTAGTGCTGATGCAAATTTACCAAACAAGAAAGTTCAAATATATGAAAACCCACCAAGGATCCTACAAGGTGAACCAGGATCCTACAAATCTGCTACAAAGCCTAGTGCCTGACCTTTGCATAAAATGGTAACCAATTCTGATTTTCTCATGGATTTCCCTGGGAGGGGATGGAGGATGGTGTTGCCAATGGAGTGGGCAGTCATGGTGGTCAAGATACATGATGGCCAGATTAGGAAATGTTAATTCCCTATCACTGTTTTTTCTTATTGTAAAATTACATATTTTTTTAATCTACAACAATATTTTTTAATTCATAGTATGTTCCATTCATTGGCAACACATTTGGAAGGCACTTCACGTGCTCATTTAAAAAAATCTGAAAGAGAAAACAATTTAAACCACCCATAATTCAATTCATTTGCAGGGAGAAAAAAAAAATGCTGTTAACAATGTTATAAACTTCCTTCCGGTTACTTTCTTCGCATACATTTTTAATTAACAATCAAATTGGAACACTGTATTTTGTGTTCTGCTTTTTATCAATTGTATGGAATACATTCTACATTTCTCCATAAAGTTAAAGTCTTCAATAGCAAGATGTTTAAACGGAAGCATAATATTTTATTGTTGTTGGTTTATTTAACTATTTCCTACCTAATGGATATTCTAGGTTATTTCCAATTTTTCACTACTTAAGTAACACTGCATCGTTGTATACAAACTTTTGCTCATCTCTGATTATTTCCTTAGGGTAAATTCCTGGGACAGAAAGTACCATCTCATAGAGCATAACATTATTAAGGTTTTTAATGTTTTTTTTATTTGTTTTTTGCCCCCCCAACAGGTAGTTTAAGAATTTACATGCTTGCCTGCCTGACCATTTCTTCATCAACACTTTCATTTTTCCACTGTAAAATTTTGTTTTAAAAAAAACAGTATCTTATTATTGTTTTATTTTGCATTTTATTGTCATTAAAATTGATTATTTTCTCACATATGTATTACCTATCTGTAGTTCTTTCGGAACAAATTGTTCATATCATTAGCCTGTTTTTCTATCCGGATGTCGGATCTTTTCCTTATTTATTTGTGAGAGCTCTTTATATAATAAGACTATTTGTCATATGTTGTAAATGTTTTTCTTCATATGCCTTTAAACTTTTTGTATATATATTTTTAATTCAGTGAGGAGTTACATCTCCATGTAGATAAGGCAAAAAAGTAATACATGTAGGGGGGGCTCTGGTTAAGCGTCTGGCTGCTAACAAAAAGGTCTGCAGTTCAAATCCACAAACTGCTCCTTGGAAACCCTATACAGCAGTTCTACTCTGCCCTAGAGGGTCGCTATGAGTCAGAATCAACTGGACCGAAACAGGTGTTTTTTTTTTTTTTTGTTGTTGTTTTTTAGTTACGATAAGGATGTGAGATTATATGATTAGTGTTTACAACCTTTTCCAGTTAAATGACCTCTTTCCATGTTTCCTAGTCACTCAAATTAGGCAATATGTAGAACGATGGATTAATTCTAAATACACACCCACAATTAATTCTAGAGCATGTTTTCACAGATCTACTTATCCCTGCTGTTATGGATTGAATTGTGTCCCCAAAAAATGTGTGTCCACTTGGCAAGGCCATGATTCCAAGTATTGCATGATTGTCCAGCAATTTGTTATCTGATGTGATTTTTCTATGTGTTGTAAATCCTACCTCTATGATGTTAGTGAGGCAGGATGAGAGGCAATTACGTTACTGAGGTAGAACTCAATCTACAAGATTAGGCTATGTTTTAAGCCAACCTTTTTTGAGATGTAAGAGAGAGAAGCGAGCAGAGAGACATGGGGACCACATACTATCAAGAAAGCAGCACCACGAGTACAGTGTGACCTTTGGACCTGGGGTTCCTGCTGGGAGAAGCTCCTAGACCAGGTGAAGATTGATGAAAAGGACCTTCCCCCAGAACCAACAGAGAAAGCCTTCCCCTAGAGTTGGCACCCTGAATTCGGACTTCCAGCCTCCTAGACCGTGAGAGAATACATTTCTCTTCGTTAAAGCCATCACTTGTGGTTATTTCTGTTACAGCAGCACTAGATGACTAAGACACCTACCTTGGGAACAGTATCTTTGCCTCTAAGTGTTCCCTTTAGTTTAAAACTAGTGGTTTATCACCCAACTCTTTCCCACAGTGTCTCAGGGAGAAGACCTTTCTTTCCACTGGTTTAATTTCCCCCACATCTTCACCCACTTGTTTTGCAACTCCACGTTCTCCCAGCCCCGCTCAGTGTCCCCTGGCTCCAGACTGCAGAGTACCCCAGCCCGTGTCTCCACCGCTCCGTCAGGCCCCCAGCCCCGCCCCTTTCCCTCTCGGTACCCGTGCCCAGAGGGCTGCTGACGCACCCAGGTGCAAGAGCTCGGGCGTTATGGCCTTTCCGATGCCCGTGCCGCCGCCAGTGACGATGGCCACTTGATCCCGCAGCAAGCCGGCAGCCAAGCAGCTCTTGATATTATTCGCAAAGGCCACGGCCGCAGAGCGTCCGAGATGTGGGAGCACAAGCCCTACAAATCACCAAGTCCCGGAGGCCTTAAATGGGCAGGGCTAAGGGCCCGCACCCACGTGACCACCCGGGCTCCGCCCCGCCCTGCAGCCCCGCCCCCGCGGCCGCGGCGTCTCCCTGGTCCGCACTGCTCCCTGACCCTCCGCATCCTCCGCCAGCTGCGGTTTCCGAGAACATGTGCGTGAGACTTCTCGTTCAGGTTTTTTTCTTTTAATTCAAATGCTTTGGCGGGGGAGGGGGATGAAAACAAAAAAAAATGGGGGTGTGTTCTATTGTGAAAATTCAATCCTCATTGCTGTGGCTGTCACAGTTAATTAAATTTCAATCCCCAGTGCGTCCGGGAAAAGAGAGGCTGCAGCTCGGGAGGCCTTGCTGCGCCCACCCGCCGCGGACGTCGAGCGATCCTGGGTCTCCGGCTGCTGTGTGTATCTGGCTGGGGAAGGAGAGGACCGGCAGGCTTAGCCGAGGGGGAAGAAATCCGGCTTCCAGACCCATTCATCCTGTTAGTGTGAGCCCGGGTGTGGGAGTGGGGGCTACAGTTGCAGTTATCCACAGAGCTAAGATAATAAATAGTTTATAAAATAAACTCATCCCCACCTACTCTTAATCTCCCTCTCCCCACCCAGGAATGAAGGGAGGAAGCAATCTTTACCAGTCCGAACCTTTACCTGGGGTGCATAACAATTGATGAGTCCAAAGAGGATCTGTCCTTGAAGGATGCATGCTTCCTGCAAGAATGCATGTGTAGGTGTGAGTTTGAGGTTCTGTTGATACCTTATGTAGGAGCTTGAGCCTGCAGAGGATGGGGGAAATTCCTCTCCGTGTTTTGGTGCCCAATAACAGTGGTTTGTTATTCGGATTCTCCTCCCTATTGTTCATCTTGCTCAACCCGCTAGAGTTAAACTGCAGCTGGAATGGCCCTGTGAGACTTCACCTAAAAACTTGGTGGATCTAGGGGCTGTGACAAGTGCAGCGGTTTGGTTTTAACAATCCAGGCAAGATGCTGTCTCCAAGTGTGTTGCTAAACAGAGTGCTGCATCTCCCCATGTCAAGTATTAAAATAATTTGAAAACAAGTACTACCATTCTTTTGTTGGGCCCACAGCCTAGGATTCACAAAGCAAATTGAAAATCAGGCTGGTAAGTTTGGAAATTAGACATCACTTCCTCCACTGGGTCCCACCCACAAACAAGGCTGCAGTTCTTTCTCACCAGCTATACTTCCTCCCTCTCCCTCCATCCCCCTGCCCCTCTCTGACCACTTTTTAGAAACTCATCCCCTTCTCTCTTTCTTGCTGATAGATTGCAGTTTGTCATTGTTAGTTGCAGTCAAGTTGGTTCTGACCCATAACGAGTTTATGTACAACAGAACAGAATGTTGCCCCATCCTGCGCCATCCTCATAATAGCAGGTGTGTTTGTACCCATTGTTACAGGCACTGTGCCAATCCATCTCATTGAGGGTCTTCCTCTTTTTTGTTGACCCTCTACCAAGCATGATGTCCTTCTCCAGAGATTGGTCCCTTCTGATAATATGCCAAGGTAAGCAAGACAAAGTAAGTGAGATTCCAGTTTACACTCATTAAAGAAGAGAAGAAATCTCTTCCACTTTTCATTTGCTAGGTAGATTTAGAGAGGACGTACTCACCTCTACTACCTAAACCAGTAGTGTAGTTATGGCCAAGTGAAAAAGTTACAACACCATCACCTCCTTTAAAAAAAGAACAAAAAAAGGTAATTTAAATAGGAAAATTTCAAAGTATTGTTGCAGAAAAGTGTAATTTCTCGTGCTTTGATCCTAATGACAAAGTATTTTTTAGCAGGAAAAGTTCTGAGGGGTATCTTATTCCAGAAAATTGCAAGTTTTTTTTCTTGGAGGAGGGTGGGGGCCTTAAACTCCTTTTAAAGATGACTTTATTGAAGATATAATTTAATGTGGTTTCTGACCTGCTCTGGACCTGTGGATTCAGAGATCTGATAGGGGTCACCCAGTGTGGGCCTGACAATACCACAGCATCTCTAGCTGCTGAGTGGTCTGAGAAAGGGATTCTGACATCATCCAGTGAGGTGACTGGGGGCTGTGAGCCAGTTCTGTCTCCTGAGGAGGATGACAAGGAGCTATTCTCCAGCACCAAGGAAATTGCAGGATGAAGGGTCACGGTTCACAGTCAGAAAGCTCTTTTTCACAATCCAGGTGGAGCCTGTGATTAAGAGAGATATGGGGGTCTCTTCTAGAGATCTTTGTTTAAAAATAGTCAGGGTTTGAAAGGCTGCTGATCCTAAAAGGCTGGAGGCACAGCAATAGCTCTGCTGCTTGGAGGTGCTTTGTCTCCAGATTTTAGCTCTGCTCCTGGTTGAGCCAGTCTCTCCTCAGGGCAACAACCTGTACTGAATTGGCCACGCCTTTGGCTGAATCAAATGTTGCTCTTCCCTGCGCTCTGTATCATTGCCACCTTTGTCCTGAGGAAAAAGGCACCTCCATGATCCTTCCACATTCTCCCTGAGTCATACCCATTAGCAGGGACTCCCTTCATCTTTTGAGATGCTCTTGCTGCTCACCAAGCTTCCCACCCATCCCCACCCCATCCGCCTGGTAACTTCATCCTCACCACACACCCCCTTTAGCAAAGCAGCTGCTTGCTCAGGCTGACAGGGGCCTCTTGGATTCTCAAAGTCTAGACTTATAGACTCTAGCACTGAAGGAATGTCAGTGAGGCATCTTGGTCCCACTTCAACTTAAAGTAAGGCCACTCCTGAAGCAACTCACGTGGAAAAGACTCTTACAGTTTACAACATTCAGCCAATAATTACTGAGTAACTGCCACGTGTCAGGTACTGTTCTAGTGATCAACGATTAAATGCTCGGCTGCTAACCAAAAGGTTGGCGGTTCGAACCCACCAGTCGCTCTGCAGGAGGAAGATGTGGCAGTCTGCTTCCAGAAAGATTACAGCCTTGAAAACCCAACGGGGCAATTCTACTCTGTCCTGTAGGGTCGATATGAGTCAGAATCGACTCCAGGGCAATGAGTTTTTGTATAAGGGGAGTAGGAGAGGAGAATGAGAGGGAGCAGGACAATAAACAACATGTCAGGTAGTGAAGATCAGCTCTTAGAGCGCTCACAATAAGGAGGTGCTCAAGCTCCTTGTAATCAACTTCCCTCACTATCGGGAAATATCTCCTCTGTAGACAGTCAAATGCTCCCAAGTTTCCTCTTATTCTGCTCACAGGAGAGATGACGAACAGGTGCTCTCCTGCCTCAGTGTGAGAGACTTTCAGGACCAGGTAGGTTAGGCAATGACAAGAGACACGCTGCTGAAGCTCACAAGACCTAGAAGGAAGAGACTGCAGCCTGACTGTGCTCAAAGCCAGTTCACAGCAACTGGCTGGGGGCTAGGAGTTTTAAGATACTCATCATGGTTGCAGTCACTTAACACCCATCTTAACCAGATGCTTTTCTATCTTCATAATGGTGAGACTGTCTCCCTGAGAGGCCTAATGGTAACTCTCAGTGGTAAAATGGTCAGCGTTTTGTTTCCTAGTTGGCCTCACACATCTAATGATGGTATAACAATTAGCAGAGTCTAGCCATCCCAGACAGGCATGGCCCTTAGTGTGACAGATACACAGATCAGAGAAGAGTTGAAAGTACAGCAGAACTGAGGCAAGGCATAGTTCACTTGTAGTGAATTTAAAATTAACTTGACAGGAGTAAATTAAATTGAAAATGATGACACTTCACCCTCCCAGCCCCAATAATTCAGGTTCTTTGGAAGAGGGTGGTGTGTCAATGTGGGGAAAAGTACAAAAAGCCAATTCCTAATTGCTCTGAACCCATTGGAGTAGGAAACCCTAATCTGGAAGCTTTTTTTTTTTTTTTTCAGTTAAGTGGTTTAATTGTTTACTTTTTAATTTATTTTTATTGTGCTTTAGGTGAAGGTTTACAGAACAAATAGTTTCTCATTAAACAGTCAGTACACATATTGTTTTATGACATTGGTTAACAACCCCACGATA
>NW_004443977.1:7097280-7098577 GCF_000243295.1 Trichechus manatus latirostris
GGCACCATCTAGCTGTACTGGACTCAGTCTGGTGGAGGCCTTGGTAGCTGTGGTCCATTAGTCCTTTGGACTAATCTTTTCCTTGTATCCTATTCTCTTCATTCTCCCTTGCTCCCGAAGGGGTGAGACCAGTGGAGTATCTTAGATGGCTGTTCACAGGCTTTTAAGACCCCAGACACTGCTCACCAAGGTATCATGTAGAACACTGTCTTAAACTGTGTTATGCCAGTTGAGCTACATGTTCCCCCAGACCATGGTCCCCACAGCCCTCCGCCCAGCAATTCAGTCCCTCAGGAAGTTTGGATGTGTCTATGGAGCTTCCATGACCTTGCCTTGTACAAGTTGTGTTGGCTTCCCCAGTATTGTGTACTGTCTCACCCTTCACCAAAGTTAACACTTACCTATTGTCTATTTAGTATTCCTCCCACACCCCTCCCATCCCTTGTAACCAACAAAGATTGTTTCTTTTTGTGTATAAACTTTTTCATGAGTTTTTACAATAGAGGTCTCATACAATGTTTGTCCTTTTGTGATTGACTTATTTCACTCAGCGTAATGTCCTCCAGTTTCATCCATGCTATGAGATGCTTCACAGATTCATCATTGTTCTTTATCTTTGCATAATACTCCATTGTGTGTATGTGCCATAGTTTGTTTATCCATTCATCTAGGTTGTTTCCATCTTTTTGCTATTGTGAACAATGCTGCTATGAACATGGGTGTGCATATGTCTATTCATGTGATGGCTCTTATTTCTCTAGGATCAATCCTAGGAGTAGGACTGCTGGATCGTATGGTATTTCTATTTCTAGCTTTCTAAGGAAGTGCCATATCATTTTCCAAAATGGTTGTATCATTATGCATTCCCACCAGCAGTGTATAAGAGCTCTGATCTCCCCGCAGCCTCTTCAACATTTGTTATTTCCAGCGTTTTTGATTCATGCCAGTAATGCCGGGGTGAGATGATATCTCTTTGTGGTTTTAATTTGCATTTTTCTAAAGGCTAGTGATCGTGAGCATTTCCTCATGTGTCTGTTGGCCTCTTGAATGTCTTCTTTGGTCAAGTGTCTGTTCATTTCCTTTGCCCATTTTTTAATAGAATTATTTGTCTTTTTGTTGTAGAGATGTTGGATTTTCTTGTAGGTTATAGATATTAGACCTTTGTCTGACTTGTAATGCCCGATTTTTTTTCCCCAGTCTGTAGGTTCTCCTTTTACTCTTTTGGTGAAGTCTTTTGAAGTGCATAGGTGTTTGAATTTTAGAAGATCCCAGTTATCTAGCTTATCTTCTGGAGTTT
>NW_004443977.1:7103812-7246635 GCF_000243295.1 Trichechus manatus latirostris
TTTTATATATGTCATCCCATTGCCTTCTTACCTGCATGGTTTCTGCCAAATAATCTGAGCTTAGTCTTATTGTTTCTCCTCTGTATGTTACTTTTTGTTTTTCTCAAGCTGCTCTCAGGATTCTTTGTTTGTCTTTGGTTTTGGCGAGTGTGATTATGATATGCCTTGGTGATTTTCTTTTGAGGTCTCTCCTATACGGGGTTCGTTGAGCTTCTTGGATGGCCAGCTTTTCATCTCTCATGATATTGGGGAAGATTCTGTCAGCAGTTCTTGAATGATCCTCTCTGGGTTTTCTGTCTCCTCTCCCTGTTCTGGGACTCCAATCACTCGAAAATTTTTGCTTTTGATTGTATCCCACATAATTCTCAGGGTCTCTTCATTTTTCTTCGTTCTTTTTTCTGATTTTTCCTCAAACAGAGTTGTATCCAAGTGTTTGTCTTCCACTGTTTCAAATCTGCTCATCAGCCGTTTTATGACACTGTCCATTTCTGAAATCTTGTTGTTTATCTTTTGGATTTCTAATTTTGTTTTTGTATGACTTCTAATTGTGAATTTATTTTGGCATTTTGTTCCTGCAATATTTTCCTGAATTCTTCCATTTTTTTGTCTGTATTTTCCATGAATTTGTCTACCTTTTCTATGAATTAGTATATTTTTTTCCTCATTTTTGTCTGCTTTTTGCTTCAACTCTTGGATACTTCTGAGTATTAGAGATGTGAATTCCCTATCAGGTAGTTCTAGTGCCTTTTCTTCTACTGGAAAGTCATCTGGTGTTTTATTTTGAATGCCTACTGGAACCATCCTGCCCTGTTTTTATAAATGTTTTCATATTGTCTGCTGTTTTCAGGGCATTTAGTAGTTATTTTTCTCACTTATTGATTGTAGATTTGTTTCGTTGTTTTTTTTGTTTTGTTTTATTTTGCTATGTCTGAGCAGTTGGGGTGTGTGTTCTTAGTTGTTTGCTCATCTGTGGGCATGATACTTATCGCCTCCTTCTCTAATTGGCAGGGTCAGTCGCTCAGGTGTGGTACAGCAGGCCAGGTCTAGCTGAAGAGGAGTTTCTGGGATGGGTTGTTTGTGGCACTTACTACGGCCACCAGGGTGGGCCAGTAATCAGTGCAGGGCAGGTTCCGGTAGGCCGTGCCTGGGCTGCTTGGTGGTGTGATGTTAAGCGCATGGTGCAGGTAGGCAGGATGGAGTGGAGAGATTGTGATGTGTGGAGCTAAGATGGGTATGGCATACAGGGAAGAGAAACAGGAGCCAAAAACATACAAACAAACAAAAAAGAGTGCTCAGGGAGCTTGCTGTTGGAGTGTAGAGATGAGAGACTGTGAAATGGAGAAAAACTAAAAGGAGAAGAAGAAGGAAAAAAGAAAAGAAAGAAAAAAATGAATAAATAAAAATTAGAAAGAAAAAAGAAAAGCAGAGCTTCAAGGAATCCCACCAGTGCAGCTACGAGGTCTGGGGAAGTTGTTCCCAGGCCGCGAAGTACAGCCTGGTTAGAAGGTGTAGAGGTGTCCATCAGCACCAGGTATTCAGGAGACAGGAAGAGAAGGAAATTACAGAGAGATGAGAAATCGAGTAATGAAGAAAGGTAAAAAAGGAAAAAGAGGGAAAAGAGAACAAAACAAACAAATTAAAAAAAAAAAAAAGAACAAAAAAAAAAAAAAAAAAAAAAAAAAAAAAAAAAAAAAAAAAAAAAAAAAAAAAAAAAAAAAAACCAAAAAAAAAATGGAAAAAAAAAAAAAAAAAAAAACCCAAGAAAAAAGAAATGCCTTCAGGGATCCTTCTGCATGTCTGTGCAAACCAAGGGGATAGGTCATAAGCCATGCAGTACTGCCCGGCTAGAAGGGGCTCCCAATTCGAGAAAGAAAAAGAAAACAAACAATTCAAAACAAACAAAAAAAGCTCCAGGATCCCACCAGCATGGCAGCATGGGCCAGGAAGCAGTCTCACATTCGAGGGGCATTTTACAGCCTTTCAGGAAGAAGCAAAGATGGCGCATGGAGCCAGGTATTTGAGAGAAAGGAGGGGGACATGGTGAGAAGTAAGGAAGAAATCTAAAGAGTGGAAAAAAGCAAAACCAACAGCCAACAAATGGCACTTAGGGAGCCGGCCAGTGCGGGCGGGTGGAATCCAAGCGATACCAAGGTGAAGTCAATGCTTCCCAGCCAAGAGACTGTGGCCGCAGGAAGCAGAGGAGGCCGAGTCGGGGGTGAAGAAGCGTGGGGTGTGGGAAAGCATATATCGCTGGTTACCGGTTGTTCTGTCTCCTGCTGGATGCTCTGTAAAGCTGCTTTATCATATCCCCTGTTTTCTGGTCTCTGATAGGAGTCCAAGATGGCAGATCTGTGCTGTGTTAGCTGATAGGGGACCTCTGATTGTATCTCTTCTCACTCTCTGTTCTGGGTCAGTTTCTTATTCCATTTGGTGCTTGTCTGAGTTCTTTATCACTTCATTTGATGCTTAGGGTTTCAGGATGGCCATTTTCTCTGTTTGGCTTAGTTTTTCAGATCTTTGCTGTAGAGGAATGGTGTGGTGCTTCTGCCTATAGTGCCACATTGCCCAGAAGTCCCTAATCTGGAAACTTTGTAAGGCAGAGGTAGAAAATTGCAGCCATTTGTGGTTGTTTTGTTTTGTTTGTTTGTCCACTTGGTAATTTATTTAAATTTGGACTAATTGCAACAATTAAAAATCAGGAACTTTCACATGACGTTTCAGACAATCCATACCAAATGGGCCTGCATTTCTGCAATTGGCTGAACAGTAGGCTTGGTGGGAACAGTAACTGCCTATTTCAGAGGAGAGCTGAGCTCTTTTTTTTTTTTTTAACCATAGCCCTCACCACTCCTCATTGTGTCCAGATGCTAAGGCTCCGCGTCATTGCCATTTATGACTGTATTCTAGCCATACTTCATCCATTTATGATACGGGCTTCACTTCAGTGAACATAAGGGCAGAGGCTTCAAAGATTCCTGGCTTCTCCACCCACAAGTCCATAAGTCCTATGAGTATTTGGATGGGATTAGACAAAACCCTGGATTAGGTTTGCACCAGTGGCTACCTGGGAGCAGGTGAAGAAGTGGGGATACGTGGAGATAGGGATCAGCATTTAGGCTCCTATTCACAAACCTTCCCAGTTCAGTAAACTGAACTGACAAATGCCAAGTGGTTAGGGTTTCAAATAGTCTGGAGTAATGTATTACCCATGTATTACCATGACAGAGTCCCTGGGTAACTCAAACGGTTAAGCACTCCACTACTAGTCAAAAGACTGACAGCATCTTGATGGACAAAGTTACTGGGGCTGAGGTTAGGGACCATAGTTGCAGGGGACACCTCGGTCAGTTGGCATAACATAGTACATAAAGAAAATGTGCTACATCCTACCTTGGTGAGTAGCATCTGGGGTCTTAAAGGCTTACGTGAGGCCAGCTGAGATACATCCATTGGTCCCATCCTGGCCGGAGCAAAGGAGAATGAAGAAAACCAAAGACACAAGGAAAATATTAGTTCAAAGGGCTAATGGACCACATAAACCACAGCCTCCACCAGCCTGAGCCCCGAAGAACTAGATGGTTCCCAGCTACCACCACCAACAACTCTGACAGGGATCATAATAGAAAGTCCCAGACAGAGCTGGAGAAAAATGTAGACCAAATTCAAATTCACAAAAAACGACCCAGACTTACTGGTCTGACAGAGACTGGAGGAACCTCTGAGACTATGACCCCCAGACACCCTGCTAACGCAGAAATGAAGCCACTCCCAAAGTCCACCTTTCAGCCAAGATTAGACAGGACTATAAAACAAACAATAATACACACAAGGAACTTGCTTCTTAGTTCAGTCAAGTATATGAGACCAAATGGGCAACATGTGCCCAAAAGCAAAGATGAGAAGGCAGGAAGGGACATGAAAACTGGACGAATGTACGCGGAGAACCTGCAGTGTAAACGGAAAGGGGAGAGGATGGCTGGCTCATCAAGTCCACCTTCTACCCTTGAGAAGGTGAAAAGAGGAAGGAGAGGGTCAGATAGGGACTTTGCACAAATCACGTCTAATCACATCCTGTTGGCCAGAGGTTAGTCATATGATCGTGCCTAACTGCAAAGGATGCTGGGAAATGGTATCTTTAATTAGGAAGCCATGTTACCAGCTAAAACCTCCATCATTAAAGAAGATGATAGGAGGAGCACCTAGCAATTATGTTGTAACTAGAAATACAAAGGAGCTTATTAGTGTCTCTATTAAACTTTTCTTCATTCTCAGTCTTTGACAAAACCAGGTTAAATTTTTAATTGCTACCACTTGCCTCCCTCCCCCAAATCATTACTTCATTCACTTAAAAATATACATATTGAGCACCTACTTCTTGTCTTACTTGTATGGTACTACTTCATAGAACTTCTAGTCTAGTAGAGGAGATAGAAAATAAACAAGTAAAAGAACAAATAAATACTTAATTACAAATATTGGTAAGTCTTTTATAGGAAACAGGCTGTTATGATAAAGAATAATGGGAGGCAGGCAGGGAGCCTTCTTTAGGTTGGGAAGGAAGACCTAGGAGGAGGTGACATTTGAGCTGAGACCTGGTGGGTATGAAGGAGACAGTCATGTGAAGAGGTGGGAGTGGAGCCAGCCAGGGTAGACAGCATTTAAGAAGGCCTCAAGTGGGAAAGTATCAGTGCTCTTCAGGAAGGCACAGGCAGTTGGTGTGACAGGCATATAGGCACAAGGGAGGTGGTTCCTCACAGGTATGGGGGTATGGGGAGGGCCTGATCATGTAGGTCCTTTCCATTGCCATCAAATTGATTCCAACTCATAATGACCCTATAGGGTTTCCAAGGCTGTAATCTTTACGGAAGCAGACTGCCACATCTTTCTCCTGCTGGAGTGCCTAGTGGGTTGGAAACACCGACCTTTGGTTAGCAGCCGGGCAGTTTAACCACTTGTTACCAATTGAATTGTGTCCCCCAAAAATGTGTGTCAACTCTGCTAAGCCATGATTCCCAGTATTGTGTGGTTGTCCTCCATTTTGTGATCTATTTATCCAGTGTGTTGTAAATCCTAATCTCTATGATGCTAATGAGGCAGGATTACAGGCAGTTATGTTAATGAGTCAGGATTCAATCTATAGAATTAGGTTGTATCTTGAGTGCATCTCTTTTCAGACATAAAAGAGAGAAATGAGCAGAGAGGAGAGAAACCTCTTTCCACCAAGAAAGCACAGCCAGGAGCAGAGCATGTCCCTTTGACCTGTGGTCCCTGTGCTAAGAAACGACTAGACCAGGGGAAAATTGATGACAAGGACCTTCCCCCAGAACCAACAGAGAAAGAAAGCCTTATCCTAGAGCTGGTGCCCTGAGTTCAGACTTCTAGCCTCCTAGATTGTAAGAGAATAAATTTCTGTCTGTTAAAGCCATCCACTTGTGGTATTTCTGTTTTAGCAGCGCTAGATGACTAAGACACCACTGTACCACCAGGGCTCATTATGCAGGTCCTTAGACTCCATGAAAAGTTCAGGTTTCATTTTTTACCAATGGGAAGCCACTGGAAGGTTTTAAGCAGAGAATGGCATGATTTTATTTATGTATTTAAAAGATCTTTCTGGCTGCTGAGCAGAGAATTGATTGGAAGGCAACAAGAGCAGAAGCCGCAAGATCAGGAGCGTTTTTTAGAACCATAGATAGGAGATGATGGCCTCTTAGGTTGAAGTACTAGCAGTGGAGATGGGAAAAAGTGATGGATGAATTTAAGAATTCGATGGAGAGTTCCCTTCAAGAGTGACTTAACACTCGTTTTTCTAAACATGAGCTCCGGGGTCTAAGAGTGTTCTTTAAAACTTGTTTTTCCAGAGTGACCAAAAAAAAACTAGAGCTAATGGTCTATTGAGGTTATCGCTCTGCAGTATCATATTTGTTAATAATCTTTGGAACGGGGTAAAGTTGGAGGGAGGGCAAAGCTTAACTTCCAGAGAAAAGTAGGAAGTCTTTCCTGTTTGCATACTCCTGTTAATAAAGCCCTAATGTTTTTAATGTTTTTTACCTTCGCTCTTATGGAATCTAAAAGGAAGGTGAGATATTCGGAATCTGCTTCTCAGATCAAATAGAACAACATAATAAAGTGTTCAAAACATGGGGAAGAGCATCAAGCCTTCCCCCTTTACCAGTTGTTCATATCAAATTTCTAAATACTATTTTCCTTCTTCTCTGTTATCTAGTTCATAAATATGTACTGAGTATCTGCTACATGTTTAGACCTGGGCTCTTCCCCTTAGCAGGTAAAGAAGTATAGGACAGTTTCTGATCTCTAACAGTATATAATCTACCTGGGGCAATGAAGGAACACTCATGAAACCATCTGTGATCAAGATAAGGTGATATGAAATTCTGTATAGTTAAATACGAAGAGAGTATGGGACAGATGACAAATGCTACTGAAACTAGCATTTATGAAGTATCACTCACATGCTAGCATTTTATACTTGAAAATGTATTTAAATCTCACCACGCTCCTGCAACAACAAGGTTGGGGTTGGTGGAGAGTCATGTATGGGCTGGGGTAATCACAGAAGGGGACATGGTTGAGTGACTCAGTTTGGAGCCAGGCTTGAAAGCGGTAGAGGAGAATGAAGAAAGTGAATTTCTTAGTTTCTTAGTACTGCTGTAACAGAAATACCACAAGTGGGTGACTTTAACAAACGGAAATTTATTTTTTCACAGTTTAGAAGGCTAGAAGTTCGAATTCAGGGTGCTCACTCTAGGGGAAGGCTCTCTCTGCACTGGGGGGATATCCTTGTCTCAGCTTCTCTAGCATTCATCTCAGTGTTCCTTGGAGAGCTCCCTGTGGCATACATTATTCCCCTATTGGAGCTTGCTTCTCTGTGCCTAATCTGCTCTTTTTGTATCTCAGGTGTGAGTAGTAGGTTTAGACACCCCTAAACCTATTGGCGTTGGGTTGATTCCGACTCTCAACAACCTTATAGGACAGAGTAGAACTGCCCCATATGGTTTCCAAGGCTGTAATCTTCAGGGAAGCAGACTGCCACATTTTTCTCCCGCAGAGCAGCTGGTGGGTTCAAACTATCGACCTTTTGATTAGCAGCTGAGTGCTTAACCACTGCACCACCCGGACTCCTTGGTTTAGACACACCCTACACTTATATGACCTCATTAACATAACAAAGAAAATTCTATTCTCAAATGGGATTACATCCACAGGTATAGGGGACAGGATTCCAACACATTTTTGTGGGACACAGTTCAATCCGTAACAGTGAAAGAACCAACATAAGTAAATGCATTGACTAGTCCGTTTGGGGGGAAAAAAAACAAACCCAAACCGATTACCATCAAGTCGATTCCAATGCATAGGATGGAGGAAAGGGAAGGGGCAAAAATATACTGAGCCCTGTAATGGAGTGTGAATATGGAAAACCTTCAAACTCCAGGCAGACCCTTTAGATGTATTGTAGTCAGAAATGGCAAAATAGTGACGGCTACCGGAAGTAAAAGTAACAGTGAAAATGGTGCTCTTATTTTTAATCACCACTTAAAATGGTATAGGAAGAATTCTGAAATAGAAGGCAGAGAAGCTAGCTTGGAGGCAGGTACAGTGAGGGCTGTATTCTAGCACGCGGTGAGAGTAGAAAAATCAAATGAACATATTGACAAAGAGATTTCATAGGAATGGTTGACAGGACTTAGAAACTGATTAGGATCAGAGATATAGGAGATGGGTTCATCAAAAAAGACTCACTTTCTTCCAGCTCTGAAACTCTGGTCCTTAGAAAACGAAAAACAAAACCTGTTGTCACCATGTGTCTGTCAGTTCGTTGTACTGTGATGTCTTGGAAGACTAGGAAGAAGGACCTGCAGTCTACTTCTGAAAAAAATTGGCTAGTGAAAACATTATGAATAGCAGCAGAACATTGTCTGATACAGTGCTGGAAGATGAGACCCTCAAGTTAGAAGGCACTCAAAATACGACTGGGGAAGAGCTACCTCCTCAAAGTAGAGCTGACCTTAATGATGTGGATAGAGCCAAGCTTTTGGGACCTTCATTTACTGATGTGGTCTTTGATCTTCATCAAGTGCTTAAGTGCTTCAAGTCCTCTTTACTTTCAGCAATCAAGGTTGTGTTATATGCATATCAGGTTGTTGATGAGTCTTTCACCAATCCTGATGCCACATTCTTCTTCATGGAGTCCATCTTCTCAGAGTATTTGCTCAGCATACAGATTGAATAAGTATGGTGAAAGGATACAACCCTAATACACACCTTTCCTGATTTTAAACCACCTAGTACCCCCTTGTTGTGTTCAAAGAATGCCTCTTGGTCTAAGTACAGGTTCCTCATGAGCACAATTAAGTAGTCTGGAATTCCCATTCTTCACAATGTTATCTGTAATTTATTATGATCCACACAGTGAAATGCCTTTGCATAGGTAAACATCTTTCTGGTATTTTCTGCTTTCAGCCAAGATCCAGCTGACATCAGCAGTGATATCCCTCATTCCATGTCGTCTTCTGACTCTGGCTTGAGTTTCTGGCCATTTCCTGTTGATGTACTGATACAACCATTTTTGAAGCATCTTCAGCATAATTTTTCTTATGTGTGATATTAATGATATTGTTCGATAATTTCCACATTCTGTTGGATCACCTTTCTTTGGAATGGGCACAAATATGGATCTCTTCCAGTTGGTCGACCAGGAAGCTGTCTTCCAAATTTCTTGGCATAGATAGATGAGTGAACACCTCCAGTGCTGCATTCGTTTGTTGAAACATCTCAGTTGGTATTCCATCAGTTCCTGGAGCCTTGTTTTTCACCATTGCCTTCAGTGCAGCTTGTACTTCTTCTTTCAGTCCCAGTGGTTCTTGATCAGATGCTACCTCCTGAAATCGACCAATTCTTTTTGGTACAGTGACTCTGTGTATTCCTTCCATCTTCTTTTTCCCTGTGGAATCCTCCGGTATTGCAACTCGAGGCTTGAATTTTTTCTTCAGTTCTTTCAGCTTGAGAAATGCTGAGCGTGTTCTTCCCTTTTAGTTTTCTATCTCCAGGTGTTTGCACATTTCATTAAAATACTTTACTTTGTCTTCTTGAGCCACCCTTTGAAGTCTTTGGTTCAGCTCTTTTACTTCATCATTTCTTCCATTTGCTTTAGCTACTCTACGTTCAAGAGCAAGTTTCAGAGTTTCTTGTGACATCCATTTTGGTCTTTTCTTTCTTTCCTGTCTTTTCAATGACCTTTTGCTTTCTTCGTGTCTGATGTCCTTGATGTCATCCCACAACTTGCCTGGTCTTCGGTCATTAGTGTTCAGTGTGTCAAATCTATTCTTGAGATGGTCTCTAAATTCAGTTGGGATATACTCAAGTTTGTATTTTGGTTCTCGTGGACTTATTTTAAATTTCTTCAGCTTCAGCTTGAACTTTTTGTACCCTTAGGGTACGTATAAAGTGGTGTGCTCAGAGGCCACGCATATCATAGAATTATCATGATTGGCTCCTTGAGTGTCATTAAATGTCTGCTTTCTTCTGCACTGGGGCTATTTTGGTATAAAGTCCTGATTTAAATCATTACCCAGTGCAAACTCAATATTTTAATGCTTGAGTTCCTTGTGTTCTGGAGCTATTTACCTTGGAAAGCCCCTCTGTCCTGACTCTTCCTGGAACATAGCTTTCTACTCTTAGACCTCAACCAAATGAATTTCATGGTTCAGCAAGCCCCATGAGTAAGAATTCAAAGATTATGGTGCTCCTTGTGTTCAAAGTAAACTTGGGGGCAAGACTTGGCAGGAGGAGTTAGTGAAACCTGCCAACATCTGCTTTCAGATTCCACCTGAACACATTCAGAATACTGTCTTTGAGCACCTGATTTGCTCCAGATATGGGGTTAAGTGCCCAGAATACAAAATTGAGTAAAACACAGTCCCTGCCATCTGGCGAGGAGGCAGATAAGAAAATCAACAACTCCTTCATTTCCAAGGGCAAAGGAAGCACTGAGTGAGAGGGCAACGAAAGACTGTTACCTGCTGAAAAAGTGGCTCACACTTTGAGAGGAAAAATGGTCACATGGGTGTAAGATGTACCCACATTTTAGAAACATTGAAATGAGAAAAAATAACAAATGTTTTAGCATTTGAAGAAATATGACACAGAGTCAGTCCTGTCCCATGGTAATCCAAAGATGCCAAAATATCAAAATTTTCGGACATGAGATTTGTTTTAAACTGAGCGGTATTTTGAGCCTAACTAGTTAGATGGTTTGTTCTTTTTTTCTTTTTCCTGGATGGACCAGTTCACTAAGCACTGGGACCATTTAATACAAATAAGGGGAGAATCTTTATCCTTAGGAATAAAGGGATAGCAAAGGCCATGCATGTGACATTGAAAGAAAGGAAATACTCAGCACTGAAAAAAAAATGATTTGGAAGTTGAGAATAATGATAACAGAAAGCTGGTTACCTGGAGTTACTGGAGGGTATACAGCATTGGGGAATGGTGGCAGCCAGGTTGTGAGTAGAATTTAGCTCATGGTGGTATGAGGTCCCTGTGTCTCTCTGCTACCTTCTCTCTTTTATATCTCAAAAGAGATTGATTTAAGACACAGCCTAATCTTGTAGATTGAATCCTGCCTCATTTACATGAATGCTGCTAATCCCACCTCATTAACATCATAGAGATAGGATTTACAACATATAGGAAAATCATGTCAGATAACAAAATGGTGAACAGTCACACAGTACTGGGAATCATGGACTAGCCAAGTTGACACACATTTTTTTGGGGGACAAAATTCAACCCATAACAGAGGGTAAAGAGTGAAAAGTGTGAATCCTCTCCATTTGGTCTCCCAGCATATGATAGGACAGATCCCAGCAACTTTCTGAGATCTTGGGCCAACAAGAAGCCAGGAGATGGTGCCCTTTGCACAATACAAAGGTAGAAGTGGTTGATGAAACTGCACCACCCTTGGGTGTTATCTATTGCTGCTGTAACAGAAATGCCTCAAGTGGGTGGCTTTATTTATTTATTTTATTGTTGTAGTTTATATTTCAAGTTAGTCTCCCATATAAAATTTATACATACATTGTTATGTGACCCTAATTGCTCTCCCCATACTGTGACAGCACACGCCTCCTTTCCACCCCTGATTGCCCATGACCATTCAACCAGCTCCTAACTCTCTCTGCCTTCCGATCTCACCTCTGGACAGAAGCTGCCCATTTAGTCTCTTGTATCTACTTGAGCTAAGAGGCACACTCCTCACGAGTATCACTTTATGTCCCACAGTCCAGTCCACTCCCTGTCTGAAGAGTTGGCCTTGGAAATTGTTTTAGTTCTGGGCTGATAGAGAATCTGGGGGCCATGCTTTCCAGGGTTCCTCCAGTCTCAGACCATTAAGTCTGGTCTACTTACTAGAATTTGAGTTCTGTACCCCACCTTTCTTCTGCTCCATCAGGGACTTTGTTGTGTTCTCTGTCAGGGCAGTCATTGGTGGTAGCCGGGCACCATCTAGTTCTTCTGGTCTCAGGCTGATGAAGTCTCTGGTATATGTGGCCCTTTCTGTCCCTTGGGCTAATGCTTTCCTTGTGTCTTTGGTGTTCTTTGTTCTCCTTTACTCCAGGTGGTTGGGACCAGTTGATGCATCTTAGATGGCTGATTGCAAGCTTTTAAGACCCCAGATGCCACCTACCAAAGTAGGATGCAGAACATTTTAATAGGCTTTGTTATGCCAGTTTACCTAGATGTCCCCTGAAAACATGGTCCCCAGCCCCCTGCCCCTGCTACTCTGTCCCTCAAAGTGTTTGTATTCAGGAAACTTGTTAGCTTTGGTTTAGTCCAGTTGTGCTGACTTCCCCTGTAGTGTGTGCTGTCCTTCCCTTCACCTAAGATAATTCTTTTCTACTATCTAGTTAGCAAATAACCCTCACCCTCCCTCCCCACCCTCGTAACCATCAAAGAATGTTTTCTTCTGTGTTTAAACCTTTTCTTGAGTTCTTATAATGGTGGTCTTACACAATATTTGTCCTTCTGTGACTGACTAAATTCACTTAGCATAATGCCCTCCAGATTCCTCCACATTATAAGATGTTTCATGGCTTCATTGTTGTTCTTTATCATAGCATAGTATTCCATTGTGTGGATATACCATAATTGGTTTATCCATTTGTCCATTGGTGGGTGCCTAAGTTGTTTCCATCTTTTTGCTATTGTGAACAGTGCTACAGTGAACATGGGTGTGCATATATCTATTCATGTGATGGCTCTTATTTCTTTAGGATGTATTCCAAGGAGCAGGATAGCTGGATCATATGGTACTTCTATTTCTAGCTTTTTAAGGAAGCACCAAATAGATTTCCAATGTGGTTGTACCATTTTACATTCCCACCAACAGTGTATAAGTGTTCTAGTCTCTCCACAACCTCTCCAGCATTTATTATTTTGTATTTTTCAGATTAATGCTAGCCTTGTTGGGGTGAGATGATATCTCACTGTAGTTTTGATCTGCATTTCTCTAGTGGCTAATGATCATGAGCATTTATTCATGTGTCTGTTATATCTTCTTTGGCGAAGTGCCTGTTCATATACTTTGCCCATTTTTTAATTGGATTATTTATCTTTCTGTTGTTGAGGTGTTGCAGTATCCTGTAGATTTTAAAGATTGGAACCTTGTCAGATATGTCATAGCCAAAAATTTTTTTCCCAGTCTGTAGGTTCTCTTTGTACTCTTTTGATGAAGTCTTTTGAAGAGTGTAAGTGTTTGATTTTTAGGAACTCCCAGTCATCTAGTTTCTCTTCTGGTGTTTGTGCATTGTTACTTACGGTTAGTATACTATTCATGCCATGTATTAGAGCTTCTAGCGTTCTCCCTGTTTTTTCTTCTATGCTCTTTATCATTTTAGATTTTATATTTTGGTCTCCGATCCATTTTGAGTTAGTTTTTCTGTATGGTGTGAGGTATGGGTCCTGTTTCATTTTTTTGCAGATGGATATCCAGTTATGCCAGCACCATTTGTTAAAGAGACTGTCTTTTCCCAATTCACGGATTTTGGGCCTTTGTCAAATATCAGCTACTCATAGGTGGATGAATTTATGTCTGGATTCTCAATTCCAGACCCTGTTCCATTGGTCTATGTATCTGTTGTTGTACTAGTACCAGGCTGTTTTGACTACCATGGCAGTATAATAGGTTCTAAAATCAGGTAGTGTGAGGCCTTCCACTTTGTTCTTCTTCCTGAGTAATGCTTTACTTATCCATGGCCTCTTCTCAAGTGGGTGGCTTTAACAAACAGAGTTTAGGAGGCTAGAAGTCTAAAAGGGTACAGGCTCTAGGGAAAGGCTTTCTCTCTTTGTTGGCTGTGGAGGAATGTCCTTGTCTCTTTGCAGCTTCTGTTTCTTGGTTCCTTCAAGATCTCATGTGGTGTGACATCTGTCTTCCCCCATCTCTGCTTTCTTGTGGTTTGCTCTTTTATATCTCATAAGAGATTTAAGACGCACCCTATGCTAATACGGCTTAATTAACATAACAAAGAAAACTCTCCCCAAATGAAATTATAATCACAGCTATAGTAGGATTTACAACATATTTTTGGAGGACACAATTCAATCCATAACAGGTGGCTTGCTCAAAGTTGCATTCATCTGTTTGGGTGTAGTTGCAATGTATCATGTAGTAGCCCAAAGCCTAGAGTATTGGTCTCAGCCATCTGATTCTCTGCTCATGGTGGGAGTTAAATGAGATGCTTAATTCCCACCCCTCTGGGAGGCTTCCTCACCCAACTTCCCTATACTCTGCATCCCCCAACTAGATTCATGGTTCACATAACATTATATATGTAAATGATAAAAATATTATTGTAACTAATACAAATAACATTTTATTCACAACAGTCCATTCTTGTAAAAGTATTTCCACAGCATGCCCAAAATAAACTGTTGTGGGAGGTAAAGCGAAGAGAAGACTTCTGCCAAATTAAAGATCATTTCCCAAACCCCTCTCCATCTCACCCTACTTGCTCCCTATTGATAGCTTTGATTTTCCTTCTTTCAGGTGGAATGTGTCCTTGGGACATCTTTGTATAACCCCATCCTGAAAGAAGCTCTGCGATGTGTTCATTGTGAGTTTGTGTGAAGCCAGTTGCACTCTTCCCAAGAAATAGCTTGCTATGAGAACTGAGATGGAAGAGCTGGCACCAGCAGAAGACGAGAGCCAACTCCCAAGCCCCCACCACGGCTCTCTGAGGAAGGCTGTGGCTGCCGCCTTGGCCCTGGATGGAGAATCCATGACGGGTCAAAGGAAAAAGAAAAAGAAAGAGTCCTGCCCAGAATCTATCATCATCTACCGGTCAGATAATGAGAAAATGGATGAGGAGCTAGGGGAATTGGAAGGTGGAGAGCAACCTAAAGAGGAGGAGGGAGATGATTTCCTAGACTACCCATTGGATGATGGTGAGTCTCCTTGTGGCCTTGAGTTTATGGCCATGGGAAAGAAACCAAATGAGAATTCCCCTGAAGACAGCCAGGCATTTGCTCGCTGATATGTTTCTTTTTGTTTTTTTTTTTTTCATTCAAACAAAAAGTCTCACATATTTATTACTAAACCAACATGTTAATGTGGAAGCATAAAAACAAAGGAAGAAACCAGAATTTCCCTAATACAACACATCCAATTGTTCAGATAGTGGTGAAATTTTTGACTTGATATGGTAAAATGCTAGTGAACTTGATAGAGCATAAAATATGTGTGCCATCACATGTGCGACTCTTTAGAGACACAGCTTGGTTTTTCTCCAGTGTCTCCTCTTGGAGTTGTACCCGATTTTATTACCAGTTACCATTCTAATCCATTGAGGAATGGGGTGATTCTGCTTTTGTTTCCTGACTAGGAATCTCTTGACCCTGAAAATCTTGTGAGATGACTTGGCAAGGATGGAAGTGCGTGGTATACACCAAGATGGTCGAGAAAGGGAAAGAGCAATCTGTTTCTTCTTGTTGATATATTTATTCTCACAGTGTTGCATGGTCTTCACTCAACAATTTGACTAGTATCTACCGAGCACCTATTACATTCTGTGCTAGGTGATAAGCAGATCCTTGCCCTTTCTGAGCTCCTAGGGTAATGGAAGAGGCTTATTTATGCACAAAAATAAGTAATACAAGCAAACTATGCTGATTACTTAATACATGTAAAAAAGAGAAAGAACAATAGCTACTTTAATAATCGGGAAAATGTGAATTATAACAACGAGATGTTAGGATTTCCACAATAATTAAAATATGATAACATCAGTATGAGGAAATGAATATACTCCCATACACTTTAAGTGGAAATGGAAGCCACTTCAACCACTTTGTAGGGAAATTTATCAGTTTTTATTAAAATTCAGAAATCTATGCCCACGTGCATAAGGCGGCATGTATAAGAATATTTGTTGGACTTCCGAAAACATGGTGTTATAGTCAGAAGCACCACGCCATCTCTCCACAGCAAAGATCCGAAAAACTAAGTCAAACAGAGTCACACATCAATCCTGAAACCCTAAGCATCGAATGAAGAGATAAAGAACTCAGCCAAGCACCGAATGGAATAAGAAACTGACCAAGAACAGAGAGTGAGGAGAGATACATGCAGAGGTCCCCTATCAGCTACCACAGCATGGATCCGCCATTTTGGACTCCTATCGGAGATCAGTGAACAGGGGGTACGAGAAAGCAGCTTCACAGAGCTTCCAGCAGGAGACAGGACAACCAGTAACCAGTGATATAGGTTTTCGCATCCCCCACCCTTCTTCACCCACTTAGCCTCCTCTGCTTCCTGCAGGCACAGTCTCTTGGCGGGGAAGCACCACCTTCACCCCAGTGTCATTTGGATTCCACCCGCCCACACTAGCCAGCTCCCTGAGTGCCTTTTGTTGGCTGCTGGTGTTGCTTTTTTCTGCTTTTTAGATTTCTTCCTTACCTCTCACCACCTCCCCATCCTTTGTCTCAAATACCTGGCTCTGTGTGCCATCTTTGCTTCTTCCTGAAAGGCTGCAAAATACCGCTCAACTGTGAAACTGCTTCCCGGCCTCTACCACCACGCTGGTGGGACCCCCAGGGCTTTTTGTTTGTTTGCTCTCATTTGTTCTGTTTTGATTTGTTTGTTTGTTTTCTTTTTCTTTTCTCAGCTTGGGAGCTCCTTCTAGCTGGGCAGTACCATGCAGCTTGGAAGCTACTCCCTTACTCTGCGCAGACACATAGGGACATCCCTGGGGGCTTTTCTTTTTTCTTTTTTTTTTTTGGTTTTGGTTTTAGGGTCTTTTTTTTTTGCTTGTTTCTTTGTTTTGTTTTCTTCTCTCTCTTATTCCCTTTTTGTCTTTCTTCATTTCCAGTTTCTCAATTTATTCATTTTTTTCTTTTACCCTTTTTGGTTTCTTTTTTAATATTTGTTTTTCCCCATTTCTCAGTCTCTCATCTCTCCACTTCAATAGGAAGCTCCCTTAGCACTCTTTTCTGTTTGTGTGTATGTTTTGGGCTCCTGTTTCTCTCTCCTCTCTCTCATCTTTCCCATACCCATCTTAGCTCCACACATCACAATCTACCCCCTCCTTCCTGGCTACCTGCACCATGCATTGAACATCACACTCCCAAGCAGCACAGGCACAGCCTACTGGAACTTGCCCTGCACTGATTTCCGGTCCACACTGTCAGCCCTGGTACTGTCAGCCACAAACAACCCATCCCAGCAACTCCCCTTCAGCTGGACCTGCCCTGCTGTACCATACCTGAGTGACTGACCCTGCCCATTGGAGAAGGAAGTGAAAAGTATCATGCCCACAGACGAGCAAACAACAAAGAACACGCAGCCCGCCTGCTCAGACATGACCATATAAAACAAAAAAGCAGGATGAAACAAACAAATCTACAATCAATAAAAGAGGAAAATAACCACTGACTGCCCAGAAGACAGCAGACAATATCAAAACACAAAAACAGGACAGGATGTTCCCTGTAGGTGTCCAAAATAAAACACCAGATGACCTTCCAGTAGAAGAAAAGGCACTAGACCTAACTTATAGGGAATTCAAATCTCTAATACTCAGAATTATCCAAGAGTTGAAGCAAAAAGCAGACAAAAATGAGGAAAAAATAGACAAATTCAGGGAAAATACAGACAAAAAAATGGAAGAATTCAAGAAAATAATACAGGAACAAAATGCTAAAATAAATTCACAACTAGAAATCATACAAAAACAACAATTAGAAATCCAAAGATAAACAACAAGATTTCAGAAATGGATAGTGTCATAGAAGGGCTGAGGAGCAGGTTTGAAATGATGGAAGATAGGATCAGCAAAATTAAAGACAAACACTTAGATACAACTCTGTTTGAGGAAAAATCAGAAAAAATGAAGAAAAATGAAGAGACCCTGAGAATTATGTGGGATACAATCAAAAGCAAAAATGTACAAGTGATGGGAGTTCCAGAACAGGGGGAGAAAACAGAAAACACAGAGAGGATCATTCAAGAATTGCTGACAGAAAACTTTCCCAATATCATGAAAGATGAAAAGCTTACCAACCAAGAAGCTCAACGAACCCCATATAGGATAGACCCCAAAAGAAAATCACTAAGGCATATCATAATCACACTTGCCAAAACCAAAGACAAACAAATCCTGAGAGCAGCTTGAGAAAAACAACAAGTCACATACAGAGGAGAAACAATAAGACTAAGCTTGGATTATTTGGCAGAAACCATGCAGGTAAGAATGCAATGGGATGACATACATAAAACCTTGCAAGAAAAAAATTGCCAGCCAAGAATAATATACCCTGCAAAACTCTCATTCAAATATGATGGTGAAATTATGTCATTTCCAGATAAACAGAAATTAAGGGACTATGTAAAAACCAAACCAGACTTACAAGACTTATTAAAGGGAGTCCTTCAATCTGAGAACAAACAACATCAGACCACAGGCTGAATATAAGACAGAGGATTGTACTAGCCAGATACCAACCTAGGAAATGAACTCTTAAGGACTATGTAAAACCAAAAGAATTACAACAGGGAACCAGAGAGGTTAATCTGTAAGTGACAACAGCATCAGAACAATAAAAGAGGGAATAAACGGTGTAGGTATAGAACTTTCTAATGGAGAGGAAGGCAAGGCGATACCAAGTAAGAATAGACTGGTTCAAATCTAGGAAGATAAGGGTAGATTTCCAGGTAACCACAAAAAAAGTTAACAAACCTACTCATCAAAAGAAAGAAGAAAAACATAAAGTCTCAGTAAAAACAAAACCTACAAAAACAAAAGAAATGAAAAAAAAAAACCACAAACAAAAGGAACTCAGCTCAGGAGAGTAAGAGGAACAAAGAAAACGTCAGCACCACCAAAAAAAGCACTACAAAATGCAATCCCACTTCTAGGAATATATCCTAGAGAAATAAGAGCTGTCACGTGAATAGAGATATGCACACCCATATTCATTGCAGCACCGTTCACAGTAGCAAAAGGATAGACACAACCTAGATGCTCATCAACAGATGAATGGATAAAGAAACTATGGTACATACATGCAGTGGCGTATTATACAAAGATAAAGAACAATGATGAATCTGTGAAGCATCTCAGAACATGGATGAAACTGGAGGACATTATGCCGAGTGAAATAAGTCAATCACAAAAGGACAAATATTATATGAGACCTCTACTGTAAAAACTCATGTAAAAGTTTACACACAAAAAGAAACAATCTACCCCGAGAGTATGGCCCCCAGACACCCTTTTAGCTCAGTGGTGAAGTCACTCTCAAAGTTCACTGTTCGTTGGGGGATTGGACAGCCTCATAAAACAAAATGGGACTAATGAGGCACAACAGTCCAAGGACAAGGACTAGTAGGCAGGAGCGGACAAGAAAGCTGGTGAATGAGAAACTATTTGTTCTGCAAACCTTCATCTAAGATACCAAAAAAAAAAGAATCATCTATGTGAGATCAAATTGACAACAGCAACTCAAAAGGTTTGATGGGAAGCCTAGGGGGCAGTGAGTTGAAGATAATGGTGATGGAATACTTTGGGAAAGGATAGAATAGCAGCACAACTGGAAGAATGTAATTGATGTCACTGAATTGTACATGTAGAAACTTTTGAAATGGTGTAACTTTGGCTATGTATATTTTCACAATGTCATAAAACAATATGTGTACTGACTGTTTAATGAGAAACTATTTGTTCTGTAAACCTTCGTCTAAAGTACAATAAAAAAAAAAAAAAAAAAAAACCCTGTTGGGTTTTGATTGGACTTAAATTGAATTAACATATTGATTAGTAGTAAACTGACATCTTCATGATTTAGGTGTTTTTTCCATCAATATATAATTATTTATTCAAGTTTTCTTTTATGTCCTATAATGATCTTTTATAGCTTTTCTTCATAGAAGTCTTGTTACTTTCATTTTTTCCTCATCTATTGTGAACGGACTCATTTTTAACACTTTTTTTCTAATTTATTGTATTTGGATTATCATGTAGGTACAATACCTGTTCTACAGAAGGCCCTCGATAATGGTAGCACTAATTATTATTATCGTTAATGTTACATTTTTTTGTTGAAATGCCATCTGTTTTCCCAAGGAGTTTGACACTGATTGTGTCACAAAGATTTGTTTCTCTGTATATCCCAAACAAACTAAAACAAACACACAACACCCCCCGGGGAAAAAAAAAAAGAATGTTTGTTGCTGCTAAAGAAATTGTGGAGTGTGCCAGTTAAGGATTACTGTGCAACAATAGACAGGTAAGATAGATCTATTTGTATAGACGGATGGATCTTTGAGACATATGCCCACAGTGGGGAAGAGAGGCAATGTCCCAGGTTCCATAGAGCTTACCTTCTAGTCAGGGGAAGTCAGACAGTAAACAAGTCACAAATAAAGATAATTTCGGTAGCAGTGGTGAATGTTACAAAGAAAATAAAACCATGGTGATTGTGAAGGGTCATGGGGGCAGGGGGAGATTGGATGGTCATGGAAGGCCTCTCTGAGGAAGTGATGTTTGAGCTTATCCAAATGATATGAAGGAACCAGTCATGAAGAGATCTTGGCAGAACATTTCCAGAAGGGGGAGCAGCACAAGTGAAGACCCGGGGGTGGGAGTAACATTGGCATGTTTAGGAATGGAATTATTTCTGTGTGACTAGAGTGTAGGCAGCCCTAGTGCTGCAATGGTTAAGCGCTCAGCTGCTAATTGAAAGGTCAGTGGTTGAAACCCACCAGCCGCTCCACAAGAGAGAAGACCTGGCCATCTGCTTCTATAAAGATTATAGCCTAGGAAACCCTACGGGGCAGTCCTACTGTGTCCTATAGGGTCACTGTGAGTCGGAATCAACTTGATGGCATACAGCAACAGTGTGTAGGCAACAAGGAGAGAATGGTGAAAGGAAGTCTGAAAGGTAGTCAGTGTTTGGGCCTTGTTGATCATGGTAAGGAGTTTGGAACTTGTTACAAGTGTAAGGGAAAGTTAATGGAGGACTTTTAAGCAGAGGAGAGACTCATTTACATTTGTAGAAAGATCCCTCTGCCTTCTCTATGAAGAATGGATTACAAGGGGTAAGAGTGGAAGCTGATGGAAGACTCCAGCCACAATAGCATGAATGTAGAAGCTTGGACTAGAGTTATAGCAAGGAAGATAGCTAGAGAAGAATGGATGGATTCAGAGTGTAATTTAGAACTTGCTGATGGATTGGAGGTTGGGGGTGCAGAAAACAGAAGAATCAATGATGACTCCTGGGTTTTTGACATGAGCAATGGAGAGGATAGATGGTGGTGTCATTTACTGAGGTGAGTGAGCCTGTGAAGCTGTTAGGTGTTTGGGGAACTGTATAACCTTTATATCTGGGCAGTCAGAGACCCTGCTACTATCTTGGGCCCTGCTCTTTAGATGGCTCGGCTCTTTAGATGGCTCCACTCTAGCCCTTTTCTAACCATGGGGCAAGTGTTTACAGGCCCAGGGGACCTGCCTGTCTAGAGCCTATACAGTCTCCTACCCCAACACATACAACTTCTAGACCACATTTTTACATGCCAATGACCATGGAATTCCCTGCCTCAGTATCTCCAGCTTCACTTCCAGAGTGGCCAAAGAATGGCTGTTTGGTCGTGGTGGTGGGTGTGTATGTGTGTGAGTGGACAGTGTCTGGATATGTCAGTTAAAATGTCCACAGGCCTGTGTGGAGGTCCCCTCTCAGGAAAGCATAGAGATAGACATGAGAAGAGAAGAGGGGTGGGCTGTCCATCAGGAGCTTCCAGTTGAACTCCTGGCCTGGCTCCATGATGTGTGTGCATGTTGTATGTATGTATGTATATACATGTGCATATGTGTATGGTTATGGACGTATAAATGCCTACATACATACAGTATATATGGTATATAATGCCCACACATTATAATCTTCACGCACAATAGATGATATTCATGAACAATATTTTCACTGCACTTGTAAACTAGACGTAAAATCAATATAAAATGGTGTCCTTAGTATAAAATGAGGATGTGGATGCTTTGATCAGTTGGAAGTTGGCCCTCACACCCCTCCATATCATGGAGATCCTGCCAAGCTAGAGGCCCAAAAAGATAGAGGACATGAAAAACAAATTTAACCTGGGTCACAATTTTTTCAGAGGCCAGATGTGTGAAAGTTCACTGTGGGAGAAATAATACCAGTGGCCGCCCTCCCGAGGGAGGCCCGTTCAGTCAATCATTAAATCACTGACTTCTGTTCAGCACTGTGCCAGATGTTGTGAAAACAGACATCAGGGGACAACACTGACCAAATGTTCTCTTTTCTGATCTTGGACTTTCACCTCCTTTTTGCCCCATAGGTATGTGGAACATGCCTTTGGACAGTCGCTATGTCACGTTAACTGGGACCATCACACGAGGGAAGAAAAAGGGTCAGATGGTGGACATCCATGTCACATTGACAGAGAAAGAGTTGCAGGAATTGACCAAGCCTAAAGAATCAGCAAGGGAAATAACACCCGAAGGAAGAAAGGTCTGCCAGATGGGAGCAGATCGTGGGCCACATGTGGTCCTCTGGACTCTGGTCTGCCTGCCTGTGGTTTTTGTCCTGTCTTTCATTGTCTCTTTCTACTATGGCACCATCACTTGGTATAATATCTTCCTTGTGTACAATGAGGAGAGGACCTTCTGGCATAAGATTTCATATTGCCCCTGCCTCATTCTCTTCTATCCAGTGCTCATCATGGCCATGGCCTCTTCCGTGGGCCTCTATGCCGCTGTGGTGCAGCTCTCCTGGTCCTGGGAAGCATGGTGGCAAGCTGCTCGGGACATGGAGAAAGGCTTCTATGGTTGGCTCTGCAGCAAGCTGGGCTTGGAAGACTGCTCTCCCTACAGCATTGTGGAGCTGCTTGAATCTGACAATATTTCAGGCAATCTCTCCAACAAGGACCCTATACAGGAGGTAGAAACCTCCACTGTCTAAACTCTAAACAATTTACTTCCTTCTCTGGCCCCTGTAGTCTCTATATCATCTTCCAATTCCAGAGGATTCTTTCTTTAAATTCTCTCTCCCTCCCCCACCTCAACAGTTCTTCTGGAAAATCCTAGACAACATCAGTCTGTCCCACCATCTTGATGATTCTAGGAGGGCAGGAAACTGAAAAGCAACTCATGCCAAAGCAGTCTACCTGAGGGACAATCTCCTCTTCTTCCCTGCCTTAAAGTGGCAATTTATCTGAGACAGGGAGCTCAGTAGTGTCAGTTCAGGAGCTTGGAGGTGTTCCTGGTGCCTGGAACCCAGAAGAGTATGTGACCAACGTGGTGGGGGAATAAGGAGGCTCGGGGAGACCACAGCCACCAATGAGATAATAAAGATGGAGTGGAACATTTAAGAAGCAGGGCTGCCACGGTATAGTAGAATGTAAAGACTTGTGTCATTGAGATTTAAATTTAGCTGCATATTATTAAGACCCTAAAATACCAGTGGTTTAACCAAGACAGTTTATTTCTCTCTCATATGGAAGACTGGAGGCAGAACATCGGGGACCGTATGAAGTGATCAGGGCCCAAGCCTGCTTCCACTCCATTATCGTCCTTACCCTTGATGTTCCAGATGCTGACTGCATCTCCACTCATCACATCCATGTTTCTGGCAGCAGAATAGAGGACGGAGAAGGAAGAACACACCCTTCCCTTTTAAGGAGACTTCCCAGAAGTTCCACTCAACAGTGCTTCTTATATCTTTTTGGCCAGACCTTAGTCACATGGTCTTAGGTGCAAGAGAGGCTGGGAAATACAGTCTTTTGGCTGGGCAGCTATATTCCTGGCTAAATATTGGGATTATGCTAATTTGAGAAAAATGGCTATTTTGGTAGACATAAGAGTGTCTGTCTCACTATGGTTATTTAAATAGGTTTAGAATTCCAGACTTGATATATTTTATTTATTTAGGCCAGAACCTTACACAGAGAAAACTTACACGTAACATAAATATTAGCTAAGAAGCACCTTGTGTACTTTGCAATTAAACTTTCTGTAGTGTCATGTGGTTTCAGGTTTATTTTTTTGGGAAGAGATGATGGACAGGAGAGGACAATTATATAATAGTAGCCCAACTCTTTTCCTGGTGGTAGAGGTGGGATGGTGATGGTGATACTTAATCTAATCTACAGATTAAAGCCTGTGAAGGGAGGAATTGCCTTTGCCAAACTCCCCACCCCCAACAAGGATTAGTAATACTAAACACAGTGAAGCCAGATTTAGTGTTCTGTTGTTTGGTGCAACCTCACTCAAAACCTGACTTACTCAGATCTTTACAGAATTTAACCATAAACATGATTTTTTCCTGTGCTGTGAGGTTGGTATCTTTCTGACTCCTAGAGGATTATAGTCCAGCTGGTGCTCATTGCTTGGTCATGTTTCAGAAATAAACTGTTGGAAGAACTGCTATGAGTCAAACCAGAGGGGTCAGCCATGCTCCCCCACACCAGGCAGGGACATTCTCTAATGTGTGATGCTGGACTCTACCTTCCAAGGAAATTTTTTTTTTTTTTGAACAATTATTACTTTCACAAGAAAAAAAAAAAAACCCAGCATTTTTGAAGATAACCTTGGTGCTCTCTGGTGCTTTCACAGAGACATGAAAATTTAATGAAGACAAAGAAAATAAAAATAAAATCTGATTCACATCTGCTCACTTTATCTTTGAGGCTCTCCAAAATTGCTTTGAAAGCTATTAGTTTGCAGAAAAAAAAGTGAGTGTGGTGGCTGTCTTATATGTGTGTAATGATAGTAATATGATACGTACCCTAATGTCTTGACACTTTCCATGGACCCCTAATTTTACTGGGATACCATTTTGGTGGACTGTTTTCACAAATCACATATTTACTTAAGCCCACATTAGAAAGCTGTAACCAGATTTGTCACATTTTCCTGGGGATGTGGAAATCCATGGTCAAAGCCAAAAAATCGTCATGATTAGGACACGGGTAAGATGAGGCCATGGTGGAATGGAAGGTGGTGGGATGGAGGGTGAGACTAGGCACAAAGGATATCTAGATGAAGTCGACATGGCCCTCTTGTCACTAGTTGGGCTCGCCATCTAGTGGAAGAAAATAGGTTTGTAAATTAATTTCAAAAGGGCTCTAATGGAGATATACAAAGCCTAGAGGAATGGACATGAAAGCAATGTCAATGTATTTGAATGGAGGCAATCCAATTTTTGCTCTTAGCGAACACCTAGTGAACCTTAGAGAAAAAACTGGAGTTAAATACCATACGTGAGCAATTCTGTTAGTTCATAGTTACCTAATCTTCATGATGAATATCAAGAAGGAAGACTACATTTTCTAATTGCTTAGTAGACATAATATCCTGAGTTGAATAAACCACACATTTGACCCAGTGTGATGATACTTATGATTCCAAGACAACTTGTCTATTTATATTAGATAGTACCCTTCATTTCAGTTCATGTCCAAGGGAAACAAAACCCCTATTCTCCATGACTTCCTATAAAACAAGATTATAAATCTTAGAAAGAACTAATTTCAGATGTCTTGAAAGTTTCATCCTGCCACTTTGGAATGGCCACCTAGGGCTTAGTAAACAAGATTGTTGTTGTCATTAGGTCCTGTCAAGTTGGTGCCGACTCATAGCGACAGAGTAGAACTGCCCCATAGGGCTTCCAAGGAGCAGCTGGTGGATTTGAACTGCCAACCTCTGGGTTAGCAGCCGAACTCTTAACCACTACGCCACCAGGGCTCTGTTAAACAAGATTAGTGGTCAACATAAGACATTTTCTCTTCCTCAACTTTATTTCTCTTACATGAATACAAACCATTTACATGGAATTTTTTTTAAATGGTATTTGATGTGAAGTGGTGGAATATGGTACCATCGCTACTCACATCTCTTTGGGATATAAACCTCAATTTCATATTTGTACACTGTTAAGGATTTTAACTAATTTTCCCAATTGCCCGTATAACCAGTTACAGCTTGCTGTCAGAGAACACAGCCTCTGCATTTTTATTTTGTATAATGCTTACGAAGTCATTGCTCCTGTAGTTCACTCTCAGAGTGATGTTAAACACATTCCAGTAACTGAAATTATAATTTCAAAATAAAGTTCTTTACTTGCCTTTATTCCAACTACTCTGAAGCGGATGCATAATCTACACTATAGCAATACTTAAAAAAAAAAAAAAAAAAAAACCCTTGTTTCAGTTATTGCTGTGTAACAAGCTACCCCAAAACTTAGTGGCTTAACATAACTATTGATTTACTTGCTCACAATTCTGCGATTTGGGCAGAGCTTGGGGGAGATGTTCTAGAGAAACGACTCGTCTCTGCTCAATGTCTTTAATGCTGAGACAGCTCCTACTGGGCTGGAGGATCACTCCCAAGATGGCCTCAAGGCTGCCAAGTTGGTGCTGGCTACTATCTAGGCGTACTCTGTGCTCAGTGATCCTCCATGTGGCCTCTCTTCATGTGGTTAGGTTGGGCTTTCCTAGAATGGCAATCTCATGGTACATTCATACATGGGGCTGGTTTCCCCCAGAGAGCAAAAGCTAAATCTACCAGGCATTCTGAAGGCTTTGGTCCAGAATTGGCCATGTTTTGCTGGTAAAAGTAGGTCACAAGGCCAGCCCGGACTCAAGGGGAAGCGACAACACAAGGCTGTGAATTCTGGTAGCCACGGCTCATTGGGAACCACCAAAGTAAGAGTCTGACATTCCTCTATTCCTGTCCCATCCATTTCCCTCATATGCCACAGTGGCTCCCGCATCTCTCTCTACCTAAAATCCCTCCCCCTGGCCATGGCCCATCAACCTCTTGTGCTCTCCTTTCCCCTTTTCAACTAATTCTGTATCATCAGTTAGCTGCCATTTTAGTTAATGTGCTTGGCTGCTAATCTGAAGGTTGGAGATTCAAGTCCACCCATGGGTGCCCTGGAAGAAAGGCCTGGCGATCTACTTCTAAAAATTAGCCATTGAAAACCCTGTGGAGCACAGTTCAACTCTGACACACATGGGGTCTGCCATGAGTTGGAGGGCAACTGGTTTCAGCTTAGTTCCCACTTTTCCCAGTTTCAATTTCCAAGAGGGAGAAAATCTGATTGGATTTTTTTTTTTTCAGTTTAGTCAAAAGTTTGTGGACGCTCTACAGGTTGCTGCACCCTTTGTTCAGTCACCTGTGAACTTGTACGTCATTTGGCAATAGCTGTTTTTGTGAAGCGTCCAGCTTGAGCCCATCACCCTCAAAGGGGTGGGCCTGCAGGTGGGTCAATTTCCTTTGAAAAGAGGTGGTGAGCACGTTCAAAGGCTAGAGCAAACCCGTTGCGAAATAGATTCCGACTTATAGCGACCCTATAAGACGAAGTGGAACTGCTCCATAGGGTTTCCAAGGAGCAGCTGGTGGATTTGAACTGCCCTCCTTTGGGTTAACGGCCAAGCTCTTAACCACTACCTACGTCGGGCACTGTGATTGATAGCTGCCATTCCTAGAACATCTACTTAGGCTGGTCTTCTGAATTAAACTTCACCTTCCCGCTTCCAAGCTAGAGCCCCTCCAACTTATTGGAAGCTCCTTAGCAGATAGTTCCCCTCCTCCAGGTTTCTCTATATGCCATTTCCTCTGCAAAGAATGCCCCTCCCACTTTTGTTTGCCTGTCTTATTCTTCCTTCAGGACTTGGTTCTGTGGTCACCACATTTGTGAAGTCTTTCATTATCCCCCATTTTACAGAACGAACTGAGACTTAGGTGGCTTTCTGGATTCATACTCAAGTAGATCTAACTAACTCCAGAGCTCTAGCATAGAACGCCTTCGGCGCCTCCCCGAAAAAGAGCAAAAAGGAAGTGAATCCGGCGGAGTAGTTGAGTGGAGGGAATCTGCGCATGCTCAGAGCTCTGAACCCTGGTTTCCCCCGCCCCTTCCAGGCTCAGCTGTAACTGGCCCGTACCATGGCGGCCCGGCTCGGAGTTCTCCGGAACTGAGTTGCGGCATTGCAGGTTCCCTCCCGGAAGATGAAGCCGAGGCTGCGGGGAACCGGCAACATGGCACCGCCCGGGAATAAGGTAGAGAGAGCTGTCGTCTTGGGCCTTGCCCATGCCCGGGATTCAGAGAGAGCTTTGGGGGCAGGAAGCGTGGGGTCACGGTGGTGATAAGAAGTAGGGAGAGAGGGGAGAGTCTTGGTGGTGGGCTGGGTCAAGAGGGCCTGGACAGAAGGATGCTCTATAAGAAGAGCTGTGGAATTTTAAATCCGAAGACCTGAATTTGAGCCTCGCCCATTCTCCTTCTCTTTCCTGTCACGCACTACTCCCACGCACTCCCCCTCATCCCATTTCCCTCCTCTTCCGGCTACCTCCCTCTTCGTCCTCCCCCTTCATTCCCACTCCACTTTCTAACCCACATTCTCCATTACTTATCAGACCGGGCTTTTCAATCTGTATGAGAATGGAACTTATCACGATAATAAGCACCTATCCCACAGGCTTGTAAAACTTTAGAGAGGGGCTTTCTGTGAGTAAAAGAACTTGAAATGTAAAGCGTCATATATCTACCTTAATCATAATTTAATATCTTTCAGTTATTGAAAGCTTACCGTACGCTTTATCCTGGTCTCATTTAATCCTCACAACCACCCCATGAGGTGGAAACTGTTATCCCATTTTACAGGTGAGAAAATCGAGGCACAGAGAAGTGATTAACAGCAATAACAATAAATTAAAAAAAAAGTTCAATTTTGGCAAAGAGTGGTAGTTTTTTCTTAGGGGTCACCAGAGGGAAATGTGGTTCTAGGGAGTTATTCCGTAATTGAACACATTGGTGTTGGTGAAGAACGTTAAATATACCATGGACTGCCAGAAAAATGAACAAGTCTGCCTTGGAAGTACAGCTAGAGTGCTGCTTTGAAGTGAGGATGGTGAGACTTCGTCTCCTGTACTTTGGGTGTGTTGAGGAGGGACCAGTCCCTGGAGAAGGACATCATGCTTGGTAAGGTAGAGGGTCAGTGAAAAAGAGGAAGACCCTCAATGAGATGGATTGACACAGTGGCTGCAGCAGTGGGCTCAAGCGGAACGATTGTGAGGATGGTGCAGGACCTGGCAGTGTTTCATTCTGTGGTACATGGGGTCGCTATGAGTCGGAAGCGACTCGATGGCACCTGAAACAACTACTACTCTACACTGGGCCCTATACTAGGTACCTGGTATACAGGTAAACAATTTGAATTTAAGCAACTGATCCTTATTCTCCTTAACTCTCCACTGGGAAATACTGATCAAAATGATTACAGACTGGTAAGGATGCTGCTCACCTTCTCTGCTCCTCCTGTTTCCACAGCTGAAAACTTTGCTCTAGTGGAGCAGCTGTTTATGGCAGGTGGACTTGAAGCAAAATTCTAACAGCCTGTATTGCTACAGTATAGAAATGAAGAGCTGCCGTGTTGCCCCGTTTGTTTTTTTTGGGATTCTTTGTGCTGCCAGAAAGGAACTTGAAGTATTCTAGAGTCCATTTTTCTGCTTCCAGACAAGGAGTTCTATTTGTAAAACCTTTTGGTGCCATTTTTTGGATACCTGCTTCCTGGCAAGAGACCTTTAGTCCTCAGCTTAGAGTTTTCTGGTTTAAAATTGCTTTTATGAGCGTGTTTTAAATAAATGCATCAGCATTTATTGGGCTTCATTGGGCTGGACTTGGCTCCAGCCTGCAGTCTGGGTTCAGATCAGATCTGCTCCCAGGGATTCATTCTGGGGCTTAGGCCCAAGGATTAGCAGCTACCTGGAGCATGCTCCTCTCCTGGCAGAGAGTTTCTAACTGTCAGAAAGCGTCAAGACTATATAAGGATTCTCCAGAATGAAAATATATGTTATATATACATTTTCCACCAAACATCAGTTACATGTTTTGTGAGTGAAATAAGCAGTGGACATTTCTCTGTCTTTCCCTATCACCGTTACTAACATTTTCTCAAACACCCTTTGGGACTTTGTTTCTAGGCAGCTGTTGTGCTGTGTATGGATGTAGGCTTTGCCACGAGTAATTCTTCTCCTGGTGAAGAATCTCCATTTGAACAAGCAAAGAAGGTGATGACCATGTTTGTCCAGCGACAGGTAAGTTTCTGATCGGCCTTGAATGTGTAGCCTATGCTTTAACTGCATTTTGCCTCTACCTACTGATGCAAGATACCAACCGCCTTACAAGGTCCAGACTCAGTGTTTTTGGGAATCTAGAGAGTTTTCTTACATATACTCACACACAAGTTCAGCTCTCACTAGAGTCTGATATTTTTTCCTTTCCATCTTCTAACCCCTCCACTGGATATTACAGTTTTTGTTAGAAACAAGAGGCATATAAGTAATTTTTTAAAAGTACAGTCTCTGGAGCCATTTGACCTGGTTTTGAATCCCTGCTCTATCATGTTCACTAACCTCATGACCTTGAATAAGTCATTTAACTTCTTCGTGCCTATTCCAGTTGTAATAAACCACTCCAACACTTAGTGTCTTAAAACAACAGCTTTTTTTTTTTTTTTTCTTTCATAGTTCTGTGGGACAGCTGGGCTCAGCTAGCTGGTAGTTCTCTGTTGGGACCTCTCATAAGGTTGCAGTTCGATGGTGGCTGGGGCTTGAGTCATCTGAAGGTACAACTGGGCTGGATGTCCAAGATGCCTCACTGTCATGGCTGGTAGTTGATGCATTCTGTCAGTGGTAAGCTCACTGGAGCCATCCACCAGAGCATGTACATGTGGCCTCTCCATGTAGCTTGGGATTCTCAGTAGGGTGGCTGGTTCTGAGAGGGAGTATCCCATGAGTGAGCATTCTAAGAGACTGTGCCTGCATGAGTTCTTACGACCTAGCTTTAGAAATCCCAGAAAATCACTTCTACTGCTTTCTATTGGTCAAGCAAGTCAGTACGGCCAGCTCCGATTCAAGGGAGGGCACTGGGCACTGCTCTTGTTTAAGGAGTAGCTTGTGTATACAGGGAGAGAAGGAATTTGTGGTGGTCTTTTTGGAGCCTACCTACCACAGTGCCTCCATTTCCCATGTGTAAAATGGGAGAAAATAATAGTACCTATCTCATAAGGTTGTTTTGATAAATTAATGAGTTAATATAGGTAAAGTGTGTGGAACAGTACTTGGCATATTGTAAACCCTGTATGAGTGTTAGCTATAATTATTACTGCCACCCCTTCCACTTGATATGACTGCCACACTTGCTAGGTCTGTGAAGTCCTGCTTCATCCACTGAGTACTGTTGCTCTCTTCTGAATGTTGCCATTTCCACTGAGCACTACTACCTCCCACCAGTCATTCTAGTTTTTCACAAATTCTGATGACCTGGAGTCCTTGAAGTATCAAAGTGGAAGAGAATGCCTTTAACCCCCTTTTCAGTTATGGTAATTTGTGTTGGTAGTATTTAAGTAGTGTTGTTGTGCCCCAATGTAGTATAGATTTTTCTCCCTTTCTTTCCAAAAAAAGTGCTCTCTTTTTTTTTATTTTTGGCTTCTTCCCATTCCGTGAGAGTCTGAGTGAACCCAGAAAGATGGCAGACAAAGCCTGGTGACAGTCCCATGCTACACTCAAAGTTTCCCCCCCTCCCGTAACTGAGGTTTTGCTGTTGGAGAAAGACTACCCTCCCTTGAATGAATTCTTGTCCAGGAGGTAGATAGGATTCTGGCTGGTTGGCCTCACCAGTTTGCTGGACATGTTTGAACTTCAGTAGGTGACTGGGACCTTTGTTCCATGTACAACTGGGAATTATAGCTGGAATAGTGAACAGACTTGGGGATTTAACAGACCAAACAGGTGAAAGGCGACCGTTTCATTCTTTCCCCGTGCGGTGCTCTTCTCCATTGATGTAAAAGGCTTATGTTAGTAATTAGGTGGGGGCGGAACTGCTGTTTGTGTCAGATAACTGTTTTTTGTTTTTTCCATTTTGTTTATGAAAGCTTTCATAAAAGAGACAAATACAGAAAATAATATAACTACCCAAGGTTTCCCATTGTCTAGCACTATACAGTCCTAATGTTTTACCATACTTGTGTGATTTCTTTTTTTTTCCTTAAATAGAATATTACAGATACACTTGAAGTCCCTTGTATATCTCTCCCTAATCCTGTTCTTTCCTCAGAATTTTGGTAATTATCATTACCATGCATGTTTTATACTTTTGTCAGATAAGCATATCTTCATAAATAATATTCAGTATTATAAAAGTTCTCAAAACTGTATATATGTGATATCATATGGTACATATAATTCTGCAGCTTATTTTTTTTCTCAACCTTATGTTTTTGAGATATATTTATGGTGATGAATGTTGTGCACATTTATTCATTTTTACTGGGGTATAATATTCCATTGGATAAATATTCCACAATGTATTTTTGCATTCTCCTATTGATGTATAGTTTCTAGTTTTGCCCTGTTATAAACAATGCTGAAGTTCACTTCCTTGTCCATTGACTCCTTGCCTACATGTTCAGGAATTTCTCTAGGCTATATATACCTGTAAGTGGAATTGCTGAGACATAGGGTATGAACCAGCAATTTTTTTTTTTTTTAATCCTTGGAAAATTTAAACCTTGCATAGTCATTCCAAAAAGACTGACTAAAATCTTTTCATAGTTTTCATTGAGTATTAGAATCTGATTTGGGTGGAAGTCATCAAGGGCAGTTACCACTGTTCGTATTATCCCTACCTTAGCTTGTGATGACATGAAGGATGGGACCTGTAGTCATTGGAAAAGTTGGCTTAGAACCTGGGAATTATCCTTGTTCATCAGGTCCATGGTTCATCCAGGTCAACGTTCTGGTTTTGACAGTGGCCTAAGAGACCCACCATAGAGAGGCTCCCTGCAGATTAGGTACCTAAAGGCTTCCAGTTGGTAGTAATATCATTTTCAAACTTCTAACATTTTTCTCTAGGTGTTTGCTGAGAGCAAGGATGAGATTGCTTTAGTCCTGTTTGGTACGGATGGCACTGAGAATGCCCTTGCTCAGGCAGATCAGTATCAGAACATCACAGTGCACAGACATCTGATGCTACCAGATTTTGATTTGCTGGAGGACATTCAAAGCAAAATCCAACCAGGTTCTCAACATGCTGATGGTATCCTTTTTTCAGCCAGAGAAGACTCTTAAGAAATTTCCTTTTGTCTGGGGAATCATAATCCAGTTTGGGGAGGCTTTCTCAGAGTCCCAGCTATGATTATATGGATGGTTTGGGCTCTGAGGACATGGAGGAGATGCCTGTTGGGATTTAATGTGAAGTTAATCCGGTGCCCCTTCTCTACACTGGTGATCAGGATATTGAGCTATTAGGATGAATAGAAAGGGGAAGATAACTAGGGGGCATATATTCGTATTGATTATGTACAGAGGGTTCAGTGGTGGTGATGGTTAGAAATGTTTGCAGGTAGAGAGGTAGAGAAAAGATATCTTTAGAAGAGTATAGCATTAGAATTCTCCACTGTTTTTGAGATGGGGGATTTTTTTTGGTGCCAAAAATTAGATTGATATCCAAACTCAGATTTCCAATTTCTTCCACTTGCCCGTTAATTTTAAGAAGTTATTTTTCTAAATGGAAACCCTGGTGGCGTAGTGGTTAAGTGCTACAGCTGCTAACCAAAAAGTCAGCAGTTTGAATCCACCAGGCACTCCCTGGAAGCTCTGTGGGGCAGTTCTACCCTGTCCTATAGCATCACTATGAGTCGGAATCGACTTTACGCAATGGGTTTATTTTTCTAAACAATTAATAGTGCCATCCCTGATCACTGGGAGGTGCTGTTGTGCTGGAAGTGACTTGCAAATACTACATTGTGGCTCACTTTGTACTTAATATTCATCAAAAAAGTGGGCTTTTGATACTGTAAAATGGCATCATGATTTTTGGTTCAGTGAATGGAATGTGGTAGATTAGCTTTTGTTTGATTTTCTTAGTTGTGTGTCAGGATGTACATATGTCAGTATGCACTAGTGAAATAAACTTTGGAACAAGGGCACCTGGGCAAGTACTTTTAATCAACACATAGTCAGCCCACAGCCCACAATTTCTAGCACTGTGGACTTTGCTGGAAAACAGACATTGCTTGTTCTTGGAATAAAGGGACTGTGCAGCACCATCTTCTGCCCTTGACTAGCTGAGTCCTGGATGCACTCGTCGTGTGCATGGATGTGATTCAGCAAGAAACCGTGTAAGTGTTTTAACTGAAGAGAGTTGGAAATGGGCCTTTCTACAAACATTGAAGAGTTGATGCAGTCATTACACTCTGATTCATTGTTAATCAAGCAGCATGTTTGTGTGTCTAAAGAAACATTCGACGAAATTCAATGGCTCTGTTCAACCTCTGTGTTTCTTTAAAAGTTTATAGAAGACAGGGCTGTACTTGATGGGAATTTCTCTGGGAGAAATAAACCTTTGGCTTATTTCAAGTTCTTTGCTATAATGACTTAAGCTAATTACCAAGAATTTTTTTTTTTTTAAATAGCAACGGGTATGATGTATATGTAAATTAAATAAATGCATAGTAATTCTGGCCAGCTTCCTTACGCACTCCTAATTTAACTACACACATGCTTATGCACGTGCGCGCTCACGTGCGCATCCCTTGCCTGTTAGGAAAAGCATCTGCACTAAAATCTCAGGCCTAAATCTTTATTATCATTTCCCACAGTTTGTAAAATTCTGCCTCGAGTCTTGTGTATGGAATCAGAGCATTTGGAAAGTGAACCCTTTTAAGGCTTAAGTTAGGGCACACTAATAGAGTTCCTTGTTTACATGCTGCCATTATGCTCAGAAATTTCACCCAAGATGTTAAAAATATGAGCTATATTAGGGTCGATTATGTGTATAATAGATCTTAACTGAGCATCAACAATACGTGAATGTCTAAATGCAATAGCATTTGTTAATGGTATCTAGATTCATTCCTTAGCCTCTCTCTAGCTTGGTGACAAAGTATTTGAATTTGTAGAATGTGATTTAGGAGAATGATTTCTGAACATGATGTTTCTGTCTTTTAGAGGAAAGAAGTTTGACAAGAGGCATATTGAAGTGTTCACTGACCTCAGCAGCCCATTCAGCAAAGATCAGTTGGATGTTATAATTCATAACTTGAAGCAGTCTGGCATCTCCTTGCAATTCTTGTAAGATCCTAAGAGTAAAGTATGTAGACAAATCCTGTGATCTCATAATGAGGGCATAAATGCAGTGAGTGGAACCCCTGTATAAAGTTCTTGGTTCACAAGAGTCTTCTCTTTCTTTTCTCAGGTGGAACCTGTCACATCACTGTAGTCAGCAAACATTTACTGATTACTCTCTATGTCCTAGGAACTGTCCTGAGTTTTGGTGATAAAGAGATGAAAGGCATAGTAATACAGAGGAATTTAGCTCAGTTTCAGACCATTTGTTCACTGTTCTTGGGGTCACAGAATGAGGAATTAGAGGAGTCTTTTGAGGACATTCAGTTCATCTCCTAACTACATAGAGGACTTTGCCTAAACAATTACCAGATTGATAGATGGCTTCTTTTCATAAACAGCTCTAGAGAACTGTAATCCTACAGACAGTAGAGTGGAGAGATGTATTTTTGGGGTAGAGAGAAATGTCAACTTGAATATCAGTTCAATACGTATTAATGTTTATTTTGAATTCTGTTTTCATAACTAAAGTCACTTTATTTAGGAACAAAATACTTCAGGAACATTAAAAAAATTTAACTTGCTCAGTATATTTAGAGATGGGGGATTCAAATTCAGGGGGAAAAGATGTGTATTTCACAGTTTGTTGGAGAGAGAGCACCCCCCACCCCCCACCCCAAATAACTTGAATTTCCTCACCAGGCATTTACTTTCTCTAGCTTATATCCTCCCTAACAGAAAGTTCTTTTTACTACATTAATCCTTCCTGCTGCGTTTGAAACCGATTTCCTTTTCTTCTTTTTTCTTTTTAAATTGTGATTTAGGTGAAAGTTTATGGAGCAAATTAGTTTCTCATTCAAAATTTATATACAAATTGTTTCATGACGTTGGCTGCAGTCCTGCATCGTGTCAGCCCTCTCCCCCTTTCCCTTACCACACCAGGGTCACTGCATCCGTTCATCCAGTTTTCCTATCCCCTTCTGCCTTCTCATCCTTGTTCCTAGGCAGATGTTGCCCATTTGATCAGTATACTTGAGTGATCTAAGAAGCACGTTCCTCATGTGTGTTATTGTTTGTCTTATGAACCTGCCTAATCTTTGTCTGAAAGGTGAAGTTCGGGAGTGGCTTCAAGTCTGAGTTAGAAGGGTGTCTGGGGGTCATAGTCTCTAGGATTACTCTAGTCTCTCAGACCAGTAAATCTAGTATTTTTTGTGAATTTAATCATTTTTTTCTACATTTTTCTTCTGCTCTGTCCGGGACCGTCTATTGTAATCCCAGTCAGAGCAGTCTGTAGTGATAGCTGGCACCATCCAGTTCTTCTGGTCTTGGGGTCTTGTAGGCTGTCGTTCGTATGGTCCTTTAGTCCTTTGGACTCATTACTCACTTGGGTCTTTAGTATTTTTCCCTCTGCTTTGCTCCGGACTAGAAAGCCGATTTCTTCTTGTCCTATTTTTGGTGAAATCAGAGTGATGATAGAGGATGTTGAATTATTAAAGTCTTTTGGGAACACTCATTTTTCAAATTGAAGGCTATACCGAGAAGCCTCCAGCTCAGAGTGGTAAGCCTTTGGCTCCTTCACAGTACCTGCCGTGGGGAATTATGAACCTTTCTTGCATGTATGCACCTCGTAAGAGTGCTGGGGGGCATCTTGCTTCTGTAGAACTGTAGAAAAATAGTTCAGAATAACCCATCAAACTGATACTTGTTAAGACGGTACGTCAGAGAAATGAAGGGCTTTTTAAGTGACACTTCTCTTCTTACTGAGTTGAGGTTTTCTCACAACTTCAAAAGCCCCGCACAGCTTCTCATCCTTGTTCTTAATCTCAGGATAACCTTTACATGGTTGAAGCATACCGCACTTCTGTCCATATCATTTTAAAGGGCTACTTTTTGGGTATGAGCAATATAGTAAAGCATGCTTAAGAGGGAACTTAGCTTTTTCTTTGACTTGCTTGTTATTTGATCAGTTGTGTTTTTTTCCTGAATCATAACCTTTCTTCTTGTGCTGCAAATCTCCGGCAAACAGGTGGAGTTTATGGTTTTATTGTTTGGTGTATCCCATATATGACTGATTGTCCTGGTAGTACTAAAAAGACACCAGCAGCCCAAAGAAGCACTGAGCTCTCAGCAGGCTTGTTCGTCAGACGTACATCTTAGTTTCTAGTGACTACTGAGAATGTTTATTTCTGGTCTAATGTAGGGCAAAAACAACTGTTATAACTTCTTTTTTTGGAATAACTTACCGACACTTTTCTTTTTTATGACTTTCTTCCCTTCTTCCTGGTTGATGCTATGGAAACAGCCATAATCTGATACCAGTGTGCCATTTCCTGCTCTCTGGGAGCTCATTATCTGATAGGTAATGCAGGAGAAGCAAATTTTTCATACTAAGTATAAACCCAAACCAATCTGGTTACCATGAGTCAACTCCGACTCATGGCGACCCCATGTGTATCAGAGTAGAACTGTGCTCCATGGGGATTTCAGTGGCTGATTTTTCAGAAGTAGATCACTGGGCCTTTCTTCCAAGGCACCTCTGCATGGACTCAAACCACCAACCTTTCAGTGAGCAGCTGAGTGCTTAGTATACTTAGAAAAAAAATTAAACACAAGGCCCTAATTATAGCAAATAAAATGATAGAGAAATCATCTTAAAAATAGCAGTTCACATAAAGATGACCAACAGGTAATCTCAGGTGAACTGAAAAGATTGCTGAATTTTTAGCCTTTTAGTTTTTCAGGGGCAAAGTAACGTAGTGTGGGACATTGGAAAGAACCTTGTTCTCGAGTCAGGTGACTGAGTATTCTGTCACTTGTTAGCCGTGGGGCTTTTGCCAGATTATTTCATCTTTATAGAGAATTGAGATAGAAACCTCTGTCCACCTAATATGTAAGGATTAAATAAGATTATTTATATGAAAACATTTATAAAGGGCCATATAGAATTTTACCATAAGAAGTATGTAATTGGATTATTTTTCAGTTTCTATATTGATTATTGACTATCCGCATGACTGGTCATCTCAGTCTAGTTTTAGTCTCATTTCAGTCAAACAACTGGAGCAAAACACAAGAACAAAACTGGGTTTTATCTATTTTTAGCAGTTAATTGGTATTTGTATAGGAATTCTATATCTATAGTACTAATGATAATCATATTTGGGTTTTATGAATTTTACACACATTTTCTTATTTAATCCTTATAATCACCTTGAGGGATCATTGGTGGGAATTTATTTACTTATTTTGTCTGCCTAGAATAGCACCCAATCTTTTTCTAGGAAGCAGTCCTTCCTGAACTCTGACCTTGTAGCCGAAATGAGGACTGTCGTCTTCTTTTAGATCTGGCTCAGCCTGCCATTCATTAGTCAAGTGGTAGGACATCTGGCCCAAACTAGGCCAATCAGAACCCTTTCCTGTTTCTCTTTTTTCTTTTTTTTCCCCCTTGAATTAGATACTAGAGAGTTAAACACTCAGTCCCACCAAACTAGGCCAATCAGAATCCTTTCCTGTTTTTCTTTTCTTAAATTAGATACTAGAGGGTTAAACGCTCACCCCCTCTTCGTAGTGGAGTTGGGCAGATGCGAGCATGAGGTGTTCAGAGGCAGTATGGAGGAAGCCAGTCAGAGAATGAAGGCAGCATGAAGACAAGGGAAGATGAGATCTGGAGAGAGAGTGTGAGAAGGTCAACTGTTCCTTGTAGTCATCCGTAAGGCCACGTGCAATCCTGATCTTTTAATTATTTGATTATTTAAACCAATAAGTTCCCCCTTTTTACTGTATCAGAGAGGTTTCTGTCACTTGAAACTGAAAGAGGATTGACTAAGGTAGGTAGGTGCGATTTGACAGCTGAGAAGTACGAAGCTCAGTGAGGTTGACTGATGTGCTCGTTTTCACGGAGCTAATGAATGACTGTCATAGGATTGGAGCCCTGCTTATTCTTTGACCTTAGAACTTGTCCTTTTAACTACTGCTGATCTTATCCTAATAGCTTGCCATTCCCACTTGGGAAGGAAGATGGAACTGGGGACAGAGGGGACGGCAACTTGCTCTTGGACCACCATGAACCCTCCTTTCCTCAAAAAGGAATTACTGAGCAGCAAAAAGAAGGTATTGAGGTGGTGAAAAGGGTGATGATCTCTTTAGAAGGTGAAGATGGGCTGGATGAAATTTATTCCTTCAGGTAAGAAGCGAGAGCATTGTTTAGAACTTTTTAGTCATACCCATATAAATATCTCTTTTGATCAGAAGTCTGCTGTTTGCTTTTCTGGACTACTTCTTTGATTTGGCAGTTAATATTCTGAGTTTTATTAAAGAAATGATGTGCCAAACCTTCTCTCCTTCCTTTTAAAAACTTGCGTGATTGGCACAAGGTTCCTAATTTATTTCCAAGACCTGTGTCAGTGAAGGGAAATACATAGATACGGAAGAGATTTAATAAATCCAACGTAAAAGATGAAGTAGTAGATTTTTTTCTTTATGCTAAACTTGAGGCACATTTCTTGGGCCCTTCCCTTTTCATATGCCTGCAAAAAAATTCTTGATTTTAAGTGATACCATATCTTGGATACCTAATATCCTCTTATCCTCTGATTTAGGTTTTAGAGATAGCATATTGTGATAAGGAGCCCTGGTGGTGCAGTGGTTAAGCTTTTGCCTGCTAACCAAAAGGTCTGCAGTTCGAATCCAAGCCACTGCTTGGAAACCCTATGGGGCAGTTCTGCACTATCCAGTAGGGTCACTATGAGTCAGAATCAACTTGGCGGCAGTGGGTTTTATTTGTTTTGTTTTCGTTATATTATGATAAAGTAGCTCTTTAAAAAAACTGTTGGTCACAAAATATTTTGGTCAGGTAAAACAAGCAAACAAAAACAAACAACCCCCAAAGTGTAAAGAATTCCTAGCCTGCTTATTTCATGTGGATGTTGTAAAGGCAAAATGATTTATGAAATGTGAAAGCCTTGAAATACCGTGTAAATATAAAGCCAACTGCTTTATTGTTGGTTGAAACTGGACATGCATTTATTTTGAGCATGTCGAATAGTATGTGCTTGGGGGGCCTGATTTGATAAAAGCAACAGTACTTAACCAAGCAGTATGGCTTGTGCAGGTTCAGATTCTCGGGGATAATACCCCTTGATGTTCATGAATCAATTCCAGTTTATCAATAAATACACAAAATACAGGTAGTTTAAACACAGTTCTTAGATTAAGTAAAATTTCAACAATTAGAACTTTTTTGAGTAGCTACAGTATATATCTGCTTTAATTTTTTTTCAACCACAATTTTTAAATATTTCTGATGAGCTGTAATTGAAAAGTAGTACCTCCTGATTTTCTAAATATAGACATTCTTGGAAAATTATAGGCAAATGGAAATTTTGGAAATGGAATTGTAGTTTCATAAGGGGCTGCTGAAGGAAATCGGTGAGGAGTCCTATAAAGTGAAGTTTCTTTTCATACTGCAAAGATGTGTTTCTAAGCTCTTTTTCATTCAAATTTGAACATGGTTTACTCTAAAGAGAGGATATATGCCTTAAGCTAACATAGTAACCATGATATAATCATGTATTGACCTATAAGAAAAGTCACAGGCCAATACAAATTATATTAAAAGTTTATTTTTTTCTGTAGTATGTCATAGCAATAGGTAAATTGCTGACTAAGCATTGTCCTAGCAATTTGAAGCTACTTTAATTGTAGGTCAGCTCTGGAGATGTGGACCATAACTGCACCGCCCCATACGGTAGTCATTAGCCACATGTAACTGTTTAAAACTAATTAAAATTAAATAAAATTAAAAATTTAGTCCCTCAGTCATATTAGTCACATTTCAAGTGTTCATAGCCACATATGGCTTGTGGCTTATCCTGCTGGATGATGTGGTTAGAAATAGACCAGTTCCATTATTGCAGAAAATTGTATTGGATAACTTGACTTCTGGTTGGGGTGATTCACATCTACTACAGAACTGACCCAGTTGTTGTTAGTTGTTACATATTGAATACCGGTCCTTAGACCCGCCCCTGAAACAGAATCCAAACCTCATGTTGGTTTTAGACCTGACTGATATTTGGGCTTGTTTGAGACCTGTTAGACCTGGTTCAGAACCATGCATTCCCCAGGAAAACCAAAGCCCAGGTGTACTATAAGCTTTGGTAGAATGTCTGTTATTTGTTGTAAATTATTTCTTAAAATTGGAATCTCTTGAGGCGTCTCTGGTCACAACTATGTGGATAATATCAGATAATTCTCTTTACCTCTTTGTAGATCTCTTCTTTATTTGTTCCAAGGAGATAAGTCATAAAGTCTGGACTGTGTGCCTTGAGTGTGTTTAGACGTTAACTCCTTTGCCTCTTATTTTAGTGAACACCACAGATTCTGTCTCCTATAATCTTCTCTATTGTGTTTGATTAGAGCCCAGATTAAAAAAAAAAAAGGTTTGATCTTCTTCACTTCTGATCAAATGAAGTAGTACTTTCTACATTGTGTTTGCTTACCCTTTCCCCCTAGTAAGAAATCTAAAGTTATTTGCTTTACCTTAAGGTTAAGACTAGATATGGACTACTAAATTCCTTTTTCCTCTAGATAATCTTTATTTAACTGTCTATTGCATACATGTAAAAACGTATTAGACCTTTTATTTAAGACAGTTGGAGTTAACTAATGAATTGTAGAGTTGTGAGTGGCAGTGTTATAGGATGGTACCCATCCTCTGATGTTCTAGAGCAGGAATTCTTATCCTCAGGTCTGTGGTTTTCAGGGAGTTGGTGAACCTTTTATGTGGTGTACAAACTAATTTATCAGTGTGCATTCGTCATATTCTTAAAGGTGTCCTTGGTGCTGAAAAAAATGTCAAGAACCACTGGCTGAGTAGAAAGAAAAGCTTGAATAGGGGAAGATGGAGATGTTCATTTTCACCTGTCAGTAAAGTAATTCAACTCCTTGCTCCTAAGCCAATTGTCTTGTGTTCTGGCTCTCTCCCAACTTGTAGTTGTCATTTTCCTGCCATCCCCTGCTGTTCCTTTCTTTATGATCAACAACAGCTCACTTATTCTAGAAAATAAATGCATCATACAGCACAAGTTAACACTTTGAAAGCGTTGCTTTCACTGTATGTTTTTCTTTATTAAGTGAGAGCCTGAGACAACTGTGTGTCTTTAAGAAAATTGAGAGACGCTCTGTGCCCTGGCCTTGTCAGCTGACCATTGGCTCCCATTTGTCCATAAAGATTGTGGCCTATAAATCGGTAAGTGGTAGGTTCACATTTTTAAAAGAAATTTAGGACAGATAAATATGCTTATATAGGTAACTGACAATTCAGGTGTGGGTTATTCAGCACTGTAATTGCTGCTTCTGTAACTGCTCCCCCTATTCACTGAATCTCTCTTTAGCTTTTTCTGTAAAAGTATCCTGGGAGAGGAAGTTTTAAGAATTGTTTATAATAGAATTTGATTCCCACCTCTTTCTCTTTCTCTTCATAAATAATTGAGAGTTAATCATGAGTTTGGGCCCTTTTCTTTTTTTTAAGAAAGAATGTGAAATGCATTAAGTTGTGGCTTTGTAGTAGCATAGCAGAAATACAGATATGCACCCGAGTTAAAAGGTTCAGCATTTTGGAGACTCAGTCACACCTAATTGAATTATTAATGATTTGGTAGTAACATCATCTATGAAATATCAAAAAATAGTGAGTTGTTACTGTGAAATTGCATTTTGTGATAGTTGTTATGTTTGTACATAAAAGAACGTTTTAAAAAACGAGGTGCTTTTGGTGATTATTTGATGAAATTCCCGTATGATTTGGAGCTTGGTCCATGCCTCCACGTGAACTTCCTTACCTTTTTTTCTTATAAGTGTTCAAAATAAATATATAGAAACATTTTAAATATACAAAATAAATGTACAAAACCACGTGTTTATATATTCAAATGTTTTTTCTATATTCAAGGACTTAATTCCAAAACACATAGTTGTTGTTGTTGGGTGCCTTCAAGTCAGTTCTGACTCATAGCAACCCTGTGTACAACAGAATGAAACACTGCCTGATCCTGTGCCATCCTCACGATCGTCATTGTGCTTGAGCCCATTGTTGCAGCCACTGTGTCCGTCTCGTTGAGGGTCTTCCTCTTTTTCACTGACCCTCTACTTTCCCAAGCATGATGTCCTTCTCCAGGGACTTTTCCCTCCTGATAACATGTCTAAAGTATGTGAGATGTAGTATCGCCATCCTTGCTTCTAAGGAGCATTCTGGTTGTATTTCTTTCAAGACAAAACACATGGTACATCCATGAAAACTGTGGCGGTAGGTTTTTTTTATTTATTCAGGTTCCATTAAGTCCTAGAGTAGTATCCCTAGAAATGAGAATGCAGCCCCTTCCCTTTCTTCTTTTTTCTGGCTTCATTTTCAAATTTCCATGTTGATTATGACTACTGATAGATTGCTCTCCCTTTTCTGTTAGAAAACTGATAACAAAATGTATGGTCTCCCTTAGGAGGAATTCATTTATTTGAATGAGTTAATGTCTATTAGACAGTCTGAGGAGTTTGTATAGGAAGTGCCTACGTCTAAACAAAATATTAATATTTATCTGTAGATTAAGGAGCCCTGATGGCACAGTGGCTGAGCACTCGGCTGCTAACCTGAAGGTCGGCAGTTCGAACACACCAGCCACTCTGTGGGAAAACAATGTGGCAGTCTGCTTCTGTAAAGCTTTACAGCCTTGGAAATCCTATGGGCCAGTTCCATTCTGTCCTACAGGGTTGCTGTGAGTTGGAATCGACTCGACACCTGTGTGTTTTGGTGTTGAGTTGTCTGTAGATTACCTTGGGGGGGAAAAGAAATGTAGAGACACTTTGTATCCTATTATGAAATGAACCAAGAATTCCATAATAGGCAAGAGCAAACAAAACAATGTAGCTAGAGTAAATGTTCTGGATTTTTCTGTGTGAACCAGAGAGTATATTAGGTTTTTTTTCTATCTGTCAGAATCATTAGCTTTCTATGTTGTCCCTTTATTTTTCTTTTGGAAATAAGATTATACAGGAGAAAATTAAAAAGACTTGGACAGTTGTGGATGCAAGAACCCTAAAAAAGGAAGATATTCAGAAAGAAACAGTTTATTGCTTAAATGATGATGATGAAACTGAGGTTCCAAAAGAGGATACTATTCAAGGTATGCCAATAAGAGTTTTCACTCTTGCCTAGAAGAGATTTTCTTCAAGATGATATGAGGCACATATGATTTGTATTATTATTGATTTAGATATATTTATTTTTCTGAGTTACAGAGATGTAGCAATTTGAGGGGATAATGAGGCCCTAGATCCTTTAGCTAATCTGCTGGGTCTTAGGATGGTTTCCAGGAGTATACGGTTATGTGGGTATTCTATCTCTGTGTTTTAAATGTCTCAGCTGACAGGACTTCATACTTGGCTTTATTTTAAAGTTTGAAGTTCATTAGCTAGGTGAATGCTTATTTTAATGTGGTTGAAGCAATCTTTTTTTTTTGTTTACTCTGTTTTCTTTTTGACTTCCATGGTGATTATTCTTTTAATTGACTATTTAAGGTCTATTTCCTGCCAAATATGCTTCCTTAGGAGCCCTGGTGACAAAGTGGTTAAGAGCTCAGGCTGCTAACCAAAAGGTTGGCAGTTGGAATCCACCAGCCATTCCTCGGAAACCCTATTGGGGGAGTTCTTCTCTGTCCTGTAGGGTTGCTGTGAGTCGGAATTGACTCGACATACAACAACAACAACATGCTTCCTTAAGTTAACTTCTCGTTGTTGTTATGTGCTGTCAAGTCACTTCTGACTCATCGCAACCCTATATCCTATATACAACAGAATGAAACACTGCCTGATCCTGTGCCATCCTCACAGTTGTTGTTAACTTAGGGGACAAGAAAAATTATTTGTATTTGTTAAGTTGCTCTCACTAGTATCTTTAAAATTATGCTTCATATATTATACCCATTTGGCATTGTAGTGTGTCTAGATGGCATCTCTGTCCGAAGGACTTAGAAACTAGCTGAGTGTCTGAATGTTCAGGAGCTAAAACTTATAAGATACTGAATAATGATTAAGATAGAACCAGGGTCTTTAGATAATTTATTGCTAGAGTATGTACTACCCAGCATAGTTTTAATTTGCCAATCTTGAAAAAAATTCCTGTTCTGTGGCACCGTGCCTTATTGTTTGTGCATATTTATGGGGAGTGGATAGAGGCGCTAGCTAGGTATGGGTGATGGTGGTTATGATTTCCTGACAGATTAAGTATAGAATGTAGCTAATATCCTACGATCTTTACTAGTTCTTTAATTCAATTCAGTAGAATAGTGTAGATACGAACATGCGCTTTGGAGTTAGAGCTGGGTTAGAGTCATGGCTCCATCACTTACTGATCATTTGATGTTAGTATAATGACTTAACCACTGCGCCACCAGGGCTCCTTGTAGGAAGAAAAGCATGATTAAAGGCACGAGACCAGGACAGTAGAGGGTCTTCTTAGGAATATCAAGTTGTCTAGATCAGTTGATGTAATGGGCTTATATTGATTAGTACTGGAGGATAGTACCTAATAGACACCCAGCATTTTCTCTTTTAATTGTCACAACAACTTTATGAAGTAGGCACTCTTGTTATTTCCATTTTACAGATAAGGGAACTGAAGCTGAAAGATGTTTATTAACTTATTCAAAGCCACACAGCCACTGGCAGAACTAGAACTCTAACCCAGAGCTATCTGACTTCAGAGTCTGTGCTCCTACTTTTTTATTCTGAATTTGGTCTTAGTTTTGAAGGGCTTTGACTAATAGGCTGGAGTTTATACTTAATTTTGAAAGCAACATGGAACTGTTTATAGTTTTGAGAAGCAGAGTATCATTATCGGGGCTGTGTTTTAGGAAGATTAATGTGACAGCTGAGTGTAGGTTGGATTGGAAGGAGAAGGGGCTACAGAAAAGGGTGCCAATTCCTTTGGTTGCAAGCAAAGTAGCTCTGGTTATCTTAGGCTAAAAGAAATTTATTGGCCAGGCAGTAGAGGGAGGAGTTAAAAATTGTTTGGGTTTAAAGAGCATAGAAGTAACGTTTTTCTCCCTTACCTTTTTGCAATTACCTGTGTACTTCCTTTGCCTGTTCTCCACTCCTTAATGTATAGAATTTTCTTTCGTAGAGATGTTAATATATACGTGTGGGCAAAGGGATATGGTTATATGTTGTAGTCTATTCTATACTTTTTGCCATGTACAGAGGATAAAGTTATTTATTTGACCTTTAAGTAGATAAACCAGAAAATACCAGACAATCTTAATTAGAATTTTCAAGATGACTAATCACAGAGAAAAGTTAGAAAAAACATTTGGTTTCAGATAGCACTCTTAATCATGTGCCATATGTTTCCCTGTTGTTAATTTTTTGTTGGAATTTTTATTTTGTTTTCATTGCCAGATTTTTTAAAAAGACATATATGTAAATAGAAGTTTGTTTCTTGTTGATTAAATACATGACAACATCAACAGACTGACAAGAACAAGTAATCAGCGATCACAGAATCTGCCCCCAGACACAAGTTTTATGTGTCTTGGAGTAAAGGTGCACGTGCTTTTCCGTTCCATTTGCCCAAGGCCAGAACCCTCAGATTTTGATGAATCTTCTCTCACCAGACAGACACTGTGTGTTGAAAGGGCATGCATGACCTTTCATAGGGCAAAGAGCATGAGACAGGGTTGAAGTTTTTGTTGTTTTTTTGAAGTGAAGAACTTATGTCCTAAATAAGTAAAAGGAAGAAATTATACACTCAAATCTCATAAATAAATTTAAATGTAGAATAATATGCAACTTATCATTGGAATTTTTCTAAATAGAAGAGTTTTGGCTTCTTCCATGAGGCGTTTGTGTCCCTCCAGGGTGCGTTTTTGAGTACATTTTGTTCTGAAAATTTCCTATGGGCATTTTCAGGTTTCTGAATAAATGTGTTCTTGTTATTATGTTTACAAATCATGCATGTACTTTAGTCAACCATGGTTTATCTTTGGAGGATAACTAGTACAGTGCATTTGCTTCATTTTTTCTTCCAGGCCAGATAATCATGAAAGTAACTAGATTGCAGAAAATGCTGCTTAAAAAATGTAATTATATTTTAATTATCTGAGTAATGTTTCTGTTGTTTGTGTATTTGCTTCTTTTTTCCCATTGATCAAAAGGGGCAGTAATTTGATTTCAGAGAATAGTATATGGAGACTTGCTCTGGAGTGTGCATGTACTGTTAATGTATATGTAGAGCTAATTTCAGCTTGTAGAAAATGAGGCCCCATGTGCTTAACAGATGTTCTTTTCCTGTTCTCTAGGGTTCCGCTATGGAAGTGATATAGTTCCTTTCTCTAAAGTGGATGAGGAACAAATGAAATATAAATTAGAGGGGAAGTGCTTCTCTGTTTTGGGATTTTGCAGATCTTCTCAGGTATAGCACTTATTCTATAATTATAAACAAAATAAATGAGCTTTATTCTAGTTACTACTTGAGATGATGCTTTTGATTAGTCCTTTTAGTTACAATATATATTTACTTCACTTTTATTTTCTCCAAAACAGTCTAGGGGTTACTGTTATCATCTTTTATTCTTTGAGGAAATGAACCAAGATATAGTGAATTTAAGTAACATCCGGTCTTAGTATGAGTCTGAAGAATAGATTGAATTAAGTTACTTCTTAGCATTGCTGGACTTCACAGCTCATAGTAGCCTTAAAGAAACAGAATTCATTCTTTGTTGTTGTGTTGCTTTCTCTCAACTGTTATGTATAAATGGAGTGTTTTGGAGGACTAAAGGTCTGGCTGGGTTTTGAATAACCGTAGAGCTCTTAGAACTCCCAACGTAGAGTTCTAGGATGTGAAACCAGTCTGTAAGTCATAATTTTTTAGACACTAATGCAGAGATACACAACTGGACACAGTGGGAAATGCAGTAATTCTGTGAGGGCTATGCAGTACCTTATATCACCCTAAACCAAACCAAACCTGTTGCCATTGAGTCAGTTCCAGCTCATGGCGACCCCATGTGTTACAGAGTAGAACTGTTCCATTGGGTTTTCTTGGCTGTAATCTTTACAAAAGCAGATTGTCAGGTCTTTGTTTCATGATGCTTTGGGTGGGGTCGAACTGCCAACTTTAGGTTAGTAGTCGAGCGCAAACTGGCTGCGCCACCCAGGGATCTCCTATACTATCCCAGAAGTAGTTACTAAAATATTCTCAGAGATCTTAGATTAAATGCTTTTGTGGTAGGTAACCAAAGAGATGGATCATAATTAATAAGTGTAAAGTATGTCTTTTTTATATATGTTTTACCTAGACCCAGTAGCATAGGGACTGAAAGGATTTTGGTTGGTTCTCGAAGATACTAAGTAAGAATTATAATGAAAATATGTATCTATCCAATACACTGGATTTGAACTTCCCCATGCTGCTCTAGCGTATAGTCCCTATGTACTTTCCTGTTACTACAGTGTTGTTGGGGGGAATGTTTTCATGGTATGCCCAAACGTTTATATACATCTTCAGGATCCATAAGCACAAAATTGAGAGTATTTACTTACAAGTCTGTAAGATTTTAATGGTAAGAATAAATGCTTTTTGGAAGTTGAAATCGATTTATATGTAATTCTCCAACAAGTTACTCTAAATATGCTTCTTTTAAAAATAAAATTCTTCACTTTGGGAAGTATGTGAACTTAAAACTTATGATTGCTAATGACAATGCTTATGAGTCTTTTCTGTGGCAAAAAACTCTCATTCAGACCTGTTCGTAGAAACTAGCCTGTTAGGAAGTGAGTCAGCCCGATTCCAGATAGAACAATCTGAAAATATAATTCAGGATTCAAAAAGTTGAAATCACCTATGGCAGAGTGGGAGTGGGAGGCTATTTAGTTAAATGACAAACCAAAAAGGAATAAACTGAACAAAAATATATTTTTCATTTTAAAAGACTGTTGTATTAACTAAAAACAACTTTTAAACCATGAAGTGTTTCTAAATCAAATTTTTGTTGCTTTTAAGCCTAAATCAATTTTATCTTATCTTAAACAAGTACAATCTCAGATGGGTACAGTGATAATAATAACTACCACTTATTGAATGATTACAGTATTCCAGTCAATCTACTAAGCAGTTTATGTAAATTCTTATTTAATTCTTATTACAACCCTCTCAAGTAGATATTGTTATCTGTATTTTATACATTAGGAAATTGAAATTTGGAGCTGGTAAGTAACTGTCCCAAGGTTTTGAATCAGGTCTCTTTGACTCCAAAGCCTATACCATTACCCGTTGCCCTCAAGTTGTTTCTGACTCATAGCGACCCTGTAAGACAGAGTAGAACTGCCCCATAGGGTTTCCAAGACTAATCTTCACAGAAGCAAACTGCCACATCTGTCTCCTATAGAGCAGCTGGTAAGTTCGAACCTGCTGACCTTGCAGTTAGCAGCTGAGTGCTTAACTACTGCACCATTAGGGTTCCTAAAACCAAACCCATTGCCATTGAGCTGATTCCGACTCATAGCAACCCTATAGGACAGAGTAGAACTGCCCCGTAGGGTCTCCTAGGCTGTAATCTTTATGGAAGCAGACTGCCACAGCTTTCTCCTGCAGAGTGGCTGGTGGGTTAGAACTGCTGACCTTTTGATTAGCAGCCAAGTGCTTAACCACAGTGCCACCAGGGCTCCTTGACCTGTACCATTAGTCTTTTGTAATTTGCCCACCAGATGGACAAGCTCGTTTTCGAATAGTCCAGTTTCTGTACTTGCCTACACGTATCATCTACCAAATGTAGACATGTTCTCTTAAGAGTAAGGTGTTTTCCATAGTGACTAAGATAAAATATAAGCATGGACCTTTTAACAGACTAGTGATTATCTTTAAATTAGTAAGATCACATATTGTTCCAAATTCTTTTAAATCGGAATGTGGACAAACTAACATTTCTAGATTGAATTGATGTGACATTTTTTCATTATGTAAAATACGATTTTCTGAAAATTGTGAGTTATTTTTCTTTTTTAAAATTTAAAGAGACCTTTTCACTTCTCTTTCTCCAAGTTGTTAGTGTTCTGAGTATTTAATTATAGAAAGGGTAAGAATTTAGCCAGAACTTCCTCCAAATGTCTGGTGTCCTTTGAGGAGTCATTAAGGTGCCCTAGGAAAAGATATCATTAACTGTGTTTTAATCAATCCAGAACCATTACAGATTCTAGTAGGAGGACAAGTAAATCTATATGAATATAACAAACTAAAAATGTAGGATTATTCTCATATTTCTTAGAATAATGGTTTTCAAATGGGGAAGGAGAGTAGGAATGAGGGGGTATTTGAATTATATAGGCTCACCCCACACCTTTGAGACTCAGTCTTCTTGAGCTGCTGTTACTGGTGAAAGAGCTTACAGTGTCCCAGCTTTAGAGGGGGGAGGAGAGAATAAAGAACAAGAAGCATCGCCCAGTACAACACATGACATATTGTTATGAATAAACTCAAAGTTCAAGATTAGGTAGATCAGAGAGAAGTTGATCTTCGTAGATAAATGCGGGTGGTTGTGATTTTAAGAACTCTTCAATATGCATTTTCTAATCCTTAATACATAGGGTGGTTATGAGTGGGAACCAACTCGCGGCACCTAAGAACAACAATCTAAGAATTGGTAGAGCTACTTTGACCCCTGTGATACTCTGCTGGATAAATTAATTGAACTTAAAGGGAGAAAAAGTACATGCAGTAATGGTTATTGGTTTAACTAGTTTCCTTTATTCCAGTCCTGCCCCTCTCTGATTAATTCTACACTTTGCAACCAGAGTACTCCAGTGCTAGCCTGATTGTGTTATCATCTCTTTGCAGTTGATCAGTGCCTCCTCAGTGCTTTTAGGATGAAGTCCAAACCACTGAACTTTGATAAAAGAACCTTTATGACATGATCCCTGCTTATCTCTCTATTCTAATTTTTCACCTTTCCCCTTGCATTGTGGCACTGCACTATCCAAAGGCAGCTCTGTGCTTTTATGTTATTCTAGACTTTTTTTTTACACTCTCTCTGCCTGGGACACTTGTGCCCAGACTTTTCTCTTTGTTAATCCTTAACTCATCTTGTAAGTGTCAACTTAGGTGTTACTACTTGCAGAAACCTTCTCTGACCCTTCATGACCACGCTAGGTGCCCTTGTTATGTGCTTCTGTGGCACCATGTAACCCTGGACTGAAATAATGTACTGCCATTAATTTCATATGTATCTAAGCTCCTTAAGGACAGGACTATATCCTGTCATTGTTGTGCTTATTGTGCTCAGAGCAATGTTTTCCACATACTAGGTGCTCAAGTTATCTGTTGTGTTGAATTGAACCTCAAGTGATAAGTTGTTTCTAGTACCCTTGAATGTTTGTTTTTGGTGAGAACATTTTGAATAGGCTTTCTTAGTAACTTGTGACATTACAGTTACATGTGTCACTTATTTTGAAGCAAAACCAATTTTTTTCCTCATTTATTCTTAAAGGTCCAGAGAAAATTCTTTATGGGAAATCAAGTTCTAAAGGTCTTTGCAGCAAAAGATGATGAGGTGAGTTGACAATGAATGGATCTTTGAGGTGGTGCCACAGAATTGAATTGTCATTTTATGGAAGCGAATTGTTTGGAGGTTTTATGACTTAAGATGACGTTAATTCTTGGAATAATAGTGAGAAGATTCACTGACCTTTAAGTTTGAAAATGGAGAAATGATAAAATGATTTTGTTATAGCGTGAGCACAAGGCCTGGAGAACATAGTCTGGTAATTGGAGACCAGGTGAGTATTAAAAACAAGAAATGTGAACAACTGCATTTAAATGTGGGAATTTCATGGTCAAATGTTAAGGAGAATTTAAGGTCAAGTTGACATTTTCACTTTTGTAAACATTGAGCAGGCAGTGCTGGCTTAATGCATCCTGGAGATGAGCTTCAGTGACTCCAGGACTTACATTGTGGAGTTTGTCTTTTCCCTCTTCCCTCTCTCTTTACACTCTTTTCTCACCTCCCCAAGATGCTGTTTTCTCAGGCTGGTTTCTCACTGTTTAACACCCCGTAAGTATTGCATCCTACACTCACATCTGCCCTCTCTGCAACTATTTCTGTTCACCCTCCAAGACAGAATTTGTAATTTCCTTGGAGATACCGATCTTAACTGGACAATTGCAATCTAGTGTCTGTTTGAAATACTTGAGCAGGTTTCTAAGTTCCTGAAGCATTTGCATTTGAAACTAGTAGACAACGTAGAAGATTTGTTTGGGGTGGGGCTCGGGCAGTGGTGTAACTTGTCTAATTTTCTTAGTCCTCTTTTTCTCCTCACTTCTGAAGGGTGGCTGACTGCCGATCTAATAGATGGGTATGACATTATTCTATCAGAACAGTTCAATTAGGAAAGGAAAATGCTCGGCTTCTCTTCTGTACTGTATGGATTCACTAGAGCAGAGTAGGCATATGTGTATCCTCAAATTTGAGATTCCAGTTCTGGGACTTCTGCTGAATCAAATGCTGTTGGTAATCATGCAGGTCTGGTATATATTGTCAAACCACAAGTTAACTGCATTTTTAACTTCTACTGAAGTTTTAACTCCTGTTTATCGACTGTCTACACAAAGAATTCTGATCACTTCATGAAACTTGCTGGATAGTAGTAGTAAGAATACGGTACCACAAAGCTGTGCTGAGGCACATGTGCTGGATAATTTTCTAGGCTGGCTACCAAAGGTTAGCCTTGTGTCTTCAAAAATTCAAATCCAGCCTCTTACAAATAACATGTATATGTTATGGCCTTTGAGATCACTCAAGAAATAACAAAAACTACTAATATGTTATCTACTAGTAGCAAAGAGATACTTTTTGCAGGAAGCATGAAAAGAAGATGGAAGCAGTACACAGAGTTACTGTACCAAAAAGACTTGGTTGACTTTCAGCCATTTTAGGAGGTAGCATATGATCAAGAACCAACGGTGCTGAAGAAAAAGTCCAAGTTGCACTGAAGGCATTGGCAAAAAACCAGGCTCCAGGAATTTGACAGAATACCAATTGAGATGTTTCAACAAACAGATGCTGTGCTGGAGATGCTCACTTGTCTATGCCAAGAAATTTGGAAGACAGCTACCTGGTCAACAGACTGGAATGGATCCATATTTGTGCCCATTCCAAAGAAAGGTGATCCAACAGAATGTGAAAATTATCGAAGAGTATCATTAATATCACACATAAGTAAAATTTTGCTTAAGATCATTCAAAAGCGGTTACAGCAGTATATCCACAGGGAACCGCCAGAAATTCAAGCCAGATTCAGAAGAGGACATGGAATGATGTAAGATGGACCTTGGCTGAAAGCAGACAATACCAGAAAGATGTTTACCTGTGTTTTACTGACTATGCAAAGGCACTCCATTTTTGTGAATCATAACAAATTATGGATAACATTGGGAAGAATGGGAATTCCAGAACACTTAATGGTGCACGTGAGGAACCTGTACATAGACCAAGAGGCAATTGTTCGAACAGAACAAAGGGATACCGTGTGGTTTAAAGTTAAGAAAGATGTGCATCAGGGTTATATCCTTTCACCATACTTATTCAGTCTGTATGCTGAGCAAATAATCCGAGAAGCTGAACTATATGAAGAAGAACGTGGCATCAGGATTGGAAGAAGACTCAGTAACAACCTGCGTTATGCAGATGACACAACCTTGCTTGCTGAAAGCGAAGAGGACTTGAAGCACTTACTGATGAAGATAAAGACTACAGCCTTCAACATAAAGCTAGAATCCTCACAACTGGACCAATAAGCAACATCATGATAAATGGAGAAAAGATTGAAGTTGTCACGTATTTCATTTTACTTAAGTCCACAATCAACACCCATGGAAGCAGCAGTCAGGAATTCACATGACGCATTGCATTGGGCAAATCTGCTGCAAAAGACCTCTTCAAAGTGTTAAAAAGCAAAGATGTCACTTTAAGGACTAAAGTGTGCCTGACCCAAGCCATGGTGTTTTCAGTGGCCTCATATGCAAGCAAAAGCTGAACAATGAATAAGGAAGACCGAAGAAGAATTGATACCTTTAAATTATGGTGTTGGTGAAGAATATTGAATATATTATGGACTGCCAGAAGAACGAACAAATCTGTCTTGGAAGAAGTACAGTCTGAATGCTCCTTAGAAGCAAGGAAGGCAAGACTATGTCTCATGTACTTTGGACATATTATCAGGAGGACTGGTGCCTGGAGAAGGACGTCATGCTTGGTGAAGTACGGGGTCAGCAAAAAAGAGGAAGACCCTAAATGAGATGGATTGACACAGTGGCTGCAACAGTAGGCTCAAGCATAACAATGATTGCAGGGATGGCACTGGGCTGGGCAGTGTTTTGTTCTGTTGTACATAGGGTTGCTATGAGTCAGAACCAGTTCGATGGCACCTAACAGCAACAACAGCAACTCTTTGATGGTCACTTCTTGAGCCATGGTCAAAGAATTTTATTATCTAACTGGAGCTTATTTAGTATAAGATAAACAGGGGAGTAAGGAAACTATGGCATATGAGGACTTCCAGGGGGGATTCAAGGAGAAGATTGAATGGAAATGACTTGTATAAATAAGTTAGGGAGTAGGAAGGATAGCAGATATAATAGTGTTCTTCATACATTTAGAGGATCATCATGTGGAATAGAAATTAAACTATGCTTCATACCAGAGGAGTGAATTGGAACCAACACATGGTTTTCATTCAGGATGAAGAATTACTTTGTCCACAAGGATTGCTGTCTCCAAATGGATGGTTTCCTTGTGAGATGGTGTCTTGGTTTCCTAGGGCTGCCATAACAAAATAGCACAAAGTGAAAACACCCAGATAGAAACTTCAAACAAATTGGAAGTAATCTCTTCCTCAGACTACCAGACTACCGTTGTGCTTGTCCAATCCTCTCTTACAGAACTTATTATTAGAGTGTATGTGTTCTGTATTTGGGGCATATCTTATTTCATCTAGTAAAGGATGTAAAAGCTCAGTGAGGTTAGGGACTCATCTTTGTTTTTCTCACAGAGCCTAAGACATTGTATTGCAAGCAGTAAGTAAATGTTCCTTGAACTGAACTGAAAAGGTAATGAATCTATATGAAATGTGTAGAGGATTTTGATGGCAGGTATTGAGGTCATAGGTTTTTAGTGGAGGAGATGGGACTGTACATAGCTAAGTGTGATACAGGGCAGAAAAGTCCAATGTTTGGGGAGTGCTGGGGAGAGAGAGGCCTGATTAAGGCCATTCTGAAATGGAGAGGGTGTCAATTTATTGAGCCTTAAAAATGGGTTAGAAGCTAGAGAGCCAGAGATTTGGAGAGGGTATTCTAGGAGGAAGTTTTGTGAACAAAAGCCACAGGGATGGAAAAGTACAAGGCCTGCCAAGGATAAATGATCTACTCAGTGAGGCTGAATAGAGGAACTGTTGGAGGTTTTTATGGAGATGGGGGACGTGATTAGCTCTGTGAACGGAGGGGGCAGTGATGGAGGAGAACAGATGGATTGAGAGACAATGATGAGGTAGAATTGAAAGAATTTGGCAAACACTTAGAGGTGAGGAATGAGAAAGTAGGTGTTATCAAAGACTTTGGGACTTCTAGCTTGGTTGACTGAATGGTGGTATCAGTGCAAGTAGAGAATTCAGGAGGAGAAGGAAAAATAATGAAATTAGTTTTGTTCATGCACAGTTTGCAAAACCTGAGATATAAGCAGGTGAGATATCTCCCAACCAGCTAGTAGGCAGCTTAAATCTGGGTTTTATGAGAGCTGGATATACAGGTTTTTTAATCGTCAGTACACGGTACTGGATGAAATAATCCCCAAGTAGAGTTTTAGAGTGAGAGAAGGAGAGAAGGGCTAAGAGCAGAATCTAAATATCCGTTGGGAGAAAAGAAGAGCTTGTGGAGGAGTGGCCCATGAAGTAGGATAGTCAGGGGAGAGTGCTGTTTCTGAAGCCAAAGAAGGAGAAAGTGTAGAGAAGATGTGTGGGTGGGCAGATGCTACTAAAAGGTCAGATAGACAGGGAATCAAGGATTTGGCAATTAGGAAGTCAGTGACTTTTCAGAGGATAATTTTAGTAAGGAAGTGAGGGCAGTAGCTGGATTGGATGAATAATTGTGTCTAAGCAATGAAATCAGCAAGATTATTATTTCACAAAATTTAGAGATAAAGGGAAGGAAAACTACAGGTAGTAATTTATGGAGAAGATGAGCAAAGAAAGATTTTGTTTAGGAATGGCTGAGATTTGAGTTTATTTAGAGGATGATGGTATGAATTCAGAGGAGATGGAAGATTGAAAAGAGAGAGGGTTTAGTTAATGGAGCAAAGTCCCAGAAGAGTAAATGTGATTAAAAGCAAATATGTACGGTTTGGCCTTGAAGTGGATACAGGAACACTTTTTTAAATCTGAAACAGGAAGAAAGTGGATAACAATCTTATAAGCATTTAGTTCTATTGTGAAAATTGTCAGATGTTGGATATGTGTTAACATGTGCATCTTTCTTACTAGGCAGCAGCAGTGGCACTTTCCTCCCTAATTCATGCTTTGGATGAATTAAATATGGTGGCCATAGTTCGATATGCTTATGACAAAAGAGCTAATCTTCAAGTTGGTGTGGCTTTTCCACATATCAAGGATGCCTATGAGGTAAAACCCACAGGTCTTTTCTATTCATGTTATTATTACTCTTTTTTCTTTCAGTTTCTTTATTCTAAGCAGTGCTTCTCAAATGTTAATGTGCATGGGATTTATTTGGGGACCTTGTTAGGATGCACATTCTGATTTGGTAGGTCTGAGATGGGACCTGAGATTCTGCATTTTTCACAGACTCCCAAGTGATGCTCATGCTGCTAGTCTGTGGACCACACGTTGAGTAGCAAGGAAATAATACAAATTTGAAAAGTATATAAGGAGCTTTTTTTTTAAATCGGTAAAGATTAACCACGACCTTCTGTTTGCCAAATCCAATGATGACCTTCTCAGAACCAAATAAGAATAGAACTTACCTCCATTTTTATAAATGGGAACTATGAATAAAGATTGATGATTTGAATTCATTGTGATCATTCTGAAATTCAAGTTTATTTAGTGCTCTCTTTAAAAAAAAAAAGTCTGGATTCCTTGTTAGGTGCCACTGAGTCAGTTCTGCTTCATAGAGACCCTGTGTACATCAGAACTAAGCGCTGCCTGGTTTCCTTACCATGTCTAGATTCCTTACCGTTTCCTATTTATCAGAGAACTTATTGTGTCAGATCTGGAAAGAGGAGGCAAATATCTTGACTTCTAGATCATCCTTTTAGTCACCCTGACTTTTCTTATCTGTTGTATTGGTCATGCATTTTGCAATTATTCTTTGGTATTCTTTCTTTTTAGCATTTCTTTTATGTTTAATGTTCTTCACAGTGTTTGCAATTATGTATTGCTAATAACAAATCAAAACACTTTACTTTCTACGTACCAGATTTTAGCTGTCTATGAAATATTTTTGTCGTGCCATTTTCACAGCATTAGGACCAGCTTTATATTTTTCCATTAATTTGGTTATTTCTGCTTTAATCCCCTTTCTTTCTCATTAGTGTTTAGTGTACATACAGCTGCCTTTCATGGAAGACTTGCGGCAATACATGTTTTCATCCTTGAAAAATAATAAGAAATACACTCCCACAGGTGAGTTTTGATCCATTTAGTTCACTAATTGGCTCTAAACCCAGACTATTCTTGGGAAATCACCTGTCTGCAGTCATTGGTGAGGGCTAAGATTTCACCGGGTGGAATTAGTTGGATTCAGATCATACACAGTAACAATGAAGGTGATTCACCATGTGTTTTTCTGGTAGTAGGAATAGGTTTGCTTTCAACTCTGGAAATATTGTCTAGTTTTCGCCTCTGACTTAGAGCTTAGGGGGCAGCTTGCTGGAAACAGATGCACATTCTCTAGTTGTGAGTAGGTTTACCCTCTGGAGAAGTGAATTGACTTACAGGATCAAACCTGTGACTATAGGGTCCTGCATAAAATATAATGTAACTTTGAACTAAAAAGTAACAATGATATAAATTAACTTTTCTCTTTGCCCTCTCTGTGTGGTTTGTAGTAACAGTCCAAGTATCATTGTTCCTTATTTCTGGCTTCCAGGAGTTACTTTGAGCTTGATGAGAAAGGCGTTCCTTGAGCATCTGGCTTCAGGTGTCAGAGTGCTATACAGAATGATTTTCATAGACATAGGTCCTATCTTCCAGAGCTAACAGTATGAAACAGTTGTGATAAAATATAATAATGAGCAGAAGTAGAGAACATACCAAAGAGAACAAAAAAATGAGTAGATATGTTAGTTTACAAGTTTAAGTGTGTTATTTGTGGCAGTGTAGGATTAGGGAGTTGTGAGATGAGTCTCAGAACTGGGTTCTTTCTGTGTATTATTTTGGTTAGACCCTTTGGGAGCAACGTGCTATAGAAAGGCCAAGAATCCTAGAGACGAGCCCCTCTGCAACACGTCGAGGCAGGCATGGACCTAAATGTGTATGAGAAAGTTGCCACTGTGCTACAGTATTCTGTCTCTACCTCTTGATAACCCCAAACCTTAATAGCCTAGAACTTTTAAAAAAGAGAACTTTGTTGAGAAGTCATCTTAATGGACATAAATCACTCATTGTCTAAAACATTTAAGACCTTTTGATTGATTTTCTGTGAGTTAAACGTGTTGTTTGTATTATCTCTATTGGAAAAATGGATCATTAAAGTTGTTTGTTGTCTATCCAGAGTAGGCATGTATCCTTGTTGGTGTTGTTAGGTGCCATCAAGTCAGTTTCGACTCATAGCAACCCATCTGATAGAGTAGAACTACCCCATAGGGTTTTCTAAGCATGTAGGGGTATGTAATACCAGAGCAATCGGACCTGATACTAGCTTGTAGTAACAGGTGAAAATCACTAAATGTTCATATATAAAGAGTACCACTGCCTGTCTATGGTCAGGTGAACCCTGCAATAATCAGCTTATAAAGCTGACGGCGGTGCCATTGCCTGAAACCTCCCCTGGTCCAAAAACAGGGATAGAAAAGAAATTCTCTTGATAAATATCTGTATGCTCTTTCATTTTGCCGTAGCTGTACAAAAGGGATATTTGAAAGGGTAAAGAATAGAAGCATAATATACTTTCCAGGAACTGCATACTCTTTTCTACCTTAGTGACTGTGAATGATCCAAAAACAGCACTTTGGTTCAATAGCTGAATTGCTTTATGAATCAGCAGAATGAAAGCTACACATGGCACTTTTGGTAGAAGCATTTTTGGAAGAGTTACTTTTGGACTGTGCCACTTTCATTGACTTGGTAGATTTTCATTGAGCAGCACTTGCTTTCTGTTAGGTGTTGGAGAGGTATAAGGAAGATGCAGTCATGTTTCTGCCTTAGAGTTTGAATGGAGTGGACTAAGACACATACACAGATGCCATCGTATATGCGGAGTGGTTAGTGCCATGAGGCTTTGTGAGAGGAAAGAGGTGATTTTGACCTGGGGAGAATGTGAAGGAATCAGTTCACTCTGGTCCAGTGGGTCTTCCTGTTAAGGTGGTATACTCTGATACAAGTATTTTAAATCCTTATAAAGCTTATGCTTCATTATGAAGTTTTTAAAAATGTTTTTCTCTTTTTGCTAATTGCCAGTTTTTTAAATATTAGCTATTTGAGTACTTTACTGAATGTTTTGAACTTCTGTGTGGAAGTTGGGTTTTGTATGGCTATAGTACATTTCTCTGGAACACTCATGCTTTTGCTATGATACTCCATTGTCAAAAGTTCACTGAACGATGGAGCTGGAAAGACCTAAGAGCTCAGCTACTCTTAAATAGCTCTTTTCACAGATAAGAAAACTGAGACTCAGAGGTTAAATGACTTGTATAACTAGAGAATTTTTTTTGGCAGAGCCAGGACTGTATAACCTGCCGATATTGCTGTGAATGTCTATGAATGGAAAATATTTGTTTTAGTGGAGGATAATAGAGACAATCATTTTTTTCTTTCTGCTTCTGTTCATTCTTGTTTTAAGAGGTCCAGCTGAATGCCGTTGATGCTTTGATTGATTCCATGAGTTTGGTAAAGAAAGATGAGGAGGAGGACACCATTGAAGACTTGTTTCCAACCACCAAAATCCCAAATCCTGAATTCCAGAGATTTTTTCAGGTGAGAGATGAAAGATGAGCCAGTCATAAGTCTTTTAAATGATAGAGAACTGAGTGAAAGGTTAGGGTAACTGGCCAGCCCCAAACCATACCTTTATTCTCTGAGAACCTTAGTTATTCTGTTTAATGGGAGAGTAACACCTTCCTCTCCCTACTTTAGAAAGATAAAAATACTCTAAGCTCTGATAAAAAAGGAAGTAAGGTTGGGATGCTTTTTTCACCCTGAAAGAAGAGTAGTTTTTCTTTAAAAATACAGGAGGGCTTAACAAAAAGCTGATTTTATGCTTTTTCTAGGCTTTTCTCCTCTATTTTATGTGAATTGGACTTCTTTTTTTTTTTTTTTTTTTTTAAGGTATCAAAATAGTAGGAGAGTTTTTCCAAAATGTATGGTAAGATTACCACTATTAGGAAATAATATGTTCCCGTGCTACATTTGTGAAAAATTTCATAATCAGAGGTAGTATAGAGATCAGATAAAAAACGTTATAAATACAAAACTATTAAAGAGTAACTAAAAATACAAAATATATATATATTTCTGAATCCTAGAACAAAGGTGGAGATTGGGTTAAGGGAAACTGGGGAAATTGGCAAGACAGCTGATTTATGCTGAGGGAGGGAATGGGTAGACTAAGGTTTATAGGGGAAGGAATTTTCTAGTCCTGCGTTAATTTAGTGCGAATAGGACATAGTCTTCTCTGACCCCTGCATAGCTGAAAAAATCACAAGCAGCTTTTTTGGACAAACTGTTCCCCTCAGAAGGGTGGAGAACCCATTTGATGAAGAGACCATTAGTTGTCCCTTTTGATACTCACTTAAAGCACCGTTAACTAATTCAAGTCCATATTAGGGCGTGTTGTAATTTGGGGGATCCTCTACTCAAAAGAAACTGCCTAATTGGTTAATGTTCGGAGTTCCTTTAAGTAGTGAAAAAAAGACCGTTTGTTCTAAAATTAGAAAGATGAAGCTTAACATGTAAAGGCCTGACTCAGTTGTTACTTTAGTTTTCTCAGTGCAGTCAGATATAAATTACTGGTATAAAATCCTTTGATTTTTGACAAGTGGACTTAAAGACCTAAAGGCCTGTAGGGAAGGGAGAAGTAGACCGCTTGCTGTGGAAAGCTTGTAAAAACAGGTGGTTACAATGAAAAAGAGAAACTTTGAATATTTGGCAGATTTATCTAGGGTGGTTCTGTTTATAATCTTCAATAAAGGTATGTTGGAATAATGAACAGATACAAGCCAGTAGGCCACCAGGGTTTCCATAATTAACACAGTGTTGCTGAAATCAGTACGCTAGTAACTTCTGAACTAGCCAATGAGAAACCTCATTAATACTTAAAGGACCAATCAAAATAGTTCTTATCACTGGTAGTGCATTTGTTGTATTCCTTTCACTTTTGTGATACCATATTAGATAGAATCTATTTTTTTTAATTATGTTTGTGTCATATCTAAATAATAATGACCTGTAAACTTTTATGCAGCCTGCATTTTTCTCACTAGTCTTTTTCAAATTGTAAAAATCACATAAAGGAGTAACAATTGGTTAAAAGAGAAATAAGTAGATCAGGAAGACTGTGATTTCAGCTTCCCAGCTACTGAAAAAAGTCACTTTTTCATAACTTCATTTTTTTTAATGAGTTGAGATTTACTGCTTGAATGAATCTAATAAGTATCCCACTTAACTTTATTTGCCTAAAATATGACCTTTGAGAAAATGTAAGAGAGAGGTGGATGCTTCAGCACATCTGTTGAAGGTACTTTATTATTTATCTATGGATGACGACACTGGTTGGAAGGATTGCCTGGAGTTTAACTGGAAATCTGGAGTGCATTTCAGTAGGGAGGTTGAGTACGATAGTTATCCAGTGGTAGTTTTAGCTTTTTTTTCCAAAAAATGTTAATTGTATATCACAAATAGAACCTTCCAGAGTATGTGAGAGCTAGTCTGCTCTGTTGGGTGTTCATTTACAGTTCACATCTTTAGGCTTTCTGAGCTGTTTCTGATACTTTAATGATCTGAAGAAGAGCACCGGGAATTAAGGAACATGCACAAGAATGGTAGGGGTAGGTTCACAGGACTTGGGATCATTTTGGTTTCCTCTTTTGCTTTACGTTAAACAGACCCGATGTTATTGATGCTCAAGGAAAAGTTGAGTAATTAGGAGAGAGGAAAACAGAAGTCAGACTCTGAAATGAATGAATATACTATGGGGAAAGAAGAGTTGTGAGAGGTGTATTGAAATGAGGGAGCAGCACATGGAGTGTCTAGAGGAAATTGGTACTTAATTCCCACCTCAGGTTTTCTGAATTTATAGGACATTAACTCTTGGATGATATTTTTACTATTTAGACCAAAGTGTCTTTTATTTTTCAGAATGGAGGCTTCTAGCTTATACATCTTCAGTGTAGGAAAACTATCCATGGGAGAATATAAATCATATACTTTATGATATGAAGCAGTATTTTGAAATTACAGGAGCTGTTCAGCTCCTTGGCTTTTTTCTTCAAAATTATTAATGTTTAAGGATGGGAATATTAGGAAACTTATTCTCCAACCTAATTTTAGAATTTTCTCTAGCAAGGGAAGAAAAATGGCAATGATAGCTAGTTTTAGGTTGGTTTTTTTCTTTAATGGCGTCTCATCCTATTGCTTATCTTCCTGTACTCCTTTTAGAGTATTTACTTTTCTGGGAAGATACCAGTACTGCAGGCCTGGCTTAGTATACTGAAAGCGGTACAAGTGATTGAGTGGAAGGGGCTTCCTGTCCAGAATTCAGTCACATGAGCAGTGGAGAACCCTCTCTGGCCTGGATGTTAGCCCCACTTTTGGCTTTGCTTCCTGACAGCTCAGTCAGCTAGAGTCCTTGGAAAGAGTTCTTTATTCCTTCAATCAGTGACTCTTTGGTGCTTATGTGCCAGGCACTATTTTCAGTGCTTGAAATTCAGAAGTAAACGAGGCAAACAAGATCTCTACTTTCAAGGAGGAGGGTTAGATAATAAACAAACCAAAAAATTGGTAACATAATTTTAGATAGTGATAAATACTGTGAAGAATGTAAAACAGGAAATGATAGTGATTGGGTGCTAGAATGCAGCTAGAGGGACTACTTCAGATAGAATGCCAGGGAAAGCCTCTCTAAGGAAATAATACTTGAGCAAATACCAGAATGGTAAGAAGGAGCCAACTCTGTTGAAATCTAGGGGAAGTCAGAAGAGGCAGAGGGAGCATCAAGCGCAGGACCCAAAGGCAGGAAAGAGCTTGGCCCATTAGTGAAACGAAGAGCTGAGTCTAGCTGGGTTGTGGTGAGCATGGAGGAGAGTGATGATGAGATAAGGAAGGTAACAGAGCTAAATTACATAGGGTAGCACAGGATATGGTACAGGGTTCTTTTTAAGATCACTTTAGCTGCAGTAGAACAGTGAGATCAGAAGCAGGAAGACCCGTTTCAGAAGGTGGTTGTGGTAGACCAGGTGAGAGGTGATGGTGCTTGGACAAGAGTAGTAGCAGTGGAGATGGAAACAAGTGGATAGGCTTGTGGAGAAAAGCTCAGGCTCAGCACTTGGAAATTTGGGACAGACTTGGTCTTCTCATCTCTTTTGTGGATTTCTTCCTGGCATTCACTGAGCATGGGCAAGAAGTCTTTAGCCGCCTCATCCACCGCAAGTTGTTTCCTAAGAGTAAGCAAGGGAGAAAGCACAGATGCTTAAGGGAGGTAAAAGGATTATAGCTAAGAAGTTATAGTCCCAGACTGTGAGAGACTCTTTGAATGATGTGCTTTAGGGAACCTTGTAGGCTATAGTATGTTCCCCAAGTAGTTAAAGCAATGGGCTTCTTTTTATAAGATGAAGCTCCTTTCCAGGAGAACTGCAGCAGATATTGCTGCTAGGCTGAGGTCTGTTTTTACAATGAGTTTTAGACATTTGCAGTGTCCTGCTAACAAAGGTGGTTCTGGGTCAGCCCTTCTTGTTGTTATCTCTTACATATGGTATGAATTGCAAAGCCCTCTTAAACTAAAGATGGAGGATCCCTGGTCAGAAGAAGTATAATGAAGCCATATGTGATGTCTGCATCTGTGTTTTAAAATCCTTATACCTTTTCCAACAGTGTCTGCTGCACAGAGCTTTATATCCCCAGGAGCCTCTGCCTCCAATTCAGCAGCATATTTTGAATATGCTGGATCCCCCTACTGAGGTGACAGCTAAAAGTCAGATTGCTCTCTCTGAAATAAAGACTCTCTTCCCTCTGACCGAAGCAATCAAGAAAAAGGATCAAATAACTGCTCAGGACATTTTTCAAGACAAGTAAGTACTCTGTGTAGTTGCATTTGGAGTTGGAGTTTGTAAGATTGGTGGTAGTCTTAGAGGACTGTGGAGCATATGGGTTTGTGGAATTCCAAAGTGGGAGGAAATACCTTTTGATATCTTGATCCTTGCATTGAAAATATTGGCTTCTGATAGCTGTGAGAGGAGGATCCCTGTCATCATTTTTTATGCTTGCCGTTCACCTGGAATTGAGAGCTGCCTCCTGAGTTGCTGACTTTTTGATCAGCATCAAATTCCTGGTGAGATAAGGAGAGTAAGCAACGTTTTTGAAAATCTAAGGCTAAATTTTACCATTTTAAAGTAGGGAGTTAGGCATGAGGGGAGAAGACTAAGGGTACTGAATTACCTTTCTTTGGGTGTTAGGTGTCTGGAGAATGTCGGTGAGATTTTGGAGGAAAAGGGGAAAGAGGAGTGAAAAATATGACCGTTCTTTAGCTATTCTGTTAGTATGTCAGTGATGGGGTTATATCATTAGCACAGGGATGATTAACCAGTAAGAGCAGTATGCATCGGTTTACCGTAAGCAAGGTACACACGGGCTTAATTGTGCTTACTTACTAATCTGTAGTGCATTGTGCTTAAGCCTGTGTATACCTTGCTTATTGGGTAATCTATCCCTGCATTAGTGAAGTGTTTGTAGCTTAAGGATTGCAAAATGCCTGTTATATAATCCTTAAATGAAATTTATCTTTCAAGTGGCTATTAAATTTTTTGCCCCCTCATCAGATTCTGTTTAGAATCTGTGTTGATTTCCATTAAAAACAAAACCAAAACAAAAAACCAGTCCTTGTTCCTGATATCCAGAATCAGTTGGATGTATAACGTTGGTTTTACCAGGTTTAGGTTAACTGGTTACTGGTGACCTTTTTTTCCCCCCCAAATCAAAATGATCTATTCATTTCTTTAGGTTATATTTTGAAATCCATTTTTAAACCATAATTTCATTTATTTTTTTCTTCGATTTCCTTGCCACAGCTGTATTTTTATTGACAAAGTAAAGCTTATTATTTGTAAATACCCCAGTGTAGGAGTATTGAGCAGTTTCCAGAAACCTTCACAGGTTTCTATAAATCATTAATTTAGTCATATATCTTCCAAGTTGAATAGAAAGCTTTGCATTTTTGGTAGCTTTCTAGAGGTTAATACCCTAAGCTTTATCAGGATTGAAGAATATTTGTGAGATTGACAGATGCTGTACTGTGCATTCCTAAACACTTCCTGGAGAGGTTTACATTTCTTTTTAGTCTACTGTACTTATTACATAGGAAGACTGCCACTAAAAATCCACTTTCCCACTGCTATTCTCATCTGCCTGTATGCCTCTGAACTGGCAGTCTAGAACGATTCAGTGTAATTCTGAGTCCTTCTCTTCCCACTACAACCTTACTTTAGTCTCACCACAGTCACGTGGCTATTCTCTCTCTGTATATTAAAACTACAGTTCATGATCTTGATTACCTTCTGGTGTTTTGGGAAAGAAACAGGCCATTCTCCCCTCCTCCAGTTGATTAAAATGCAAATTAGCTGGTTAAAAAAACTACACCACATAGACCCAGAAGGCATTTGTTCTGTGATTTGATCCCTGCTGTGATTACACCTTCAACTCTGTTCCTACCACTCACTCTCAGAAAGCTAGAATGCACTGGGCTTCTTGTTTTTTGCTTCCACAATGGCTTGTGGTGTAGCCAAGTTATCTGCCTGGGGCCCAAAAATGATCTCACTCACACACACCTACTCACTACTATTTTCCACCCTTTCTTCTCAGAAATCTTAGTTTTTAAAAACTGCAGAAATGATGCATTTAATAAATGTTTATTGAGAACCTCCTCTCTTCAAGAATGACTCAGTTCCTTCTGCAAGATTCTTAAAACCTTCAATGTTTATGACAAAGCTCCAGTCAGCTTTAGAGGTAGGTTCCTTAAGGGGGAAAAATGGCTAACAATTAGCAGTGTTGTGTATATTCAGCATCCCTGTACTCAGGGTACATATGTCCAGTGTCATGGTGAGGAGTGAACAAATGTCTGTTCAGGAAGTGTCATCATCTAGGACAGGAGCCCTGAGCTGGGAATCACTGGGAACCATTCCAGCTTTGTTGCTCTTGATCTGATTTTGGTTAAATAATTTTTAGCTTTCTGTGATTTTTTTTCATCTAAACAACCTCATCTCAAGAGATATTATAAGGAACAATGAAATCACAGATATTAAAACATTTTGAGCTATTTGGAGGGAAGGCAATAGTCAAAAGTCAAAGCAATAATAGTAACATATCAATAAAATCTTTGAGCATTTGAGAAGGTCTCCTGTTTATGTTTGCCCTATTGATACCTAGTGTTAGAAGTGATTTCTTAATTTCAAGAAGGTAAGTGTACCATTTGACATTACAGTTACCTTTATCATATAAAAGCATTACTTCTCTTAATGTTGATGTGTTGTTGTTGTTAGGTGCCATCGAGTTGGTTCCGACTCATAACGACCCTATGTACAACAGAACGAAATGTTGCCCAGTCCTGCGCCATCCTCACAGTCCTTGCTACGTTTGAGCCCATTGTTGCAGCCACTGTGTCAGTCCATCTCGTTGAGGGTCTTCCTCTTTTTTGCTGATCCTCTACTTTACCGAGCATGATGTCCTTCTCAAGGGACTGGTCCCTCTTGATAACATGTCCAAAGTATGTGAGATGAAGTGTCACCATCCTTGCTTCCAAAGAGCATTCTGGCTGTACTTCTTCCAAGAGAGGTTAGTCTTCTGGCAGTCCATGGTATGTTCAGTGCTCTTCGCCAACACCATAATTCAAAGGCCGCAATTCTTCTTTGGTCCTCCTTATTCATTGTCCAGCTATTGCATGCATATGAGGTGATTGAAAATACCATGGCTTAGGTCAGGTGCACCTTAGTTCTCAAAGTGACATCTTTGCTTTGTTGTATAAGTGTTGATGCACACCCTTGAAATGAAAATGTCATCTTTTAGGGAACTTGCATGAGAATTACAATATCTTAAGTCTAATGCTACTTGTGCAATTGACTTATGAATGTGATCTTGGTTTCTTTTTGTCTCTGTGCAGATATTTCAAAGTTTTCTACTCTTTTCAAGTCCCCTAAGATCCCCTGTCAATCACTCTCAGCAGACAGCCTCACCTGACTAATGATTAAGACTCCAGGCTCCAGAGTCAGACAATGTGAGTCAGTCCCCTTGCTCTACAGTGTGACCTTAGGTACAGGTAGCTTATCCTCTCTAAGCCTCAGTTTCCTCATGGGCAAAGTAGGGATAATAGGACTACCTGTCTCACAGAGTTGTTAGGAGGAGTGAGTGAGTATTGTATACTGTTTATTGTTGTATCCCTAGAGCCTAGCACATAGTAACAGTACAGGGTGTGTGAGTAAAGGATTTTAAAAAATCCTAGTCATGTCCCTGGCACATTAGCAAGGATGATTTCATAGAGAAAATAGAAACCAATAGGTGGGAACTCCTTAATTTTGTAGCCCATTTTATCTAAAAATGTATCTGGATTTACATCTATTTTTATTTCCTTCTTTCCTGTCTTAGTGGAAGAGAGTGTGTCATCCTGTCCAGAGATAATTCCCTTACCCTTGCCCTGGGATCCCATCTTCTATCTCATATGGTAACTTAGTCCACTAATAATTTCTTCCTTCTTCTGTATTTTTAGCTTCTGCCTTTCTACCAGCTCCTTTCCTCTGCATATTAGCATTTTAGTTCTTTCATCTAAACCAAAATAAAATAATCCCCTCAGTTTCCTTCCTCTAATTAACCACCCTATCTCTGGGTAGTGCAAATGGTTCACTACCTCAGCTGCTAATTGAAAAGTTGGAAGTTTGAGTCCACCCAGAGGCACCTCAGAAGAAAGGCCTGGTGTTCTTCCAAAAAATCAGTCATTGAAAACCCTATGGAACACAGTTCTACTCTGACACACATGGAGTTGCCATGAGTCAGAATTGACTTGATGGCAACTGTGTTTTTTTGTTTGTTTGTTTTCTCCCATAAGCCAAGCTTATCGAAAGAATAGTCTACATTGCTTCTCTTTTCTCAGTTCCTATTCTCTCAGGCTTCTGCCCTTACCACTTCCCTGAAATTCATCTTCCAAAGGACACTAACTGCTAAATTCACTTCAGCTTTGCAGTCCTTTTCTTTCTTGACCTCTTTGTAGTACTCGACATTGCCAATTATTCTCTCCCTCTTAAAACTCATTTATCTTCCTTAACTCCATCTCCAGATTTTTTTTTTTTTTTTCCTAAATCTTTGACAACTCCCTCTCAGATTCCTCTGGGGGCTGCTTTTCTTTCTCCAACAACCTTAAATGTTGATGTTCTGTAGGATTTATTCTCAGAAATACCTAACGTCTGTTGAACGCAGCTATAATACTGAGTGCTCTGTCCGTTTGGATCCTCTTGGCCTTCCTGTGAAGTAGGTTCTTTTATTGGCCGTATCTTAAAGCTGAGGGAACGGAGGCTTACAGAGGACTAAGAAACTCGCTCAAGATCACAGTAGGTAGGTGTTGGAGTAAGAATTTGAGTGCAGGTAGTCTGACTCCAGAGCTTGCACTCTTAACCATTATGCCATATTGCCTTAGCAATGTGTATCTGCAGACCTTTTGTTATTTCACATACATGGCTTAAAAAACTGCTAAATATCTGTCTGCAGCCCAGATTTCAATCTTATCCACTGGCTATCTTAAGTGTCTCAAGTTCAGTATGTCCAGAAATGACTTCATTGTCTTCTTTCTCCTTCCATACCCATGCTCCTTTCAAACTCTGTCTTCTTCATGCTGTGATCTTTATTTCAGTGAATGGCATCCAGTTTCCTGGGAGTCACCCCTTTTCTTTACTGTCCATATCTAATTGGTTTACCAAGTTGTTTTAAATTGACCTCAAATCTACCTCTTTCACTTCAGGTTAGTCTAGTGGCTAATAGCGTTGATTCTGGAGTCAGATAGATTTGGATCTTAACCCAAGCATTGCCCCTTAGTAGCTGTTGAAATTGGCAAGCTGGTCTGTGTCAAGTAGAAATAACAAATAACTGCCTTTCGGGAAGCTGTGTAGGAGGATGTTTAAGAATACTAGATTAGTTCTGAATTCTTACAAATCATGTCCTTTAAACAAGGGGTTAGGCCCTTTCACCCCTTGATTCGCTCATCTGTAAAAGGCCAATGATAGTAACTAACTCAAAGGTGATTGTGAAATTTAACTGAGCTATTTTAAATGTGCTTATTATTAGCATAGTGACCAGCACATGCTAAGAATTAAAAAAAAAAAAATGTTACTAGCATCGCCCATTGCCATTGCTTTTATTCAGGCCTTCTCATTTTTAGCCTGCTTTACTGTGATAGGAGCCCTGGTGGCGAAGTGGTTGAGAGCTTGGCTGGTAACCAAAAGGCTAGCAGTTTAAATCCATTAGCTGCTCCTTGGAAACCCTATGGGGCAGTTCTGCTCTGTCCTATAGGGTGGCTATGAGTCAAAATCAACTTGACGGCAACAGGTTCGGTTTTTTTGGTTTTTTTCTAAGATAACCTCTTGACTGATTTCTCTTGATTCTAGTCTTATCCCTTTCTCATCCATTCTGCAATTCTGCTGCCCGAGTGATTTTTAAAAAACAAATTTAATCACATCACACCCTTGCTTAAAATTTTCTGATGCAATAATTCTTCATCTTTTTTATTTTTTTTAACGGACCCTTTTGATAATCTGATAAAAACTGTGAACCCCCTCCCCAGAAAAATGCCCTTGACATACCAAGTTTTGCATGTAACTTTAGATGGCTCACAGATTCCTTGAAGCTATCCTTGGACCCCTGACTGAAAACCTTTGCTTTAATGACTTTTCATTACCTTCACCATAAGATCAAACTCTGTCATACGAATAGGAAAACCCAGATAAGCAAAAAGAAGTATCTATCTATAATCCAACTACCTAGAGAAAACCATTTCTTTCCTCATATTGTTAATGCCTATAATTTATATATTTTCTAGCTTCATCTCTCACTATTTCCTGGCTTGCACCTGATGCTCCTGCCCAACAAAAGGGACATGCCACTGGTCACAATATTTTAATTGTTTTTATACTTATCTTTTTTATTAGGCCTAACTTCTTGGAGATGTTGAGTATGTATTAATTTTTGTATATCAAGAGTTCAGAGTCTAGCTTTGTGCCTAACACATAATATGTACTTGGTAAACGTTTGGCTAAATAAGTTAATTATAAAATTTACATACATTTTTGAAAGGAAATGAGAAAGGGAGAAAGAGCAATAAATTATTCATGGTCCCACTCCCCAAATACAGCAACTATTAACATTTATATGTCTACTATGATCTTGCATGGGTAATATCTGCCTTCTGGGACTCAGCTCCTCCATAGATCATTTGGAAATGATAGTCCCACTTCACATAGACATTAAGAGTTTAATATATTTAGAATTCCTAATAATGCCGTTAAGTGATCTCACCTTGAGGATATGAACCATATAAAAATTTTTACTACTTTCTGCTTATTTCTGGGGCTGCTTTTACCTGCCTGGTACTGGAGAATTGGTGTCTATGTCTACTTCCCTTTCTTCCCTAGATCTTATTTTGGAGTGCTTAAGAAATTCTTCATGTGACTCATCCTTGTATTCCCACAGAACTTAGCATAGTGCTTTGCATGTAGCAATGCTCCTTAACACCACTCTGTATGTGAATTTGTATTTTTGAAAAGAGAATAGTTGAGTAGTTGATATCCTAATGGTACTTTTCATTATAGCATTTTTCTGATGAGAAAACTGATGCTCAGAGACAGTAGTAACTTACCTAAGTTTCCAGGGCCAGTCTGATCTGTAGCAGTTCCCTGTTGTTGTCTGTCTCTTGGGGATAACTGGCAAAGGTTACCTGACATGGTCATGGCCATTTTTTATTTTTTTTAAATGCACTCAAATTCTAATGGAATTTTTTACTTCCTTGGGTAAGTGCATTTTTCCTCCATTTTTGCCACCAACGCTTTGTGTATTTTTTATTCTACTTGCAAGGAAGGAGCTCCAGATGACTCACCCCCTTTTAATGTTTCTTGATCCTCATCCTTCTGTCTTCTGCTTGCCTCTTCTCTGCTTTTCAGAAGGGTGGGGGGGAAGCCAGCGGTGAATGGGAAAGATGTCGAGTAATAAAACTTTATACTTCGTTTTTGTAAAGCTGTGATGATTAGTCCTTTCATCTAGCTGTAAGAGGTGATTCATTACTGAAATACCACTGAGGTAGCCAGTTTATGCCTTAGTTTTCTTTGCTTTGTTTTCAGGATTACCTTTTTCAAGCTTCATTGTCTGAAGGTTGGAGTTTAAGAAAAAAAAAATTAGAAATACTGTATCTTATAGTTACTAATTTCTCTTATCATTTTGCCATTTCTTGACAACTGTTTTTACCCTTGATAGATTATTATTTCTCTTGGAGAAACATCTTTATATCTTTATGTTCAGCAGCTTTAAGGGAGATTATGGGCAGAGTCTTTGGATTCGGTTTTCTTCTCTTTGGCAATTAATTTGACCTCCTCTTGACTTTAAGGCAGGTTATTAAAGCCACCATGTTATTTGAGGCATACTGTTTGATACACTTTCTTTGAGTTGTGCTTCCCCTATAAACAGATGTGATTGGACTCTTATTAGCATATTGCCTAAAACAGAATTAGATTTATAAAAGAAAAATTAGAAGTTTTCTTTTGAAAGTTTTTTTTAATAGTTTAAGATTTCTGTAAGAGCAAGCTCTTGCATATTTAATTAAGAATTGTCTGCTGAGTTTTGAGAGCTTTAAGTAGAAGCTTATAAAGCTGTTGCATACACGATAGAGAAGGTGCGTGATTAGACACGAAGGTCTTCTGTGTATATGGAAGGCTAATAGCTATCAATTCTGAGACAGGAACTAGCAAGTAATATGTGAAGGGTAAATGGATTTCTTACTTAAATGTTAAGTTTCCATTACCTGTGCTTGTAGGTTCATCTTTCGAAGCAGAGTTTGTGATGTGACTGCTAATTCTGATGTCTGTATCGCTGCAAAACAAAGCCCGGCTGCTTCGGGCAGGCAGCTGTCAGAAACTGAGGCTGGCAGTGGGAGGTGGGCTATTTGTAAAGAAGGACTAAGTGTGGATGTTTATCTTTGATGCTTGAAAAATAACTTTACACTTTTCACATCAGCAATTCTGATTTTTGTATTGCTTCTTTTAAGAGGGGGAATAAATGCATTTTTTTTTTTTCCCCAGCCATGAAGAGGGACCCGACTCTAAAAAACGCAAGACTGAGGAAGGGGACATCCACTTTAGTATCTCCAGCATGACTGAGGGCAGTGTCACCAGTGTAAGCGGAGCTCTTCCACTGTGCTTCCCCCTTTAGCAAGGTTGGGGCTTAGCGGGGAGAGCGTCAGTTTCTGCTAGTCCTTTAATGCATCACTTTCTCTGCTCCTCTATATGTAAACTGGAAAGGCTCTTTCTACCCATCTTCCTTTACATTAATTATTATCAGTGAATTATCTATAGAATTACCTATATAATACACAGTATATAGACTTCCATGTAATATATAGAGCATGGAACAGCTCAGTGGTAGCACTTTATGTAGTTTTTTTTTTTTTTTTGGGGGGGGGGGCGGGCTTCATTTTGCAGCTTTCCATTGCAGTTATTCCAAAATGATAGATTAACTAGGAGCTAATAATGTGGGTCTTAATCTCCAAGTATGTAAAATTTAAAACAGTATAACTCTCCCATTTCCTTTTTAGTATACAACTTCAGAACAGGAGTCATAGTTTAGGATTCGCCTAAACTACTGTTCTTTGATACTTGAGTTTTTTTTATTTAATGAGAAAGTTTTTGGAACTTAAGTGTATTACCTTATTTTAAGTGGCATTATTTTTAATCAACAGATCTTAAAAATTGTCCCTTATTGGCAAAGTACACTAAATAGGATAACCAGCACAAGGATGTCCTTTATTCCCACCTCAAACAGATATGTTCTTAGAAAAACTGAATGTCTGAAAAGTGATTTGGATTTTATATCAATGTTTACTCTTACGTAAAGGAAAAATTCATGACCTTATTTGCTCTGAGAGCTTTTTTTGCTTCTATACCAGAGCAAATTAGAAACCTTAGTACACTTTGTACTCAAGTTTACCAGCCAATATAGGAAGCTCGTTTTCTTCCCTGTGAGCTGAGCGGTGCTCAGGTCCTGTTAAGGAAGGGACTGGAAGATTAAAAACATAGGTATGATCAGAAAGTGCCATGTTGTGTGGCAGAGAGTTGCATCTTTGAAGCTTTCCCACCTAGCACTGCAGTACATTTTTCCACACTGTCTGCTTTTACTTTTGGGGGACATGTTCAGCTTGGGCGGTTTTGTTTACGGTACCAAAACTTCAATGCCAAAGGACCAGCAGTGGGCCCCCAAAGAGGTCAGTTCAGTGACTCAAGCATCAGGCTATTTCTCATGTTACCTTAACAGGTCAAATATGTTTTAAACTGACCTCACACTACACAGTCCTCCCCTTCCTAATTGGTTGGATGTCAGGATGCCCAGGCAGTCCCTGCCACATAAAGGCTTCAAGCTGGGCTGGCTGGTGGATTGGTTTGTAATACCTCTAACCCCTGTGGAAAGAAGTCAGCTTGCATAAAGAGAAGTGCGTGAAAGTACAGATGGCAGCTATTTGGCCACAGGAGTCTGCTAGCTTTTATATATAGTTTTATATATATATATATATATATAATATACATAAAATATATAATTTTGTTGTTGAAAATATACACAGCAAAGCATACACAGTTTCTACATGTGACATTGATCACATTCTTCGAGTTGTGTAACCATTCTCACCCTCCTTTTCTGAGTTGTTCCTCCCTCATTAACATAAACTCACTGCCCCCTAAGGTTTCTGTCTCATCTTTTGAGTTACTGTTGTCAATTTGATCCCATATAAATAGTTCTTAAAAGAGCGTAATGCTCAAGGCAGACATTTTTTACTAGTTAAGCTAAACTATTGTTTGGTTTTAAGAAGACTTCAGGGGATGTTTTTGGTTTAAGGTTTAAAGATTATTTCAGGGCAGTATACTGTTTTAGGGGTTCATCCAACCTCCATGGCTCCAGCAAGTCTGGATTCCATGAGAATTTGAAATTCTGTATTTTCTCATCTAGCTTTTTAACAGAGCCCTGGAAATGAAAATGACTAGAAAGGGCCTTGTCTTTGTCTTTGGTTTTATTTTGTAAGAGCACACTTACTACGTTAAGCTTCTTGTATTGCCTGGAGGCACTGCCAAAAGAGAAGTGATCTGCAGGTTTGTTGTCTGTGGGTGTGTTCTAGGTTGGAAGTGTGAATCCTGCTGAAAACTTCCGAGTTCTAGTGAGACAGAAGAATGCCAGCTTTGAGGAAGGTGAGTGACACACCGTTTGCTTTGCATCTAAGAAGGTATTTCATTGGTTTAACTGATTTAAAATCTAATTAATAACAGCAGCCTTTTGTTATAATGCTTTATAGACCTTTGTGATTGTCCCTTATTAGTGAACTTCCCAAGGCACCCTTGTGAGGTAAGCTCAGCACAGGTCTGCCCAAAAAAAGAACTGATTTGTGGGTTTCCCTGTTATAAAAACTACAAGCCAGAACCTTACTATTCTCAGTTCCACTTCACTGAATTTCTTTAGGGTCTTGTGAGTGAGCATGGAATAAATATTTTTGGGTCATATCTTCCTAGTTTCAGAGATACATACATCTTATTTCAATTCTGAGGATATTGGTCCCATTTATAGCAGTCCCAGAAAGAACTTGGCACTGTCCAGAGATACCCTTCCAACATTGACTACATCCTCACATTTTTCTCATCAGATATAACCTAGCGTTCCATTTAGTCTTGGGATAATACCAAAACAACTTTCAGGAATGGACAGAGGGTCTGGGACCAGCAGTCGTTCACTCAATGGCATTCAGCTTCCTGTTCATTTACCCTTTAATGAGTGGTGCCTGGCAGTTGTTAATCCTGCAGGTTGTATATACAACAGTTTTGTGTTCATTATTGCTGCCTATAGTCAGGCCTGTCAGTGACCTGCCTTCTATGCAAGTGTTCATGTGCATATGTGCACAAAACTTTCTCTTCCAACCTCTTGGCATTTTAGGGGAATAAAATGACTCCTAAATGCCTAGAAACACTACAGCTTTTTAGTTTAATCATTTGTAGTGTCTAGCATAGGTCTAGGACACTTTACTACTTAGAGCCTGAGAATCCTGGCAAGATGCCTAGACCTGCTGTGCTGTTGCCCAAAGGCAGTCATAACCAGCTGAGAGGCCATACCAGGCCAAGTCCTGTTAGCAGGCGTGTCAAAGACCAAGCTCATGAGAATTTCATGAAGAAGACTGTCTTTGTCATCATGGTAATCGAAATACTTGTAGGTGGAGTATATATGTTTTGAGAAGGGGGGAAAGTTTTTTGCCCTGTTTAAGAATTGCCATAAAGGAGAAAAGCTTTTGAGTTTTAGCATAAAACAAAACAACATCTAAATAGAAGAAAATCTGAAATTAAAGTGATGGCTTTCCAGAAGGCCTTGATGGAAACAGTACCTCAGAATTTTTCTGTTTCGTATATTGGGGTGTACTGGTGTAGTTGTCGGTTTGGCTGCTGCATATGGTGACTGTATGTTTGGGACAGGGCAGAGACCCTACTGGGACAAGCCAACGAACTCTACTGTCTATCATGATTATTGTGTTCTCAAAGAAGGATTGAGACTTTCTTAGTTTTTTATCATATGCTATCGATGACCTTGTGGCGAAGTAGTTAAGATCTCGGCTGCTAACCAAAAGGTCAGCAGTTTGAATCCACCAGCCACTCTTTAGAAACCCTATGGGGCAGTTCTACTTTGTCCTATTGGGTCGTTATGAGTTGGAATAGACTCAACAGCAGCCGGTTTGGTTTTTTGGTTTGGTCGATGACCTCAGCCAGTCAAAGTCGAAGGTCCTCCCTTTGGAAGTGATTGGACTCCTGGGTTGGTGTAGGCCTGGTCTCTTTAGGGACTAAATCTAGTTGTCATCATGATTAAAAAGGCAGCCACTAGTATTTAGTGTCTACTATGGGTTAAGGCACTGTGCTAGCACTTTATTATATTCTTTGTCTCAGTAACCCCACAAAGTCACATCCTATGAAGTCATGTGAGGATGTGGGAAAAATGTTAGAGCTTTAACAGCTGGGGCCGAAATTTTCTGAAAGATTGTCTTTACTGGGAAAATACTTCGATAGGTGCCTGGGGTAGAGCTGAGTCTTTACCCCCAGGCTTGGTTGTTGGCCAGTGCTGAGGTGTCAGGAGGAGGGGAGCTACAGGGCATGGTAGAGGTAGATGCTAGTTAGGGAGAGGCGGGGATGAGGAGAAGAGATAGGAGGGAGAAGAAGTGAATGCATTTACATGTGGGCATGATCTTCTACTTTACTTTCCCAACTCATGACCTATAAATATTCAATATTAGTAAAACTCTGGAATTGTCTGATTTGAGTGTTCTATTTGCGGAAACTGGTAAAGAGGCAGAATTTTGAGTTTGGATTGACTTTGGGAAGAACAGAGAGAACATCCATGAACACAAGAGGCCAGAGTCTGAAAAGACCGTGAGAAAATCCTGAGAATTTGCTCATATCTTAGGAAAATATAGTGTTTCTCCCAGGCCATACAACTGGGGATTCCAGGTAGTCTTATAAAAATAGCAAGGGCAAGGAAACCCTAGTTGGCATATAGGTTACAATAGGTATCATTCCCATTTTACAGATGGAAAAACTAAACTGGAAGGAATTATTAGTCCCAAAATAATACAGGGATTCAAACCTAGATCTCTTTCAGATACTGGATTTTTGTCCTTAGCCATACTATTTCTCCTGATTCCTAATGCTCTTCTTTCCTACACTTTTTTTTTAAACATTATAAAGTTAACGTATCTTAAAACCTTGTGCCTATAGATAGGACATTTGATGAATTGACCATACTTTGAATTCAACTTTGAGATATGTCACCAGTGTTGTGACAGTGGTTACAGCTCTGTACCTCCATCTAGGACCTGGTGAGTCATAGCTCTTCGGTGATCTCAACCAAACCTTCCGCAGATCTGTGGGAAAGTGAGACTGCCCACTTGTTAGCAACTAGTTTGTGGCCCTGACTTGGCTTTCTTTATACTCCCTTTTTTCCTTCAAGCTGCAGAAATTTTGTCTCCTCATTGCTTTTCCTACCTTTGCCTGTTCTTTTGGGCATCTCTTTTACCAGGACCCTTTGTGACCTGACGCTCACGTCTTTGCAAACTCAAGGGTTCCTCCTTGAAATTTAAACTGCCTTATACTTCTCCCTCCTAGAGATTTCTGTCTAGTATATTTATTTTGGTTCAGTTGCCAAAAGCATGATCAACAATAGGCGACTGGTAAGATTGTTTTACCCTTAGGTAGAACTTAGTACTTTCAGCCGTTGTTATAAGCTAAAATATGGGCCTAATTACTTTCTGTCTGGCCTATTGGTAGCACAGCCATGCTGAGAGTGTTGTGATCTTGTCCTCTTGACATCAGCAGTGTGTATTAGGTCGCTACAGATTTTCTTATTAACCTGCTTTTCAGTGTGAGGGATGTTTCTTGTTCCAAGCTTATTGTCAGAGAGGAGATAACTGACGCTCGGAATCCCAGCCAGTGATCATGCTCTTTCTGGCTGCTGGTGCTTCTGTAATATGGCTTTTATTCTGTCTCAGATACCCTTGTTTTTCCAGCTCCTTTCCTTCATGCTCCCTACCCACCTATCACTGCAGTTTTACAACAGAAAAATTGTTGGCCCTGGCTGTATATGTAATAATCACTTGTCAGTTGTGAAAGTAGGGTTTTTTGTGAAAGTAGGGTTTTTTCCCTATACACAATATTCATAAGTGCATCATTGCCATTATCCAGGGGCAGATTATCCAATAGGCAAGGTAAGCACAGGCTTACCTTGCTTACCAAATCATCTGTAGTGAACAGTTTCACATTTTTTCACATCAAAGATTCTGCTTCTAGATATGGCTGGCATCTGCCTCTCTCCCAATCTCACGCACCTTCCTACAGAATCAAAGCCTCTTTTCAAATTTACAGTCTCTGACAGGGATGGATGACCCAGTAAGCACAAGTAAGCACAGGCTTACTTGTGCTTGCTTACTAAACTGTAGTGGATTGTTCACTGCAGATGATCTAGTAAGCACATAAGCCCTGTGCTTACCTTTCCTGTTGGAGAATCTGCCCCTATCGTTATGTATGATCTCTTACCTGTAGTTGTGAGCAATTTGAAGATCCTGAGTTCAGAGTCACTTATTTGAATGTCTGCCTCCACCCAGCCATTCATTAGAGCTGCTAAGGAAGAACACCATGGATTTCCAACTCCCTGCCCTTTCCTGGCTTTTACTTAGGAGGAATTCTAAAATGATCAAAAGATAGGCAGCAAAATGGAGGAGAAGGAAAAGCCTTTTTTCTTTAATCCTACGAATAATATCTGCATGATTGAGATATGTCTGAATTTATAGGTTCTCACTGAGTATATGACATTATGTAAAAATAGCTTGAAAGTTACCTCGTATGTCAAAGACAAGTTCTCTGAGGACCTTAAGAGACAGCGAAGATGGATCTATGGAGACAGATAAAGAACAGAACGTAAATTTTCATAACATGAGATGATTCTCTGTTTCATGGGCCCTGTTTTGCCACTTAGATTATAGGTTCTGTATTAGATACCTGAGTAGTGACAGGGTGGCAGTGCTTCAGTCCAAACTGAATTCACGTGAACATGACAAACCTGTCAAGAGAAGACATCCGAAGTAGAAATGGTATGGACCACCAAATAGGTGATATTTAACATTGAATTTATGTATAACTGAGCAGTAATGTGCCAGTGTCCATTTGATTAGGTGATCAGTTCATTCTGTGGCTGCTGAGGCATTTAGTTTCTCTCCTTTTCCTTTATTCTCACTTTTTTTTTTATCACATCCTGTCCTCAAGCCATTGCCTTTGTTCACCAACCTATCTTATTTTCACATCAGACAACATCTTTTCAGTGTTAAAAGGTATTTCTTAAAATTCACTTCTTCTGCAAGACCTCCTAGTACGAGGCAGAATATGGCACAATTAATAATAAAATTATATCGTTCATCAAAGTCAAATAGACCTTTTTTTCCCAATTCTATTTTTGTGAGGTATCACACTATCCTATTTGCACAGTGATTTACTTACATACCAAAAACCACACCAAACCAGTTGCCATTGAGTCGATTCTGACTCATGGCAGCCCCATGTGTGTCAGAGTAGAACTGTGTTATTCCATATGGTTTTCAGTAGCTGATTTTTTTTGGAAGTAGATCACCAAGCCTTTCTTCAGAGATGCCTCTGGGTGAACTCCAACTGCCAACCTTTGGGTTAGCAAGTGATTGCGTTAATCATTTGTACTACCCAGGGACTCATTAACTTACATCTATTGTGTGATTTTTCTGCCATGAATCAATCCGTATAGTGTATATGCCTGGGCCCTTGAGAGTTGCCATGTAGGAGAAATTTTCCTTTTGTGCATGTGTGTGATTGATGTAATTTTGGGTATGAATTATGTAACCTATCATAGCTCTTTCCAGATATGTAAAATTAAGAAGATAAAAATTTGGTATTTATCTGTTGTTTTACACAGAACTGGTAAATTTAAGAAAATAAGTACTGTCAAAAACTTTGAATATCTTGAAAGAGGGGTACTAAATACAAACATTAACTAAAATTTTAAACACTTTTAGCCTTATAAAAGTTTTTTTTTTTTTTTTTTTAGCAGTTTAACATTCTTTCTTAGTCCTTACTGAAAATAGCAGTGATACATCTAGTGGTAAGAGAGATACTACAGAGATTTAATCTGTACTGTATATTTTCTATTAACTGTCTAACTGGTTCTTTACATGATTCGTTTTTGGCAGTTTAGCTTTAAGTTGTTAGACCCCAGAACTTGATGGTTCAAGTTTACATTATGCCTCCTTTATCAATGACAGTCTCATTCTAAAACAAAAGTCGGTCTGTTTGGAGTCATAGAGGACACCTTCTGAAATGGCGTGTTGTTATTTGACTTGGTAATTATGTATCAGTAACCATTGGGATCTTGTTTATCTTCCTTGTGGGTGAACTGAGGCCCAGAGTTTTTAAAGTGACTCCACAGATTATTGCAGATTTGTGGAGGATACTAAATTGAATTCCAGAGAGGCAATTCTTGGCCTCTGTGGCGTACACTTCTTCACTGCTGTATAAATTTCATTAGTTGGCATAACACTACCTTGAAGTTCACACTTTAATAAAAATTCATCAACCAAATAATTAAAATGAAATCACTGAAATGAAGACGAAAAGAAAAAATAAAAAAGACATGCCGTGGAAACCAGAGACCATCATATATACATAACTACTTAGTGTTTTCCATTTCCAGCAACTCTTCCTGAAAGACTTCCATCCGTTCTTACTCAGCTTCTGAAAACCTTTCAAATTCCTGTCAACCTGAGTACGGTATCAGAATATCTCTAATTACAGGGTATGGCTCTGATAAAATGTAGCCTGGCTACCCATTAAGAAAGAGACAAAAATAAAAGCATGCTTACTGTGGTTATGTTCTCAATGAGCACTTACATTTCTTCCTTAGAGCATTAAAAGGAAGTCTATATGTAATACGGAGCCTTGGAGGCACAATGGTTAAAGAGCTCAGCTGCTAACCAAAAGATTGGCAGTTCGAATCCACCAGCTGCTCATTGGAACCCTGTGGGGCAGTTCTACTCTGTCCTGTAGGGTTGCTATAAGTCGAAATTGACTTGACGGCAATGGATATATGTAATACACAACAGTGTTATTTTATCTCATTGCTTTGTTTTCTCATGCTGTGTGGTAAAGTTGCTTGCCTTAAACCTGCTGGATATTTTTCCCATTTTATGTTAAAAATGGAAAGGATATTTTTTCTCTGGCTGAAGACGTGGAACTCATATGAAGGCTTTCCCTGTATTGGAACAACTAGAAGAGAACAGAGTCCATTCAAGCCTGCATTTAGTACACTGATCAGTTGATAACCTGTGCCCATCAATGCCGCAAGGCAAGTGCTCTCCATCAGCCCTGATGGAAATGCGAAATTTTGCCTTCAAAATTCATAGGTGTTTAGGAGACTCTTAGGAGAACTTGCTGTTACAGCTCACCCTTGCAGTGAGTGCTAATGAGTATGATTTGTGAGGCAAGTACTTCCTTGTGGCGATTGGGTTCTTTCTCTCTACCTCCTGTAAATTTAGTGGTCTGCCTTGCATAGTAGTAGATCATTGATTGTCATGCAGGACATTGCACTTGGTTCTCCTTGAATTGGGCTGTCTTCAGGATTGCTTCTTAAGCCCAGCTGGTTGAAAAAGGAAACTGATTTCAGAATGTGCTGATGTGCAAACTGCTTTAATCAAATGACTTAAAGTGACTGCTCGTGGCAAACAACAGAAGCTCTTAACCAATTAAGATGTTTAGGAAAGGATGTTAGGCTTTTGTTAAAATAGTCACTAATCAGCTGAAATGTCTAAGAGGAGCCTAGAAACAGCTTGGAGTCCCACTTAAATGCAGTAAAAGTGTTTTGGTCCTCTCCTTTCAAATTGCAAGCCCAAGCCAGAAATGTGCTGACACAGAAAGAAGTGGCAAGTGTAATTTAGTACAGTTAGTCCTGTCTAGTGGATCCGTTAATGTCTAAATAAAACTTTAAAAAAATGGCATGCTTGTATCTTTGGCCAGAAAACAGGAGGGAGTTTGATTCGGGTATAGAGCGTAGTTTTAGCAGTGATTGAGAATTTTATCAGCATAGATATCTTTGGAAATAGAAGAATCAACTTCTATTGAGGTTTCTTCTGGATACTTAGAGAAAATGTTTAGTCACATAGCTATGATTAAAGGCCCATTTTAGTTTCCTTTGTCAGATTAAACTGCTGAGATCCTATAGTTTATATCTTTATGTCTTTCAGTGGTAATGAGGTTCAACCATAACACTCAGTGTAGTCACTGTATTTCATTGGTAGGCCAGTGAAGTCAGGAGAAGTCATATGAGAACTAGCTTTTTATAATTCCTTTGCCCTTGGAATCTGGTAATGTTTTCTTGGGGCATTGAGGGTAAGACTCGCTGTCTATGTTTTAGCAGTTATTCTGTTGTAGAAACTCCTAGTGTCTTTCTTTTATCTGTGTTAAATCTCCACAGATCTCTTAGATTAACTGCACTTCTTTATTGCCAGTTTTTTAATAACTTTATTGAAGTATAATTTTCTACTATAAAATGTACTCTTTTGTAAGTACAGTTCAGTTATTTTTCATGAACGTATAGAGTTATACAATCATCACCATAACCCAGTTAAAGAACATTTCTCTCGCTCCAAAAAGTTCCTTGGCCCTGTTTGTAGTCAGTTCCTACTTCCACGCCCTTCCCAAGCAACCACTTTCTGCTTCTATAGATTGGTCTTTTCTGGAAATTTCACATAAGTGGAATCATTCCATATGCAGTTTTCTGCATCTGCCTTCTTTCACTTAGCATGTTTTTGAGATTCATCTGTGCTGTAGTGTGTATCAATACTTCGTTTCTTTTTATTGCTGAATAATATTCCGTCATATGGATATGCAACATTTTGTTTATCCATTCTTTTAGTCAGTGAACATTTGGATTATATCTAGTTTGTGGCTATTACAAATCACGTTGCTGTGAACTTTCACATACAAGTGTTTCCATTTTTCTTGAGTAGATACCTAGAAGTGAAGTCACTGGGCTGTATGGGAAGTTTAGGTTGAACTTCTTAAGAAACAGTCAAACTGTTTTTAAAAGTGGCTATACCATTTGACATCCCCACCGGCAATGAGTAAGGGTCCCAGTTTTTCCACATCCTTGCTAACATTTGTGTTATCAGTCTTTTCAATTATAGCTGTTCTGGTAGCAGTGTATTAGTATCTCATTGTGGTTTTAATTTGCAGTTTCTAAAAGACTCATGATAATGGTGTTGACCATCTTTTCATGTGCTTGTTGGCCATTCATATATCTTCTTTGATGAAATGTCTGGTCATATCTTTTGTCCATTTTTTAACTGAGTTTTTTTTTTATTATTAAGATATGAGAATTCTTTATATATTCTGGATACAAGTCCTTTATCGGCTGTATGGCTTTCAAATATTTTCTCCAGTCTGTGGCTTTTTTGTTTTGTTTTAGTGGTGTGTTTCGATGTGTGTAAGTTTTAGTTTTGATTTAATACAGTTGTTTTTTTTTTAATGGATTGTGCTTTTTGTAACATATGTAAGAAATCTTTGGCTAGCACTAGTCACAAAGATTTTCTCCTATATTTTCCTCTGGAAGTTTTATAGTTTTAGCTCATACATTTAAGTCTGTCATCCATTTTGAGTTGATTTTTGTGGATGGTGTGAGCTATAAGGATCTAAAGTCATTGTTTTGCATAGGAATATCCAATTGTCCCTGCACCATTTGTTGAAAAGACTGTCCTTTTCCCATTGAATTCCTTTAGCACCTTTGATGACAATCAGTTTGATCATAAATGCAATGGCTAGTGAGACCTTTTATAATTTTTACCTTTCCTAGCTAAATAATAATCAAGAGCCCCAAGTGGATTTCTAGAAACCAAAACCAAACCCATTGCCATTGAGTTGATTCCAATTCATAGCAACCCTATGGGACAGAGTAGAACTGCCCCATAGGGTTTCAGCGGAGCAGCTGGTGGATTCGAACTGCTGACCTTTTGGTTAGCAGCTGAGCTTTTAACCACTGCGCCACCAGGGCTTCAGGATTTCTACAGGGTACCAGTAAAGAAAACATTATCATTTCAGGTAACGGAGTGTATTTTGAATAAAGGCGTTCAGGTATTGGAGTTTTAAGAAAAATAAACTTAGATGCATGTAAGATTAGTTTGTGTTCCAGAGTCCCCTGCTTTGAAGAATTTTCTTAGTAAATGACATGCTTACTCAATACAGAAAAAAAACTTGTTAGAGAAAAGGGTGATTAGTAGTGAGTTATGAAGGTTAGTTTGCATTTTAGTGAAAAATAGGTATTTTAGTACAGGCAGTCCCTAGGTTACAAACAAGATCCATTCCTTACTGTGTCTTTAAGTCATATTTGTAGGTAAGGTGGAACCAGGGGCATACAGTTCTTATTTAGCTTTGCATGGACTTTAGTGCAAGAAAAGATTTGAAGCCTTTTCAATGATTTAAATGCTGCACATGCAGCAAGTGAAGGTAATTGTGATGAGGAATTTGTTGCTAGTAGGGGTTGGGTCTGTCATTTCAAAGTGAGGGCAAATTTACATAACATTAAAGGGCAAACACAAGTTGTCCATATGTCAGACATTCATAACCCAGGGACTGCCGGTATATCAAGTCTCAGGTCAGTGTTTACTGATTTGGAAAATTTATAGGTTTATTATTTTCTTTTCATTTATTTCTTTTTTATATACTATTCTTTCTTGAATGTGTTTATTTTGCTTGATTCATTATTTGTCTCATACACTAAGGAGAAAATACATACACCCACTTCTCACTTACCGACATGGTTCGGTTACAAAGACCAGTTAGTTACGTGAAAATCAACGTTATGTGAAAATAGAGGATGACTACATCATTATATAACTGCCAAAGTACATCGTTACATAACTGCCAAACCATTGAGAATCATGACCCAGCCAGGGTGACACATAACCTTACCCATCACAGCTGTTACTCTTACTTTGCACCTTGGTGTCCATTAGCGCTAGATGTATGTCGTTAATGCGCAAAATAGTCGGATAGTAGATTTTTTACTATTGTTGTAAACGCGAAATGTCAGATAATGAGATGGTAATTGAGGAGTAGGTGTATAGAATAAGTTTGGATTTCCCCAGAATTTGCCCCATTTTTAATTACTCTTAGGTGGACTATGTTGAAGTCAGCGGGACTGTTATTGTACAGAAATCTTAAACATATGGAATTATAAGGAAGGTAAAATTTGCAAACCGAAGATAAGATTTTCCCAGAGCAAATCTGGTTTACTGTCCTCAAAATGTCCTCAAAATGAGGACAGTGGATGAAATTAAATGATTCCTAAAATGTCCTTTTTACTGCCCTCCCTTTAAGTATATGAGTAATAACAGACATAAAGAAGTATATGGTACAGAAAGAATAAAACCAAAAGGAAATAAAAAGGATCAGTGAAATAGAAGTATTATTCTGAGTCTCACCGTTAGTAAATGCCAACCCATGAAAAATGTTTTTGTGTTTAGAACTCACTGGAAATAGAAACAATTGTTTATTGTCTTCTTATATAAGATAGTGTTGTATGTTTCAAGATGATATAATTGTTCCTTAGACTTCTCCTCATCAAAAAATTAATATGTGATCATTGGAAAAAATGCAAATAGTAATATATAGAAAGTGTAAGTTTACCCCTTCATTGTTTCCCCTTACACTCATACACACGTCATCCATCCATCCATCCATCTGTCTGTCTATCTATATCTTGCTTTCTCACTTTCTCTCTTCATAGGGATAACCCTGCTAATCCCTGCTAATGCCCTATATTGAGTTCAGGATGGTTGATGGTTTTAGAGTGTGGTAAATTGGGGTTTTAGCCATAAGCAGTACATTTTGGAGGATATCGCCCCCCGCCCCCACCCACCCCTCGTTCTCAATGGGATCAAGCAGCTTGCGCTAAGAGGAGAAAAAGAGCTTTCAACAAGATGGGTGAGGCTAAGTCATACTTAATAAGCAACAACAATGAACTAATATGCTCACATGCATACAGTCATGACAATATGGGAAGTGATGTCTCATTCCCACACGCCTGTGTACATCTCTTACATAGCCTCTTACTCTGTATCTATGTTTTTCCCCCTTAATGTCTTCCATAGGGCTTTGTTGCAACCATTTCTAGCTCTGTGAAATTGAGGGAGGAGGTGATAAAAGAGAATTCTAGGCTATTTACTCCCCTTAGTGATAGCCAGCACTGAATACAACAGTGTATGGATTTAAATTGAAGGAGCAACAAAAATACATCTATGATATACTTTTAGAGTAGTAAACCAGCAAGGCCAAGACCATTTGTTTATGCATTCAGCAAGTATTTGTTTTGTGTGTTTTTTTTAAAACATGTATTTATTTTTTATTACTGCACTTTAGATGAAGGTTTACAGAACAAACTAGCTTCTCATTAAACAGTACACATATTGTTTTGTGACATTAATTACCAACCCCACAACATGTCAACAGTCTCCCTTCTTGACCTTGGGTTCCCTGTTATCAGCTTTCCTGTTCTCTCCTGCCTTCTAGTCCTTGCCCCTGGGCTGGTGTGCCCCTTCAGTCTCATTTTGTTTTATGGGCTGGCTAATCTTTGGCTGAAGAGTGAACCTCAGGAGAGACTTCATTACTGAGCCGAAAGGGTGTCCAGGGGCCATACTCTCGGGGTTTCTCCAGTCTCTGCCAGGCCAGTAAGTCTGGTGTTTTTTTTGTGAGTTAGAATTTTGTTCTACATTTTTCTCCAGCTCTGTCCGGGACCCTCTATTGTGATCCCTGTCAGAGCAGTCATTGGTGGTAGCTGGGCACCATCTAATTGTTCTGGGCTTAGGATGGTGGAGGCTGTGGTAGTTGTGGCCCATTAGTCCTTTGGACTAATCTTTCCCTTGTGTCTTTAGTTTTCTTCATTCTTCCTTGCTCCCAAAGGGGTGAGACCAGCGGAGTATCTTAGATAGCTGCTCACAGGCTTTTAAGACCCCGGACACTGCTCACCAAAGTAGAATGTAGAACATTTTCTTTATAAACTATGTTATGCCAGTTGAGCTAGATGTTCCCCAAGACCGTGGTCCCTGCAGCCCGCAGCCTACTAATTCGGTCCCTCAGGGAGTTTGGATGTGTCTATGGAGCTTCCATGACCTTTCCTTTTACAAGTTACCACTTATCTATTGTCTATTTAGTGTTTTTCCATCCCCATCCCCACCCCTCCCCTCCCTCGTGGCCATCAAAGATTGTTTCTTTTTGTGTGTAAACCTTTTCATGAGTTTTAATAGTAATGGTCTCATATAATATTTGTCCTTTTGTGATTGACTTCTTTCACTCAGCGTAATGCCCTCCCTCCAGATTCATCCATGTTGTGAGATGCTTCACAGATTCATTATTGTTCTTTATCTTTGTGTAGTACTCCTTTGAGTGTATGTACCATAGTTTGTTTATCCATTCATCTGTTGATGGGCATCTAGGTTGTTTTCACCTTTTTGCTATTGTGAACAGTGCTGTAGTGAACATGGGTGTGCATATTGTCTATTCGTGTGACGGCTCTTATTTCTCTAGGGTATATTCCTAGCAGTGGAATTGCTGGATCATATGGTATTTCTGTTTCTAGCTTTCTAAGGAAGAGCCATATTATTTTCCAAAATGGTTGTACCATTTCACGTTTCCACCAGCAGTGCATAAGAATCCAGTCTCCCTGCAGCATCTCCAACATTTGTTATCTTCTGTGTTTTTGATTCGTGCCAGTAATGCTGGGATGAGATGGTATCTCATTGTGGTTTTGATTTGCATTTCTCTAATGGCTAGTGATCACCAGCATTTCCTCATGTGTCTGCTAACCGCTTGAATGTCTTCTTTGGTAAAATATTTGTTCATTTCCTTTGCATTCAGCAAATATTTGTTGAATACCTACTTTGTACCAGTCATGGTGGCAAGACACAGACAGTAAACAAATATGAAAATATATATAGGATAATGATAAGCACTGTAGAGAAAAATTAAAACAGAATAATGGGGTAGGGAGTTCTGGGAAGAGATGAGATCGTGAGTTTAGTTAGAGCATCAGGGAAGGCTGACTGATGATGTATCGGTTCAACAAAGAGTTGAAAAAAGTGAGAGAGAGCACCCAGTGGATGTCTGTGGGGAGAGATTTGCAGGCAGAGGGAACAGCATGTCCCACTGAAACAGTGGTGTGCTTGGCTTCATCGAGGAGCATCAGAGAGACTTGTGTGGTTGGAGGAGAGAAGTAGGAGATGAGATCAGAGAGGTAGCTGGGGCACATATCACACAGTGTCTCATAGGCCATTGGCTTTTACATTAAGTGAAATGGGAAACCTCTGAAGAGTTCTAAGTTGAGGATGATCTGATCTGACTTATGTTTTAAAAGGTACTCTGGTTGCCATGTTGAGAATGGTCAAGATCAAAATAGGCGGTTAGGAGTTAGAAGGCTACTGCAGTAATCCAAGTGAAGATGTAGTGGTTAGTGGTGGAGGTGGTGAGAAGAGTTGAGAGTTTCAATACAATTTGAAGGTAGAGTTGACAGGCTTTGCTGATGGTTTGAATGTAGGGTGCAAGGGAAAGGAAGAAGTCAAGGGCGACTCCAAGTCTTTTGGCTAAAGGAACTGGAAAGAATTTTCATTTATTGAGAAGGGAAAGATAAATATTAAGTTGAGTATACAAGTCTGGACTTCAGGGAAAAGGTCTAGTTTATAGATATAAATCTGAGAGAAGTCAGCATAGAGATCGAATATAAAGGTATAAGACTAGATGAGATCCTTGAGTAGGGGAGAAGTTTGAGTCTAGGGCACAAGTGGAGGGTTAGCTTAGATAGGTACATAGAGAGTTCATTCAAGGCAGTAGGAGGGAAGGCAGAGTATATGAGTACAGATACAAGTGGGTGACCAGTTTGGGGAAGAATTCATGGAGGAGGTGGGCATAACCTGGGCCAGAAAAGGCTGGAGAAGAGAGAGCTCAAAGAAAGGCCTCTCATCTCATCAAACAATGACATGTTACTGGCTTACTTCTGGAGCTACTTACTTCTCCAGAAGTAAGGGTTTTTTTGTTGCTTTGCTATTGTTTTGCCCCTTGAGTTTACTGTTGATGAGCATTTCTGACCACTTTGTACCCATTTCTAAATTCTCTTCTAATTTCTAGTCTTCTTTGAAGTCAATCTCTCATATCCGTCTCTTCCTTTCCGTTTTAACTGCCACTGTCCTAATTCAGGCGTTCTTTACATCATGATAGGACAGTTCCAGTATCCTACGTTAATTACCTTCAGAGTTCTTCTCCATTAGTCCATCCTGTGTTTGTATAGGTTTAGCATCTTATAGCATAGATTTGATCATGAGTCAGCCCTGATTAATCACACCCCATGTTTCCCATTGAATTGAGTCTCCCATTAAAGGCTTTCCACAATCTGGTCCTATCCTGCCGTTCCAGACTCGTTCTTCCATATGTTCCCCCTGTGAACACTATACCCAGACCAATTTGTATTCCTGTCAGTACCCTTGTGACATTGGTTTTCCCTCTCTGCATGTTAGCTCCCTCCACAAAGAATGGAATTCTTCCCTCTCAAGCCCAATCCCACTCGAAAGAGGTACTTGTGATTTGAGAGCCAATAAATCTGTGTCTACCAATGCCCAGTCATAGTTTTATTGGAGTATGATTCATTATCAGAAATGGTGCCGCTGGTCTGCCATCAGTGGGACAAAATGACCTCCATCATTATGTTCTCTGAGTATTGCTGGCTGGTAGTAAATATTTTTGTTTCCCTTGTTAACTTTAACAAAACAGTGCTTGGGAGTAATAAGAATTTGAATTTCTGAATTATATCAGACTTAATTCTCTGGTTCTTTCAATCAGTTCGTAAGTCTTAGCCCCATCAAAGAAGAAATGGAGAAAAGTATCATCTCTTTATGCTGAGCTCTGGAATGTTAGAAAACTACTTTCTAAAATCAGAAAAGGATAGGAGAGGAAAAAAGAAAAAAGAGAGATCTGAGATGTCTGTAAGGAAGAACACCATATGAACACAGGACATCCTTATTTATCAGTTTTTAGAAGAATTTACCATATGAAATGGGATAGTTTTAACATTTCTGATATCTGCTATTTCCTTTCAAGAATGAGTCAATTTCTTGAGGCATCGTAAAACTCTATGCCGCCTCCCCACTTCTGACGTCTGCAAAAGCCCATTCAACCTGCTTGTCTCCTCGGTGAGAAATCTGACTCATCAGTCACTAGTATCTCTTCAACTGATACATGAATTTAAATCACATTCAATTACCAGCATTTAATTGGATCCCATTGCCAGACTGGTCTCCTGTTCCATAGTGTTTCCTCTTGGCTGCACTGTTACTATGGCTACTTGGTTCCTTCTGCTTACTTTCTTCATTTAGTTTGATGACGTCCACTTAGGTATGAAACTAGACAGATACTATAAAATTGCCACAGTACCAAACAGTGTTATCTTCCATTCTGCTTTCCTACTACTACCTATCTGGAATAGATCAAGTCTAGGTGATAAGGTTCTTAATTCTTCTATATCACCTTTGTTTTAAAAAGCCTCATCAAGTTTTAGAATTCTAGGGCTTTGGAAAATTATGAGAACAGTCTTTCTCTGGCCTCCCTGTTCTCCACCCCTGTTCCTGACACACACTTCCAGGCATATGTGATAAACATTACATAATCCAACCAAAGACATCATTTCCACATTTGATGAAAAGGTCTTCCTTTAATTTCTTACGTTAATGTCTCAATTTTGTGCTTTAGGTGTTACTCCATTAAATTCTTTCTGGAATTGGGGAAAATCAGTTATACTAAAGAGTGGATACTCTTTGGTCTTTAGCTAATGTGATGTGTCTTGTAAATACTAATTGATGACCTTCAAGTTTTGCAGGACATGTTCAGAGGATCTTCAGTGGTTGAATTGAATGTTTTAAATCAAAATTAAAAAAAGCATAGAATACTGTGGAGCCCATCCATTGACTAGGGAACGTAACACTTTTCAGTGGACCTGGAACTCATCTGGTCTTATACCCAAGCTATTTATGATGAAAAATACTATTCATTCAGAATAAAAAAGGCATGTTGTAATGTTCTCTTACATAAAATGAGCTTGCAGCCGCTAGGCTAACTGGATGCCGTTTACCTAGTTTATAAGCTCACACTTCCATCTTTGTTCTCCAGAGTGAGCTAAGTCCAAGAGATCTTCAGTATCATTCTTCATATGGCTACGAAGTAGGACTTAAGTTAGTTCAAATAAAAACAAAAATAAAGCAACAGAGATCTCATAGTTTACAGGAATGGATTCTGACAATAAATACTGCATTTACTCTGCTCCTTGTGCCTGGGGTTTTAATTTAACACATCAGTGAAAAAGCAGCATTTAAAAAGAGGGGAAACACCCAGCAGGACTTAACTTTTATCAGTGCAGTTTGTAAGAAATTACTGCATTTAATGAGAAAATCGTTAAGCATGAAAAAAATGTGTTGTGACTGAACTTGTGAAGCTTAAATGGTGAGGTTTTAATTGAGTTTTTTAGTTATTGGTAAGAAAAATAATAATAATACAAACAGGGCTGTATCTGTACTGTTGAGGTGGTCAGCACTTTATATGTCTTAGTTCAATTTCTTGTGCCACTGATCATGCATATTATTATGGGCATGGTGTTTTCCTCCATGTTGTATCCACTGACCTGTTCTTAACAGGGAGGCAGACAATTTCAACTTCTTTTAGCTGCTAGATGAAGGTTGGGGCAAAGTGTCTAGCAGAACAATTTCTAAAAGGGAGGAGGACAGGGACTGGGCAAAGAGCAGGCAGAGCTATCTACTTCATAGTCCTTCCTAAAGCAGCAGACAACATTTTGAACATCATTTTGAGGTTTATAAAGCTTAGTCTTTTTTCCTAGTTCTGACTTTCTTTTGTTGCCATCCAGAGATTTCTATTCCTCCAGTAAGGATTTTTTGTTAAAAACCGCAAAACTAAAAACAGGGACCCAAGAGCAAGGAGCACAGGCATCAAGGGCAGATTTTTCCTAGGATCTTAGATCCAAACTCTTTGGGAACTGGAAGCAGAAAGGATATTTGAGAAATAAGTGAGCATGTATTTTGTCATTTAGAGGAAAAATGTTTAGGAGACCTTTTTTTGTGCTTAAATTTTCAAAAGTATGTTTGACTTCTGAAAGGACGTGAACACCATGCAAAGTGTTCAGGCGCCTCTAGCGCCTCTAGTTTTCATCATGGTCCACACAATTGTTTGACAACTCTCTACTGTGCTTCACCATGTTAAACCTGAAGGGAAGGGAAGTAAATGTAGCTGTAAAGATGTTACAAGTACAAATGAAAATGACATTTTTTAATATAATTCTGATTTTGTAGAAATACAACTTTTAAAAATATTAAAATGACTGGGAAAAGCTTTAAATAGGCTTATGAACCTTCTCAGTAACTTTTAATTGAATTTCATTGTATCCTACCTCACTAGGAGGAAAGGAAAGAAAAAACCCTGTGAATGTTATCTTATTATTTAACTTGAAGATTGCCTTGTTAATTTCTGTCTCCTGGAACTATCCAGTGCACACTAATGCACTGTGCCAGATGGCCCTTAGATCTGTAGATAAGCTTCTCACCCTTCCTTGCTCTGCGCTGGATCTGGCAAGAGGGTGCAGAGCTAGCCCCTGCGGGATATGTTTCCTGGGCTTCCATGCCAGCTTGCTTCCAGTTGTGTTTGATCAATAGGAGACCTTGGTGGGAGACTAGTGGGAAGGAGGGAGCAGGGGAGGAGCTAGGGTATTTCTCTTTCTTCTTTTCTGTGTTGGGCAGCATCTTTGGCCCTTCATGGCTTCCGCTTCCATAGGACAAGTCCCTGAGCTCTAGGTATATATACCCCTTCAATTTCCCCACACACCAAGAGGTGCTAAGGGCTTGTTGTTACTAATCTCTGGTTACTACACCTTTCTCAGTTGACTTTACAACTCTTAATTGCCTGCCTAACAATTCCCTGCATTAAATTTCCTGTGTAATATTCAGGGTGATTTCTTTTCTTCTGGTTAGACCCTGACTGATCAACACACAAACATCCATCCCTACCCATAGTGACCACTTTATATCTGGGCGGTGTTTTGTTCTGTTGTACATAGAGTCGCTATGAGTCAGAACTGACTTGACACCTAACAACAACAACAACAACAAAGAGACATAGAGAAGCCAGCGTGTGACCCATTTCTGTTTTAGTTGCCTGTATTAGAACACAGACTTATTTTCTTGACAACGTTAGGTAAAATGTCGTTCTGGCTTAAAACAGTTATTTTAATTTACCTGTGGATTTAATTTACCTGTGGCAGACTGGCCTACTTGCTTAGAGTGTTACTCACTGATGTGTACCTATTTCTTTTTACTCACTTAATAATGACTGATTTTGCCATATACTTATTGTCAATTTTTTTGTTTTTGTAAAGGCCATTGTCATTGGATATATAAATGTGTTCCTACCATTTAAAAATGCTTCAGCTGCTGGCATCTGCAAAATGTGCACCTTTTCAATAAATAATATTCACATGCGGCATTGAGATAAAAGAATTAAGTTGAGAAACATCCTGAGTGATGCCTGGGTTCAGCAAAATCATCTGAGATGGCTGTACAAACCTCCTGTTTTTTGACCCTGTCAAAACCCACAATAAATGGCTTCTTTTCACTTTGTTGGAAGCATCTTTGCAGAGAACTTCGTTAGATAACTGTAGGTGAGTGTGAAGAAGGCAGACAAGCACATGGCCTTGGTATTTTGGCCCTTGTGACCATGCAGCATGAAAGGAGGTGGCCCATTTTGCAGGATTTTGGATGTTGTTGAGTGTTTTCTCTAGAGAGGGAGAACATGCATTTCAGATTAAACGAGAAAATCGCCATTTTCCTCTTAAACAACATCTCTGAATCTGGATAAGAAATTGAACGTAACATTAAAGTATTGTTATATTGAGACTAATATGTGCATCAATATCTGTACTTGTGTAAGATGCTAATATACAATGCCCATATTTAAAACCTCAAAATCCAAAACATATTTTTGAAATACTCCTTGAAATAAATGACAGCCTTTACCAGACTTAGTATGGCCTTACCAGTGGCCTTTTTGTGTGTTAGCTACTAATGAGTATTATTGAGTCACTGACTAATTCTGAAGAACATTTTGGTGAATTATAATTGGAGCTGTGATTTACTGAGTATGAAGACTGACAGTCCATTCCTTAGCCCTATAATTGATGTGGAAGCAGAGCAAAGCCCCCTGATCATCAGCATTTCCTTTATAAAGGGAGGGCAGTCAAAGTGTCGTCCAGCCAAAGTAGAATATTATTTTTGTCAGCCATTTCTGCATTTTACTTTTATTAAAAATGGCAGGGAAATTTGAAATGCCACTAAACTTTGGGAGGAAAGTCTCTTGTCGATCTTCTGGTCTGATATTCAGATATTAAAGCATATCCATCACAGCTATTCACTGGCGTTAAATGGATCATTATAGTCGGTGAACCACAAAATAGTTTAGGGAGAGGGATAGAGTTCAGAACATGGGCCTAATATACAGGCCGTGTAACTGATTATTCCTGGAAGGGCAAAATCTGATTCTTGTATTCATTGGATTTGTTGAAAGCTTGGATTTATCTTCCTGTGTTCCTGAATTTTCGGAGGAAAGGACAGAGCGGTCTAACATGTAAATAAGGAAAACCAAATCTAAATAGGCCTACAGACATACTAGGACTTTATTCACAAATAGAAACTCGAGACTCCTATTTCCTTTTCTCTGTGTACCTTCTTATTGTTATTGCAAATGGATTGTTAGCTTTTGCATTTGCTCTCTTGAATATTTTTCTCTGTGCAATGGCAGGTGTATATGTGTGTGTGTTTCCACCAAATTTCAGGAGAAAAGTGGGTCAGGAAGCTGTTTTTTACAAAGCAATTCAGGGCCTCTCTGGTTGCTTCTTCGGCTCTTCCTCACAGTCCCTGGATCAAAGGATTCCGTAAATTTCATTCATGCTCATTATACTCTTTCCCTTGCAGGTGTTACATACTGGCTTGAACATAGGAGACAGCGCTCAATCTCCTCTCTTCATTTCTGTGATGCCACATTCTCCTGGCTTTCTCCTGTCTCTAACCACTCCTTAGCCTCCTTTGTTGGCCCCTTTTCTTCTATCCAACCTCTAAAGCCTTGGTCTTGGACCCTTTTTTCTTTCCACACTTTCTAAGAAGCCAAGCTCTGCCCTGCTGCAGGACCCTCACACATAGTGTTTCCTCTGCCTGGAACACCTTCCTTCTGGGTTTTTCCTGTCCAGTTCTTACTCCTGCTTTTTCTTCCTCTACTCTCTTCCATGTACTCCGTGTTCTAGTTACAGGACCATTTGCCTTTGTCCAAACACACCTTGTGCTTTTCTACCTCCATTCTTAATACTTCTGCTCATTCTGTTTCCTGCTGTATGATATCCAAATTCTATTTTTCATTGCCCAGCTTAAAAGCCATGTAAATTCTTGAAGGCTTCTATAATCAAAGATTTTCAAAAATTCAGATCAATATATATATATTTCCAAAATAGTCATAGCCCTTTTCACATTTACCATCTGTTATTATTTTTGTGTATGTGGGTTATGTCCCCTGTTAGACTGTAAGCTCCTCAAAGGCAAGAGTCTTATCTTTAACTTAATTGTAGCCCCTGCAGAAAGTAACATAATGCCTTATACGTAGTAATTATACAATAATAATAAATATATACTAGGATAAATTAGTGAAAACAATTGCTAAACCAGGCAGAGAAACATATTTACATTATAGTTTCCTAAGATTCCTCATTCTCATTTTTAAAAAAAAAGGAGAGGGGGCGGGGACTTGGAATCTCTCTGACTACTCCCTTTGGCCTGTAAAGCCTCTTATTTGTGCGAAGATATATAAGTCTGGGTGAACTTCATATCAAAGAATCTGAGAAAGTATGCTGCTATAAGTGGTATAGGCTGGGACGGATTACCCAGTAAGCAAAGTAACCACATGCTCAGGGCATCAACCAAACAGGGGCACCAAGTCGTTCAAAACAAAGACCCATAGTGCCAAGCAGGCAGGGCACAAGGAAAAGTGAGTGCACAACAAATGATTCAAGAAAGACTCGATTCATTATCCTTATTATGTATAGAAGGAGATATTATTTGGCAGCTTAATTGTGATGAAATCACTGAAGAATTTGTAAGAGCAAAGAATAGAAAGAAATGTTTTTAACACATTAGAGAAATATCTATCTAAAAATAAAATATAGTAATTTTTTGTACTACTTGTTTTTTGATCATTAAACTTTGCTTTATGACATTTTTTCATTTGTTCATTTATAATTATAGCATTTATTATGAAACAAACATCAAAATTGAAGTATGAGCCATTCAAAGCAAAATTGGTGAAAGTCAATTTTTCATTGTGGGAGATCAACAGAATTTTACATTGATTGTTGAAACAACTAAGTTTACTGACTCATTTTCTTTGTTATAAACTATGTGGAATATTCTTTTTGTAGAAAATGTGGTATATAGTAAAAATCTTAGTACCCTGCATCCACTAAAAAATTTTATTATCCAGTTCATCTCATTCCACTAAAATGGCATATACCACTTTTGCATTCAATCACTAATACAGTCGCATTTAAAAAGTTACATCATGAATAGCTAAGACACACATATACATGTATATGTATAACTCACATCCCATTCGAATGAATGTGTAAGTAGAGGAGGGGTACCACAGATTGTCAACGTTTAGTACCCTCACATGCCTTAATTCCAACCTCGGTATGGGAGATATGAAATATCTCTATTACTTCACCTTCCCAAGCTGAAAAAGGGAGATAGCTTCTATTGCTTCGCGTTTCTTGTTGATGGTCTTCTGCTCTGCCTTCTAATCAGGGTTGTATTGTTTACCTTGTTTAAATACTCATCTGAACATTCTTTCTCTTCTTCGAGTTGTAGTTGGATATTATTAATTCACTGCTGCAAGATACATTGGTAAAGATTTCTGAAACTGCAGGGAAGTTGTTTCTCTAATCCCTTAAGTTTGTTAAGTGCTTTATTATAATGTAGATCATAATCTCCTAGTTGGTAGAAGGGATGAAGTTGTTACTGAGAATGTTTTTCTCTTACTGCAAAATTACTATATTAGAAAAGATTGTGTCCTTTTTTTTTAATCCTCTCCATGTGCTGAAAAATCCTAAGGAAGGAGGAAGCTGACCCAGAATTTCATGTCTTTCATAAGGCATTGAGCAATGCTCAGGGCAGTGCACCTCAGTGGCCCTGAGGTTTATATTTGAATCTGTAAAGCGATTTGTTTTAGTATTGTATACATATACACGTGTAGCTATTAGATGCTCAGATGAGGCTGTGACTGTGGGAAATGTGCAGACTTAGAATATCTGGACTATTCAAATCTGGCCAACCAGGCAGCTAGTGAGTGGTTTCAGGGGACAAGCAGGGAATGAATGTTTAGGCCATGAATGTTTACATCCTGTTGGTTTGTTCTTCTACATAGATCTTAGGGGTCAGTTCTGATCTGCTTAGCAAATTAAGTCCCATAATGACTTTATATTTCTGTTTTCCTCTGCTTTTTATACTGCACATTTTTTTTTCCTTTGTGAGGCAACCTCAAGTTGCAACCCTGTCTTAGCCACCTTGGAAATGATAACATTAATGTATTTCCTCTTTCTGTAGCATTTATGATACTGCTTGCTGACAATTATTTATTAAGTATTGATGGCTTATGGAGTATGGAGCAACATGGCGAATATTTAGGCCCAGCTAAGGGTATAACTCACTGCCATCAAGTCGATTCCAACTCATAGCGACCCTGTAGGACAGAGTAGAACTGTCCCATAGGGATTCCAAGGCTGTAAATCTTCATGGAAACAGACTGCCATATCTTCTACCCGAGAAATGGCTGGTGGGTTCAAACTGCTGACCTTTCAGTTAGCAGTTGCATGCTCCTAGCTAAGGGTATAAGATCTGTAATAATGACTTCTCAGTCTAAAGGGATATTATTAAATTAAGACTTACTGTCGTTAGGTACCGTTGAGTCGGTTCCAACTCATAGCAACCTTGTAGGACAGAGTAGGACTGCCGCATAGGGTTTCTAAGGAGCGACTGGTGGATTTGAACTGTCAACCTTTTGGTTAGCAGCCAAGCTCTTAACCACTACGCCACCAGGGCTCCAAATTAAGGCTAGGGCTAGTCTTTCCTAATTTGACCTGGGGCTGGTAGAAGGTGGGGTGCCCCTGGCTCATTATTTTTCACTGCCTAGCACTGTTTGACAGTTATCCTGAGAGGAATTAGGAGGAGGGACTAGAGGATCCATTTTCTATGACTATATCAGGAAAGGCAGTTTTGAATTGTCCAAATGGCCCCTAAATTCTGAGGGCAAAATAAAAAGCAACATCAGCAAAAAACCTAGTGTTTGAAATCCTAAAAGGAACACTTAACCATAATTCTCAAAATTAAATTTTATTTATTGATGAATATTAATAAGTATTATCTAAACTTCTCAAATATAGACTTTTTGAAATCAGTGTTTTCTATTTCCTCTTACCTTCCCATTCAGTAATGTATGGTTATTGTACATACAGACCATGAGGCTCTTGAACCATGTAGGCACACTACATAGAAGCATACACTCCCCCTAACAAGCACCGCTCAAATCTAAGAAAATTAATTTATGTCTTATGTTCCAGTGAGTCACCAGCTAATAAGTCGTATTGAACAGTTTTTGGATACTAATGAGACGCTGTATTTTATGAAGAGCATGGACTGCATCAAAGCCTTCCGGGAAGAAGCAATTCAGGTAATAACTGTCCTAGCTGTCACAGGGGAAGGACATACAGCCTTTCACAAACAAGCATGAAACTCAACCCACTGCTGTCAAGTGATTCCAACTCATAGTGACTCTACAGGACAGAGGAGAACTGCCCCAAAGGGTTTCCAAGGCTGTAATCTTTACGGAAGCAGACAGCCACATCTTTTTCCCAAGGAGTGGCTGGTGGGTTCGAACCATTAACCTTTCGGTTAGCAGCTGAGTGTTTAACTACTGTGCCAGCACAAAACTCGTTGCTGTTGAGTCGATTCCAACTCATAGTGACCCTATAGGACAGAGTAGAACTGCCCCATAGGGTTTCCAAGGAGTGCCTGGTGGATGCCAACTGCCGACCTTTCGGTTAGCAGCTGTACTCTCAACCACTACACCACCAGGGTTTCAAACAAGCATAGGCTTTGGAAATAATCATTCTCACTGTGCATAACAACATACGTCAAGGGAGGTAAAATGACTAAACTCGTTTTACTACAGTGTTGTTACTGAGGGGAAATCAAGATGGGTAGGTGGATGGGTGGGAGGCTGGGATGTTTTATCCCTGTGAGTTAGCTTTTTGTTACATTATAACCCTGGCTTTACAGTTCCTATTTAGGGAACCAAGGAAATTTCCTTTGTAAGCTCTGGTGGCCCAGTCATTATAGTAAAAGATGGGCTGACTATTTTAGGGAAATTGATGGGAAATATATATTGGTATAATTATTGAGAAAGACATTATGAAAATAGGAGTAGAGATCTGAATACCAGAAAAAACACTGAAAATTAATGACCCAGCTCCACTGCCCTCCCTAAGACTTCCGTGGGTTTTGTTTATTCGTTCGTTTTACTAGAAATTTTCAGAAAACACTTAAAAATTCTTCCAGATTATTTCTAGGCTTTTATACCTCTAAGCATGGGATGAGCAAGTTTCAGTTAGAAAGTTCATCTTTAAAGTAGGCACAGTTGTAGTGTATGTTAGTTCTTGGGTAGGTGCTGATTAAATATTTGCTGAATGAATGGATAACTTAATGCTTAAATAGTTTTAGGTGCTTTCAAAGAATGAAAAGAAAATGAGAAAATTGTCAGAATAGAAGATTCAGAAGTAGATGACCCAAATACCCTACAGATAAAAAGACAAAATTTTGGAAAAGTAATGGCAGGACAAGACTAAGGATGACTCGGTTGGGTGGAGAAAGATTTAGTTAGATGGAAAAAGGTGGTGAAGAATGTATTGTTTTTCCTGCACTGTGCCGGGTGGCTGGAGTGTCTGGTAACATATCTGTGTATGTTGCCACCACATGTTCTTAAAAGTAACAGGTTACTGGGTTTCTTAAAGTAAGGGAAAAAAGAGATAGAGGGGGATCAAAAGAGACTTTAAAGACATATCAGTCAATCTTAATGTATAGACCTTTTTTGAACTATAATAATAAAAATAAAGGAGGAAGAGTGGTTTGTAAAACAATCGGGAAAATGTGAATACTGACTGGTTATTTGCTCCTATTAAGGAATTGTTAATTTTTTGGTGGTATGATAATGGCACGTGAATTTTTTTTTTTTAAAGAGGGCTTATCTTTTAGAATTACATACTGAACTTTTTTATACATAAAATAATATGACTGAGATTTTCTTTAAAACAGTTGGGGGTTTTAGGGAAGAAGAAGGTAGGGATATAGATGAAATGAGATTGACTGAGTTGATAATTGTTGAAGCTGGATGATGGGTACAGGAGCGTTTATTAAGCTATTTTCTCTGCTTTTGTTTGAGTTTATCTATATTAAAAGTTAAAACAAAACAAAACACCAGGCCACCAAAAATACTATGTGGCTCTGTGAAGCACTGGAACTTCCACATTTGGAAGGATTTCTGGTTCCAAACAAACATGGCTTGATTTGAAATGGCTAGTTTACCGTTTACCAAAGAAGGACATTTTATTTTATTTTTATAAACATAGTGGATTCAAAATACAGTACTTTGGTCTGGGGATGACTTTGATTTTGTATTTGCTCTGACTTGCCTCCCGTTCTACTTTCACATCCCCCCTCCACCCGCTCCAGTTTTCAGAAGAGCAGCGCTTTAACAGTTTCCTGAAAGCTCTTCAAGAGAAAGTAAAAATGAAACAGTTAAATCACTTCTGGGAAATTGTTGTTCAGGGTAAGGTGTCGTTTGTCTTTTTCTTCAAATACTTGTACTATTTTGCTTCCTGCATGTAAGTTAAATATAAATTCTTAATATAAGTTAAATTTTGTGATCTGTTATGTGGGGACCTGATGACTTTTTGTTTGGATTTGGGAAATGCTCAGGATTCAAGGAACTTAAAAATCTTGCTCTAATAAGCGTAAATACAAGGTGGGAAATAATAATTAAACATGTAAGTCCCATTTCCAAGACTGTCAAGAAGCCATATGGACAAACATTGCCCCTTTTCAGCTTGTTAGGCACAGTCTCTTCAGTGCTGCTGGGTCCACAGCACTTTCATTGACCTCACGAACATTTTTGCGCTCCTCCTGCTAGCTGTTCATTGCCATATTCTTGGGCTTTCCATAACACCAGACCAATGCCAGTTAAACCCAAAAAGAAGGCAAAATCAGTCTTCCGTTTCAGACTTGATGAATGATTCCTTTCATGCCCTTTTCCCTTTCTGTTTTAACCTCACTTGATTTTCAGGACCAAGGATAAGATATTACTGATTAAAAATACATATTGTGAAAACAATGGATGTTGAAAAGATATTATGAAATTTTTCACTTATACTAGGGCCCCAAAATTAGTTTCAACTTGTCTTTCTGTGCAAATTCTGTATAAAAGGAGTTGAATACCTATCTGTCTAGTTTCTAACAGGCAGTTTTTCATCACACAGGCAACCATTTCCCTGACAGTTAATTTTTCAGCCCTTTAACTTCTGCACTGGGGAGTGAAAGCAATTAGAATAGATGGTGAATGGGGCTTACTCATATCACTTTTGTGTCTCTGTTGAAGACCCAGTAGATGAAAGATATTGGTTTTGATATTCATTGAATGCTTCTAGCATATTATTTGCAGAAAGAAAACTTACAGGACATACACAAGATACATATTTTCTGAGAGCTTATATCCTACTGAGAGAATACACACGACTTGTGCCATTTCTAGGAACAAATGAATATTAAATGCAGGTGCTTTTCTGAAAGTGTATCATACATCAGTCATTTGAGATAGGAGAAAATCTTAGGAAGAAGAGAAAACTAAAGTAAAAGGTAGGTTTTCTATCCTTGATTTGGTCTCACTGAGCTAAAGTTGATGGACTGATCGACATGATGGGCATACCCATTGTAAAAGATGTTTCCTTTTAACCTTAGTCCTCTAGCCATTCCATCAATAGCCAGAAACACTACTGGAAGTCAGAATGTATGCAGATTCCCATTTGATGGGTTTGGACAAAAGTATACATTCATTCAGTTATCATTTATTTATTGAGCCTCTGCTGTGTGAAACATTGAGGGGAATATAAATATTAATAAAACCTAGTTCCTGCTGTCAAGAAAAGTATAATCTGTTAGGAGAGAGAAAATATGTACAAAAAGTTATACAAGATATAAGATGATGACAGCCATTTCAAAGGGATAAACAAATCAATTTGAGAATTCTGAAGAAGCAGAGATTATTTCTGTCTGGAGTTGGTCAAAGGTTTCACATTTTGATATGTGACTTATTTTGCACGAGCAAAAATAAAAGAAGGAATAATGTAAGGTGGTAGGAACTATGTGAATTAAGAAACTCAGCAATTCAGTAACGTAACACCTGTATGGTTTTAGAAATCTCCAGTCCTGAAGGTGGGAGGAGGTGTGATGAAGAGGATAGATGGAATTGGATTATTTCATTGCACTTGGATTTTACTCTGTGAATTGCTTTTTTAGATGGAATTACTCTGATCAGCAAAGATGAAGCCTCTGGAAGCTCTGTCACAGCTGAGGAAGCCAAAAAGGTATTGAGGGATTACTTCCTGTCTTTAGATGAATTACTGCAGTGGTTGTTACTTTCTTAATGTCCATTCTTCCTTGAAGAAGTTAAAGTTTAAGGGTAACTAAATTAGGCACCCATTCTTTAGTCAACCAGCCAGGAAATTGCTTCAACTACAGCAGTATCTTGGGAGAAACTATAATCTCACACAGTTTCCCACAGACCATAGTTAGATTTCTAGAACTCACCTATAACCCCACCTCCAGTAACTCTAGAGCTACTGACGTTCATAGTGCATACCAACTTAGCCTAGACCTGGTAAAGCCTATGAAATCCATCTAGCCCAAAGACTTGTATCCATGTGCGCTCATTAGATACATAGGGTAGTATTTTCTGAAAATACTGATGACTAGGCTTTACCTCACAGGGATTCTATAGATGTGAGATGGGTCCTGAGCATGGCTGTGTTTGCTGGAGTTTTTAAAGCCCTTCCGGTGATTGTGGAAACCCTGGTGGCATAGTGATTAAGAGCTACGGCTGCTAACCGAAAGGTAGGCAGTTCGAATCCACCAGGAGCTCCTCAGAAACCCTATGGGGCAGTTCTGCTCTGTCCTATAGGATCACTATAAGTTGGAATCGACTCGACAGCAACGGGTCACTGGTGATTGTAATGTACAACAAGGTAGGTAACCTGGTGTTCTAGCATAAGGATATCCAGATGTTTTCAGTAAAAGACCCCATGTATGCAGACCCCATGAGCTTTTTATTGACATAAATAGTGAGACCAAGGTCTCCCTGCTTGGTGTAGGAGTATTGAATCTGATTGAGCTATGAGTCAAATACATGTGGCTTCTTAATTCAGTAATCCTTCATTATGCCTCAGGTTTGTGATGAAGTTTTAGTGGAATTCAAATGAATAGCTCAATTTCATGGTATATTTTGTATATCCTTCAGCTTCACTTACAGTCACTGATTGATCCAGTCATGCTAGCACAATACCTGGCAGCTGTCAGTTAGATACTAAGCCTCTACTATATCCTGGGCACTGTGCTAGATGATAAGACACCCCCTGCCCTCTAGAAACACAAACCAGTCAGTTACGGTGTAGCACGGTGAATAACATTACAGAGATAATGAAGAATCCGCAACTGTACACACACTAACAGATAGCTTAGCGTTTGGGGCTGGAGAGCAGAAATCTGTTAGGGAAAGGCTGGAAACATTCGCTCATATGGGTAATTTGGGTCAAATTGTAAAACGTGTTGAATTTTCAACTCAAGAAAGGCATTTGACAGAAACCGTAATGTTGTTTGGGGGAGAAGTTAGTCAGAACATACAAGAATTTTCATTAAGCACTTTGCCTGGCACATAAGGGTTTTATTAAAGGGCAGATACGGTCCCTGCTTTCAGAGAATAAGAACCTGGAATTTTAGAAGCAAAAGGTGCTAATTATTGTCTAAAAAAGGTGTTCCACAATATCTGTACCTTCTGCCACAATCAGTACTGAGTACCATCAGCTTGAGTATGTCATTTAACTGCTTGGTTTTTTCTGCTTGTCACTTTATACAGTGTCATGATAATGTTTCCCCTTTCAACTGGGAGGAAGGCTTACCAGTTTTTGTTGAACAAGTAAAATAAATCAAGACAATTTAATTTTAGTCATTATTACAATTTAAAAAATCATCAGCCCAGTGAGAGTTGAGTACATATTAAGTTTTTGAAGAAGAGGGGAGCACTGATCTATAAAAAGGTAACTTTTCCTCCCTAGTGGACCGCCTTAACCAAAGGTAGCTAAGTGAATCCAGATTATTAGAAAAGAAATCTAGGGAGAGACAATGTGTTTCTTGCATATCGTGTGAGGCTTTTTCTATATTGCAAAGGCAGTATCTTCTTTAGAATTTAATGGCATAGAGCCTAAGCATCAGGAATGTTAATGTCTGATAAGTAAGCTATAGAGAAGAATTTCAGTTAATGACTAGGTATGAGGTTGTCCACCTAATATCACCAGAACTGATTTCAGCTGGTCAAAGTTTAAGACGACTCTGGAAACTTCACTACTTTGAGTAGAGAGAGGGCATAGTGAAAACAAGTAGAGAGAATCTCCTCCAATTGCTGGCTTCAGTGACCTCCTTCTTTTGGAGCACAGTGTTGTAGTGGTCAAGGCATGATGAGCCTTCCAATACTACCAGCCAAACTTAATTTCATTGTCGTGGCAGATCAGAAACTAGCATATTCAACGAAAATGTATTGAGTGTCATCTGTATGCTAGGCACGTTTATATACATTATATACATATAGTCTCCAAAAAAGTATATTACACATTATCCTTGCAGACTCCGTTTCACATCTAGAAAATGCCACTTCCTTTTTCACATTCACTAGAGCTCCAGTCAATTTAATATTTATACCAAATATTTGTATAACACTTTGACTTCTAAAGAACTTTCACATTATGTCGTGTTCACATAGACCATTTGTCTTAGGTTGGGTACTCTAGAGAAGCAAAACCAGCAAAGCATATAAATAGAAAGAGAGAAATTTATATCAAGGAAATGGCTCATAGGGTTATAGAGGCTGGAACGTCCCAAGACCGTGGGTCAGGATAGAGGCTTCTCCTGATTCATGCAGCCTTAGCTGCAGAAGCTAGCGAACCCACGGTCAGCAGGTCAGAGAGCATGGCTCTTGGTCACAGGCTGCGAAGATCGATGCATCCCAAGATCGGCAGGCAAGACTGCAGGTAAGCTGCTAGCTCAAGTCCCAAGACCCAGAGGTCAGAGGAACAGGAGCCAGCTGCAGGAGCTAGCACGAGCAAAGAGCCCCTGAGCCTTGCCTGAATATACCCTTATATTTCATGCACAAGGAAACTCCCTTTCAACTGATTGACTACTCACAGCAGATCACATCATGGGGGTGATCACATATCACATCTCAACAGGGAAGTGATCACAACATTATACAACTGCCAAAACACTGAGAATCATGGCCCAGCCAAGTTGACACACAGTCTTAACCATCACACTGTTATATAAATCATATGTGAATAATGGTAATCAAACTTTGTATATTCATAACTCTAGAACCAAATTGCCTAGTACTATCTCTGTGATCGTCACAGTGAGCGTCTAAGAATTGGCAGGAGCAGGAATTAGCATCCCTGTTAGTACTGGAAAGCCAGCCTCAAAGAGGTCAGCATGGGTTACACCATGAGCACTCAGAAAAGCCAAGAGAATTAAAATGCTAGTTCCTGTTTGCTGTACTGAACTTTCATTCTTTAATGGATAAAGTCTTATATATGGCATTTTGAGCCAATAATCTCAAAAATACAGCGGTCCCTGTCTGCTACATCAGAACAATTGACTGTCAGGCCTAGGGCTGGGTGGTGGTTACAATGATCTGGAGGAGCATAGAGTAGAGCTTGTGGTTCTAATTCACCTCAGCACTCGCTATCATGTCTGACTTGCAAGATTATGCTTTTGTGTCTGCTTTAATATCACATGAACCTTTTATTTTGTTTTTCAGAATGAAAACTTGATTTTGTATTAAAAAAGTTTTTAAATGCATGTGCTGATTTTTCGACAAAAGTGTAGAAAAGAGAGTGTATATACAAATGGTAATGAGGAGAGTGGTTGAGATTTTGGCTCAAGGAAGCTGATTCCTGTGATTAATAGGAGAGATATGCTTCAGCTACTTCTCTTAGTGAAGTTAGGGAAGTGTAATCACTTTTGCCCGGGCATTGAAATATTCATTTACATTGCCTTGAAGCAGGTGTTAAGTTTGGTCACTTTGCAAATAATCAGTGAAGGAAACTGGACTATAATCTGAGTGATTGAAGGGCAATCCTCACAGTCCCCTTTAAATTCTTCCCTAGTATTTACCATAAGTTATTTAAAGTTAGCAAGCTGTCAAATTCTTGCTGTTAAATGTTGGCAATTTGAGGGAAATGATCATCCAGGGATGTTTATTTTAAGCGAAAATTAAATTATAATTTTACATTTGCACAACAGACGTTTCCTTCCAGTCTGTTTAGAAGAGTGAATTTAACGATTCTTTTGAGAAATGTAGGTAAGTCATCCCTGCTCCAGAAAGAGAAAGAACTTCCATGACATACGCTTAGATAGTCACTTTAAGTTTACCTTTCATTTCACTTTGAAGCCTAAGCATAAATATTATCCCCTTTTTATACTTATTTTTATTGTCATTATAACCTTACAACTAATTCTTTTACTTGAGTTTTCTATTTCTGGTTGGTATTATTAAACATGCCATTAGCATTTGCCGTTTGGTAAAGTCTTTGTGTGTCCCTTGTCTGTCAGTTCACTCTCTGTGTGGGTAGGAGGCATGGCTGTTTATCCTGGCACTTTACAGGAGCATCTGGGACCTGGTTTGCTCCAGTCCAGAGTCCGTAAGAGGCCTGCACTTGTGATGATAGGTCAGGACAGGATGAATGATTCTTCACTTTGGAGTTTATCTTTCTTAAAAAGGATTTTTTTTTTTTTTTTTTTTTTTAAGCTTCCTTTTGCTAACTAATCTTAGCGTTAGACCAGTGATTGTCAACAGGAGTGATTTTGCTCCCCAAAGGACATTTGGCAATGTTTGGAGACGTTTGTGGTGGTTAGAAATGGGGGCATGCTACTGGCTCCTAGTAAGTGGAGGCCAGGGATGTTGCTAAACATTCTACAGTAAACGGGACAACTCCCACAACAAGGAACTATCTGGCCGAAAAGGTTAGTAATGTCACTGTTGAGAATCCTGGGTTAGGAGAATTTTAAAAAACCAAATCCTTAACTAAGGCAGAGGACATTGGCTTAAATTGTATAGCTTTTTATACAGATGGAAAGAATCCTAATAATCCCCTAGCCCAGTTTTTATTTTTAAATCATGAAAGCTTACAAGGAAGCCCGATGTATAAAGAGATAAAAATGATGCTCCTCCCTTGATGGGCAGTGGGAGCAGCAGATTGGGGTTACTCATGCCCAGGGGACTCTAAAGAACCCTTAGGACTTCAAGGAACAGAACTTGAAAAATACTGATCTAGTCCCAACACCTTATTTTATAGATGAGGAAATTTAGGGCCCTGAGAAATAAAATGACCTGTCAGAGATCTCATCATAAGTTGCTGGCGTAGAATTCAGCCCTACTGACTCCTAGTCCTCTCTTCTTTTTACTCCGTATTGAGAACACAAGGGGAAAAAGGATTTATCCTCATGGTTTTGGAGTATTGTTTCTCATGAGCTGAGCTGTCTAATCATTTGATAAGAGCTCTATAGGAAAAAAATCATCTTTTTAGCACTTGTTTTCCTTATGACTGTGTAATCGTGCCGTCTTTATTGTTATCAACATTTATTGATTTCTCACCTTAGCATGATAGACTCTCAGGGCTTAGTGATCTGGCCGTTTTACAGACACGATTCAGAGGTGAAGTTGATGAGCCTAGTGTCTCACAGCAAATTAACAGCTAGCAGAATTTACTAGAATCCAGACCCCTGGACTGTTAATAGTTATCTTTACACCACACCATGGCACCACTTTTCCATGTGCCACCAGCCACATCTGTGTAAAGAAAAGGTATTCACACTCCCTTCCTCAAGAACACACACAGGTGTGTGTGTGTGTGTGTGTACAAGCTTTGTGAAGGATGGTAAGATAAGTTTAAGAATCATTGCCTGAGAACAATTTTCTCTAACTCCTGGCCCCTGTTGGACCCCCTGATATTGTCCTTTGCTCTTTTCTGCCTTAAATCTCTGGTGTAGTTGTTCTGTACACTAGGACAAGAAAAGCAATGATGAAAATACGACAGTGCTACTTATATTTGTTTAGAACTTGTTACTTTTTTAAGATATATTTTTTAATCAAGATGGAACTTACAGTAAATGTACATATAGTAAATGGACAGATTTTAAGTGTGCAACTTGATGAATTTTTATACATGCATATACCTGTGTATTTACCACCCAGTTCAAAATATAGACCATTTCTGTTACCCCAGAAGGCTCTCTGGTGCCCTTCCCAGTCTTCCACCCCTCCAGGTAACCACTATTCTGAGTTCTGTCATTTTAGAGTAGTTATGCTGTTCTTCACCTTCATATAAATGAAATCATGCCTTTTGTGATTCATCCATGTTTTTATAGTTGTTCATTATTATAGCTATGTAGTATTCCCTTTTAAGATTATATCACAATTTATTCATCAGTTCTAATGACGGACATTTGGTTGTTCCAGGCTTTGGCCGTAATGAATAAACATGCCATAGTTATTCTTGTACATGTCTTTTGGTGAACATAATGTACAGATTTTTTGGTGGCATATTTCTAGGAGTTTGAAAGTAAAACTTAAATACTACAAAGCATTTTTTCATACTTTATTTCATCTGAGACTCCCCACAGACCCGTAAGATAGGGTAAATAGTAGTATTCCCATTTTATTTTTGAGGAAAATTAGTTACAGAAAGATCAGATAGCTTGCCCACGGTTACTGAGAAACTGACAGTGCTAAGGTTAGTTATGCTCTCCCACACTCGGTTGCTGGAGTTCCCTGCTGTACATGGAATAAGCTGCAGGTGGCGTTAGTGAAACCCAAATGTAGGCCATTTTTAAGCAAAATACATGCAAACCAAACAGATTTTTGCTCTTCCTGATGCATTTATACATCTGGATTGTGGGTGATTCTTTGGAATAGCCTGGTGGAAGCCATGTGTTATTAATTTGGGGATTTGAGCACAAGCTGATTGTTATTTTTTAGTCTATGGAGTTATAGGGCTAGGAGCCCCTATGAAGAGGTTATTCATTTTTCTGCTTCTGGCGAGGACTGGATTTCAAGAAACTTGAAAAGTAGTAGTTTAGCCATTTCATAAAGATCTCCAGGTAAGGAGGCTCTTTCTTGGGAACCCTGAGTAAATGGTGGTGGTTTGAGGAAGGAGAAGTATGCCACACAAATGTTCTATTTATTCTCGACTTTTTGAGCATATCATGAAAGGAAAGTACAAGAGGAAAGATGAACATTGACTCCTACCCTTTCTGCTGCATCAGAGAAACTGTGGCTTTGATAGAGAAGGCAGGCCTGTCACTGCATTCTCTATCTGCAGATTGCCTGTCACTGCGCAGCCGGGAAATTACTTGCAGTTAAAAACTCTGATGATGAGGAGTGGTAGTGTAAGAGATCAGTCTGGGCTGGGGCTTGGGAAAGAATAATGGATGGCAGCCCAGCTTTCCGGCATAATTTGCTTACGCAGAAATGCAAAGCAGATCTGTCAGGGAAATCAGTTGCAGATGTTTAACACTTGATGGAAATGGAGGTGTCAGTTTGCTGCTGCTCCTCTCTTCTTCGGAAATTAGCCGTGTCTCAGAGATGTGCCATTTGTATTTCATTGTATATACCGTGGTCGTACTGCACAAACAGCCCTATCTTAATTTATCCTTTAATTACAGCACGAAAGGGGCTTTGCAGGTGTGAAGGGAGTGGGAATTAGAGTTTTAGAGGCTGAGAGCCAGAGAATATTTGGGATTTTCCAGATTCATCAGTAAGTATCTAGGAGTCCTTGGGTGGCACAGATGGTTAAGTGCTCAACTGTTAGCCAAAAGGTTGGCAGTTCAAACCCACCCACAGATGCCTTGGAAGACAGGCCTGGTGATCAGCTTCCGAAAGGTCACAGCCTTGAAAACCCTATGGAGCACTCCTGTTCTAGACACAGGAGGTCGCCGTGAGTCAGAATGGAGTGTACTGCAACTAACAACAACTATGTATCAGGTTATAAAAAAAAACAATGTAAAGACGTAGTGGGCTTGGAACCACTAAGCCTATAGAGTTTGTAATCTGTTTGAAAGGTGCCATCATTTGTGGTGCCACAGAAGTTCATGGCAGGAATTGGCTCTTCTTTTTATTCTCTTCACTGTGACTGGTAAGTCTTATCTTTTAGCCATATATTCCTGATACAGGGACAGTCATGCAGACATTAATGATAATATGTAGGAAAGGAGAAGAATGAAATAAATACTTTTTTTAATAGTGATAATATTTAGGAAAACCATAAATAAAGATTAATTTGGGATTCGAAGATAAGACAGAGTTTAATCTTTAGACATAAACCATATCCAGTTAAATGTAAAGGAACTCCGGTGGCACAATGGTTAAGCACTTGGCTGCTAACAGAAAGGTTGGTGGTTCAAACCACCTAGCGGCTCCATGGGAGAAAGACCTGGTAATCTACTCCCATAAAGATTATAGCTGGTAAACCCTATGGGGTAGTTCTACTCTGTCCCATGAGATCAACTTGACAGCACCTAACAACAACAACAAATAAATGTATGGGTTTCCTGTTCGTTTACATGTATTTGGCCCTCAGCCATCTTTATTAGTAATCTCCCAGAAAAATAAATAAAATTAATGACACAGAAGCTGCATTACAGTTCTGTTCCAGACTGTACTCCCCCCATTGGTAGGATTTTCTGTCTCCTCTACCATTGGTTCTAGCACTGAACATGGTCCAGTTTAGGGTCACCAAAGGGCTGTGGAAAGATACATAAATATCCTTAGAAGAAGGTAAATTCCTTAATCCCTCAGTCAAAATTGGGGTTAGTGAATGATGAGGTGGTTTTGAATGAGGAAAAAGAATCCAGAAGACAAGTTGAATCAAAAAAGCAAATTGTCATGGTTGCATCCACGGTGCTGAGGGGCAGCACACAGTTCTGCAGAGGAGATGGCCTCCCTCCACTGTTGTCATTTTGTAGATAGTGGCTGATAGAACCTTGCTCTTAGATGCAATTTGCTACATGCCTTGGAGGAAAAGAGTTCCCACCAATACCTCTTGGAAGGACACGATGGAAGGCAAGAGTGTTCAGATCCTTTTCAAGGGCACTCACTACCCTTTTTAAATCTGAGTTTCGGTCCTAGATTCTTGCAGACTCAGTCAGGGACCTTGCTTTTCTGTGCATCTGCCCTTTAGAAGTTCCAGGTCTAGAACCCTGCTGCTGAACAGAAGAGTACATTAGAGGTTTTCTTATCCATCTCCCTGTTTTCAAAAAACACAAATTGAAGGGTTTCTAGAATAGGAAATTAAACAACCTCCCAAGCCTAACCATTTTTGTATTTCATATCTCTTACCAGAAATCTGCCTTTTTACCTCGTTTGTCCTCAGTGGAGAATAATCTTTAAGTTCAGAGATTTGAAACTATACTTACGCTCCCTTTAAAAGAGACCAAAACATACTGGTTTGGAGTACAGGCAGTCCCTGGGTTACAAATGTCCAAGTTACCATTTAATAGACTTACGGACAACTCATACTTGCCCTTTAATGTTATGTAAATTTTCCGTCAACTTTAAAATGATTGAACCAACCTCTAAAAAACAAAACCCATTGCTGTTGTGATTCTGACTCATAGCAACTCTATAGGACAGGGTAGAGCTGCCTCAGGGTTTCCAAGGCTATAAATCTCTATGGAAGTAGATCGCCACATCTGTCTCCTGTGGAGTGGCTGGTGAGTTCGAACCATCAACCTTTCGGTTGGCAGCTGGGCGCTTTAACCACCATGCCACCAGGGCTCCTGAACTAACCCTACTCGGAACAAATTCTTCGTCACAATCACCTTCACTTGGTGCATGTGCAGCTTTTAAATCACTGAAAAGGCTTTGAGCTTTAAAGTAGGCTGAATAAGAACTGTATGCATCTGTTCTGACTTACCTACAAATTCGATGTAAAGACACAGTTAGAAACTGATCTCATTTGTAACATGACCAGGAGACTGTCTGTATTTGGTTGTTTTGTAACCTTCACAAGCCACCTTATCCTCTGTGAAAGCATAAATGGAAATATCAGGTGTCCACAGTGCTTGATACAGGGCCCTCCACAGTCACTGTCTGGACAAGCCACAGCATCTCCCTTTTCCCAAGAATTTTCTCTGTTGACTGTATAGTATGTACTGTTGAGACTCAGATTTGGTCCTCTCAAGTCCAGAGTCAGGTGAAGGAGAGTTTGTCAAGGTGATGGTTTCTTTGGACCATTTGCAGTGAGACTTGGCAGAGCAAGTCTTCTTAGGTTTGCCTGTGGCAATGCTAGCAGATTGTTTCCTCTATCAAAAGAGGTAAAATGTCATTTTGGTACTATGATTGACTTTCTGTTCACAGTTTCTAGCCCTCGAAGAAAAACCAGATGAAGAGGCAGCCATATATGAAGAAGGTGGTGATGTGGATGATTTAGTAAGTACTTCTGATATATACCAGGTGCTCCAATGATTGAAATCACTTGAGCTGTAAATACAGCCAGAAAAGCTGCTTGTCATAGACTTCTTATTTGTGTTTTCATTCTTAACACACCAGAAGCTTCCTACACTATTATTTATTACCATTATGAATTTAGTCCGATAGGTAATTTCATAATGGAAATTTCTGTGCTCTGTGGTTTCAGTTATATTGTTCATTCAGATTAATCCTCTCCTTTAAAGGGCTAAAAAAGAACTAGGAAGGCTATTCCTTTACTAGCAAAATGTTATAATTTACTGAAATTGCTCCTCACCAAAAATAAGCAATACAACATGCAATTTGTGTGGGTTGACAAATAAAAACAGCCTTTAAGGAGCCTAATTCTTGAATGTTCTCAATTAACAATATAAATAAAACAGACTGATAGGCGTTTGAAGGTTTCTGGACCTCATTACAAGTGGGTGCCTCAGAGACTGTGTAAGTGTTGGCTTTTGTATCCAGCTTTCATGTTTGGAAACTTCCTGCCTTTAAGTCTCACAAGACAATTGCCCAGCAAAACTACCTCCTATGCTTTTAGACTTTTTGTGGTGCAGTTCTTAGTGTGGAGATGAGGACATACTTCGTATTTAACTCCAGCAGTGGTTAGCAGTGAGTAAGTGTGCATGTGTATGAATGCCTACCAATTAAACCCTGCCACCAGCATAACAGTGGTCTGAAGTTGCCTGACTCCTTTCTGATTATGTTGTTCTTGTTTACAGCTGGACATGATATAGGTCATGGGGCGTATGAGGCGTCTAAGAGAGTCGAACTGCATTGTCATGGCTGTGGTGCTGGCAGTTCTTACACAACAGCCTGGAGGAGGCCATTCAAGGGGAACCGGAAGCTCTGGAGACCAGATTACATGGAAGTGAACTGCACCTGATTCTCTGTGGAATGAATATGTACACAGATATCATGAGGGTTAATTTAGGTATTATACAAGTTATAGAGTCATTGTTATTTTTGATGGTGTATTATTTCTTTTGTGGTCTTATTGATCTCAGTATATTACTCACATGCTTTGAGGTTTCTGAAAAATAACTTATTTTATCCTGATTTGGTGTATTGGTGAAGATTGAGGTCCTCACAGAGTTAACATCTTATCCTGAACCATGGCATGGTCATTAGTGACTTTTTCCAATCCTTTCCAGGAGCAGGACAGTCATAGATGTAGTCCTTTGTCTGATCCTTTAACAGCATTCCCAACTTGGGCTGATCAAGCAGTGGCATTTGTTTCCTACCAAGCGAAAACTGAGTTAGGGAAGTCATAGGTAAAGGCCAACTCATTTCTCTTTCTACTTAAGCCTTTTAGTTACCACATTCAGAGTACAAGCCTTCAGGAGACGCAGCATAGGTAGGGAAAGAACGCTGGACTAGCCCAGATCCTTACGCGTGAGGTTTGATATTGTTCCCATGAAGAAAAGACTCTCTTCTGGCCCAGCCTCTGTCATATTAGTGAACCTTAAAAGAAAGAAAAGCTGAGAAATTCACCACTAATACTTAGAAATGTATCATTTTATTAACCTCTACTTGCAGGTCTCAAAGGAAGTTTGGTTGTATTAAAACACTTTTTCCTTAGTTTTCCAGTCTGTCCCATCTCTATCTAAGTCTACCTTCCTGTCTCTCTGCATGATCTTTTTTTTTTTTCTTAAAATAAGAAAATAATCCTTAGTGTTCTTTTTCCTGTTCCCATTCCTTCCCTGAGTTTTAACCCTTCCTGATGTCACAAACTTCTTGTACCCAATTCACATGTCCTCAACACCCCCCATGTAGGTAACCAATACAATTTTATAAACATAATGATAAAGTTATAAATGACTCACACTCCTGTGGATTGCTGTTAATTACTAATGCTCTGCAACAGAGTTCTTCAGTGTTTTGCTGAGGATTGAAGGCCCTCTGTGCATTGATTGAAAATGGATCTCCAAGAGAGAACATCATTCAGTCCTCTGAGTGGTTCACAGTCCACTGAGTGGTTCACTGTGGGCCTCTACGACGATACTCAATGCTTTGCACACTTTGTTCAATCTTGACATACATACAGGTGCCCATTAAAAGTACTCCCAATGAAGGATACCATATATATATTACTGTCTAGTCAGATAGTTAAAGTCTAATGGATGTTTGTGACTTGGTCAATACAAAGACATTTCTTAGAATCATAAAGCAAGAAAACTTTGTTCTTTAAATTCTACATTATCCTTATCAGATACTCCTGACAATAAGAATTGCCTCAATGAGTACGACCCTATAAGCAGTTTGGGGAATATTCTCTCTTAGAAACAGCAACCCTTCTGTCAAGCCAGAATAAGTTTGAATCAAGTTAGTCCTTTAGATCTTCTGATTCTTTTTGATTTAGGTTGTATGCTGCAGGATTATTTGTGCGTCCCTAACTCCACTTTTACCTAAATTATCTGAGCACCTGAAGGAAGAAACGAGTTTGACAAGCTGGGGAGAGAAAGTACTAAATTAGCCATGTAATTTCCAAATCCATTTCATTGTATGCTATGTAGACACAGTATATGTGCTGTGTAGACTTGGTCATAGCATACTGTTTTGAGTAGGGCATCATGTTTTGGATGAACACACCAAAGTCCCATTTTGCTGAAATGAGATTTTCAGATCCATAGAACCCCCGGCTGTTCTGTCGACTATGCCTTGCAGAGCAGCAAGCACTACGTCAGCTTCAGGCAGCCCCAGGCTAGTCCTCAGAAGCCCCTATTTCCTACAAATGGTAGGCTGTATATAAATTGGAAGTCACTGACAGTGGTCCCTGTCACCTTTAGTCTTCTTATAGCACTAAAATCTATTGACTTAGAGAGAAGGGAGAGATAAAGGGGAGAGACTCAGCCTCCAGTCACAACCCAAAGGTCCCCATGCATTTCCAAATGCCCCATCAAGGGTGTATGCAACCCTGCAGTTAAAAACCACTAATTTAAGTGTTGAATCTCAATCCTTTGTTAATTAATTTACATGTGGAATTTAGAATCTTGTAAAATTATTTGGAAAACCATGTTGGGGAAGAGCGTTACCTAGTTCAGAATGGTTTTGAAAAATAAATGAGGACAGATAAATCTGAATGTATATAGTACAAATGACTGGCTTTGCAGCTAATTTTAATTCAGGGAACAGAGATTCTGTTTGGTCTACTACCTCCCATTGGCCATCTCATATTGTCCCCTTCTTCTCCGTGAGGTATTCCAGATTCAGAACATGAGCTGGTGGCCCATTCAGAGTAGATGCTGTGAAGGGCCGCAGTGTGGGTAGGGAAAGAACTATGGTACCTCCTGCCTTGCTAACCACCCCTCCCTGTTAACTCTCTGCTGGAGCTAAATACTCAAGGCGCGAACAACAAAATGGAAATCAGCATACTACCTTAGTATTAGCTTGTTTCAAAGATGTTTGGAACAGCTAGGCTGTAGCACATGGCTTAGGTTTGTAGTCTACCTCCTACCTCCAGATCTTAACCACCTACCCTGAGATGAAGAGAGCAAGATCATCTGGTTGGACCCGGCTTTCTTGCCTGATTGGCAGCATGGAGCAGAAGGTGGAAATGCATATCAAGTTTAATATACATATAACCTATTAGGGGTTTTAATGACCCTGATAAATATAGCCCAATCACCAGTCACATTTATACGTCTGCCTCCCTGTAGTGGGCAGGGAAATATTAGGAGGGAGTGGGGAGTGGGAGCTTCCCCCATCCACCACCCTCACCCCGACATGGAGTCAGTTCACTTAATCAGTAGAATTGATAATCCCTGCTTGGATAGTATTGGCTTTCTGTGGTCATTTTTGAAAGGAAGGAAAATACTTCTTTTCTCTGTCTGAATGTAGCTCAGGAATAGACTTCTATCTCTTCCATCTCTTCTTTAGAGAGACATAGTGGCATAGTGCTTCAAAGCATCACCTGGACGTTAGGTATTCCTGGGTATAAGTGCCAGCAGCAGCACTTACCAGCAGTGTGGCCATAGAAAGCCTTTTAGCCTTTCTAAGCAACAGAATATGACTGTCACTTGCATTTCAATTGTGGGCAGGATGTCCTGGGAGAAGACGGTACCTTCTCGGTCAAAGGGAGTTCACAGACGGCTTTGCAGGAGCTGCTTGAATGATGAGAATGTGTCTTGCCTGGAGGAAGCAGCCCCAGACACATGTGCCATTCACCACCTCACCTGTTACCTTTCCCAGGCCCGCTGCCTTTGCCCAGAGGATTGTGGGGTGGATAAGGGCACCGACTGGGGTCAGGCAGACCTGAGTGGAGGCCTTTTCTGTCATGTCTTAACTTAGGTGCATCTCTGAATTTCTCTAAGCTCCCAGACCTTTCCAGTGTGCTGGTAATTATACTGGTCTTCATAGGGTTATGGTTAGGATTAATAAATGTGGTGTTAATGGTATATAATATATTGGCATAACAACATGGGAAATAAAACTTATTTTGTAGCAGCATCTCTTTTGAGAACAGATTTGGTTTGTTGGGTAAATTCTTTGATGAACTACTTGGGGGGATCAGGGTGGCAACAGAATGGGGAGGGGGGTGGTAGAAGGAAGTTGACATTCTGGGGGTAAGCTAGTGGAACAACAAAGGTGGGGGTGGTCCAGCTGATTACCAGCCTTTGCTTTGATGAATGTTATAAATGGAGACAAAGTTTTAGAGATGGAGAGGAATGAAGAGAAAGGAGTGACTGGGCAGCTGGCAGGGAGGGGAACTTTGGGGGTATTGGGAAACACTAATGTCTATAGGGTATTCTTAATTTTATCTTGTGTGAAGTGTGAGTGAATCTCCATCTTCCTGCTGAATATTCAGTAAAATACCTATTTCTCACTAATGTGTTTGGAGTTGATCATATTAGAGGATGCATATAAGTATTGTATCCTGTCGCCTGCATCAAGGAGGGCAAGGGCAAAACAGGCTGCCTGTGGGGAGTCTGTTCATCTCTGAATTCCATGGATGTCTTGTTACTTAAACCTGAAACCAGTCAAATGTAGGTGACAGTGTGCTCTGCTCCTCCTTAGGTTACAATATAACGCCCCTACGCCTCTACATGATGGCCAAGATCAAATATCTGTATACTCCCCTTTCAGAAGGAAGAACAAAAATGAGCTCTGTTCTTGAAAGTAACTGCAGATAACAGCTCAGCCAGGAAAGCACAAAGGTAGCATGTGTGAGACATTTATCACTGCTCATAACTTTAAAATTGCATACCAAGCTGTTGGGTTTGAATTTTGATTAAGTAAGGGCAGATCGGGGCACCATCAAACACACTGTCAAAAGATTCACACACATATTCCATGTGGCCACATCTTTTTAGTTGTTTATTTCACAGGTTGCTGTGTCTGTTTCTAGTGTTATGACTTCATGCCCTGCTGAGAGATCTCCTCCCAAGGTTTTGGAAACGTGAAGGAGATCCTTCTCCCACTTCTTTGGGAGTCTTCACACTCAGTTTAAAACAGTCCTGCCCAGGGGCAGAGAGAAAGACATGTTAAAACCCAGCAAACCTAAACAATCTTATATAATGTATGTGGGACTTTTATGTATCTCCACCCTAGGAAGAATAAAAGATTGAAAAATAACTTCCATTTCTTAGCAGTGTGCATTGACAGAAGTTGACAGAGGGTATGGTTAAAAGAAAGTCATAGGGCATTTCTGAAGCCAGATGGTATAATACTCCAGCCTCACCTGGAAGTGTCTGATAGGGGTTGAAAACACCTAGCAGATGCTGTCCTGAATCTGTCCAGTCATTTCTGCAGCTTTAGCAATACCCAAGAACTGTATAAGTCAACACTGAGTGCTTATGGCCTGTGTCCCAATGTTTGCCAGATAAGATGAACAGAGAATGTACTCACCCCTAAGAAGCTTAGAGTCTGTCTCAAACCAGACTAATAAAAAACTGAGGAATGAGATCTATGCAAAGTAATATAGAAATACTAGCCCAATCCTGACTATTTTTACTAAACCAAAAACAAAAAACCAAAGTCATTGTCGTAGAGTCAATTCCAACTCATAGCGACCCCATAAGAAAGAGTAGAGCTGCCCCATAGGGTTTCCAAGGAGCACCTAGTGGATTTGAACTGCTGACCTTTTTTGGTTAGCAGCCAAGCTGTTAACCATGGAGCCACCAAGGCTCCTGTTTTTGTTTTTTTAAAACCAATGTACCTATGGCTGGAGGTTTTCACATATGAACAAAACTGAGACACCACATTCCACCTGCCTTGAGGGACATCACGGGTGTGGACTGTGGGCTTGTCATGGATTTGAATTATGTCCCCCCAAAAATGTGTATCAATTTGGCTAGGCCATGGTTCCCAGTATTTTGTGGTTGTCTTCCGTTTTGTGATTGTAATTTTACGTTAAAGAGGATCAGGATGGGATTGTAACACCACCCTTACCCAGGTCACATCCCTGAGCTAGTGTAAAGGAGTTTCCCTGGGGTGTGGCCTGCAGCACCTTTTACCTCTCAAGAGATAAAAAGAAAGGGAAGCAAGCAGAGAGTTGAGGACCTCATACCACCAAGAAAGCAGTGCCGGGAGCAGAGCGCGTCCTTTGGACCTGAGGTTCCTGTGCTGACATGCACCCAGACCAAAGGAAGATTGATGACAAGGACCTTCCTCCACAGACGACAGAGAAAGCCTTCCCCTGGAGCTGACGCCCTGAATTTGTACTTGTAACCTACTAGACTGTGAGAGAATAAATTTCTCTTTGTTGAAGCTATCCACTTGGCTATTTCTGTTACAGCAGCACTAGATGACTAAGACAGAATTTGGTACCAAGAGAGTGGGGTGCTGATACCTAAAATGTGGAAGCGGTTTTAAAACTGTGAATGGATAGCGGAGTGGCAGTGACAGAGGACCAGCAGCAGCAGAGAAGCAGCAGTAGCAGAACCAGGAGACCAGGGTAAGATGGCGCTGGAGCCAACACACAGAGCGAGAGAGCTGAGTGCCTGTGCACAGGAGGCTTCCTGGTGGAGTGCGGTGCCTCCAGGCGCTTACTGGTGGAGCTACAGAGCTTTGGAACACTTGCCCCAGAAGGGCAGATGAGGGCGTTGAGGCTGGAGGAGCCGGGAGGCCAAGAAACCAGGAAGCAGAAGCTGAAGAGACAAGAAACGGAAGAAGCAGAGCTGCCTCGATCTCAAAAGGTATGGCCATGACCTCAGGGGTTTCAAAGGGTGGAGCCATGGCCTCTGGTGTTTCTAAGGGTGGAGTTGCCACAGAGATAGACTAGTAGAATGGGGCAGCTAAAGCTGAGGAAACAGAGTTGCTGTCTCAGTGTGCCTGGAAGGCGAGGCTGAAGCCCAGGGCCGAGGGGCCTCCAGTCAGAATCTGGAGAGTGTGGCCAATACCTAGAGTCTAGAGGACAGGGCTGTTGTGTGAAAAGTCTCAGAAAACAGAATTATTTTGAAGCCTTGAGGGCTAATGTAATGTGTTACTGCTAATTTGCTTGGTGCCTGTTCCTTCTTTCCCTGCAATTTCTCCCATTGGTAATGGAAGTATCTAGCTTGTGCCTGTTCTGCCATTGTACCTTTGGAAGGAGATAACTTGTATTCTAGATTTCACAGATGAGGAGGAATTTTTGGATTATGGACTTGGAGTTAGACTTTTGCTATGATATGATGGGATGAATATGTTTTGCATGTTACAAGGATGTGATTTTTGGGGGGCCAAAGGGTAGAATGTCATGGATTGAATTATGTCCCCCCAAAAATGTGTGTATCTATTTGGCTAGGCCATGATTCCCAGTATTATGTTGTTGTCCTCCATTTTGTGATTGTAATTTTACATTAAAGAGGATCAGGATGGGATTGTAACACCACCCTTACCTACTTCACATCCCTGATCCAATGTAAAGGGAGTTTCCCTGGGGTGTGGCCTGCAGCACCTTTTATCTCTCAAGAGATAAAAAGAAAGGGAAGCCAGCAGAGAGTTGAGGACCTCATACCACCAAGAAAGCAGTGCCAGGAGCAGAGCGCGTCCTTTGGACCTGAGGTTCCTGTGCTGAGATGCTCCCAGACCAAAGGAAGATTGATGACAATGACCTTCCTACACAGCCGACATAGAAAGTCTTCCCCTGGGGCTGTCGCCCTGAATTTGGACTTGCAACCTACTAGACTGTGAGAGAATAAATTTCTCTTTGTTGAAGCCATCCACTTGTGCTATTTCTGTTATAGCAGCACTAGATGACAAAGACAGGGCTAAAGGAGGTCTCAGGCCATTCTGAACACTCTACTTGCACATCATCAAAATCTGGTAGGTTTCCCAACATGATAAAGGGCATTTATGAAAGCCACTCAGTGGGGAAAAACTGAAAGCTTTCCTCCTAAGATCAGGACCAAGGTGAAGGATGCCTTCATCACTGCTATTTGACATTGTACCAGAAGTTCTAGACAGAGCAATTAGGCAGGAAAAATAAAAGGCATCCAAATTGGAAAGGATGACATGATCCTGTATACTGAAAATTGCAAATAGTCCACGAGAAAGCTACTAGAGCTAATAAATGAATTCAGCAAAGTTGCAGGGTACATCAGTTGTTTCTATATACCAACAATGAGCAAACAAATGGAAATTAAGAAAAATTCCATTTACAATAGCATCTAAAAGAATAAAGTATCTAGGAATAAATTTAACCAGGAAGGTGAAAGACTTGAAAACTATAAAACATTACTGAAAGAAATTAAAGAAGACCTAAATAAATGGAAAGACATTCTGTGTTCATGGGTTAGAAAACTTAATATTGTTAAGATGTCAGTCAATACAACCCAAAGTGATCTACAGATTCAATGTAATTCTTATCAAAATTCGAGTATATATATAGTCAACATTCTTTGCCAACCCCACAATTTGAATACATCAACACTTCCTGCCATCTACCCTAATGCTCAAGCCTCTCAAATCTTCCTGGTCATGTCATCTTGGGCAAGTTACTCAGCTATTATCAGTGTTAAGTTTCCACAACTAACATAAATGGTAAACTGTAAAATAGAGTTTATGTTAATAGTCCCTAACTTACAGGGTTGTCAGGGTGAAATGAGGTGGCCCACATAAAATGCTTGGCACACGGTAAGTGCACAGTAAATATCTTCCATTATTATCAGCCCCGTCAATTCTGTGTGTCTTCCTTCTCTACGCCAGCATCTGTCTGGCTTTAAAATGTCCTGCTCTGCCCAATAATCCACTACGTGGATTAGCTAGTAAGTAAGGACTCCTGGAGAGACAGCTGCATCTCTGTCCTTAACTTGCTCTGCGATCAAGAGTACATCAGTCAAATAGGCCATCTGTTTTCCTCCTACAAAATGGACAGCTGCCTCTCTCGGGATGTTGGAGGCAGAAAGTGAAGAATGGGAAGCTCTCTAACAAAAAATTCAAAGACAGCTTGAGTTCTAGATGGGAGGAGATGTGTGTGTGTGTGTACACGTGCGCTTCAAGTCTTGGAACTTGAGTAGATTGGTCACACCACAATGTGTCACTTCACCTGCCTCCTTTGTTTAAAGATTTCCCTCCCCGTTTTCCAACCCCCTGGGTCCTGGATCCTCTAGCAGCGTCAGGGCTAGATGCCTTTTATGGGCCACTTTGATTAGTGTCCTGATAGAGGTTTAATCACTCATAAACTGCCATCCACCCCCTGGCAGGAGGCAGGGGAAGTAGGGGACTGTTATTAATAGACCAAGCAGAGAGGACACTTGAAGTGTCATGGATGGGTATAATGAGTCTGTATGTGATGGTACAGAGATAAAAATAGTTCCTGGGCTTTATATACATAATATATATGTATACATAGACTCAAACCCTCAAACACATAAATACACATGTGCACACAGGCATAATCCCTGTGCCCCAGTGTGCACACATACATGCACACATTCCCTCTTGGACCACAGAGATTGGTTATAAATGTGTGGAGTTGGAAGAATGAGGGATTTTTAGCTGGACAAACACACATATACAAGCAAGCCTTTGGGGAGTGTGTTTTTATATGTTAGATACCTAGAACAGCACCTGAAATACGAGAAGGACTCAGTAATTTTAATCCCCTTCTTTCTATAAATATAAAAAGGAGAAAGTGTATGTGTGTGTTAGACATTCTCTCTGTGTGAGTTGGTGACAGACATTTGTCCATCTCATGGAAGTGCAAGGGGTCAGGCTGCTGAATTATGAAGAAGGAAACTGTGTCAGCATTTATTGAGAATGTGAATAGGAAAACAAACTGCAAAATGTTCTATAAGTGTCCGCTGCTGTTGGTTATTTGTAGGTGCATTTGTATCCTTTTATTCATGAGTTCTCGGATGTTATGAGGGAAGAGACCACGTGGCCATTGTCTTATCTGGTTCCAGGCATGTAACCCTGTCCTTTTATGTTTGTCCTATGGGCATCATGTGGGCTACAAGACTCTTATCCATCACTAAGGCTGGCAGGAAGGGGCGCCTCTACTGATATTGCAGGTACCCCACAAGCAGGCCTGTGTGCCCACCCATCCCCTGGCATGTGTCCTGGTTTCTTGTCTGTAAAATTCAATTTCATAAACATGCATTGGGCACCTGTATCCAGAGCTCTTTCCTGGGCACCCCAGAGGATTAGAGTTGAACACGTATTCATTGTCCTTCGGAAGTTCACAGTTCAGTAGAGAGAGAACCCAGAAACCAAACAAAACCCGTTGCCATCGAGTCGATTCTGACTCATAGAGAACCTATAGGACAGAGAAGAACTGCCCCATAGGGTTTCCAAGGCTGTAAATCTTTTCAGAAGCAGACTGTCACGTCATTCTCTCATAGAGCGTCTGGTTGGTTTGAACCGCCAACCTTTCAGTTAGCTAGCAGCCAAGCACTTAAGCAGAGAGAAAAGTTCACAAATAGCCAGAATCCTTGAGGTGAGGAAGGCTGTAATAAAAGAGACCCAAGAAGAGAGTGTCAGAGGCGGAAGAAGAGATTGATTTCAGTCTTGGTAACTGGGGACACTTTCTGGGGTTAGTAACATTTAGGATGGACCACGAATGGAACAAGAATTTAATAAAGAGAGAGGCAAGGGCAGGGTGTTCTAATAGGGGATACAGCAGAGTTCAGGACAGGTTCAGGAAAGGGTAAGTGGTTTGGTTTGCCTGGGGGGAAAGGTGCATGGCGGGATATGGTGAGCACTTAGACTACAAAGACAGGGTCATTACCTCGGGGAAAGCCCTTTCTTTAAAGAGAAATGCCATCAGGTGGGCTTCAGCAAGGCTGGGCTGGCAGGTGTGTACAGAGCGTGGGAGGGTCTGAGGGGTGGGCTGCAGGATGAGAGAGCTATTCAGAGGCTTTGGAAGAGCCTTAGAAAGAGATGGCTGAGAGCTCAACCACACCGGCAACCATTTCGTGGTGAGAACCGCTCTCCCTTCCCCCTTGGGTCCTGAGATTCCTGGAAAAGAGGACCTGGTGTCAAGGGCTTGTGCCCATGAGCCCCTGAGCCCACTTGTGACACTGGGGCAGCTTGTCCCCCAGCCTGTTCCCCTCCTCCTTTCAGGGCAAACGGCCTGCCCTGCTCACTCCTCCACCTGGCCACACCCATGTGTCTCTTCCTCCTGCCTCAGCCACTTCCCTCTTGGACCTTCTCATTTTCTCAGGAAAGTGCTTACAGTTTGCCACCTCCTGTTTTCTGCAGCCTCCTTCTGCAAAGCTCCTGTCTGTGCCCCCTTTATCTGTGTGCCCTGTGGAGAAAGAAACTAGAATAAGCCTCTGTCCTCACAGCCTGCAGATGTGCCGGCCCTACCTTTGTGATTCAAGGAGCATTGATGAGCACCCGTTATGGGATGTGGAACTCCTGATACAGAGGCCACATTCCAGTGTGATGGAGCCTCCGCTCGCTAGCCCTCCCTGGGCAACCTCACCCTGCATCTCTGTCCTGCCTGGCTCTGGGACCCCCATTCTGTGAGAACCAAAAACCAAAAAAACCAAACTCGTTGGCCGTCGAGTCGATTCTGACTCGTAGTGACCCTATAGAACAGAGTAGAACTGCCCCATAGGGTTTCCAAGGAGTGCCTGGTGGATTCCAACTGCTGACCTTTTGGTTAGCAGCTGAACTCTTAACCGTTATAGAGGCTGGCCGCTGGGAGGCTTCATACAGGGCTACTGATCCTGACCCCTGGTGCAATGGTTCCCAAGCTTTGCTGGACATTAGACTCACCTGAGGAGCTTTTAGAACCCTGCCCTCCACTCCCCCGCCTCCCTCCACCCCTCACCCTCCCCACCCCCGTGCCCAGAGCACATGGCACTGTTCAAAGATCCCCAGGTGATTCCAATGTGCAGTCAAGTTTGGAAACCATGTCCTTGCGTTTCCTTCCTATTCTTGGCAACATTTAGCTCTAAGATATATGCTTGGAGGGAGTCTGGCATAAAGGCTGACGAGTTGCTTTTTCCTGTGTAGCTTGGAGACTTTTGGACTCCATCTCAAGGCTAGAGAGGCGAGACAGGGAGCCTTCCTTCAGTCTCTTTCTCTCCTAACCTCTCCCGTTTCCCTTTCTTTGTCCAAATTAAATCCTAGTCAGGAGGCGAGTGTTCTCCCAACGCCACAAAATGTAACAACCACACACCCCCAACCCCACCAGAAAAAAAAAGCCGAAGCAAAGGGTAGGCATGTCTAGTCCCTTCATTTTATGTGTCTATTCTGACTTGTTTAGGGTCATATCATAAAGGGAAGTTGAATCCCCCCAAAACTAACTTCTCATTCTCTCTTTCCCCTCCCACTAGAAATGGTTTTCAAGCCTTTTTTCTTTTTCTTTTTTTTAAACTAGCATTGAAACCTTTTCCTCCAACAAAAGCCTAGCAGAAGCTTAACATATATAACAGATAAAGGCAATGCTGTTCTGGCTGAGAAGCATAGGGGACGCGCTGTGGATTTACCTCAGGGCCCCTGCCCAAGACAGTCTGGTAGCCTTGGGAGTAGGGGAAAGATCATTGAAGATGGAGAGGGGACACCTGGGTCTGGGCTAGCTCCGCAGGTCATGGAGTCACTTTTTACAACAATTTTCTTATTTATCAATTCACAGTGGGGGCAAGTGAGGGACCACCCACACAAACACACACCCTTGAACCAGAGCAGTGCCTTTTGTAATGTTTCACTTATTGGGAGCACATTTAAGATATCGTTTGATCAGAGGGCTCTATTTTAAACTTTTAAAAAAAAGTTTACAAACTAGATAAAACCTTGAAGGACTCTTCCTTGTCTATTTGCACTCATTCCTTCCACAGATACTTCCTGAGTAGTCAGCACGTGCCAGACACTGTACTAGGCACATCAATAAGTGTCCAGCACTGCATGTGTCCTGCATTCTCAGGGTGCCACTGCGCTTTGAGATTAAGTAACATAAGCCCAGCCACCACCACCACCCCCCGTTAGCATTCAAAATATTTAGCACGTGAAGTTCATGATTGCCACTCTATTTCCATATAGAAAGAAGAGATCAAGAAAGAATCTCCAAATGAACATGTAAAAGAAACGGGTGCAGCGAGATGGAGGCTTTTCCTTATGATGCCAATGTGAGTTTGTAGGGAAAGCAGAACTAGAATTCTCAGGTTATCCCTTGGTCTGAGTCAAAGTGTTCTTACATGAATGACCCCAATTTCCTGCCCGTCCTCTCCTCTCTTAGCTATACTTGTCCAATACTCCCTTAGCCCAACCCCTGTCATTCTTGTCTCCACGCCATCTCCTCTCCACTTCATGGTGCCAGAAAACACACAGATTGGAAACAATCAGGTATGTATATGGGTTAATTCAAGGGCCTACTCAATTCTTGGACATCTCCATCTTCATCCCTGTGAATCTTGTGGGTCTTACATGGCAAACCCATCCAGAGTAGGAACCCTGTACCCCGCTTTCTCCCTGGTGATAGTATGATGAAATGGCACTGACTCCAATAAAGGCTGATTTGAGAATATTAGAAAAAAGACAAGCTTGTCTAACATGTTAGTATAAAAGGTTGTTTCTAGAAGGTCCAACAGACCTCAAAGCTGCCTCCCTCGTTCACTAGTTGCTGCTCTGAAATTGCAACTATCTCATCCCCTAGTTAAAATAAAGATGCTCCTAATAATGGAACTAGTTTAGACTGTTAACAGCTATTTACAACTTGGTGTGAATGATGGATCCGGAGTAAGTTTTGTTTCAGGAGGAATAGAAGAGCACCAGGGGTTGAGATGTGGGGGGAGAGGTGCTATAGAAACAGACGTAGAATTTCTGGAGACCGGTGACAAACATAACAGTGTTGTCTAGGTTGGAAGGGCACAAGGAGACACACAATCATTCACTATGGCTGCATTCAAGTGAGAAGTCCACGTTGGATCTTACTCTGTTGTCCCATGACTTGTGGGCTGCCCAAAAAAGAACTGTGGTGCTTCTGTCTTCATCTCAGAATCTGAGACCTTCCTTCCCCTCTGGGTCCTGGCCATGTTGTTAGGTGTCATTGAGTCGTTTCCCACTCATAGCAACCCTATGTGCAACAGAAGGGAGCACTACCTGGTCCTGCGCCATCCTCACAATCGTTGCCATGTTTGAGCCTATTGTTGCAGCCACTGTGTCAATCCATCTTGCTGAGGGTCTTCCTCTTTTTCGCTGACCCTCTACTTTACCAAGCATGATGTCTTTCTCCAAGGACTGGTCCATCCTGATAACATGATTAGAGATAAGCCTGACATGATCATAGCCAGTTGGGGTCCAAAGTAGCAGCCCTGTTTATGAACAGGAAAGCATCCAGTTTCCCCCCAAATGCAAGGCTCTGGCATGGTGCACTGAAAAGCCCCGGCTAGGCCTGAGCCTTACCTAGCAGTTTTGCTTCACACATAGCTCACTGACAGGACAAAGAGAGAATGATGGAAAATTCTCCATGTGGAGATAGAGTGGGGAGTGTACTGTGCCTGAGTGCAGGCAGCAAGAAAAGAGAGGGTCAAGCCTTCTTGCTAACCCCAGCACTAGCCCACCTGGGGAAGAGGGGGAGCCCTCCTCTAAGGAAACGTTCCCCCTGCCCTACTTAGAGGATTTGAGGGTCTAGCTTTCAGCCCTCTGCCACCACTTCATTAGGGTGGGCATCTCAGAGGAAGGAGCCTCTGCAGAGAGCATAAAGGAGAGTAAGGCAATGGGGCTGCACCACAAAGACCTTGCTCTCCCTCTCTGGTGGCTGACTCTCTAGGATCCATCTGAAATGACTGGCTAGAAGATACTCTGATTAATTGCTTTCCAGCCCTGAGATGGCACCTCCATCGCCAGTCACGGTTTTAGTTAGTCATGCCAGCAGATAGGCTGTCATGGGCCCCAGCAGCCAGGGTAATTAACTCATTTATTATTAGGCTCCCTCGGTGGGAGGCTGTCCAGGCTTCTGGGAAAAGAAGGGAGGCTTCTAATGCCGAAACCCAGGATATGTGCAGGTTTGAGGAAAATCTTTGGAAATACTTTGGGTTCAAACCTTCCATAGGCCCTTAGAAAGGAGAGAAAGTGGAGTGTGGAAGAGGATTCCAGCTCGTCTGGAGGAGCACAGCCTTGATATCACAGTGCTTGAGATGGTGCTGCAGATGGCCTGGCTCTCTGGGATCCGTTGCTCCCACCTGACTCATGAAGCTAGGGTGACATAGGGTATACCATGGCATTTGTTCTTAAGCAGGGGCATGCCACGATTCTTTTGATACACCAGATCTCAGAGGTCAAGGGTCATAGATTCTGTGCTTGTGGATTGTCTCATTCATTCTCCCCAGTGCCAATACCATGTTACGTGTGACAGATGTTTAGTAAATGTTGAATTCATCAGAGAATGAATGAATACATGCATACATAAGCGTGGAAGCCACCACTATTGAGAAAAAAAAAACTTCTATTGAGCTGAATTTGGGGCTGAGATTCTAAGCAGCACTTAATAGAGGAACCTAGTTCTTATCCTAGACATCATTCTTGTTTGAGGGGATTAGAATGTACCCTGACAGCACTGGTGCCAACAGAGCACATAACAACGTAACAAGCATGCATGGCCTCTTTAATATGAGAGGCCAGCTAATGGTTGCAGTGTCACAGCTGGAAGAGACTGTAGAAAATATGGGGTCCAGTGCTATAGAGGGCCAGCAGGTCGCTGGCCTAAGGTCAGCTGGTCAGTGGCACAGTGGGCCTGGAAGCCAGGGCTCCCGACTCTTATCCCTGTTCTTCCCATGCTGCCAGGATGCTTGAACCCCTTTCTTAACCTGCTTGCCCATCACTCAAAGCTGCCCGCCTTTGTCCAGTTGACCTTGATCTCCTACTCTGCTTTTCCCATACTCTGGGCTGGCGTTTGTGTTTTCTTCTACAAAGCAGAATCCATCTTTTCTCCTTCGATAGTGTCTGGCGTGGGGTGAGAACACCTTAGCCCAGCACCCCCATCACCTGCTGTGGTCTGTGCAGTGTGGTTGTAGTTGGGCATGGATCCAGGCCACCCATCCCTGAGAGGACCCATGGGTCCTATGGGAGGAAGGCAACCCCTAAGTGTCTAGCTCCTGTGTTCACACATGGGGGCAGGCCTGGGCCTCTGCATCTGTGAAAGGGGTCAGGGTGTCTGCGGGACTCTGGGGCATTGCTGAGCAACAAGCAGGTAAACAGAGACTTTTTGTTGGCTCTTTTCCCTGGTAGCACATCATCATGAATACTCGCTGGTGTAGAAAAGTGAGGAGTGTGCCCTTAGTCCCGACTATGAAATCAGAAACTCTCTAAAAGAAGCAGCAGCAGGTATTCCCCAGAGCTGGCACTCTGGGGCAATAGTACTAAGGGAGAAAATAACTAACGATCTTTCTATGCCTACTATGTGCCAATCAGATTAAGCGGTATGGTGGGGTGACCTGCGGAAGACTTGGCTTGTGATTTTGTAAGAATGAGAGCAAGAACTTAAACAGCACTAACTGTGGTGGGGCACTGATATACACACTTTATATATTTTATTATCCCCACTTGGAGAACTGAGGCACAGGGAGGTCAAATAGCTTTTCCAAGTTCACACAAGTAGTGAATGGTGGAAGCCAGATTCAAATTAAGATAGTCTAAGTGAAAAAGAGGAAGACCCTTGGTGTGATGGATTGACACAGTGGCTGCAACAATGGGCTCAAACATAACAATGATTGTGAGGATGGAGCAGGACTAGGCAGTGTTTAGTTCTGTTGTACACAGGGTCACTATGAGTTGGAACCGACTCAACGGCACCTAACAACAACAGTCTGGTTTCTGAGCCTGTGCTCTTAACTACATTGCTACATGGTCTCTTAGGAAGACAACTCATCAATAAGGCATGGTTGATGTTTCCCTACCTCCTAGCAAAGCTAAAATAGGCTGCTAGGTTTTTAGGGTCTGCCTCCTCAGAAGCAAATTCACACCCTCAAAGGGTGTTACTGGAGAACAGAATAAACGTAGTGTTACAAAGGATCTTCAGAACCTTAAAGAGGCTGCAGGTTCTGAAGGGATGAATGCCAGAACCTACCTGTTAATAGGGCCTTTGGGGACATGGGACTGGAGAGGAGGTTGGCTGTGTGTGTTGCTGAAGTCTTTACGCTGGTAGCTGAGCAGGTATTGCAAGGCAACAGGTAAGTAAAGAGTAAAGTTGTTGCTGCTGCTGGCCTGCAGAAACGCACACCCTCTTGGTCTTTCTTGTAGAGATAGGTCTCTGCAATTTAAAACAAGAATGAAAATGTGACAATAAATAAATACTGTAATATTCTTTTTCGTCAGGGACAGTAGGGAGTGTTGAGGACTGTGGCTAACTGTAGAACATGCCTCATCTAAGAGGGACAGCTGCTAGTCAGTGCTATTGGTTGCTATGTGGGAATATGGCCTTAATGTTGTCAGATTTTTTTTTTTTCTCAAGAGAAACCAAAAGTCTGGATTTGTATGTGAAATGGTCCAATTTTTTAATGTGAGCTGCAAAGTTCGACATTTTAAGTCTGCTTGCTGCTTCTAAGTTGTGGCTTGAAGAACCCACTGTTGGTGGAAAGTAGCACTGTGGAATGGTGGTGTTCTACAGTTACCTTCTTTGCAGGGCCATCATGCCTAGGAGCAAAGTCGTGGAGACTGAACTTCAGTAAGAACCAACAACTCTTGCTGGGAGAGAGCCATCTCTCCACATGACACTGCATGGCACACAGAGACAGTGGCAGGGTGGCTGTTGAGCCAGGCAGATCTCCTCTTAGGATGCTGTAAGTCCCGGGGACAAGAAGAACCCCAAGAGTGTGACAGTGCATTTCCTGATGATTAGTTTAAGGGCAGCTTTAATTTGAATTGGAAGAATCAAAGTAATGTGACCAATCTTGGTGTCTTGGGTGAGGCAGAGCAAGTAATTCACGCCACTTCCAACAGGGTTTTATTTTACCCTTACAATAGCCCTGAGAGCTAAGAAGAAACCACATATTGTTAATAGATTCAGATGGGCTAACTGGCCTAAAGGGGCTCAGTAAATGGAATAGAACTATGTGCACAAGCACACGGAACCAAACACACTGGGCTCCTTGGCTTACCTCTCAGCAGCCATTTGGTGTTGTGCAACTTACAATTTCTAGACGTCCGTTACCTGATCTTTGTAAAATAAGTGTAAAAGTAAAACCTCTTAGATTTGTTGTAGGAAAAAATGATTTAATGTATGAATATGCTTAGTATGATGCCTCTCTTCTGATGAGTGATCAGTAAATGTTATGTCACTACTGTTATTCAAGTCCAACTATTTGCACATCAAAACCTGGTGTTAGCTGTTATGGAGTTGGCTCTGACTCATGGTGACCTTCTGTGCAGCTGAACAAAATGTTGCCTGTGTGCCATCTTCATGATTGTGTTTGAGTCCATTATTATGGTTCTTCTGTCAATCTAGCTCACTGAGGATTTCCCTCATTTTTGTTGGCTCTCTACTTTTCCAAACATGATGTCCTTTTCTAGTGATTGATCTTTCCTGATGAAATGTTCAAAGTAAGCGAGTCAAAGTCTTGCCATCCTTACTTCTAAGGAACATTCTAGTTGTATCTCTTCTAAGATTGATTTGTTCGTTCTTCTGGCAGCCACAGTACATTCAATATTCTCTGCTAAAACTACAATTCAAATGCATCGATTCTTCTGTTTTCCTTTCTCATTATCCAACTTTTGCATGTATATGAGGCAATTGAAAAGACCATGTCTTAGGTCAGGCACATCTTAGTCATTGAAGTAACATCCTTGCTTTCTAAAACTTTACAGTTGTCTTATAGCAGATTTCTCCAATGCAGTATGTCATTTGATTTCTTGATTGTTGCTTCCATGGATGTAGATTGTTGATCCAAGTAGAATGAAATTGTTGATAACTTCAATTTTTTCTCCATTTTTCATGCAATGTTTATTGGTCCAGTTGTGAGGATTGTTGTTTTCTTCACCTTCAGGCATAATCCATACTGAAGGCTGTAGTCTTTGACTTTGCTCAGTAAGTACTTCATTTTCATTTTTAGCAAGCAAGGCCTAGATAGCCATTATTTGAGCATTGCGCTGAAATCTGCACTGCTCATCACCATTGTTGTAATTATTATCATTTGGGCTTTCAAATAGGCTTACTCATCTACACATCCCACTAGGAAATGTTGTAGAAATGCACTGTCTAATATGATCATCACTAGCAACACATGGCTTTTGAGCACTCAATATGTGGCTAGTCTGAACTGAGATGTGCTATAAGTGAAAAATTTTTTCTTTAAAGTTGCCGTTGAGTCAGTTCTAACTGGTGGTGACTCCATATGTTTCAGAGTAGAACTACACACAGGGTTTTAAATGGCTGTGACCTTTTGGAAGTAGGTCATCAGATCTTTCTTCCAAGGCACCTCTGGGTTGATTCAAACTTTAACCTTTCAGTTAGTAGCCAAGCGCTTAACCATTTGTCCCACCAGAGACTCCTACGTATAAAATACACAGTGGATTTTGAAATCTCAGTATGAAAAGAGAACATAAAATATTTCACTGGTATTTTTATATTGATTGCATTTTGAAATGATAATGTTTTGGATATATTGGGTTAAATAAAATCTATTATTAAAATTAAGTTCCCCTGTTTCTGCTTACTTTTTTAATGTGACTACTAGAAAGTTTAACACTACATATAAGGCTCTCATTAAATTTCTATTAAGGAGCCCTGCTGGTGCAACAATTAAGCACTTGGCTGCTAGCTGGAAAATCGACAGTTCGAACCCACCCAGGAGCTCCATAGGAGGAAGACCTGGCTATCTGCTCCTGTAAAGATTACAGGTAAGACAACCCTATGGGGAAGTTCTACTCTGTCCCATGGGGTTGCTAGGAGTTGAAATAGACTCAGTGGCACCTGAAACAGCAGCGACAACAAATTATACAGCACTAATCTAGAACTAAGAACAATACCTGACCCAGAGTAGGCTCTCAAGAAATATATGTTGAATATATAAATGATTTTCATGGATTTCCCAGATCTTTGTCTTCTCACTTGAACTATATGCCCTCTCTCTGGCTCCCTACCCCTACAATAAATGGCTGTCATACATTCTCAGCTGCCATCCACCATTAGACCACGCTGGCAGCCCCTCACTCCACATATAATAGGAGATGGAAGCCCAGAGAGACAGAGGGCCTTGAGAAGAATGCACACCCAGTAAATGACAGAGCAGAGAGTGGAACCAGAATGTGTACTCCTAAGCCCAGGAACTTAAACACTACCTTTTTTGCCATTGAAGCCCTAGGTTTTTAAAAACTGTGTTCATAAACATGGTAGAAATTCTCAGGATAAAGCAAAGTAGGTGGTCACATGGGCATCAGTCATAAAATAAGTTCTTAGGAGACTATGCCATCCCTCCCTCCGAAACCTCGACCCCAAAATTAAGGTCGAGCCTAACCCTATCCACCCATTGCTGTAGAAGATATTGAGGTTGCAGCCCTTGGAGACAGTAACTGACAGCACTCTCATCTGGGGCATTCTGTCCTGTCTTTAAATAAAAGGGCCTTGGAGTGCCTTCATAATAGTGATAATAGTATTGAAAAAAGCCCAAAGAGTTGGCAATGGCTCTTTGGAAGTCTCTGAAATCGTTAATATTATTGATCCAGAGAGGCTGCCAGTTGGCACTTGCTGGATGGCTTTCTGTCTCTCAGTCCCACTAACGCGCACACACACCCCACCAGCACTACCGGCACAACTACCACCATACAAATGCAGAGTTAGTGCCCGGGGAACTATGTGCTAGACAGTAAAAAAGTTCGTAACAATACACTTGGCGTCAATTAAATCTAAATATGAGACAGTTATGTAATGCCATAAATACCCACAGGGAAGACTAGAGAGAAAGGCAAATGGCAGAGGCAAGGAATGAGGACAAAGGTACAGAAGAGCATTGAAAATACAAGATAAATGAGAGGCAGGTTTTTTATTCCAGTGTTGCTTTCTTTCTGGAAATGGCCGTAAGTTTCTCTGTTCTATTCCTTCTTAGAATTTCAGAATACGTTTCAGGTAACATTCTTTATACCCAAGACCCGATGAGACAGGCAGATAAGAAAAAGACAGGGGCGAGTGTTGACCAGAGACCTCACAGCATAACCAGAGCTGAACTAGAAGCTAGGCCTTGCAAGTGACAGACTCCAATGTTCCATAGTTGGACAGTGATGACAGGCCATTCCCTGGAGGCTTTGAGGCCAAAAAGGAGAGAGGAGGCTTCATCCTCACTCTTCAGGATCAAGGAGTCTACTGAAGAAAACAGAACACCCAGTGTTCGAGGAACTCAGACCCAAACAAGTCAACAACTAACCAGATTGGACAGGACTGTAGATGTGAGTCATAGTGACTGCTGGAAACATTGGTTCTACATCCAGCAGAACTGGATTTTAAAGGTGGAACCAACCAACTGTTGCTGTTGACTTGACTCTGACTCATAGTGACCTCATGTGTGTCAGAGTAGAACTGTGCTCCATAGGGTTTTCAATGACTGATTTTTCAGAAGTAGATCACCAGGCCTTTATTCTGAGAAGCCTGTGGGTAGACTTGAACCTCCAACCTTTTGGTTAACAGCCGAGCACATTAATCATTTGTACCACCCAGGGGACTCCTTAAAGGTGTAAGGGGATGTCGTTTGACTAGAAAGGAAGGATTGAGCATTTTGAATTGAGGTAGGCACGAGGGGGGCGGGAGGGAACAGTGCGAGCAGGTGGGTGAGCTGATTGACCTTGCTGGTGACAAAGGGGTGCAACAGAATCAGAGAGCACCTGGATGGGGGTCGGACATCCGAATTAGTCCTGTGCAAGATGATAACAAAGAGACTGGGAAGATGGAAGAAGTTTGGACTAGAAGTCCTCTTTTTGCTGGTGACTTACTATCAGAGGCCTCGATATCTTGCTTACCCAACAATTTTTTTCAATAAAACTGTGTTTACTGTTTTTCTCTGGGCTCGCACTGCGTGGTGCTTTTCCAGAGCCAGAGGGAGGAGCTGTGGGAACTAGGTTTGGCTGGCTTTCTGAAATCCTTCACTTCCTGGGAGCTCCAGTTGTCTCCCTGCCATCGTGGTGAATGTGGCACAGGGCACAAAAGTGGGACAAGTGGAAGGATGAATTGAAATAAAGGAAATGAAACAATGAAAAACTAGCAAACAAGATGAAATCAGCAGTGAAAGTCAATGAGACAAACACCATCTGGCCCTGAAAATCCATGGAGCAAAAAGATAGTCTTGTCTCCTGGGGATCTGTGCTCCAACCGGACACGGAGGCCCATCCACGCCTACCTGAGACTGGCCTGGTCTGGGGGCAACTGTTAATGTGTTTCTGCAGAGCTGGGCAAGTGGGAAATACTTTATTTTTACTTGATAATATCTCAGGGCATGTTTTCACCTAATGGGAACTCTTTAGCAGGAAGAAGTTAGAGTAGCTGTTTTATTTCCATCTGTACACAGCAGAATTCAGGGATTTGAATGCAATAGAGCTGTCTGTTAGATGGACTGATAGCTGGTTTACATTTGACTGCTTGTATTCACTCATGCATTCATCCATCCTTCCGTTCATTCATCCCTCTCTTCCTCTCCTGTTCCACTACCACTGTTTGGGTCTAGTACCCAATGTGCCACTTCTGAATACTTGTTAGAACCTTCTATCTAACTTGCCTTCCCCCCTCTGAGCCCTTCTCCCTGTGGCTGCCAGAGGCCCCTTTCCAAAGCCCAAACCTGCTCCAATGTTCCTCTGATCTCAGTCCTTCAATGACCCTCTACTGCTCACATGTAACGCCCAGTACCCACCACAACTGAGCAACTGCCAACCAGTCCAGTCTTATCTCTTGCTGCATCACCCCCACCCCAGCCTACAATCCGTTCATGACAGACTACTTACAGGTCCGCTAATGAGCCACATTATTTCATGCTTTGGTATGTTTGCTTATGCAATTCCCTCATCTCAGAGCATCTTCCTTTCTGTCTTCTCCCATATTCCCTTACCTACATGCCTGCTGATCCTTACTTAAATATATTAAGACCAAGTGTGGTGGCCATGAAAATGTGCCATTCACGTCTTCTTCTGCAGGGAGCATAATTGATAATGCCCCAAGATGTTGCCCTTCTGGTTCTACTACCATGTTCTTGCCAAGGTCGTGATTCCTGCAGGCTGCTCCCAGCCAATGAGTGAGCACAGCAGGGTGCTAAGGCAGGCCAATCGGGTGCAATGCAAGACTCCTCCAGCTCCAGTGGGCAACTTTGACTCCCTGAGGACCCTGAGGACACTGTGTCTTATTTGTCTTGGTAACATCGCTGCCTAGTACAGTGCCTGTTGTATCGCAGTTGCACCATTGATATTTATGAAATGAATGAATGATTGGTCTATTCATTTATCTAGTCCCATTATCTCCATGGGCTAGGTGCTGAGGACAGAGAAGTTAATGAAGCAGAACCCCTGCCCTTAAAGTGCTCTCAAGTTGGTCGAGAGGATTACCATGCAAATTAGTTTATAAGTGAGAATGGAATCACTGATACCAAAATGGTACAAGCAAAATGAAATAAGAACCCAGAGGAAGGCATGATTAATTCTCACTGGGTGGTGGAAGAAGGACAAGGAATCCTAGAGAAAGTAGCATTTGGACTGGGCCATGTGGGACCTGCAAAATTTACACTTGGGGAATGAGAGGAAGGGCATTCCCTGCTAGGAAGATGCGTGAACAAGCACAACAGGGGATGACGTGAGAGGGCTATTCTGTTCACTTCTATTACAAAAATTTTCACATATGCACAAAAAAGGAGCAGAAGTTGTTGTTGTAGCTGAAAGAGACTTTATTTATTTGGTGTTTGTTTACTTGCCTGATTCCCAGGGGTCCCCATCTGCCCAGAACCCAGGTAACAGCTTCACCTTGTTTGTTTTTGGTAGCTTCGCGTTGTCAGTCTCCTTGACTGACTTTCCCAGCCACATCTGGTAAGCTCTAGGGCCAAGGCTGACTTCTGGAAGGCTTTGGGCATTTGGCTGGACGAGCAGGAGCCTTCAGTGAATGTCCCCAGTTGGCATGTCCCTGTGCAGAGGACTCCTCTCATCAGCACCCAATGGCTCCTGAGCCTGGGGCCTGGGGTGGGCCTTGGGTGGAGTGCTGACATCATACACCCTGTCCTCCTCCTTCTGCTCTAAGAAGGCATCATCTGGCTGCCACTTGAAAACCCTCACCTAGGGACGATTTGGAATGTGGGAGAAGAGAGGAGGAGGGAGAAGGGAAAAGGACCAGCTGCCTGCAGCCCCAGTGATCCTGGCTCTGTGTGCACCAGCTTTGCCTGAAGCTTCTTTTGGGCACAGATGGCAAGCGGCCACTCTTGAAGCTGCCTGGCTGCAGATACACTCGGTACCTCTAGCCAGGCGACCTCTTCTCTGGAGTGTATATTGGCTTTAGCAGCTCCAGATCTCTGGGAGCTCTAGGGGCTGTTCCAGAAAATCTCTGGTCTGGAGGGCCGTAGCCAAAGTGAAGATCAGAGAAGGCACTTTTGCAAACCAGCTTGGGATCCTCCTCCATGCCCTTGACCCCCATCAAATCAGCAAATCAAGTCTCAATGACAAGTCACCTTGCTCTCAACTTATCACAGAACTATAGAAACACGGAAGCTTGGAAGCCTTCGTGGTGTGCTCTCCACACCCCAGCAGGTAGCCCCTCCTCCAAGCCAAAGATCTCAAGAAAAATGAACTCAGATTTCCACCAGGTACGTGGTACTTGTTTTTTGAAAAATTTACACCGTTTTTTTTAATGGTTACTTAATAGTCCACTGTCCGTATGTACCATGGAGTTCCTAAGTAGCACAAATGGTCAAGGTGCTTAGCTGCTAACCATAGGGTTACAGGTTTGAGTCCATCCAAGGGAACCTTGGAAGAAAGACCTGGCAATATACTTCCAAAAAAAATCAGCCAATGAAAACTCTGTTGGAGCACAGTTCTACTCTGATACATATGATACATATAGGGTAGCCATGAGTCAGAGTCGACTCGACAGCAACTGGTTTTTTTTTTTTTTTAGATGTACCATAATTTTCAAAAACCACACAAATATTGCATATATTCATTCTTATTGTTAAAATGCAAATAACATAGAGTGAAAGTTTCCCTTCACTTTCTCCAATCTCACCCTCTCCCAGGGGTAAATATCTCTAATCCATTTGGTGGGTAGCCTTCTGTATGCTTTTGGAATATGGCATTTCAAAAATATGAGGTTTTAGGGGGCTTCTACAAATTTATGATCATTGCCCATATTGTTCCACAGATTGTATTTTTCAATTAACAATATGACTGAGATCTTTCCCTGTCAGTCCTCCCAGGCCTATGACATCTCCTTGGAAGCTGATGGTATCCCGCGATTCAATATCTCATAGTTCGTCACTCCAATGTGACAGATGTTTAGGTTTGCTCCGATTTTTTCATTATTAAAAATGACACTGCTACGACCCTCATTTCCCACGCTCTGTACGAATGCAACATCTGCCACTATTTCTCTAGGAGCGTTACAAAGAAATTGAATCCTTTGGGTTGAAGGGTATGTACATATTAAATTCAATCGAATGCTACCAAATGGGCCTCAAAAGCAGCACACTAATTTATCCTCCTACCCACAGGGTGTGGCAGATGCCCCTGAATGCCTTCCCAGCATCCATTTCCACTTCCTTTTCCTTGGTGCCTTCAACAACCAAAAAACAAATGGCCATAGAGTGGACTCCAACACATGGCAACCCTATGTTGCCAGAGTAGCACTGAGCTCCACAGGGTTTTCAATGGTGATTTTTCCGAAGTAGATTGCCAGGCCTTTCTTAGAAAGGTACGTCTGTATGGACTCGAACCTCCAAACCTGCAGTTAGCAGCTGAGCATGTTAACTGCACCACCCAGATTCTCTGCCTTCCACCATAGAAGCTGAAAAAGGTAAATAATCACTTTCCCAGCCTCCCCTGCAGCTAACGGTGGCCATGTGACACATGTCTGGTAAAGCCAAGAAGGGACATGACTGATGTCACTCATTCGCCTTTCTTTCCTGCCTTGAGCTCTGTAAGCCCAGTTGATACTATGACGTTTCAGTCTCAGCCAGAGTGGAGACGGAAAGAACATGGGTCACTAGCGGCATCTGAGTAGCTGGACTGATGCTGCCAGTCAGCTACTCTGGACATCTCATTATAAGAGAAAAACAAATCCTTAGTTGTCTGAGCCCACATGCCATTCTGCCAGTAAGGGTGGGTGAGGTGGTGTGGAGAGCTTTTAGGACCATTGCATCACTGCTATAGGATCAGACTCTTACAGTTAAAATTATCTTGATTGCTTATTATTAAAAAGCAGGATAATTTGAGAAAAGGTCATGAGGAATGAGCAAAATGTGTTTCTTCCCTACTCCGCCACCCTGTGCCCTCTCATTGCCACAATATAATGAATTCTGCTTACAAAGCACATCATTAACCTTAGGAATTGGTTACTGTTGTAAAAAACCATGCCCCTACCCCCTGCTACATGTCTTTGGATGTTGTAAAAATGGCATGGGGGTGATGTCTGACCTCCTCTAACTTCACAAGGGGAAAGGAAAATGAAGACCAACAGCCCAAGGCTGATTCCTATGAGTCAGAGGTCAGACATGCCTCCTCTCTCTGCCACCCTTACCAATTCTGACACCAACTGTCCCTCCCACAGCACTCTCTGCTTCTCTGCCGGGTTTGATTATTCATTGAAATGGCCACCCAGAACTCACAGACCACACTCATGATTATGGGATTTATTACGGAAGTAATAGTTACAATTCAGGCTCAAGTACACTCCAGATACAGTTCTTCTGTTAGGACAGCCTCTCCCCAGCCATGCTCACAGGCACACCTCTCCCTAGCTCTAGACCTCTGCCCTAACGCACTCAGCTTCCTCTCTCCGTGGGCTGGGAAGACTGCTACACTGTCTTCTGTTGCCAAGTCTCTGCTGCCAGGTCTCTCCTGCCACCGCTTCCACCACTCCTGATCATCTTCAGGGTCACAGCTCTCTCTCTGTCTCTCTTTTGGTCTCCTGCTTCCAGGAGCTTCTCAGCGCAGGGATCCAAGGTCCAAAGGACATCTTGTCCACTCCTGGCTGTTCTTTCTTGGTGGTGGTAGGATCTTCCTCCCTGCTCTGAAATCAGCTCTCTCTTTTTTTATTATTTTAGAATGGGGAATAAAGTATTTTTTTTTATTGCTGTAGTCTAAATGAAGTTTACATTTCAAGTTAGTCTCCCATACAAAATTTTATACATACATTGTTATGTGACCCTAATTGCTCACCCCATTCTGCAACAGCACACTCCTCCCCTCCACCCCTAATTCCCCATGAACATTCAACCAGCTCCTAACTCTCTCTGCCTTCCCATCTCACCTCTGGACAGAAGCTGCCCCTTTGGTCTCTTGTATCTACTTGAGCTAAGAGGCACACTCCTCACGAGTATCACTTTATGTCCCACAGTCCAGTCCAATCCCTGTCTGAAGAGTTGGCCTCGGAAATTGTTTTAGTTCTGGGCTGATAGAGAATCCAGGGGCCATGCTTTCAGGGGTTCCTCCAGTCTCAGTCAGACCATTAAGTCTGGTCTTCTTACTAGAATTTGAGTTCTGCACCCCATCTTTCTGTTGCTCCATCAGGGACTCTCTGTTGTGTTCCCTGTCAGGGCAGTCATTGGTGGTAGCCGGGCACCATCTAGTTCTTCTGGTCTCAGGCTGGTGAAGTCTCTGTTTTATGTGGCCCATTCTGTATCTTGGGCCAATACTTTCCTTGTGTCTTTGGTGTTCTTTGTTCTCCTTTACTTCAGGTGGTTGGGACCAATTGATGCATCTTAGATGAACGCTTGCAAACTTTTAAGACCCCAGATGCCACTCACCAAAATAGGATGCTGAGCATTTTCTTAATAAGCTTTGTTATGCCAGTTGACCTAGATGTCCCCTGAAAGCATGGTCGCCAGACCCCTACCCTGCTACTCTGTCTCTCAAAGTATTTGATTGTATTCAGGAAACTTGTTAGCTTTCGTTTAGTCCAGTTGTGCTGACTTAGCCTGCAGTGCGCGCTGTCCTTCTCTTAGCCTAAGAGGATTCTTGTCTACTATCCAGTTAGTGAATAACCCTCACCCTCCCTCCCCACCCCCGTAACCATCAAAGAATGTTTTCTTCTGTGTTTAAACCTTTTCTTGAATTCTTATAATAGTTGTCTGATATAGTATTTGTCCTTCTGTGGCTGACTAAATTCACTCAACATAGTAAGTTCCAGCTTCCTCCATGTTATATGATGTTTCACGGCTTCGTCGTCGTTCTTTTTTTTTTTTATTGTTGTAATTAAATGAAGTTTACATTTCAAGTTAGTCTCCCATACAGAATTTTTTTTTTTTACATACATTGTTATGAGACCCCAACCGCTCACCCCATTCTGCAACAGCACACTCCTCCCCTTCACCCCTAATTCCCCATGAACATTCAATCAGCTCCTAACTCTCTCTGCCTTCCCATCTCACTTCTGGACAGAAGCCACCCCTTTGGTCTCTTGTACCTACTTAACTAAGAGGCACATTCTTCACAAGTATCACTTTATGTCCCACAGTCCAGTCCAATCCCTGTCTGAAGAGTTGGCCTTGGAAATTGTTTTACTTCCGGGGTGATAGAGGGTCCAGGGGCCATGCTTTCTGGGGTGCCTCCAGTCTCAGTCAGACCATTAAGTCTGGTCTTCTTACTAGAATTTGAGTTCTGCATCCCATCGTTCTACTGCTCCATCAGAGACCCTCTGTTGTGTTCCCTGTCAGGACGTTCATTGGTGGTAGCTGGGCACCATCTAGTTCTGGTCTCAGGTTGTTGAAGTCTCTGGTTTATGTGGCCTATTCTGTCTCTTGGGCTAATACTTTTCCTTGTGTCTTTGGTGTTCTTTGTTCCCCTTTACTCCAAGTGGTTGGGACCAATTGGTGCATCTTAGATGGACGCTTGCAAGCTTTGAAGACCCCAGATGCCACTCACCTAACTAGGATGCAGAACATTTTCTTAATAAACTTTGTTATGCCAATTGACATAGATGTCCCCTGAAAGCATGGTCCCCAGACCCTGCAACCCTGCTACTCTGTCTCTCAAAGTATTTGATTATATTGAGGAAACTTCTTAGCTTTGGTTTAGTCCAGTTGTGCTGGCTTCCCCTGCAGTGTGCACTGTCCTTCCCTTTACCTGATTCTTATCTACTATCTAGTTAGTGAATAATCCTCACTCTCCCTCCCCACCCCCATAACCATCAAAGAATGTTTTCTTCTGTGTTTAAACCTTTTCTTGAGTTCTTATAATAATGGTCTTATACAGTATTTGTCCTTCTGTGACTGACTAAATTCACTCAGCATAATAAATTCCAGCTTCCACCATGTTATTTCACAGCTTCATCATTGTTCTTTATCATTGCATAATATTCCATTGTTTG
>NW_004443977.1:7251269-7264516 GCF_000243295.1 Trichechus manatus latirostris
TCTCTCTATGGATTCTTGCAACCTATTAAATTTGGCATTATGTTCTTGAATAACTTTTTTAAGTTCCGCTACTATTGTGTCTGTATGTTCCCTGGATGTTTCTGCATTCTGTTGAATTTCCTTTTTAATTTCTAGAACAGTTCTGTGCATTAATCTTCTGTATTCTGCTTCTGGTGATTCCAAGTTCTCTTCCCCCAGAGAATTTATTGATTCTTTATTTTGGGAGCTTTCTGAAGCCATCATGGACTGCCTTTTTATGTGACTTGTTATGACTGTTGTCTCCAAGCCATTAATAATTTATTATAATTTTATTTTGTATTTGCTTAGTGAGACCAAGCTTCTTATTTTGTTTTGTTTTGATATGCTCAAATAGGCTGCTCGTGTGCAGTAGTTTGATTTTTGACACCTTTGGATCTCTAACGTTCTGTCACCAGGTAGTTAGTTCTGTAACTAAGTATGTGCGCACAGGAGTCCATTAAATTTTCCTGTACGGGTTCAACCTGGGTGTTCAGGCAGTCAGTCACCAAGTGTGTGATGTAGGCTTTCACCCCCAGTCCTAGAGAGGCATGGGTGATTGTTGCAGGCACTGGACTCTGGCTGTGGTAGGGGATCATGCACTGAGCCAGGCAGGGGGCTGACGGCTGCCCCTGAGAGTCTGAAAGGAAAACGTGTCCCTATTCTCTAGGGTGAGTACGTAGGTGAGTTTTGCAGCTGGACTATGAGCACCCCACTCTGTTGGCTGTAAAGACTCAAGCCCACCACTTTTTCTTGGACTCCTGTAGCAGGTGACTAGGTGCTTTAGGTGCTACCACCAGTCCTCAAGCCCCTGCTGCAGATTGATAAAAGTGGCTACTTAAGGGGCAGGGCTGTTTCAAGGGTCACAAATCTGCCAGTTCACAGCTGATGCAGTTGAAGTTAAACTTCAGATGTTTGCCCTGTTGTACTGTGGTAGTGAGGACTAACGCTGTTGAGATGGATCCCCGCAAGTCTATCCAGGGGTGTAAGGCACTCAGAGTCTGCAGACTCCTGATACCTGTGCCTAGCAAAGGAGCTGTGTGGACCCTGTTTCCCTGGCTTAGGGTAGCCAGTAGCTTATTTGTTCCATCTCCAAAGCCAGGAGAATGGGTCAGGGCTCCTTTTGGGATCTACTTCTGGCCCAGCGGACTCCCAGTGCAGAGCACGGAGGGAGGAGGTAAAAGGGAGAGAGGTTTTTCCCAAATGGGCCTTTTTTTTTTCCAATCCCCACAAAAGGGTGCATGCATGTACTTATCTTAGCCTCTTGGGAGCTGCTTTTCACTGGTTCGGAGTGTCCAAGCAGAATCCCTGCTGCCGGGTCTCTCTCGATGTGGAAACTGCTTCCCGAGTGCACACACAGCACAGCTGTTTGCCTGCTTCACTGCGGACTGACATGGCTGCAGCACTGCAGTTTCACTGCTGTGGCTCTGGCCCTCTTCACTTCTTCCAAACGGTCTCCCTCTCCCGTATCACTCAGACGGATTTCTCAACTTTGCCTTGTTGTTCAGGGCTCCTAGATATTCATATAGAATCAAATCACTTGTTTTTCCAGGTCTTTGTTGTAAGAGAGATATAGGAAGCATCTAACTACTCCACCATGTTGACCACGTGTCCTTCATCATTGTTCTTTATCGTTGCATAGTATTCCATTGTGTGGATATACAATTTGTTTATCCATTCGTCTATTGATGGGTACCTAGGTTGCTTCCATCTTTTTGCTATTGTGAACAGGGCTGCAATGAACATGGGTGTGCATATATCTATTCGTGTGACGGCTCTTATTTCTCTAGGATATATTCCAAGGAGTGGGATAGCTAGATCGTATGATACTTCTATTTCTAGCTTTTTAAGGAAGCACCAAATCGATTTCCAAAGTGGTTGTACCATTTTACATTCCCACCAACAGTGTGTAAGTGTTCCAGTCTCTCTACAACCTCTCCAGCATTTATTATTTTGTGTTTTTTGGATTAAGGCTAGCCTTGTTGGGGTGAGATGATATCTCAGTGTAGTTTTTATCTGCATGAAATTGGCTCTCTTTTAAGACAAAACTGACCAGTCCCTCTGGTGGGCCTCAATTACCCTATCGCCCAAGACCATGGCTAGAAAGGCTACATAAAAGTAATTAATTGCACTGCAGATGTCACAGGTGAATAGCCATAAATTATCTCGTTGTTGATGTTAGGTACCATTGAGTCAGCTCCGACTCATAGCGACCCCATAAATAACAACGAAACACTACCCGGTCCTGCATTATCCTCACAACAGTAGGTACGTTTGAGCCCATTGTCACAGCCATGGCATCAACCCCTCTCGTTGAGGGTCTTCCTCTTTTTTGCTGACCCTCTACTTTGCCAAGCATGATGTCCTTCTCCAGGGACTGGTGCCTCCTAATAACATGTTCAAAGTAAGCGAGACGAAGTCTCACCATCCTGGCTTTTAAGGAGCATTCTGGCTGTACTTACTCTAAGACTGATTTATTTGTTCTTCTGGCAGTCCACGGGATACTCAGTATTGTTCACCAACACCATAATTCAAATATGTCAATTCTTCTTTGCTCTTCTTTTTTCATTGTCTAGCTTTCGCATGAATATGAGGTGATTGAAAAGACAATGGTTTGGATCAGGTGTGCACCATAGTCATCAAAGTTACATCTTTGGTTTTTAAGACTTTGAAGAGGTCTTTTGGAGCAGATTTGTCCAGTGCAATACATCATTTGATTTCTTGACCGCTGTTTCCATGGGCATTGATTGTGCATCCAAGTAAAATGAAATCCTTGACAATGTCAACATTTTCTCCATTTATCATGATGTTGTTTATTGGTCCAGTTGAAGACAGTAGTGATCTCTATTTCATGAGGTTGTTGGAATAGTGAGTGAGGATTTTTGTTTTCTTTATGTTGAGGTGTGATCCATACTGAACTTCATCAGTGTTTCAAGTCCTCTTCACTTTCAGCAAGCAAGGTTGGTCATCTGCATATCATAGGCTGTTAATAGTCTTCCTAAAAATTCTACCGTTTTGGTGGTTCTGTGCTCTAAGTTGGTGACAGATATGATTCTCCTGAGAGACAGGACAAGAGCTCATAATTGTGGGGTCTTCCTAAATTTTGTGGACTGTCACCAGAACCCTCAGCTTGTGGCTCTGCACCACCCACGTGGAACCAGGGCCAACAGTCTAGTCCCCAGATAGGATAATTGTTGACTTTTTTTTTTTTTTTTTTTTGTCTCCAGAAGGAGAGGCTTTGATAAGCCTTTATAGAACCTGGCCTTTGGCCATAAAAATGTGGTTGAACTATATCCATTGCCCTTTCAAAATTCCCCAGGGTCCAGATATAGCCAACTCTCCATTATACAAGCGTCCATTTACTGAGATATTATCTGGACAATATCAAGAGTCAGCTGTTAGGTAAACAGGTGTTTTTTTGTTTGTTTGTTTTTTCCTGTAGGGAACAAAAATAATTTATACTTATCTAGCCCAATCCCCAACCTCCAAAACTTTTCCATAGACCTCTACGACGCTTAAGCCCCTGCTTTGGCCTAACCTAGATTTTCCTTCACTTGGTATGGGTTATCCTTCAGGAGCGTAATGGAGTGGTTACAATCAAAGTCAGATTGCCTGGGTTGGAATCATAGCTGGTGACTATGGGGAAGTTACTTAACCTCTCTGCCTCAGTGTCCACATCTGTAAAATGAAGACAGTAATGGTCTCTATTTCATAAGGTTGTTGGAATAGTGAGTTAATACATACAAGGTATTTAATGCGGTGTCTGGCACATAGTGAGAACTTTCAGGGCTAGTTAGCATCTTATCTCATGCCTCGGCCATGCTTGGGGGCAAAGTGCAAGTGAATTATCTGGGCTAGTCTATCACTCTGTCACATAAGTCCACAGAGAAGCTAGACATTTGTCTGGTGATACAAAGGGTGGCTTGCATATGTGGAAGGGCACAGTGGTCTCTGGTTGTCAGGGTGTACTTCTACCTCGCTCCCCAGAGATGCGTTTAAAATATAAAAACCCAATTTATTCATTTCTGTATCTATAAGGTCCATTCCTCAAGGCACAGGAAATTTACCATCCTTGTGGTAAGTTGAAGCTTGACCTTTCTTTTCTACTTGATAATTGACTGTGAGAACTAAAGTCCAAGTTGAGAGAAAAGGAGGACTGGTCTCTTGGATGTAGAAGGTATTCCCAGGACCCTTCCAGGAGTGTCTTATTTATTCAGAAATAGTTATTGAGCGGCTACTGTGTGCCAGGCACTGCTCTAGGACTGTGATGGTTAAGATTGTGTATCAACTTGGCTGGGCCATGATTCTCTGTGTTTTAATGTAATCACTCCCATGATTGAATATACTGTGAGTAGCCAATCAGATGAAAGGGAGTCTCCTTGGGGGTGTGGCCCGTATCTGTATATAAGCAGACGTTCTGGCTTTTTGCTCTCTCTGGATCCTGAAGCTGCTTCCTGTTATCTCATCTCCTGTTCTTGGGACTTGAACTGTCAGCTTATCTGCCGAACCAGGGATTCGTTGATCTGCATAGCCTGTGAGTGGGAACCTTGCTCTCCAACCTGCTGATCTTGGGCTTGCCAGCTTCTGCAGCTGTGTGACTTGGGAGAGGCCTCTACCCTGATCCATGGACTTGAGATGTTCTAGCCTCTACAATCGCATGAGCTCTTTCCTTTGATATAATCTCTCTCTATATATATATTCATACACTTTACTGGTTTTGCTTCTCTAGAGAACCCAGCCTAAGACAAGGTCTTAAATATATAGCAGTCAACAAGACAAGACAGGGTTTTTGCTCTCTTGGAACTTACCTCATTAATGTCCAACAAATACATTATCCATCGTTCTATGAGAATTTTCCATTAGTTGCTTATTTTTTGGTACAACATACTCAGAATGACTCTGAATGACCACAAGATTTTAAAGTGCTTTGTGAATCACCAAAAAAAGAGTACAGTTTGGTCACTGTTATTTTGGCAATATGCATATTTTGTTGCATATTATAATTTAAAAAAATGTTCATGTAATACACCTATATTTTCCATAAATATTTAATCAAACTAAACAACCTGTTCCTAGACCACACTGAAAAATAAACGCCTTCACTCTACATGGAATTATTTGTTCAGTTTGTTGATTTTTCACTTGTTTGTATGCTTTCGTTGTATGTTTCATCTTTCATGAATTATTATGTCTTTTCCAACCCACTGGATTCTGAACTTCATCAGGGTAGGAAACTTCCTAAGCCTGCACTCATCCCACTGATAACAATACCTGTCTGACTGCCACCCCGTGGAACGAGGGCCAGGTCAAGTTGAAGAAGAAAAGATCTTGTCCGCTGCCTTGTGGTATTTGCAAGCCCTCTCCTGGACCCCTGCCCTGGTGCAGGTCTGATATTCAAAGGAACACTGCGAAGGATAAGAGGTCCTAACACCTCTCTCTCTTGTGGTTCTCTCGGCTTCTCTGGAACAACCTGGTAGGGCGGCAGCTCTCCAAATTTCCTTCCAGCACTAATGATCTGTTTCTAGGATTCCTGGGCAGATGCCTTGGGAGAGTTTGGGAGTTGTTCCTCTTTTTGACTTGAAAGGATCTATCGACTAGGAAGGCAAGATGAGGCCAGGAGTCCCAGTGCTTTACTGCAGGTTCACATGCACACAAACATGCACACACACACACACACACACACGCATACACGTGCACACACATACCCATGCTGGGCCTCTGCAGAGCTTCATTCTTGAAGGGAACGTCCCTATCTGCCCTGCTGAAGCTCTTGAGTCCTCCTCCATCTGCACCCTCAGAGGAGGAAATGAAAACACTGATTTCTTGCTCTGGAGGAGAACTTACGGATGGCGCAGACACAGCAGATAGGGAAGGCAAGGTTACGTACAGAAGGAAGACAGGAAGGAGGAGGGAAAAACTCACATATGGAAAAGGACACTAGTGGTAGGGAAAGAAATTTTATTTTCAAGCTTTTCAGAGAATATTACAAACAAAGAGTTTTAAAAATCCCTAAAAACTAGTTTAAAAAAAGTACTCGACAATGTCCCTTTAATACCCACAGATGACGCTGCCATTGTGCAATGACAACGAGAAACTCTGCAGGTACCACCCAGTGCCTTCCCTGGCAGGGTCCACAGAACCAGCAGGTGGGCTCCAGGGACAGTGCTCCCTGCCAGGCCCCCTGGGCCGGACTAGCTGCATGGGAAGAACCAGGGAGCACGTAGCACTGATGGGTTATCCTGCCTTTCTGGGGAGGATCCCAAGCAGCATGGAATACTTAGATCTCCATGCCTTGGGGCACATTTGGCCAACTTCCTCCCATCTACTGCAGCAGCACTCTTGGGGACCCTGGGTAGGAGGTGCCCTACTGTGGGGGACCTGGGCCTGGGCATGTGCCAAGTCAGGGGGAGACATGGCACTGAGCACGTCCTGGCCGTGGGTGGAGTTAAGTAGTTGGGAAAGTTGCTCCTGGATTGACAGCTTTGAAGGCTGCAGCCACAGCAGCAGGACTGTGCTTGAGATACCCATGGGAATCTGTACTTTTCTCTAGTTTTGTGTGTGTGTGTGTGTATATGTGGTTCCTGTAAACATCTTTGAGTCAAATCACCATACAACAAAGCAACAGGGGCACAAAAAGATACTCATCTTCACACCTAAGCCTCTTTGAATCATTCTGAAATTGGGAGTTTCTGTTTGGGACGTTTAGGAGAGAGGAGAAATGCCCCTCCCTCTGGCCGCTTGCATCAGCACTCCCTCCCCACACCCTCACCCCAGCAACCCTAAGCCACTCAAGTCAGCGAGTCCTGCCCACCCGGGTGAACCCAGAGGCTGCAAGAACTGTGAGCATTCCTGCCGGTTCCCACCCAGCCCGCCCTGTCCTGCCCCACTGCCTGCGTGGAACACGGCCCAGGGAGAAACCCCAACAAACTCAAAGTTAAGGTCAGAGCAGTCTACAAATACTTGTCCTTTCTATATTTTCTCTCCCGGCACTTGTGCCCCAGACACACCTGCTCTGCCCACCCCAGCTGCTACTTCTCCCAGATGTTTTGCGTATGTGTATGTCTGGGTGTTTTTATTTTGTTTTGAGATCCAGTTTGTATTGCACTTTGCTGTTGAGTTGCTGTTGTTGTTGGAGGATGGTATTGACTGACTGGAAATCACAAACCCTCTCCCAGTGCCAGCCCCACGCCAGCTCCAATGCTGCCCCTAGGGCTCCTGCCTGCTCTCTGCCCTGGCCCTTGGGGTGCCTCTGTGCCATCCCCACACCTGCTCCCAGACAGGTGTCCCACGGCTCTCCGCAGCCCGCAGCCCCTCTTGTGTACGTGGTTAAGTCCTGCCTTCCAGATCTCTTCTCACACTGTCGTGACTCTCATGACGAGCTCTCGGCTGCCCGGGGGGCTTCGCTGTTCATGAGGTCTTAAGTGACTCAAGATGTGCAGGATGGTGTAAGCACAGTGGTGATCGGACAGAGGGCCTGAGGGGTGGCTGGCAGCCTGGGTGGGGCCTTCCTCGGGGGCAGGGGTGCCCACAGCCTCCTCAGAGGAGGAGGGGACATTGGCCTGGGTGGATGAGGAGGTCCGGGGGTTGGTCCTGCCTCCCGACTTTTGATCCTCCAGGTCCTTTGTCTTGTCATAGTTCAGCACTTTCCACTGCTGGTTGACGGCCTGCCACCGTTTAAAGATGCGGTACACGGAGGATCCCTCATGGATGATGAGGCCTGGAGCACCAGGGAGAGGAGAAAAATAAAAAGCCAAGTAAGAACGCGCAAGTGACTGAGAAAAACCCAGACTCCCTTTATTTACAGACAGATATAGGAGTGGGTAAGCTGGGCTTTATCGCTTTTGACTTGTTCTTTTCAAACCCACCTTTCCGCTCTCAGTCATGTTTACCATCTTTAGATTCCTAGGCTCTAGGAGTCTTCAGGAGGTAGAAGGTAGAAGACCACCATGCCGTGTTGAGAAATAGTTGACCACCAACATGCACTGCGTTTGCCTACTCTACTACCCCCACCCACTCTTGGCTTGACAAAATCCAAATTCATCCTTTGAGGCATAATATAAATATCTTTTCCTCCCTCTATCACGTATCCATGGCACCGGGTACTTAGCAGATGTTGAATGTATCATGTGATTTCAAAGGCACCATAAAAGAAACCCCATGGTCATTCCATACCTACTGAACGATGTCGGAAATTTCACTGGTTAACTCTTTGCACAATAGCCCAATGCTACTGAGATAAAAACACCCCTGAGAAAAATAACCTTGATGAGTTATATTGGCCAGAAGCAGTGGTATAATGGAGTTGGAAACAAGCCACATCAGGCAACCAGGCAAATGAATATTCATTGTGAGCCTAGGATGTGCCAAGCACTGGGAATACTGCAGGGACTGAGATGGCATGATCTCACCCTACGAGAGTTTGCTTACATCAATAGACTATTTCAGCTGCTGGCATATACTATGAGGAAGATAAAATCAGGTTAAATAGCCACTGGGTGAAGCAGTTGGAAGTCCTGTTTTAGCTAGGGTGGTGGGAAAGACCTTTTGGAGGAGATATTTGGGTTGAGACTTAAATGATAAAAAGGAGGAATCCATGCAAAGATTGGGGAGAGAGCACTTTAGTGGAAGGAACTACAAGTTCAAAAGTCATGAGGTGGGAATGAAGTGAACAAGAGTCAGAAAGAAGGTCAGTGTGGCTAGGGTGCTGGGAATGATGGGAAAGTGGAGATACGGTGATATGGTGGGAAGAGGCCTTGTAGCCATGGAAAGGAATTTGTATTTTATCCTGAATATAATGGGAAGTCATTAAAGGGTTTTAATAGGGGGAATGGTGTGATCTGATTTACACTTTGGAAAATCCACTCTGTGGAAACAATAAACTGAAGAAGGGCAGAAGTAGGAGTAGGAAACCCAGCAGGAGGTGTTGTAGGAGTTCAGGTTGGAAATGATGGTGGCCTACTAGTTACCAGTCGCTGTCAAGTCAACCCCGACTCATGGAGATCCCATGTACGTCAGAGTAGAACTGTGCTCCTTAGGGTTTTCAATGGCTGATTTTTCAGTAGATTGCTTTCTTCTAAGGTGCTTCTGGGTGAACTCAAGCCTCCAATCTTTGGGTTAGCAACAGAGCGCATTAACAGTTTGCATCACCCAGGGACTCTGATGGTGGTCTAGACTAAGGATACAGCAGTGGCGATAGCAAGAAAGTGTTCCCATCAGGAGGTACATTGGAGGTAGGGCTAACAGTTTGCTGACAGATGAGGTGTGAGTGAAGAGAAAAATTTGGGTAACTCTGAAGCATTTAGCCTCAGTGGTTGGATGAGTGGCGGTCCATTTAGCAAGACGTGGAGGGTGAGGGGGTAGGAGGTGTGGGTTTGATGGAGTGGTGGTCACAGTGATTGTATTAGTTCCCTATCGCTTCTGTAATAAATCACCACAAATTCAGTGGCTTAAAACAACACAATTTATTCTTTTATAGTTCTAGTGACCAGAAGTCTAAAATCAGCCTCATTGGGCTTAAGTCAAGGTGTCAGCAGGGCTGGTTTCTCCTGAAGGTTTGAAGGGAGAATCCATGCTCTTGTCTTTGTCAGCTTCTAGAAGTCACCTGCATTCCTTGGCCTCTTCTTCACATCACTCCAACCTCCTTCTTCCATTGTCACACCTCTTACTACTCTTACGTTGTAAATTTCCCTCTGCCTCCCTCTTATAAGGACACTTGTGATTACATTTAGGGCCCATCTGAAGATCCTTAACTTAATCCATCTGCAAAGTCCATTTTGTCATAAGGTAACATTCACAGGCTCCAGGGATTAGGATCTGGGCATCTTTGGAGTTCATTATTCAGCTGACCACAGTGATTGTTATATTTTGGTCATGCTAAGTTTAAGATGCCTTATAGAAATATAAATGGAAGAGTCAGGTGGGCAAGCGGACACATGAGTCTGAAGTCTTAGGAGAAGTCTGGCCTGGAGATAGAAGTCACCAGTGCAGAGGTGGAATTTGAAGTCTTGGAAATGGCCAAGATCTCCTGGGGAGAGACTGTAGATAGATAAGAGAAAAGGGCCAGTGAGAGAACCTTGGGGCTTTTGATGTTTAGAAGTTTGGTGGAGATTTTGGTGGAGGTGGAGCCAGCAAAGGAGGCGCTGAAGGAGCAACCAATGGGGTAAAAGCAAGACCAGCGATTGGAAACCAAGAAGTCTAGAGAAGGAAGTGTTTCAAGAAAGAGCGTGATAACTATTTTAAATGCTGTTGAGAGGTCAGCTCAAGAAAAATGAGAAGCGGCCTTTGGCTTTCAGGGCACAGGTAGGGGTAGGATGATAAAAGTGGTAGTTGGAAAATTAGGTAGTTCTCATCCAAGTGCATCTTTTTTCTTCCATGAAGTTATCAGCTAAGGTGGAGGGGATAAGACAGGAAATACTGAAGATTGGTGGAGAGAGGAGAAGGTGGGAAAAATTATGTTGGAAAGTGAGAAAGTGAATTCTAGACAGATGTGGTAGAATTATTTGACTTTGTTGAGTGTCCATTTGAGATTTGTGGCCATAAATTTGAAGTGAGTCTAGTCATTGGTTATGTGATTTTGTTTTTTCTCTATAACTTCTACTGCTTGCTCAGGTGCAGGTGTGGAGTAAGAGAAAAATTGTTTTTTCCAGACAAGTGGACATGAGAATGGTGGATGTGTGTAAGGGAGCGGTTATCATGTTGTCCCATGGAGTCTAAGCTGGGGATGAGGCAAGTGAAAACACAAAAGGCATAATGAAAAATGATAAGGTTAATATCAGGAGGTTTCTTTGAGGTTAGAGAATTGCTGAAGTGGAAATACAGGTAGTCCCTGACTTATGACATTCAAGTTATGATGAAGTGCATTTACGACAGCCATTTTTTTTTTATTATTTTATATATCTCATCATTAGTAATATGTACTACATACAGTGTTGCAGTGTGTAATTTGCTGATGTTATTATTTTCAAATGCTCATTTGCAGATGGTCAAAGATCAGATTTATAAAGATCTGATAATAAAAGGCAATAATAATGAAAACTAAAAAAAAAAAAAAAAAAGAGGTATTCAACTTAGGTCAGAACCAACTTTAAAAGGAGTTGTCAGAACAGAACACCGTTCAGGGACTACCTGTATGGAAGTCAGTGAACTACAAGGATGAGGGGTGATAATTAGAGAATGGGATATTTAAATCAAGATTTTGGAAGTGATGTAATTATTAGTGATGACAGGGTCACAGGGATGACCACTTGAGTAAGGGCTGAAGTTGGCTGGAGGGAAAGATCTTTGGAATAATGGAGAAACCAGAGAGTTGGATTGACTATCTACATCCACCATCCTCACGCTGTCAGACCAAATACCCCCTTTTTATAACAAAAATATTTTAATATCACCCTTTCTTATCCTGAAATGAAATTCAGTATGTTAATGCAATGTCCTAATAGGTAATATAAAGAAAAACAAAGAGGAAGTTATATATAACAAAACAATATAAATTCCAATATAAATGCTGGGGCACAACATCATTAGGAAACAAACAGAAAAAAGCCATAAATTTCCAAAATGCCCCCTAGGGGATAGTACCACCTCTGCTGAGAACCACTGGTCTATATAGATGCTGCTGGTAGGAATGGTGGAGGAGAGGGGGCATATGAGCCAGGTACGTCAAGGAATGTAAGGGTGAGTAGATGGGCAATAGCCAACAGCATAAAGAAGGGGAAGGGGTGGTAAAGTACGATGATACGTACTTCAAAGGTGCCAGGGGTTCTGAAGGATAAAGCGACAGAGGCAGTTTGGAAGTGTTGATGAGGAGCAAGGAAGACATGAACCCCACCTCCAGGCCCAATAGAATACAGTGTGTGGGAGAAAAAACAGTCATCACTAGGGATAGCTCTGTAGGAACCAGAGTCCTCAGGAGACAGCCATGTTTCAATTAAAGGAAGAAGATGAAAGGGATACTCAGGTTTGCTAGTTGCTAATGCTGGACTATGAGTTCCAGAGGGCAAAGTGGAAATGCTGGGGAGATGGGGTCAGATCAGGGGTGAACAAAGCAGGAAAGGGATGATGGTCCATGGAGTGAGGGTGGTCTGGGAGGCTTAGACTTTGGGTGGTGAGTGAGATGACTAGGGGTGTGAGGCTCCATGGAATTTGTCTGGCAGCAACTGAAAGTCGAGGGGTGCCTGGTCTCACCCCTGGGGAGAGGAGCTGACTCATGGAAGCAAACAGCGATGAGTCACTCCAGCCTCCTCCATGTAAAGTGAAGGGACTGGACGGGAGCCCCTCAAAGCCGCCTCAGTCTCTAGCATGCTGTGATTCTCGGAGTAGCCACCCACTGCCACTTTTTCCTGCCTTATCCCAACAGTTCCTGAAATTGCACTTTGCTCAACAAGTCTTCAGGGATTCATTGAAGGAGAGACAGAGTCGTGCTGCAGCCCAGTAGTTGCTAACTCTTTGTTTGGGTCACAGGACCCTTTGAGGATCCAATGACAGCTCAGGACCATCTCCATGGGAAAAATACATGTACACAGATTGTCCTTATAATTTTTAGGGGGTTTATAAATCTCCTGAAGACCACCTGTGGACTCCTTGATCCAATCTGACTGATTCTGGACAAGGAGACTTCTCTGTCCCTTTCTCTCACTCTCTCTCAAATGTGCTGACTCTCATCATTTCTGTCAACCTTTTGGATATATACTTACAGCAAAGTTTTGTTCTGTTATACATAAGTTCGCTATGAGTAGGAGCCAACTTAACGGCAACTAACAATAACCACCACCCTCAGTGCTGCAGCTGTTCATTTGCTCATTTAGTCCACAAGCCTTATTTGAACACTGGTATGCCGTTTCCCTAGACCATAAGCCCCTTGAGGGCAGGGGCCAGGTCTGGTTGAGGGTTGGGCAGGTAACACAGGACCAGGAACTTAATAAAGCCTTGGAGATGATGGAGGAGATGGGGCCTGGGCGAGAGGGAAGCAGGATCTTTTGAAGCCCCAAACTAATTCTTTCCAATAAGAGCCGCTACACTTGATTCTTAATTAGCTTCTTGATCACACAATTTTACCCTGATTGAAGAGGGTGGCTTAAAATTTTGGTCTGACAGCCCTGTAAAACCAAATGAGACTAATGAGGTACAGGAGCCCAGTGACAAGGGCCAGAAAGCAGAAGGGGACAAGGAAGCTGGTGATAGGGAACCCAAGGTTGAGTAAGGATATTGTTGATGTGTTGTGAGATTGTTAACCA
>NW_004443977.1:7264616-7335560 GCF_000243295.1 Trichechus manatus latirostris
GGCAACATTTGTAGTAACTGTTAAATGAGAAACTATTTTGTTCTGTAAGTCTTCATCTTAAGTGAGAATAACAGCACAATTCGAAGAGCGTAGTCAGTGTCACTGAACTGTGCATGTAGAAATTTTTGAAATGGTGGCTATGTGTATTTTCACCAAAAAAAAAAAAAAAAGAGGTTGAGAAGTCAGAAGGGTTGATATGTTGTGGGGTTTTAACCAATGTCATAAAATAACATGTGTACTTCTGTTTCATGAGAAACAATTTGTTCTGTAAGCCTTCACCTGAAGTACAATAAAAAAAAAATTAAAAAAGAAAAAAATTTTGGTCTGAACACTGCCTTCTAATTATCTAACTTTCTAGTACTCAGGAAGTAATTAAACCATTTTAATGGATAGGTGGCTAAAAGGGGAGGAGGGAGAACCTGTTTTTCTAGCTAGTGCTTGGTTAGTAAAAGTTGGAAAAGCACAAATGGAATACCTCATTCACATCCACTCCCCTCAGCCCTGCACCAGCTTCCTGCTCTACAAATTACTTATTGATTCCTTGGGGGGCAGAATTAAAAAAAAAAAAAAGAGTAGGGGAAGATGAGTGGGACATCTGGTAGGGGCGGGTGAAGTGCGCAAGGTTGATGAGGTCGGTGAGGCTATTGGTGAAGGGAGGCAGGGAAGTAGTAGAAAAAGAAAATGGGAAATTAGAACACATAGTAAAATAAACTCAATAAGTAGTAACTGAGTCTTTTTCTGGACTTTTCTATTTAATTTAACATTTATTCAATAGCCACCTAGTGAGGCATTGGTGGTTCAACGGTAGAATTTTCACCTTCCATGCAGAAGACCTTGGTTGGATTTCTGGCCAATGCACCTCATATGCAGCCACTGAGTCTGCCAGTGGAGGCTTGTGTGTTGCTATGATGCTGAATAGGTTTCAGTGGAGCTTCCGGACTAAGATGGAGTAGGAAGAAAGGCTTGGAGATTTACTTCCAAAAATCACCCAATGAAAACCCTATGGATTCCCAGCTGATCATGGGGATGGGGCAGGATCAGGCCATCTTTTCTTTCATTGTGCATGGGGTTGCCATGATCTGGAGTGTACTCGAGGGCAGCTAACAACAAGTAACCACCTAAAATGCGCCTAACCCTGGGCTCTATTTGTGGGAAGGTTGGTTCCAGAAGAATTAGCACTTCCATCTTTCTAATGTATCTCCACTTTCTGGACTCCTCCTCCTCCCAGAGCTGTAGGCTCCATAGGTTATCGGAAACCTTCACTTGTCATCATATCTTTCCCCTGCCTCCAGCTGAAATGGACAATTGCCATTTCAGAAAGTGGAAGGGAAGAGTAGGCTACTGTGAGTGGGCTGGTCGCCAGCACAGCTCCCCAAGCCCCAAACTCACCACAGCCCTGTCAGAGCTCTCCCTGAGGTGGGGTTACAATCCTCCGCTCCTGAATTTTGGCCACTGGATCTTGTCTGTCCACAGCAGTGAGCTTCAGTTTAGCTAGTATTTCCTGAGTACCTATGATGTGTTTCTATGAGTACCTATGATGGAACAAAGAACTGGTTCCCATCATGTCTGGAATTAACAGGCCAAGGCTAACTGAGAAATCTGTAGATGACCCTATGACCCCTCAGTGATGCCAGCACCCCCTCTTTCCATTGCTCATCTCCTGCTGGTATTCTAGCTTAAGAGACATGAAAATGCTGACAACTCAAGTCAGAGTTTCTCAGACTTTAGTGTGCCCCAGGATCACCTGGAGGGCTAGTTACAACACAGATTCCTGGGCCCTACCCCTAGAGATTGTGACTCAGTGTGTCCGGGTTGAGGCCTAGAAATCTGCATTTGAAGAAGCTCAGGTGATGCTGATCCTGCCTGTGGGCCACACTTGAGTAGCGTGGTCCTTAGCCCTGCTCGCTACCTCATGGAACCCTCTACATTTTGAATGAAGTAAGAACTATAAATAATTTTTTTTTAAATACTCCTGAATGTGACAGCCATAAAAATGTAAGGCAACAGAACCAGTTGCCATCACATCAACTCTGACTCATTGTGACCCCATCCGTGTGTGTCAGAGTAGAACTGTGCTCCATAGGATTTTCAATGGCTGCTCTTTCAGAAGTAGATCTCCAGGCCTTTCTTCTGAGGTGCCTCTGGGTGGACTTGAACAGCCAGCCTTTTGGTTAAAGCCGAGTGTGTTAATGGTTTGCACCACCCATGGACTCCAAAGCAACAGAATGAATGGATATTTCCTGTCCTAGACCCAAATCCTTTTGGGTCCCACAATTTAAAATCAACCTATCAATGAACATGTATTGAATATTCAGAGTTTCTACCACATACTAGCCTTGTTGCTTTGGGTTAGTTACTTCCTCCTTCTGAGCCTGTTTTCTCATCACTAAATTGGGGCTGATAACCTCCTTCCTTACAGGGTTGTTATGAGATTAAATGCAGTAATGAAGTCATGTGTGCCGATGCCTGCCACTGTGCCTGCCCCTCACTGAACACTCAATGCCACATGATATTGATTGTTTTGGAGCAGGAATTATAGGATACTGAAAATGCCCACTCACCTCTTCTTTCTTCATTGTCACCCCCATCCCCAACCATAAGCACCTGTTCTTCTATATCCTATCTGTCCTTCTTCCCAATCCTCAGCCTGAGTCATTGTTTATAGATGAATAACATGTTAGAGTTGAAAGGGGTTCTAGGGACCAACTGATTCTACAGATGTGGAAATGAATCTTCACCTCTGTGCCTCCTCACCCACCACCAAGAGTCTCTAGTAGTGCCAGTGAGAGACGCTCCCCTCACCTTGCAGAATCCCCCACTGTCAGACAGCTGTGGAGTGAGATTGCATGTCTTACACAGAAGTCTCGCCATTGCCACACGCTCATTTTCCAGATTCTACCTCTCAAGAGCCCAGCCCTGTTTAGAACCTGCACTAAAGAACATGTCAAGAAAGCATGGGAAAGAAACAGCCAGCTATTTTTGGTAGGTTCAGGGGATACTGCTGGGAGATGCCCAGTTGGCAATGCCACCATGTACCTGATATTGTGCAGGGGTACAGCTTTGTGCTTTTCACAAGTGTGGTCAGGCTATTCTTCTGGGGTCCTCCCTGAGGACCAGTGAGATGGCAAGATGTGGATCCAGGGTCTCCACTTGGGCAGGCTATCCTTGACTTGACCACATTGAACCTTAGTTTCAGTGACTCTTCCAGTGATAAAGACTCAAAGGACAGACACCTACAGCAGCGAATGAAGGTGAATGTGAACCCTCCCCGTATATTTTTATCCCTCCAATGCCTTGTCAGTGCCAAGGGAGAACGCATCCCCCTGGAGGAGACTTCTTTAGAGTTCTCTTCCTAGCAGGGCTCCTGTCAGGCTAGGTGACCTTGATCCAGTTGTACAGAGTGTTTCTCAACGCACCAGAGCCAGAACCATCCCAGTCACTCTGCCTACCCAGGGCATCACAGAGACTCGTGAGGAGAGCTCTGCTAGAAAACCATTAAGAATGCCGAGACCCTGTGAAGCAAAGTGAGCTTAACTCAGTAGGACTGGGTAGGAGAGAGAAATTTTAGAGCCCCAAATATCCCTACATTGGTGTGATTGAGGGGTTCATTCCTGGAAATGTCTTTGTGAAGTGATTTTCCAAGATTCTGTGGATTTTTTTCTAAAGAGGTTTCATTGTGAAGCTTAGAGTTCTCACTATCTAGACAGATATTGACAATTGCATTTCTTAAACACTGTGGGTGGTGTCACTGCGTGGTGATGATGATGGTGGTGGTAGTGGTGAGGATGACGATGGTGATGATGGTGATTGTGATGATGATGAATGTGATAATAATGATCATAATCATGATGATGATGATAATTATGAGGATTATGATAATTATGAGGATAGTGTTAGTGGAGATGATGTTGAAGGTGATGATGATGATGATAAGAAGCCTGTTGCCGTCATTTCCGACTCATAGCAATCCAGCAGGACAGAGCAGAACTGCCCCACAGGGTTTCCAAGGAGTGGCTGGTAGATTCGAACTGCTGACCTTTTGGTTAGCAGCTGAGCTCTTAACCACTGCGCCACCAGGGCTCCATGATGATGATAGCCAATATTTATTGAAAGCTTACTATGTACTGTTACTCTAAAAGGGCTAAGCAAACATAATCTTTACTTTTCACAGAAACACTTGTGAGGTAGGTGATGTTATCCCCATTTTACAGAAGAGGAAACTGAACTCAGAAAGGCTAAATGTCCTGCCCAATGACACATAGCTGGTATGCGAAGTGGATGTGGTCCTAGGTTCATCTGAAACGGGACAGTGCCATTTGTCTGGGGTTGTTTCCCTTTCCATGCTCCAGGTTATGTGCTTCCCCCACACAGTGAGCAGCTGTGAGGAGTATACTTTTAAAAAAAAGTATGTGTGTGTATAGACACATAAACACATACACATATATACATAGATACTATACACATATATAAACATATATACACATATAGAAACAATTTCTATTTGAATTCATAACAAGATGTCTTTTGCAGTATATATTTTCATACATGTGTTACATTGTTATAACAGAGTCCTTAAGGATGTGGGCTTTGGAGTCAGAACTGTGTTCTAGTTGTATGACTCCGGCGATTTGAATCTCAACTGCAGTTTTCTCATCTGAAAAATGAGCACAACAGTAATAACCAAATCAAAGGGTTGTGGTGAGTAAATAAGATAATGCACATAAAGCCCTTTGCTCAGTGCCTGACACGTAATAAATAATAAATGTTAGTTGTTATTTTATTATCGTTAAGTATTGTATGACTTTATGTTAAAGGAGTTATTATAAAGTTACAAGAGTAGTTTATTTAAGCAAATATGCCAAAACTTTTATATCCAAAAAGAGTTTTGTCTTTTAAAATCATCATCCCTTGGGAACTGGGGCTTTTTCTTCTATCAGGTTCTAGCTCAGAACATTTCTGGGACTTTCTCATTGGATAGATTGGCTTTCTGTGACAGAGATGGCTAACTGTCCACCAAAATTCCATACTCCCCTTCCTGAGTATAGAGGTGTCACTGGGAAGGAATTACCTTTTTCAGCCCTTTTCACACAGGTGGGGCCAGGTGACTGGTATTGAATGTGAGTACGAGTTAAGCCAAGGTTTAAGAAATGGGTATTGAAGAAAATATGTGTGTTAGGGGGGCACACTCTTTTTCATTTTCTTCTAAGTGGAAGCAGAAGACTCAAAAGCCTGATGAGACTGTGGAGTCACAAGATGGAAGGAGCTTGGATGCCTGAATCTCTGCGTGAAGCAGACCTCCCACTGATCAGGAACTTCTGTTGGGTTAAACCACTGAAATTCGGGGGCTTAATTTTTTGATAGCAGTTGAGGTTACCTTAACTAACATACCTTCAATGCTAGAATAGGAGCCTTGCAAGAAAAGCAGTTTATGATTTGATGACTGTGTTTCGTGTGGTCCCCAAAATGTATTAGCTGGCTTAAACATCCACTTTATTAGATTGGAGCTATCTCCAGCCACAAATCCACTATCAATGAACAGATAACACCACTCCTGAATCTGTTCGAAAACTAGGCAGCAGGTGCTGAAGTCAGTTCCCAAGAGGTGTTTTAAACTATTTGGAGCCCTGTCAGCACATCTGGAATAAGTCAATGGCTTCCCAAGGGGTGTCCTTTGAAGGGGATAGTGCTCACTTGGCGTGCCTGCTTCTAAATTAGTCATATCCATCCCCTCAAGCATCCAGCAGCTCAGCTGTGGAGGCAGGTGGCCATGCACTAGGAATTATTGAGGGGTAAGGAAGGGGTGGGTGGGATGTGAGGTTCAGAAAGTTGGATAAGCCACGTGCAGACAACAGGACATTGACTAGGGATCTTGCCGATTTACGTGGTTGATGCTTATTGTGTCTGTAGTTTGGCCTGGCCAGGGCTGGCAGCACGATTGGAAATTCCCCACAGCAACAATTGTCAGCCTCTGAGAGTTCTGACATCTTCTCAAAATGGCAGTAACCTCAAAATCCTAGAATGTCAGACCTGGAAGGACCTTGGAGGTTGTCTTAGTTACCTAGTGCTGCCGTTACACAAATATCACAAGTGGGTGGTTTTAAAGAACATAAACATATTTTCTCATATTTCAGGAATAGAAGTCCGAGTTCAGGGTATGTCTCTAGGGAGAGGTCCTTCCTTGTCAGAGGCTGCATGGGGTCCTTGGCATTCCTTGGTGTCTGCCTTCCCTTTGTGTGTGTCTCTGTGCCTATTCTGCTCCTTTTATAACTGATGTGATTAGGTTTAGGACCCGCCCTACACTGGTATGACCTCATTAACAAACAAACGAAAACCCCCTATTTCCAAACAGGGTCATATTTACAGGTACAGGAATTAAGATTTCAACACATATTTTTTTCTGGGGGCGGGGGTGCACAATCTGATCCATAACAGAAGTTATCAAGTTCAATGCTCTCACTTTATAGATGAGGAAACTCCGGTGCAGAGAGAGAGGAAGTAACTTGCCCAAAGTCATAAAGGTAGGGTCTTCAGACCTAGATCTTCTAACTCCTAGTCTCTTCTACTGCAACAGGCCACCTCCACCATATTTTCAAATTCTCCTAATATGGGAATGAAAAGGTTTGACAGGTGGGGCCATTTCAAGCTGGAAGGAAGGAGGAGGGGAAAAAGTAAGGAATCTTTGTCATATATATTTTTTTTAGTAAAATGAATTAAAACTAAGTTTGAAAAAATACGTTTTTACAATCTTGCTGCCCCACCCCGTGCCCCCTTGCTATAAAACCAGATTGAATCTCTCTATCTCAGAGGGCAGAGACCAAAAAAAAAAAAAACCCCGCTGCCGTCGAGTCGATTCCGACTCATAGCAACCCTACAGGACAGAGAAAAACTTCCCCACAGGGTTTCCAAGACTGTAAATCTTTACGGAAGCAGACTGCCACAACTTTCTCCCACAAAGCGGCTGGTGGGTTTGAACAGCCAACCTTTCAGTTAACAGCCAAACGCTTTAACCACTGCATCACCAGGGCTCCTTTGGGCAGAGACCAAGTATCTCAAAATCACTGGAAAGAACCTCAGTGAACGGCACACATACACACACACACAAAACAGTTGCCATGGAGTCGATTCTAACTCATGGCAACCCCACGTGTACAGAATAGAACTATGCTTCATAGAGTTTCCAAGGCTATGACCTTTCAGAAGCCGATTGCCAGGCCTGTCTTCAGAGGTGCCTCTGGGTGGGTTCAAACTGCTAACTGTTTGGTTAGTAGCTGAGCGCTTAACTGATTGCACCACCCGGAGACAATGAACTGTGCACAAAGGAAGCTTGACAAAGTTTTCAGAATTTTGAGAGTTACCATATTTGATGGTTTTTAAGCTTTGGCACAATCTCAGAATCATTCCTTTCCTTCCCTCCCCTGGCCCCACTCCACTCACAAGAAGAAAACAAACACGATGAGGATGAGGTCCTCACTTTGGCGGGGTTGATCTTTTGACAGCCAAATCTCTTGGGTCTATGCAGTTAAAAAAAACAAAACAACTTTCTTGGTTCCAAAGACCTTAATTAATTTGCTCTTGTTAAGTCCTAATAACTTGACCCACTGGAGCAGAGAATGCCCCATTTGTTTGCTGGGAGCCTCTGTCAGCTTCTCTGCTGTGGCAGACAGCATCATTAAGAGATGACGGAGAAGGAGGCAGGTGGAACGAGGACATTAGATGTAATCAGATCTTCTCACTGAGGGGACACTGGTGAGGGAACCACAAACCTTCAAGAAAAGGCACTGCTCCAAATAACAGCCACTCTCAATTGTGTGAGGATATGGGGTCAGGCTAACCTTTATTGAGTGCCTACTAAGAGGGGAGGAGTCCATGGGTGGTGCAAGTGGTTAATGCGCTCGGCAACTAACTGAAATGTTGGCGGTTCAAGTCTACCCAGAGGCACTTCAGAAGACAGGCCTCGTGATATACTTCCAAAAAAATCAGCCATTGAAAACCCTATGGAACACAGTTCTACTCTGACATACATGGGGTCGCCCTGAGTTGGAATCGATGGCAACCGGTTTTTACTTAAAGGGAAATTAACACTGATCAAGTACCTCCTATGCTGGTCATGGATATTTATGAGTGCCTGCTCCTTTACATGGTAAAGTAGAGGGTCAGCAAAAAGACTTTCCCCGGACCAGGTTCTGGAGTGCTATGAGGACTCCCCTTAAGAGGCAAGCCTGGCCCACCGGGTGCTGACTGTGTGTGGTTCCTGTCCTACATTCTTCTAAGTGAATCTGATGCTAACTATGGTTTCTGCTAGTCCTGAGTCTGACTCTTTAGTTGACACTCATGGTGGGCACTGTAGGCTCTACCGGGATCTCCCTCCAGAGAGCCCCTAAAAAGCTGATACTTTTATACCCATTTGTGTCAGTGCTATGTGTTTTTCTCCTACTGGTCAAAACACTGCAGAGGAGAAGTGACTGATATTTGAACTTTACCCTAAAAACCACCATTATCGCTACTGATTCCAACCACCACAAGAATCTGTGGATTTCAGCTGCTGCCCTTCACTTCCCACCCACTCCCTAGATCACCTATTACTCCCATTTCATTTTGCCTGCAGCATTTTCTCCCATGGACAGCCTCTCCTAGAAGAAGACTGGCCTAAGCCCCACTCTGCTGCCTGAGTCATCCTATGACACATCCCTCAGTCTCACAGTTTCATGATCTGAAAAATGGGAAGAATAATCCTTGCCCTCAGGGCATACTCTGAAACTGAATTAGCTCCAATTTAAAAAATGGACTGAAATACTACCAATGATCATGAAGTTGGCACAGGACCGGGCAATATTTTGTTCTGTTATACATAAGGTCTCCATGAGTCGGAGCCAACTCAACAGCCACTAACAACAAAAAATGATAGCACAGTCTGAGCTCCTTAAATGTGAGACAGTCTAAATTAATGAATATAAATATATCTGAACACTTTTGGGGGGCACCAAAAGCAGTTAAGGTCCCTACATATTCCCCTCCCATCCAAGGGCTGCCTCCAAGTGGTCACTGGCTTGTCAGAGCAGAATGGATAGATCATGGTGTGGCTTTGCATCCTGGGAAATGATGTTTTCCTAAAATTGGAAGAAAGTGAAACAATGTAAAAATTCTCAATATTTAGCCAATTCTGCTTCTCCCAGAAATGGAGGGATTGAGTGCCACATGTATATAAAAAGAGAAAAAAATTAAAGATAGAAGTAGGCAGATAGAGAGGAGCCAACAAGGAGATAGAGGAGGAGATGGTGACCGGAGCCCTACTCAGAGGGAGACACTAATGAGCAGGAAAAAGCCCCAGGAAGGTGGTCGGCGGGCAGCGGGTGGGGTTCTGGGTGGCTCAGAGCTACGACAAGCAGGCCTGTTTGTGAGGGCTCCTGTCAGTGGGCCTAGGTGCATTCTAAGTCACAGGTGGCATCTGAAAGTGTCCCATAAGTGACACCATGGGATTCCTGCCATCTGATGCAAGAGGGCTTATGGAAAGAGCACTGGACTGTGAGTCCAGAGACCTTGCTTCTAGCCCCAGCTCTGCCACTAATGAGCTGAGTGACCTTGAACAGATCACTTCCCTTCTCTGGGCCCTAGCTCTCTCAGTTGCAAAATGAGGGAGTTATAGTGGTCAATTACATGGTCTCCTCTATGTCCAATTCTCTCAGTCTTCAAGTCTATGAAGCCATGAGTGGTAGATGGTATTATTGTTCATCAAATACTTGTGCTCCCCTTGCCCACCCTCCACTTTGGGGAGGAGGAGTGTACTTCCCCACCCTACTACCCCATTGATGTTGACCAATGGACTGTGGGCAAAAGGACAGTATGCCAGTTCTGAGCAGAAGCTTTGAAAGGTGCTGCAGGTTTCCGCCAGACCTCTCATGCTCTTGCACTCTGAGAGGAGAAAAGCACACCTTGGTAGTCCCTGCTCTTGGCTCCCAGCATGAAGAGGTACTTAGACCAGGCCTGAACCCAACCCATAGCCAGAAGCCAAGCCCAGCCAAGTCCAGCAGAGCCACAGCCATCTCACAGACCGGTGAATGGGAAATAAATATTGTTGTAGGCAGTGCGACTTTGGAGTCCTTTGTTATTGCGGCCAACGCTGACTAATAACATCACACAACAGGAAAGCATCCCTCATAGAAGGGCACATCAGGGACTGATCTGAAGCTGGCCTGAAGGAGAATGAAGGGCAGCTAGATGGGCCCCAACAGGAAGGCCCTCCATTGCTTCCCACCTCCGTGCCAGAGCTGTAGACCTCCAGATGGAGAAACACCTGGATTTTGGCATCAACCACCCAGGCCTCAGCAGGGATAGGAAGGGAGTTCGGTGAGAGAGAGGAACCAATTAGAATGCCTCAATGTCAAATTCCTCCCCATTCAAGCCCTCTCTCTCACATAGTCCTCCAAACCCGGGCAGTCTGTTTCCTCACTGCCCAGGTGCCATAATTAAAGTTAGCTAGAATAGAGAGGCAACAAGATGGCTTAGATAAGTTCACCAGCTCTGGCATCACTGGTATCTGGCTGCCGTGATCAGTACCCAAGTCTTTAGGCCTCTCTGATTCCCACTATTAAAGGACTCCAAAGCAATTCACACCAACATCATCTCAGCCAAACTCTACTAATAAATGTTTTCCTGCCAAACAAGGCAATGTAGCACATTTGATATAAGACTCAAATGAATACCCAGAGAAGATAATTAGAACGTTAATACACCCAGTACTGATGCCTTGGAGGTTAAGATGTGTGACCTGTATTTAAGCATGCTTCATTTTACTCAGAGAAAACCAGGCCCATTCCCCACCTCCTCTGTTAGTTGGACCAGGCCTTCTGAGTGAACAGCCACATCATCTGTGGAAACAAAAACCAAATAAACCCAGGCCTCCCCAAACCAACCTAACATGTAAAAAGAGAGAAGGAACATTGATGTGGGGAGTGGGATAAAGGAAGAAGCAGGAACAAAAGCAGGGAGTTTCCAACCTTTTTCCCAAACCACTTAAACAAAATCTTACCTGGAACAGAAATATGTGTAAACAGATAAAAATACAGAAGTTCAGGTGAAGCAGGGGTGAGGAGTCAAAGCCTGTCCACGCAGCACCCCATTTCCCACTCCCAAGCTCTGTATGGAACCCCAGGACTACACTCAGTTTGAAAATCACTAGATTAGAGAAATCTTGGGCATTGGGATAGGCTTATGGAGAAAGCTAAAGAAAAAAAAAAGGTTAAGTGTCATCATGGCCATTTCTAGGCATTTTGCTCTGAAGAGAATTGACTTAAATGGACAGGCATCCCTTGGCATGGCTTGGCAGCCTTGGAGTAGGCAACAGAAAAGTGGCCTTCCACATCCTGTTGCAATAAATAGAATGACCAAGTGGCCTTTGTCAAATCTTCTCAGAGGCAAGCGTCCTTACCCTTATCTTCAACTGGGCAAGACAGATTTGCTTGGGAGAGGTTTAGCTTTTCCTTCTTTGCCCTGCCTCCACCCTCACCTACCTATCAAATTTAAGCCACTGCCCCCTAAGCTCAGAGGTCTCAATCCTCGTGCCATTTCTGCTTTGGCCTAGCTCAGCCTCCTATGGGGCTTGTGAGGGAGGAATCTTGAAGGATCTGTCCAGATCACCAGCATGTGGCTCCCCACCTTCCATGCAGTCAAGCACCCAGACCCACCTATGCACACTACATCCATGAAGCCATACATCCCGTAGCAGATCTGGAAGAGGAGGTCTTGGCGCTGCCACTTTGCTGAGGGACTGAAGGTCGACCAGATGAGCCAAGAGATACTGGCGATGAGGAAGAGAGAGCCCAAGATGGCAGCTGCAATCTGAACCTTCTCAATGACCGTCAGAGAGATGGCCTGCCACTGGGGAGAAAGGAATGGCAGGTTAACTGTTGCTTGGATGCCCTCACTCCATTTGCACCCCATTCCCATCCCTCTTCCTTCTGCCACTCTAACCTTTCATATCTGGTTTAGGAGTCAAACAAGGACTTTCAGACTTTTAAGACAAGGGATATTTTTGCAGGTCTCTGAGTTTTACATTGTACCTTTGATATGGAGTAAACCTATATCACACCAATTGGTCAGAAGTCATTGTAGGGAATAACTCCTGGGCTGGCAGGGCTGGGAAGGAAGACCTTTATACGTGATTATGATACAGACAGAGAAATGGGAGGGAAAAGTAAAAATACAGAGCTAGTGTGGGTGGTGTTCCGAGGCACTAGAATATTCTTTTCAGACACTGTCTACTGTCACACTAATATGTACTGAGGGGGCACAGGCCTTTCTTTTCCATGTTTTTTCCATGACATCACCTGGCATGCTGTTTAATATACATGCTAGAGGTTATTAGTTCAATAGACAAGAAGGGGACACAGGACTTGGAGGAGAGATAAGAAAAACAGTGTATAATTTACAGACTTTATATGAATAATGAGATTTCTTTTTTTTGACATAAAAGCAGTGTACAAACAGGAGCATTGATGGATGGGTTGAAGGCTGGAGTGTGGGTGAGTTTCGGCTCTGAAATTCTATAATCCCATGGCTGGCCCAGGAAGCCCAGGCTTAAATGAACCTGGAGTTGGACTCTAGTTTGGGGTTTATTCGTGTACTCACTCAGCAAATATGTACTGAGTATTCTCTATATGCTGGACACTGTGCTAGGTGCTGGAGATAACACGGTAAGCAAAAATAGACAAGGTCCCTACCCTACTGGAGTTTACAGTCTGGTATGAACACAGACTACCAAATAATTATTCATGACTGCAGTTCATCAGAGAGAAGAAAGGGATATCATGATGCTGTGAAAGCCTGTGACAAGGGAGACTCGACTTCCCAGAGGAAGTGATGCTGGAGCTGAGATCTGAAGGATGTGTAAATAAGAGTTTACTAGGTGAAGAGAGGAGAGAAAGAGGGCTCCAGGCAGAGAGAACAACATGTGCAAAGGCCCTGTGGCAGGAGGAAGTATGATGAATATGAAAACTTGGAGGAAGATCAGAGTGGGTAGAGCAGAGAAAGCAAAAGGGAGCTTGGGGTAAGATGACTGGAAAGGTAAGCAGGTAGACCATGAGGAAACTTGTAGAATATGCACAGATTTTGGACTTTGTCCTAAGAGTAAACGTGATGCTATTGAAGTTTTAAGCAAGAGACTGACAGGATCAAATTTGGGAAGGTGGAGTGAAGGACAACCTCCTGATTGGAAGGGTTTGCATAACGCCCTGAAGAGAACACCCTCAAAGGAGGGCATTCCAATCTAAATTCCAAGGAAAGGCTGATTGTCTTCCATTTACCAACAGTAGGGCCCTCACTATGCACTCAATGGCCAGGATGGAAGCACTGATTCTGGTTCCAGTAGGGACTGATCAGGGACCCCTGAGGAACTGTAACCATGCAAAACATTTCAATCGCTAGTCTCGATGTAGAACATCAGCCTTTGCATTTAATTATACAGATAGCATCCCATTACAGGTAATTGGGCCTTTAAATTTTCTGCTGCTTCCCACAGCTTAGGGTTACACATAAGAAAGGAATTTTCCAGATGATGGCCTGATCATACAGACTTCTCGTGTGTACATCAAATGGGTTTTCTGGGGTCTGCCTCACTGTAACGAGGCTCCTGACTGAGATTTTTGGTTCTACCACTGAGGCATCAATCACCCTTGCCCCTCCTGCTCCTCCAAGGTTTCAAAAATTCCAAAAATAGTGGCCCAGAAAGGCTCCCTTAATCCCTAAAGCCCTTTCTTACCAATCCCCAAGCCACCTGCGGAACCTAAATGGTGGCCCTGACCACAATAGGAAGCATATGAAGAAGGAATGAGGGAGTATGCTATGGGCAAGGCTATCTTCCTATCTGCCCCATGTGAGACTCCACAGAGGTGTGGGAAGAACTATATGGAGAAGGCAAGAGCAAGAGACCTCTGAAATCTCAAAGGAAGGCCAGGAAAGTGAGAAGAGCCCCAGAGGCATTGGGTTCTACCACCATCAGACACCCAGAGCTTCGTTCCAAAAGAGATTTCTATCCCAGCAGCAAGACCAGGAGCATCAGACTTCTCTGTCCTGTGAACTCCTGTTCTGCAGCACCCTAGGGGGAGAATAAATAGAGAGACAAATGGGGAAGAACACAAAGACTAGATGTTTCATCCCCTGCAACAGGAAGGAGCACTGAGCCAGGGATCGGGTGACTTGATTCTAGAGAACTCTGCCCCAATGTGTCATGTGATACCTTGGAGAAGTTGTCCCACTGCAGCTGAACAGACTCCTGTCTCACACTTGGCTGGGCCTCAGGAGCCCAGGATACACAACTGGGATATTTGGGCCATAACCACACAATACTGCTTCTAGTCCAAACTACTTCCTTCTTCTGGTGCTATCTGGAGAAGTGAAATTATATTTCCTGAGCACACAGTCATGCACTTCAAGGAGCAACTGAACCAGAGGGACTCCCCAGTGTCTAGAAACTCACAGTTAAAGACACGGTGGTAGCTTAAGAATAAACTAACACATCAATATCACCAAACCTGCCACTTGCTTACCATACTTATAAAACCCATTGCTGTCAAGGTGATTCCGACTCATAGCGACCCTGTAGGACAGAGTAGAACTGTCCCATAGAGTTTCCAAGGAGCAGCTGGTGGATTCAAACTGCCAACCTTTTGGTTAGCAGCCTGAGCTCTTAACCACTGTGCCACCAGGCTCCACCATACTTATGAGAATATCCTTTTCTGTTTTTGCTCCCAGCAGACAGTTATACGTAAATCGTTTGTCATTTTATGAGACAAGGGCAGATGTCTTCTTTCTTGGGGGGCACTTTGGAGTGGGCTTGTGGGTTGGGGATTTGACCTTTTCCAGAGGCTCGAGTCAGCGGAAAAGGAAGGGGAGGGCTGAGGTGTCCAGATCTCTGCTCATGCCTCAGAGGATGTGGACTCAGCTGTCTCAGAACGTTGCTATTTTAAGACACTTCAAGATCTTGAAATGAAGGATAAGGATGCAAGCATTGACTGAGGGAGGCATGTCTTATCTTGACCCCTTGTTATGGACGGATTACCAAACAAGCAAGGTACGCATGGGCTTAACTGTGCTTGCTTACTAATCTGTATTGCACGATTTCACCTGTTTTTCACCACGTCAAAGACCTGGTAAAACTCATGTGAAATTGTGCACTGCTGATTAGTAAGTAAACACAGTCAAGCTCGTGCGCACCTTGCTTACTGGTTAATCCGCCCCTGCCCTTGATACACCATCTACATGGCTGAGGTGCTTGGGACGTTTAATGCCACCTTCCAGAAATGCACTGTCTGCCTGGCCATGGTTTGCAAAGAACTGGAGTGGCCAACTCAGGCCCCACTCTTGGTTCACACGCATGTACACACACAGTCATACACTCGTTCCTGCAGTGCCCTGCAGAGAACTCCAGAGGGTCTGAAATAAATGGCCCTGGACGCTGTGGCTCCAGGTGTTTGCAGCTGCCCCTCCACACAAAGACCTCAGCCCCAGTGCCAAGTCTCCTGGTTCTCCTGGGCTCTTCCCTCCCTCACAGAGGAGGTGAGAAACAACTGTGCCAGCAGCTGAAGTTCCCATCCTCACCTGTGCACTGGCTAATTGATCTTGAGGGCACTTAATTGGCTGATCTTGCATATGTGGAGGTATTTTCAGAAGCAAATCACTTTATCTGTGTGTGTGTGTGAGTGCGTGCGTGCGTGCGTGCGTGCACACGCGCGCCTTCCAGGCAGGGCTGTATAGTTTGGGGGGATTTATGAGGGTGGCACTGGGCCGCCACCTACTCTGCAGATGATGAGTGTGTCAGGGCAGGGTTGGGTGGAGGGCTGAGGGAGCCCTAAATTCTAGCAGGTCCAGCCCCATCTGCATCTGCTTGGCTGACTCCCACACCCAGCCCAGCTCAGCTCACCCTGCCTTTGCCTTTCACAGCAGTCTATCACATTCTCTCCCCTCGTCTCCTCTCTTACTGGCTTTTCTTGTGTCTTTCTCTGCCTCTCTTTCCTGTCTCTTCTCCATCTTTCTCTCTGTCCCATGCCACTCAAAGTGTGGTCTACAGATAGCAGCATAAACATCACCATAGCATCTTAGAAAGGCAGGATCTCAGGCCCCACGCCGGACCTACTGAATCATGATCTACACCTTGACAAGATGCCAGGTGAGTTACATGCACATTAAAGTTTGAGAAGCGTTGTTGCGTATCCTCCTTATTCCTTCTCTTTCAGCCCTTCCCTTTATCTCTTATCCTTCTTCTCATCCCTCCCACCCTCTCTTTTTTCCTAGCCCTGCTCTTTTCTAACCTCTGGTCCTTCCTTCATATATCCAGTAACTCATTTATTCCCTTTCTCCATCTGACTTTTCTTTCTCTCTATAGGCACTTCTTTCCTCTATCCACGTTTCTTTCTCTCTATAAGGCATGTCTGTCACTTTGTCCCACCGTTTTCCTCTTGCCAAGGCTTAAGAGAACATGAAAAATTTCCTTCATCCCCTTCCCTGTGTGCACACCACCCAAGTGCTTGCCCAGCTGAACCCATCTCCTTCCTTTTCTCCAAACTGCTCAGAATCTAAGGTAAATAATTCTCCAGCCGGAAAGCAGGCCATGTGGGAAGCCCCAGCCCCCGCGCCCCCTACAGGCAGCTCCAGGTTGTACCTGCAGCGGGTTCTTTGTGCTTATGGCGATGACATGGTACTTGTAGTAGCACAGCTCACAGCTCCAGCAGCCCCGCTCGCTGATCCACTTGATGAGGCAGGGCTGGTGCGTGCACTTGACCGACCCATCACAGCGGCACGGGCTCAGCAGCTCCCCCTGCAGGGAGAGAGCAGAGGACAGTGAGGCTAGAGGCCTGAAGGCTATGGGTGGGATGGTGGCTGGAGCCCTGTTGGCCAGACCACACCACCCACAACTGGGCTGTATCCATAACCAGAGCTTTGCGAAGAGAACACTGACCCTGTGGGAGAAAACCTGGTTCCCAGTGCCCCCACCATCTGAACAAGCAACTTCACTCAGCTCAACTAACAGTTCTGATCTCTCAGCTCCACTCTTCAAGACCAGGGCAGTGTTTCCTGTGCCGCCCTAGTCCCAGGGTGTCTGTGGAAATGAGCAGGCTGGTTTCTGTGGAAGCCCTCTGTTGTCCAAGGTACACAGAATCATCTTTCCCTTCCACTTCAGTTCATATCACTCAGGGACATCACCTTGACCTAGATGAGGTCTAGAATGTCCTGTTGCACCTGATCTACCTGTCAAGAGGATCCCTGGTGGCACAGTGGTTAAGCACTTGGCTGCTAACCAAAAGGTCAGTGGTTCAAACCCACCAGCTGCTCTGTGGGAGAAAGATGTGGCGGTCTACTTCCATAAAGCTTGGAAACCCTGTGGGGTAGTTCTACTCTGTCCTATAGGGTTGCTATGAGTTGGGATCAACTTGACAGCAACAAGTTTTTTTTTTTTTCCTACTTGTCAAACTGCTGCTCTGTCTTCAAGACAGTTCCAGTGTTACTTCCTATAGGGAGTCATCCCTAACTTCTGGTTGAGCTCCATGTTTCTATCTCTGAGTGTCTTGTGCTGAGTTACATGGCATCTCACTGTTAGAGCACTACACCTCATTTTAAGGACCTGTCACATGCCTGTCTGCCCACCAGAGGAGCCCTGCAAGGCAGGATTGAGGTGTTGTTCACCTCTGCACCCTTTCCCCCTGTGCCTACCCCTGCACCCCAAGTAACTCAACAACTTTGTGTTTGAATGATGTTATGGATTGAATTGTGTCCCCCAAAAGTATGTATTGAAGTCCTGGCCCCTGTACCTGTGGATGTGACCCTATTTGGAAATAGGGTTTTTTCTTTTGTTATGTTAATAATAAGACAGAAGTCCTCAGGCTGTGGAAAATTCCACTGCCTCAAGCAGCTTGCTTTCCACTGCCCTGTAGCTTTACATTAAAATCCTGTTTCCTTTGCTTGACATGCCCAGTAGCTTTTCATTAAAATCTTGGTTCCTTTGCTTGATACTCCACCGTAGCTTTAGATTAAAATCCTGGTTTCCTTCTCCTTAACTGCTGCCCAGAACTAGAGGAAATTGGCAGAAACTGGTTTAGGCACCATGTTGACATTCAGGATAACCTTTTAGCTCATTGAGACCTCATACATAGTAACTTCCCTGTCTCTGGGTGGAGTTTAACTGCCATTTTCTGAACATGTGATGCATGAAGTTATATGTAAACCCCTGTGCCTGCATAGTATGATTAAGGATGTTGCTGATGTAACTTGTATGAACTTCCTACTTGTAAACTCCTTAAAAGTAACCTTCCCCCTCACCCTCGCTGAGTAGTCTTGGCAGCAACAGCCCTGACTGTTCCTTTATTTGCACAATGAAATAAAGGTGCTTTTCTTACTCTCTCAACTCAGTCTCTCGTTTATTGGCTGAGATGAGTTGTGCCGAGCAGAACCTGGGGTTTCCACCCAGCGACAATGAGGTCATACCAGAGTAGAATGGGTTCTAAACCTAATCACTTCTGAAAATGGGTTCTAAACATAATCACTTATAAAAAGAACAGAATTGACACACACATGCACACACACACACACAGACACACACACACACGGGGAAGGGAGACACCATGTGAAGACAGACGCATACAGCAGATACATCTATAAGCCCCGAAATGCCAAGGATTGTCAGCAGCTACTAGAAGCTGAAATGGCCAGAGAAGGACCTCCTCTACCCCAGAGCCACACCCTGAATTCTGACTTCTAGCCTCCTGAACTGTGAGAAAATAAATTGCTGTTCTTTAAAGCCACCAACTTGTGGTATATTTTTTTACAGCAGCCCTAGGTAACTAAGACAAAAGAGTGAATGAAAAACTGAATTAAGTGTCCACTCAGGTTCCTTGCCTTCAGGTTTCCTGCAATGCCCTGAGGAACAGGACGAGACTGCTTGTTCCATAAGAACAGGAACCACATCCGTCTTCCTTACCTCAGGCCCCCAGCACCTCGCTCAGTGCCCAGCACAATGAGAATATGTGTGCAATGAATCAACTTGGTGCATAAACGCTCAGCTGCCTCATCCTCTGTGAGGCCCTCCATGGTTCCCCCTCCTACTTCTCCCATATTGATGGCCCGCTTCACTGTGCCTCCAGGTCCTTCCCATACCCCCCATCATAGCATGTCCCCCATTTGTCTCTGGGTCACTACACTGTGACCCCTCACACAGGCAATATCGTATTTATCTTTGTATTCCTAGTGCCTAGTAGAGTGCCTGGTACAGTAAGGCTGTCAGTCTAGCATTGACAGCTGAATGCCTGCACATCTGTTTGATAAACAAGAGGCTTTGCTCCTCGGGGACATGGCCGGCCTGAGAGAGGCTTAGGAGAGGTGGGAGATGCCCACAGTGCTGAGCACTCACCAAACACAGCCAGGCCTAAAGGCCGTAGGTATTGAGTAGCTGCCCTGAGAAAGAAAGAGGAAGGGGTGGGGCCGGGAGAGGTGGTGGCGGAGGAGCAAAAAGCCCTCATTATTCAAGCAGCATTTTCTAGGCTCATTAATTCTAACGGGATGAGCTGGGTTTGATTAATCGGGTTGTTAAGCAGCCATGTCAAATTGCCGATCAGGTAGGAGACATTACTTCCGGTCCATGGTAACTGTGACAAGTGACGGCGAAGGCTCCGCTCCCTGCTACCCAAGCAGCAGCCACGAGGCAGGGCCAGCAGGAGCCACTGGCTGGGGCACAACTGACCACAAGACCCAGGCTCTGCATTTGGCTCTGAATGTGCTGGGAACCAACCCAGGCTCACTGGAGCTCTCTGAGCCTCAACATACGCATCTGAGAAACATGGAGCAGGACCTGGCTTGGTCCGTGGCCTGGCTTGGGGGGTGGCTTCCCCAGAGCTCCTTGATTAGCCCAAATACAACCCTACACGTTCCCTTGGGGCTGGGCAACTCAAAAGGCAGACTTAGGAATTTGCTTTGGGTACCACAACTATTAGAAAGCAAGGACACCAAAAATATTTTAAAAAGGTTGACCTTTGATAAAGATTCAAAATTTTAGAGGGAAAAAAGAGAAAACATCTGGAAAGAGGCTCTTTTAACTTTGGCATTCCTGCAAGCTTTGTATTTTATGATTTAGTGGATTTTTTTATGTGCATTTGGGTGGAGCGCCACAGTCTTTTTAGCGTTTAGGGTTTTAAAAAAGCCTAATCTGGACCCCGCACCACTTGCAACTGGGCAGACCTATATGTCTTCAAGAACAAGAGAAGTGGAGATGAGCCAGCAGCCAGATGCATTCAAGTTTGACTTAATGACCATGGTTGTCGCAGTAAACTCTGTTAAAAGCTAAAATGGTGGAGCATGGAAACTAAAACAGACCCTCCCCCAGTAAAATTTTCTCAGCATGAGAGAGATCCCTACTGAAGAGAAAGGTTAATGACTAACTCAAGGTCAGCCTGTGGCACGGCCAGAATGAAAGCCAGATCCTTCTGACGTCAGACTCTGAGCTCCTCACCGTGCCACTCTGCTCATTCCCCCTCTGCACCTGGTTCCTGACGTCCCACCTGCAGCTGCGACTCTCTTTTCTATCTCCTCCTCTCCTGATCCCACCCCTACACCTTTCTGGCCTGACACTGGCCCAACCCACTCCCTCATCTCCTCTGCCAGCATCATCACCCACAGCTTGGCACATAATCATTCTCTAATTGTTTCCTCTGGGGGTTGGACTGCTCTGACCATACCCCATGGATCTGAGCACGTTGTAGGTGCACAATAAAGGTGTGTTTGCTGACTGGATAGGACAAGGCTCTGGAAAAGGCCCTCTGTCCCAGCTCCTGGAGCTCCAGCCTTTGGGCCTGTAGGATTATTACAGTCATGTCTGCAGAGCTCAGCAAACTCCACAGATCAAAGAGGCTAATTAAATGCAAAGGGCGCCAAACACTTCCTTGATGATTCGCTAGGACCTTTGGGGCCTGGAGACCCGCCCTGGGAATGACTAAAGCAAGGAAAAGTGGATCTCCTCTAATCCCCTGACCCCCATGAGACAGACACATTGTGGGGAGTAGTTAAGAGTGTGGGCTTCCAAAACGGACTGCTTGGGTTTGAATTCCGGGCTGTGATACATAAGGTTTTCATTGACTGATTTTCGGAAGTACATCTCCAGGCCTTTCTTCCTAGTCCATCTTAGTCTGGAAACTCTGCTGAAACTTGTTAAGCATCATAGCAACATACAAGCCTCCACTGACAGATGGGTGGTGGCTGTGCATAAGGTGCATTGGCTGGGAATCAAACGTGGCTCTCCAGCATGGAAGGTGAGAATTCTACCGTGAGCCACTGCTGCTCCACTATCACTCTAAGATAGGTCAGTTAGGCAAGGAAAGGAGAAAATGTGTTAAGTAAAGGGTCAACTGGGGCCCAGAGAGAGGTTGAGATTAAAGAACTTTCTAAGAAAGCTGGCCCTTCTGAGGTGGATAAGGCACCAGAATGTAGGTCTCCTGACTGCCTGTCCAGGACTGTCCCCTGTGTTATTATGGGGACACTGAGAGCATTTGGGGGCCCTCCTTCTCTTGGGAAAGCTAAACAGAAGAACACAGGCCTCTTCGATGGATGAAATGGTGTCATGCTAGAGACAGGAGGCTGGATGAGGGGATCTTGCAGCCCTTGGCCGTGGCTCATCTGGTGAGTGGGGGAAGAGGATGGATTCTCCCGCCCTGCCAATGACATAGCAAGCTGCAGGTGCAGGACTCCAGCCGTTCCTCCATTCATAGATTTTGTTCGTTCATTGCAGATTTGCTTCCTTTTTTTTTCCTCTCACAATCTGAAAGACCCGCTTCCGGAGTCCTTAGGATACCTGGTTGCCATGGCAGTGGCAGGTAAGCCAAAGACCCCCCCTTCCACCCACACAGGCATGAGGCATCCCTGCCACTGAGCAGAAGGAAAGAAATACAGCCTAGTTAAGCAGAAACAGTCCAAGCCCAAGCTGCAGCTCTGGGAGATCAGAACAAAGGAGACGATAGAAACACCAGCCATGATGAGAGGCAATTTAGGGACATCTTGCTTTATTGAGACTTATTGGTGGTTAACAGCTTGAGCTCTGATCCCAGACAGACCCAGGTATACTTGGAATCTGTGCAATCCTGGGCAAGTTGCTTAGCCTCTCTGTGCCTCACTCAATCGCCCTTTCATTCATTAAGTATTTATCTACTATGTTCTAGATGACAGGGATACAGCAGTGAAAAAGTGGTCAAAATTCTCTAGTGGAGAGAGGCAGACAATAAACAAGATAAACAAGTAAATTATAAGTACCTAAGATGCTGTTAGGTGCTGTGGAAAAAATTAAGCAGAGAAAAGGGAAATGGGGTACCAGGGAAGGGGCAGTTTGAAATTCTAAATAGGGTGGCTATGGAAGGCTTCACCAAGGAAAGACACTTAAGTGAAGACCCGAAGAAAGTAAGAGAACAAACCACACAGATACCTAGGCCGAGCCCTCCAGGGGCCAACATTAAGTGCAAAGGCCCTGAGGCAGGAACATGCCTGGTATGCTCTAGGAACACCTAAGAGGTGGTGTGTCTGGGGCAGAGTAAGTGAGAGAAAACGCAGTAGGAGATGAAATCAGAGGTATAACGACTCAGGGATGGGACTACAAATTAGGCAAGGCTTTGGGCCATTTTAAGGACTTTGGCAATTACTCTGAAGGAGAAGAGAAACCATTAGAGTGTTTTGAGCAGAAGAGAGTGACATGATTTGACCATACTTAACAGGATCAATCTGGTTGAGAACAGACTGGAGAGAAGTAGGAGCAGCTGCAGGGAGACTGTTAAGAGGCTGTGCCAATAATCCAGATGAGTGATAATGGTGGTTTGGAGCAGTATAGTAGCAGAGGAAGTCCTGAGAAATGGTCAGTTTCTAGATATGCTTTGAAGGCATAGAGAAGGACATCATGCTTGGTAAAGTAGAGGGTCAGCGTAAAAGAGAAAGACCCTCAATGAGATGGATTGACACAGTGGCTGCAACAATCAACTTAAGCATAAGGATGATTGTGAGGATGGCGCAGGACCTGACAGTGTTTCATTCTGTTGTATTTTGGGTTGCTATGAGTTGGAACTGACTTGACGGCACCTAACAACAACATAGATATTAAGATTTGCTTAGGGATTGGACATGATATGTGAAAGGAGAACAGTCTAGTAATGCTAATGATTTTGACCTAAGCAATCAGAAGGATGGAGTTGCCTTTAACTGAGATGAGAACGGCCAGGAAGGAGCAAGTTTTTGAGGAAAGATTAGAAGCTCAGTTTTGGACATGTCAATTTTGAGATGCCTATAAAATATCCAAGTGGAGGCGTTTAGTAGGTATTGCAATATATATTAGTCTGGAGTTTAGAAGACAGGCCCAGGCTCAAAATATAAATTTGAGAGTCACTGGCATATAGATGGTGTTTAAAGTCATGAGCCTGGATGAGATCACCAAAGGAGTGTAGGTAGAAAAAGAAGATGGTATCAGGGCCAATCCCTGGAAGATGCCAAGATGTTGGAAATAGGGAGATGCAAAGGAATAAGCAGAGGAGATTTAGAAGGGAAGTTCAGTGAGTTGGGAGGAGAATACGATGTTCCAAAAACCAAGAAAGAAGAGAGATGTTTCAAGAAAGAGGGAGTGATCAGCTGTGTCAAATGCTGCTGATGGGTCAAGTTGGATAAGAACTGAGAATTGACCATTGGATTTAGCAACATGCAGATCATTGGAAACCTTGGTAAAAGCCATTTCAGTGGACTGGAGGAGGTGAAAATCTAATTGGAGTGAGTTCAAGAGAGAATGGGAGAGGAGAAATCGAAGATAGTATGAATAGACAATTCTTTTAAGTTTTCTGAAAAAGAACACGGGAAATGGAGCTCTATCTGGAAGAGAAATGGAGTAAAGAAAGGTTTTGTTTTTGTTTTTAAGACAGAGAGATAGTAAGAAATTTATATGCTGATCCAGAAGTGAGAGAAAAACTGATGGTGGAGAAGGAAGTGGAGAGAATAGCTAGAGTAAGGTGCCCTGTAAAGGTGAGGAGGGATAAGGTCTAGTGCCCATGTGACAGGGTCCACCTGTGCCAAGAGTGTGCCCAGTTTATCCATAGTAATAGGTTGTATGGTAAATGGGTAGACTTGTAGAAGTTTTCCTTCTGATTTCTTCTATAGAAAGCAAGGCCATAGGGTGAGAGTAAAGATAGGAGAGGAGGTATTGGAGGCCTGGAGAGTGGTATAATATAGCCATCTGAAAGAGTGTAAGAGTGATTAGACTAGAGAAATAAATCATGCTTGAAGGCAGCATTCAGGACCCTTTCTATTAAAATAAAATGGGGATAATCCCAGTCCTAGGACTAGTTGGCTCATCTGTGAGGTGGAGGAGGGGTAGTAAGAACATACATTTAGCACCATGTCTGACATACAGTAAACTCTCAGTAAATGCTGGCTAATATTATTAACCCATGTCTTAGTCATCTAATGCTGCTACAACAGAAATACCACAAGTGGATGGCTTTAACAAAGAGATATTTATTTCCTTACAGTAAAGTAGGCTAAAAGTCCAAATTCAGGGCGTCAGCTCCAGGGGAAGGCTTTTTCTCCCTATTGGCCTTCTTCTCTTCAGTGTTCCCACAGACTAGGAGCTTCTCTGCATAGGGACCCCGGTCCAAAGGATGGCGCTCGGCTCCCGGCACTGCTTTCTGTATGAGGTCCCCTTGTCTCACTGCTCACTTCATTCTTTTATATCTCAAGAGATTGCCTCAGGACACAATCCAGTCTTGTAGATCAGGTCCTGCCTTACTAACACAACTGCCACCCATCCTCCCTCATTAACATCATAGAGGCAGGATTTACAACATATAGGAAAATCACACAGTAGCAGGAATCACGGCCCAGCCAGACTGATGTACACATTTTTGGGGGGACATAATTCAAACCATGACAACCCACAAATTTCAGTCATTTAAACAGTTATAATAGATCTCTTGTCTCTAAACCCACCTTCTCAAACACTGATCAAACTTCCTTCCTTCCTTTCTGTAAGTAACAGTCTCTCCTTATTAATGATCCTAATAGTTTAATCATTTCACAGTTCTGTAAAACACATCCACAGACATTATATCATCTAATACCTCAATAACCATTAGGTTATTAATTATTTCCCCATTTTTACAGATGAAGTAACCACTCAAAAAGTCGTTACTTGCTCAAGAAAATGGCAGAGCACAGCTCTGAAACCAGTTCTGTCCACCCGGCTGCCTCAGATTACTCACACCATTTCTGCCCACTCCCGTGTCACCTGCCTTTCATTTCTTCTCCCACCCCCTGTAGCCTTGCCCATCAGATCCTTACCTTTCTGGCCCCCATATAAGAAATGGCCTTGCTGGCTCTCCTCTTAAGATATAAGTGCAAAGGCAGAAACCCTACCAGGCTTTTCCCTTTGCCCCTCTCCACTGAACCAGTCCAGTGGGTGCTCTTTTTTTTTTTGAGTTTGTGAATGTAATTTAAAAAACTAATATTTTTTTTGGTGAAAATATACACCAATTCAACAATTTTTACATGTACAATTCAGTTACATTGATTACATTCTTCAGGTTGTGCAAGCATCTCTCACTACCATTTCCCAAATTATTCCATTACCATTAACATAAACTCACTGCCCCATAAGCTTCTCATCTAAGCTTTTGAGTTGCTGCTGTCAATTTGATCACATAGAGATAATTCTTTAAAAGAGCTCAGTGCTCAAAGCAGACATTCTTTACTAATTAAGCTAAACTATTATTTGGTTTAAAGATGACTTCAGGGGATACTTTCAGCTTAAGGGTTAAGGTTTATCTCAGGGCAATAGTTTCAGAGGATCATCCAGCCTCAGTGGCTCCAGAAAGTTTACAGTCCATGATAATTTGAAATTCTGCTCCACATCAGGATTCTTCTACAGAGTCATTGATCAAAACATTTAGTAATGATAGCCAGGCAAATGGGTGCTCATTTGATGCAAGAGCTAGGATGGAGTTTTACTTCTCCCTTACTCCCTTTTTTGCCCTCCCCCATCCTTGTTGGGGAAGGACATTTATTAAGACAGTTCAGAGAGATTTTTATCAGAATAGTAACACACTGAAGTTTGCAGCTAGATAGAGTAAATATTATCAAGAAAATTGGAGGAAAAAGCTAGAAGAACCTAGAAGACTCCAGCATCTTCTTCCTGCAGGACACCAGACAATGATTTCTTGATTCTACAGACCTGTGAGAGGTCAATGTGTCCTGGTATCAGAATCAAGAAAAATAACCCCTCACGAAGACTTTCTTGCCAGCGAAGTTTTGCCTTGTAGATGCATCACTATGAAGACTCAGAGAACCTAAAGCCTGAAAGATGAGATATTTCCCCTACAGGGTGCAGCTGGAACCTGTGTGTTTTGGGGTGGGGAGTAATGGGCATAGGAGTAGAAAAAGTTTATTGGGATTGTAGAGAAGTAGAAGCAGGTATGCCAAAGAAAGTAAGAACTCCCCAATACCCATCCTAGGTAATCTCTATGAGGATGGATAAGGAAATTGAAGAACTGTTTTGTACCATTCTCTGGACTCCACATACCAAGAAAAATAATACCTCATGAAGACCTTGCCAGCAAAGGTTACAGAGGAGAGATGAATAGGAGAAGGTGTGACCCCTGCTGCCCCAGAGGATGATAAAGCCAGCTTCCCTTCTTATCAGTGGGAGGCAGACTGATTGGCAAGATGGCCTTCAAAGATTCCCATGGCCCCAGGATCCATTATTGTACACAGATGAGCCATTCTGAATTCTCTGTATTTGTGTCAGGCCGTGTATAGGCAGCTCCTTGTTTTCTGGTTGGAGTCCTTTCTGGCCAATCTTTTAGCTCTGCCACCCATCCATGGCATTTACCATGCCCCCTTCTCAGCCTGGTCATGCCCAGTCTTCTCACTTCCTCTCTCAATGGCATCAAGGCCAAACCTTGGCTCCAAGACACTAACAGTGTATGAGCGCTGGCAGGATAAAATAAAGAATTGTTGCAAGATAATTTGATTTCAAAAACAAAGAACTCTATTACTAAGTTAAATTTAAAAAAAAAAAAAAAAGACTTAAGGCTTTAATGAGCTGTAGTTATCTACACTAAATCCAATTAACCACATAATTATTTCTAGTTCTACTCTCATGACCAGCAGCTTACTTTCACAAACACACACACAGAGAAATGTATAGCCTACCTCCATCTATCCGCATGGAAAATTTTCTGGCCTTCCTGCTTATCAGCTCAAAAAAAAATAATAATAACTCAAAAAGAGACAAGGAAAACAAACACATACAGAATCAAACCAAATACTCCAAACCGTGTTTTGTTTGTTTCATTTCGCAAGAATTATTTTATTCCTGCAGTGCTTTTCTCCCTATAATTTAACTGGTATAAGACAAATGTACCTATTTGCTCTAACTGCATCTAAATTTACTCAACTGGTACTAGAAAGAAGAAGTTAACCTCACAATAATTGAATTTAAATAACATCCAATTCTATGAAGTCAAACATGATCTGCATAATAAACAAGCCAAGCTACGTGAGTGCTGGTGGAAAGAAAGGTCATATTTTTTGTGTATATTCACAATTATCTCTGTATTTCTAACAGGGTTTTGAACCAGTTCAAACTGGTTCAGTCATGGCTGATGAAGAGAAACTGGAACAGACTCGAATTTTCACAATTTGGGTGATCCAGAACGATAACCGGAATGGGAAAAATTACGAACTGAAGCCCTGGAATGGGAGACTCAGAAGAGGCATAGTGAGCCCTTTCAGGAGGCTGATGTGTGAGACTGGATTACTGGCATGGCTGTGGAGAGCAGCACACATTCAAAGCATCATGGTCTGCCATCATCTTTGAGCAGGGCACCTCTGTTTCCACTGTGCTCAAAATCCCATGGGCAAGAGATTTGGTTGCTATGCAACAAGTACGCTGCCCTTGTTTTCTAAGAGGGAGATTAGGTTTCTAACAGGGCTTTGACCCGTAATTCTTCCTGTCTTCAGTTATGGTTCTGGTTCACCCAAATTTTAAAACTTTGGGTCTGTTCCAGTTTCACTTCCTTGGCCATGACTGAACCAGGAAGAACAGGTTTGAAGCCCTGATTTCTAACTACCTAAATGTGCAATATACCATCTGTCTTTCTATATAACTTATCATTACCAGCACCATCATTACCAAAGAGCTAAAATTAAAGCCTCACTCCTCAGACTGGCTCAATAGGAAAACACAATTTAGACAAACCTTGACGGACCAAAACTGGGCTATTTGCATACAGCAGGCTGGGCCTGTTTCCCAAGTTCCAGGCTGCCAGCCTGCAATCCTAAGGATGCCAGGTCACCATGTTCTTTTTCTTTCCCAGAAATCAGGCCAAGCAAAGGCAGAAGTCATCAGGCAAGTAAAGGGGCAAATCCTCAGTTGCCCCCAGGGTTGCCCCTCTATGGTTCCTACACCCCGGCAGAGAGAAACACAGCCTCAGTTCTGCAAAATTCTTGAGATGTTATTTGAAGGGATCATGGTGAAATTCTCTGAACGCCACTGTAATTAATATATCATTCAGTGCATTTAGGGTGTACAGCAGATGTTGTGAGTGCAAACAAGCTGTGATGAGGTGTTACTTCCTGTGATGGTTAAGATTCTGTGTCAGTTTGGCTGGGCCATGATTCTCAGTGGTTTGGCAGTTGTATGATGCCGTGATCACTGCCATGATGAAATTCAATATGTGATCACCTCTATGATGGGATCTGTTATGAGTAACCAATCAGTTGAAAGGAAGTTTCCTTGGGCATGTGGCCTGCATTGAATATAAGTGGACATTCTGGCAAGGCTTGGGGGACTGTTGCTCGCTCTAGATCCTGCTGCTGGCTCCTGTTCGTCTGACTTCTGGTTCTTGGGACTTGAGCTAGCAGCTTACCTGTGGTCTTGCCTGCTGATCTTGGGATTCACTGATCTTTGCAGACTGTGACCAAGAGCCCTGCTCTCTGACCTGCCAACCTTGGGTTTGCCAGCCCCTGTGGGTAAGGCTGCGTAAATCAGGAAAAGCCTCTATCCTGACCCATGGACTTGGGACATTCCAGCCTCTACAACCATGTGAGCCATTTTCTTGACATAAATCCCTCTCTCTATATATATATTTACACGCTTTACTGGTTTTGCTTCTCTCGAGAACCCAGCCTAAGACACTTCCCAAATGTTCCAAACCACTGCCCTAGGCACTTAGAACCAACCCTATGTAATGGCTGACTCTTAGAAAGCAAAAAGCAGAATTTGCATTTCTAACAAGTTCCCAGGAAGTTATACATTACAATCACCTGGGATCTTGTTAAAATGCAGATTCTGATTCAGTATGTCTGGGGTGGAAATGTAAATTTTCAGCAGGGAATTTGTTAGAAATGCAAATTCTCAGCAGGGGTTCAAACCAGAATGAGCTGGTGAAGCCCTAGTTTTTAAACTTTCTGCAGCCCTGGTGGCACAATGGTTAAGAGCTCAGCTGCTAACCAAAAAGGTCAGCAGTTTGAATCCACCAGCTGTTCCTTGGAAACCCTATGGAGCGGTTCTACTCTAGCCTATAAGGTCACTATGAGTCAGAATTGACTTGACAGCAAAAGGTTTCTAGGCCTCAGTTCCTTGGTTCTCAGAATTTAGCCTACATATGACACACCTGGGAAGTCTGTTAAACTTGCAAATCCCCAGGTGGTGAAAACAGTTTGTGCTTGACTACTAACCAAAAGGTTGGCGGTTTGAACCCACCCAGCAGTACCAAGGAGGAAAGGCCTGGAGATTTGCTTCCATTAAGATTACAGCCAAGAAAACTCTATGGAGCAGTTCTACTCTGTAATACATGGGGTTGCCATGAGTTAAAATCAACTTGACAGCAACAGATGTGGTTTTTGGTTTTTAGGCCTTGGTCTTGGTTCTCAGAATTTAGCCTACATATGACACACCTGGGAAGCTTGTCAATTTGTCAATTGTAAATCCCCAGGCTTCAGCAGCAGAGATTCTGATTCCATGGAGACTCAATCTTAGTCTGTTGAAGCAAAGGTTGGCACTTACTCATTTCATGAAGCCCTGGACCAGATATTTTTTAGCAAACCTTCTGCCTCCTATATCACTCTGAGACTCTTACACACAGAGATAAAAATAAATGGCAATAGCTAAAATTTATTGAGCACTTACCACATGCCAAGCCTTGTATGCAAGGTTTGGCTGCTGGGTTTCAATCCTGTTTCCCCCACTGACTAGGTGAGGGATGTTGTACAAGTTAATCTAGCCAAGTCCCAGGCAATTTATCTATATCTACACTGTTTAACATGTGCTTCTACTGTTTGTGCTACTTCTCTTCTATCTCATAGTTACTGAACGTGTACTTGCAGCCAGGGATGGCTCTAAGTACTTGACATGCATGGTGTGGTGTAGCATGGGTAGTGGGGCTTGTGAACCCAGCTGCCTGGGTTTGGAATCCTTGTTCTCCTGCCACTTGAAACCTATATGAGCTGGTGCAGGTTTCCTCAGAGGTAAAATGGAACCGATAATGCTTTTTGCTTCCCCAGGTTCTCTTGAGGATTAAATGAGATAATACATTTTTGAAAAGTGTTTAGAACACTGCCTAACACATAGTGGTGTTCATTATAGGATCATTATATATTGCCTTTTATGGACCCACCTGTCCTTACTCAGTTTCTTCATGTCCTAAAAAAAGAAGATAGGCAGAGGATGCTGGCTTTCTGTGGACCAGGTGTCTCTGCGTTACCTTACCAAGCAGCTCACTTTGCTGTCTTATAAATGAAGCTCATCAGTCTGAGACCTGGGAGTACTTAAGTTGCCTGGGAGCCTGGATAATGAGTCTAGGTGATAATAGTGTGATGAAAGCCAGCAGTCCCCAAGTTCTGCTAAATGCTCTGTTATTTCAGGGGGAGGGAGAAACAAAATAGGTACCCCAGCTGGGCATTCACCTCCTGCCTCTGTGTCTCTTAGAACCTCACCCTCCTCAAGCCTGCCTTCCTCACAAGCTCATGCTCCCACCTCCTGCAATAGGGATAAATGTAAAGGTATTAAGGTGTGGGTGTTTGAGTCCCTGGGTGGTACAACCGGTTAAGCACTTGACTACTAACTGAAAGGTTGGTTGTTTGAAACCACCCAGGAGGCCCTCAGAAGAAAGTCCTGGCCATCTTCTTCTGAATGGTCCGAATCGACCCATGGCAACCCATGTGTGCAGAGTAGAAATGGTTTGGGTTGGTTTGTTCTTTTTTGTGGCTGTTTACAGCCTTGACTCCTCTTTCCACCTTCCCCCTTTCATGCAGGGCTGTGAGCTTACGTGTTTGTGGGGCCAACTAAGGGCTTTGTGGTGCACCTGGAAGCACAAGAAAAGAGAGGAAGGGAAAGCCAAGCAAAGAGGCTAAAATGATCTCCATAATAAAGAGCTTAGCAAGGAAAGGGGAGGAGAAGAGGGAAAAAGATTTCACTCCATAATTTCCTCTGCTCACTTTATAAAGAGATTGCAGCCAACATTTAAATCATTCAGTTCTTTCTCAGTATGAGACCTGCGTTTCTTCTTTGTGATCAGCAACGTTAGGATTATACTCCACTGAGATGGAATAAACCTGGAGCCCATGGAAAGCAATGGCCTTTTCTAGGGTGGTGCAGTAAGCAACACTAAAATAGGAAAAAATTACAGGCCTCCATGTCTCGTGTTCAGAGCTCTGAAGAGTCGGTCCTACCTCAGTGAGGGATCGATGGCACTCCCTTCTCACCAGGTGATACCCATCCCAGAGACTGCCTAAAACTCAGCCCAGTTCCTTTCACACCTCTCACAGAATCATACTATTCCTGAAATCTTGGCTCCAGTTCCCTGTCAGAAATAAGCATGCTAAGTAGAATTTGAATTACTATGGCGTGTGAATAGACTCCAGTCTGTTAACTCCAAGCTTCTGTGAAGCTGCTCCAAGTGGCTGTAGCTTCTGTCCTCTTGGCAATTTTACTTTCTGCTTCAAAGAATTCCTTTCTTCTGGAGCTAGGGGTAGGGGGTGGTCTTCAAAGGTTCTTCTCTCTATTTGCCAACTTCTGATCAGTCTGCCCACTCCCAACCCTGAGAGACGGGCTCTCTCCTGTATAGAGAGGATGCCAGGGAAGGGAGCCCCAGAGCCTCCGTTGCCCATCAGAGCCTACCAGTTTTCCCTTTCAGATCCATGTATGAAAGTGAATGCAGGACAAGTCAAAGCTCGGAGAAAAGCCCATGTCTCTACACTCTGGGACTGGGGGAATATTTATGGACCAGCTCTGTTTCCCTCTGAAAGAGTGAGACTGTACGTAGGCCACGGTCTCCTTTTAGGAGCCACTCAGCCAGCATTGGTTGAGCACCGACTCTCCACCTGCTGTTGAGAACACAAGGTGATGTTTCCATGCACCTGCCCAGGAGACCCTCACAGACACACTTTCCCAAACCCATCCAGATTCTCAGCTTTTGCCATGGCTTTTAGGCCTGCATTTCACTTAATCAGTGGCTGATATATAAAATATTTGCCACCACCAGTTGCCATCCCGTCAGCTCCAACTCATGGCCACCCCATGTGTGTCAGAGTAGAGCTGTGCCCCATAGGGTTTTCAATAGCTAATTTTTCAGTAGTAGATCACCAGGCCTTTCTTCCAAGGTGCCTCTGGGTGGACACAAACCTCCAACCTTTTGGTTAACAGCTTAGCACGCTAACTGTTTGCACCACTCAGGGACTCCATGTAAAATATTACTTTTTTTATTTGCCTTTAACCTCTTTTAGACAACAAGTAGTTAAGCAAGATATCAAGATTTGCTCTTTTCAATCATGTTCTGGCATTTGGTGACCAAAGCCCATCTTCCCCTCATCTTATTCTTCATGATTACTTAAAACTCATGATTGCTTAAAACTTTGTTCATCTTCCCCCTCGGCCATCATCTATTCACACTGAAAAGTCCTATTTTTAGATTCTATTCTCATGTCATTGATCATTTCAATCACTTCCTTTCTAGACTTTCACCAGCCTCTCAGGATTTTAAAGTTTCCCTGCTCTGTCCAAGATAGACAGGGGTCCGCATGCCCAGAGGCTGGAGGAAAAAAGACTGTATCTCAAAAGTACACAGGGATTTATTTAAAAATCCAATTTTTCCACATAACCACAGCCCTACATGCACACACAATTTCCCCCAGATTAGGAACGTGATGTGCAGCCTTTTTTAATTTGTATGGCATGAAAAATTTCCCATGGTATAAGACAGTATTTATTTTTTGTTTTGTTTAACATCCTTATTTGGCCACACCAAAGGGATGTTTGAGAATTGAGATGTCATTTTCAATGAATAGTACATAAACTTACCATCTTATCCACTATAATGAATCATTTTTAGTAAGTAATTTTGAATTTCCATACTTACTGTTAATATTATCTAACATAAGACATTGAATGAAGCAGACATTGAAGAGCGGGAGATGAGCAAATGTTGAGAACCTACCATATGTCAGGAATTATGGTAGTAATTACTAAGGAATTAATTAGTAATTACTCAGTTAGATACATAGGACAGTAATGGGTACATATGGGCATACCATAAGTATTTATTAATGTACGTTTTTATTTCTTTTCTGAGTTTTCCCTATTACAAATAACACTGCAAAGAACATTTGTGAACACCAATCATTGCTCATATCCATGCTTATTTCCTTAGAAGACAGTCCTGGAAAGGAATTACTAAGTCAAAGGGCATGGACATTTTTAAGGCTGTTGATACACATTGCAAAATTGACCTTTAGGAAGATTACACCAGTTTATATCCACATCATCAGAGTGTCAGTTTCTGCTGCTATTACCCCACATCCAAAGCCTTGTCCTTTCTCCACATTCTCATGGGTAACTGTCAACAGTATCACAGGTGTGACCCTGAAAATGAAGGCTCAGGAAATACAGGTGGACTGTTCCTTTCTACCTTTCTTTCCACTGTGGGGAAGGAGCAGGAGGTGGGACAGAGTAAGTCGGGAATGAGCAGCAATACAACTGAGGCAATTTGAGGGAGGATCTTGGCCATGAAAGGGAACCAGTGAGCACCTGGCCAGGTGGGCCTGCAGAATCTTGGCCTGGCTACCGTGGGAGATTCTCTTCTTCAGGGAACTGACAGATAATAGGGATGACTTGGAGTATTCTTGTCAAGAGTCTCAGCATAGTTCAATCTCTAAGATGGGAAATTACAAGGCTAAGACACATGAGTTGAAGGGTTCCTTTAAGACCTATCAGCAAGATAATTGCCCACCACTGCCCTTTAAGATACTTAGATTAGACCTCATACACTTGTCCAATAATACTCTCGTGGGACTTGGGGACTTTTCGTTGAAAATCTATCTAATCTAACTTGCATCTCCCTGCTACAATCTCAGCCTTTCCTATGAATGGACAATGCACACATTCTGAGATCAGACAACTTTTGGCTTTGCTGTTTACTAGCTGTATCAGTTCCTGCTGCTAACTGTGCTCTGACATACGTACCCCAAAACTTAGTGGCTTAAAATGGTTCGGCTGATCTTGGCTGGTCTCGCTCATGAATCTTGGCTACAGGCTAGCTGACATAGGAGAGCCTCATCTGGGATGACCTATCTCTGCTACACACATTTCTTCTCATACTTCAGTAGGCTAGCCGTGGCTTGTTCTCATGATGGTAGAAGAGTTCTAACCAGCAGGGAGGGCAAACACCCAAAGCACAAGTACTTTCCAAGCCTCTGCTAATGTCCTGCCAAAGTTTGCAATGTCCCATTGGCCAAACAAAGTTACATGGTCTACCCCAGAGTCATTGAGGGAGGGCATTATCAAAAGAAAGTGGCTACTGGCTGGCATAAAGATCTGGGGCATTAGTACAATTAATCTGCCACATTAGCTCTGTGACCTAATTGTCCAACTTCCTTAACTTCTCTGAGCTTTAGCTTTATCATCTGTAAAAACGCAGAATTTCTGTAGGCTTTCTTGCCATAATACATGTAAAATGCCTGCCATATAGTAGACATTCAATATGTATTAATTTTCTCTCCTCTTTTTCCATCATTTGGACTTCCTCTTTTTTCTTAAATGTATCATTTGCGTACATTATCTTCTATACCCAAAGCTCCAACACAATAACACTAAACATTATGCCTGTGGCTTCTGTTGAATCCCCAAATCCTCGCCAGTGCCTGACAAAGTAGGCCCTCAATTCATTCCAGTGATCTGGAATTTGACACTAAGAAAATCAATAAGTCTCCCCTCCTTTTATTCCCAGTACTGTGCAGTTGAGATATGGTCTCCTGGCTGTCTGATCCAGCTCCACTACCACGAGTGAAATAGAAAGGGTTAACATGCATTAACTGATGACTCTGGATTAAGGTGCCAGGATGGGGAACCCCCATTTCCCAATTTATAGGTGGCCTTGGGGGTAGGATAAGTATCCTGGCTTCTCCTTAGCTAATCAGGCTCCAGAAGAGACATTAATTGCAGCCAGCTCATCCTGCTGGGGAGACCCAAGGCTGCCAGCTCCCATGCTGGGAATGGGATAGAATTTTAATTGGCTGTGAAAGCATCATGGCAGGAGGTGCAGGGAGGAATTGGTCCTCTCCCCCAAAGCAGGTGAGAGAAGCTTCAAGGGGAAGACCCCCCAAGTGGGCGCATGGCAGCAAGGTCCCACTATGTTCAGGGACCATTCCAGCTTCAGTACCACAGTTCCAGTTCCAGGCCTGGACTCCAGCCAGGGTCAAGGACCTTCTTACACAGTGCACTTGGAGGAGCCAGGAGGAGGGCACAGAGCCTGTGAACCCGCTCATCTCTGGGCTTCCCCTGACCTTCATGAGAGGGGCACTCATAGTTACTGGCACTTGTCTAGCCAAGACAACAAGAATTTCCTACTTCATACAGGTCTCCAACTCAACCCCCTAGTGTGTCTGTGTCCATTTGTCCATTTGGATGGTATGGAGTGTCACTCCTAGAGTGATGTTAATAGTTATTTACTGAAATAAATGAATGCTTGATGCTTGGGGAAATCGTGTGAGCTCTTTCTGACACTCCAATTCCTGGAACACATATAGGTCAATGGATGTGACTATGAAGAACAAGACTGAGTAAGCTTGTTAGTACAAATGTTCAATGATGCATTTGTTCCGTCTAATAGAATGAGGCAGTGGTGGTTCAGTGGTAGAATTCTCGCCTTCCTGGGCTCAATTCCCAGCCAATGCTCCTCATGCACAGTCACCACCCATCTGTTAGCTTGCATGTTGCTATGATGCTGACCAGGTTTCACTGGAGCTTCCAGACTAAAACAGACTAGGAAGAAAGGCCTGGCGATCTACTTCCAAAAATCAGCCAATGGAAACCCTATGGATCACAGTCCAATCTGCAACTGATCATGGGGCTGGCACAGGACCAGGCAGCATTTTGTTCCATTGTGCATGGGGTCACCATGAGTCGGGACCCAACTGAATGGCAACCAACAACAACAACATCTAATAGAACTGTTGGAAATAATAATGAGATGTAATAGCCTAGAATAATACAGAGATTCAATCAATGGATTTTCATAATTATTTTAGGGAGGTGGAGCTGGTCACTACCCACATGTTCTCTGTCCCCCAGGTGGTGTAATGAACCCACTGGCAAAAAACAAAACACAACAACAAAAACGAACAAAATCAACACTTTCAGAAGATTATTTTGTGAACTTGATAAAAATTCAGACTTTTCAAGGAAACTGAACTTCATTAATACGTTAAAACTTAAATAAGCTGTCTTTTAAAACTGCTTAATGGTTTTATTTTTACTGTGTCTTTTGATTTCCATTATCAAATTTTTATCGAAGGTTCATCACAAATTCAGTTAGGAAGGGGGAGATGCATTGAAGGGGGACATTAGAAAAGGCATTTTATAATTTATAAAGACTTGAAGACAAGCTTCTAATTTTTAACCAAAAACACTTAAGCACAACTCATTGCAGTTTCCCCCTCTTACCGCCCCCCTTCTCTTTTCCTATGTCCCGTCTCTTCATTGAGAAATAAGACGTCTTCCTGATTTAAGCTCAGAACACAGAAATGAAAATAATCATAATAAAAGAAGTGACTATCACACAACATCCTCTCTGAAATGCTGAAAACTTAGTCTCCTAAAAAAGCAGATGGCATATGAAGTATCTTGACGAGGCAAGTGTATAGAGATCAGATTTTATTAGTGGTTACCAGAGGCAGGCAGGAGGGACGGGGAGTGGAAGGCATGATGCTTAAGGGACCCTGAGCTTCTATGAAGGGTGACGGAAAATTTCAGGAATGGTTAAGGGTAATGGTTCAACAACATGATGAACATAATCAATGTAGTTGAACTGTACATGTGAACATTATTGAAGTAGCAAACATCTTATTACCTATATATTTAACAATAAAATAAATAAATAAAAGCAGAAGGCAGTTCTTGACCTTGGTGAAAGAGAGCCCAAGGAAGGTGGCATAGATTCCTTCCCTTAGAAGGCAGAGCAGGCCTCCCGTTGTTGGAAACAGGCCCTTTCCCGCTCCAAACCTGGGCCTCCAATTATGCTTGGGTGTCTCCAGTATCTAATCTCTCCCAGCTGGACTTTCAGTGCTTGGAAAATTAGCAAGACAGTCATTTAGAGAAGTAATTGGCTGCACAAATTAGCTCAGCCCTTCAAGGATGATTTTTTTCACATTTCCCAGGTATGTTAAGAGGTTAGAGGGGTCGGTAGAGACAGATTCTGCTCTTCCTCTGCTGTTCCAGGTACTGAAAAGCAGCATGGCTGGGCCCCTTGACTGTGAGTGCTGCTATGGGTGGCACTGCTAGTGCCCTGGAGAGTGCTGACGTCCCCAGTGGGTGCATTCCTGATGGTGTAAGGGATGAGAAGAAGCTGTGGGAGCAAGTTGGGTGAAAGCCTGGTTTTCAGTCCTGGCCTCTTCACTTGCCACTTGGGCAACTCTATTTCTCTTTCTTGGCCTCAGTTTCTCATAGGTAAAATGGGGACATGGGATTAAATAATCCCAACCAGTCTCTGACAGTTTCTGACTTTTAAAGATTATATAAATTAGGCAAAGCCTCCACAGATGTAAAACAACTCAACACAAACCCCAGGGATTGCTTAAAGGTGAACTAGTCCAAAGGTGAAGAAGCAGGAGCTCTTTGTGATTGAATAGAGCACACTCGGTGGGCAGGTCACGAAGTCTTCGGAAGTGACACCACTGCCATTAGAAAGCCTAGCCCAACCCAGAACCCTGAAACAGGGAACCTGGAGAGAAATAATTTGGGTTGTGTATCTACAGCACAGCAGAGGGAGAGACACCATCCATGGGAGTGTTTGCGGCATTAGAAAGATTTGCTCTCCCCAGTGGAGAAGGGTGGAGTTTTATAGCTCAGCCAAAATCACTTTTAAAGAGCATCTGATTCACTTCCTCATGCCCCCGGGTCACCAAGCAAACTTCTTATCTTTTGTTTGGCTTTTCATCTATATAAGATCCTAGAATGAGCTCCCTTGACTTGGGGACATAAGCACTGCAGATATTGAACAGGGGAGTCTTCCACTGTAAACATAAGTCAACTTTCTGCTCTCTATCTCAGTTTCTTACGAGTTTTCTTGGCCTGGATTACTTCTTTTCAGAATATGATCACCCAGAGTAAAAAGTTATTAAACACAAGATTCCCAACTTGCAAAACTGAAGCCTGGGTCCCATAGTGGAAGAAGAAGCTGTTTATCATGACCAAGGGCAAATACAATGGGTTCTTAAATCCAACCTTACAAAGAGTAGGGGGAGGAATTCTTTTTAAAGTTGGTTGTCCCTTCCATTCCTATCCTACCTCTCCCTGCACCCTCCTCCAACAATGGAGATGCATTAATCTTGACATGTACATGATGTAAGGTCAATACCATTCCTTTTCCTGTTTTTATTCTGTTGGCTCTGTTTTCACTCTGTACATTTCCACAGTCAGGTCTGCCTTAGACCCTAAAACAGTGTGGAAAACATTCATAGACTCCAGGAAAGCCATTCAACTCAACCTGCAAGCAGCTAGGTGTGCCATCGGTAATCATTCACCAGCCTCTCAGTGATGGGGAACTCACTACCTCACGAGGTTGCCCATTGCATGTTTTAACTGTTCCCATCAATGAACGCTTGCTGCAGGAATGGATAAATATTAGCTGACAAGTTGCAAAAGGGCAGCGCTATGTATAAGCCATGGCAGAGACATTAATAAAGACTTGAAGATGCTGACGAGTGTTGTATTGGTGAGAGTGGTATGCATGTGGAGCCAGGAAAGAAGACAGACACATAAGTTCAAGGTTGTGCACTATGGGTCTGTCTGGATGTTCATGTGGTCATGGTACATGGCCTGGATAACAATGCCCTTTCCCATTACCTCTACAATAATTTCTTCCCTCACCTGTCCAACCTTCTTCTGGAATCAGTCCCTGACCCTACTCACCATGAGCATCACCCTTTAGCCCTAGCGCTAATCCTGAGAGAAAAATGCCAGAGGAAAGGAAAATAGAGAAGAGGAAGATGCCCTGGGATAAAAGAGCCAACTTGGAGTGCTTGTTGTTGTTAGGTGCCATCGAGTCGGTTTCAACTCGGAGTGACCCTATGTACAACAGAACAAAACACTGCCAGGTCCTGCGCCATCCTCACAATCGTTGTTATGCTTGAGCCCGTTGTTGCAGCCACTGGGTCAGTTCATCTCGTTGAGGGCCTTCCTCTTTTTTGCTGACCCTCTACTTTACCAAGCATGATGTCCTCCAGGGACTGACTCCTCCTGATAATGTGTCCAAAGTATGTGAGATGTAGTCTCACCATCCTTGCTGCTAAGGAGCATTCTGGCCGTACTTCTTCCAAGACAGATTTGTCCGTCCTTTGGCAGTCCATGGTATATTCAGTATTCTTCGACAACACCACAATTCAAAGGCGTCAACTCTTCTCCGATCTTCCTTATTCATTGTCCAGCTTTCACATGCATATGAGGCGATTGAACACATCATGACTTGGGTCAGACGCACCTTAGTCTTCAAGGTGACATCCTTGCTTTTCAACACTTTAAGGAGGTCTTTTGCAGCAGATATGCCCAATGCAGAGAGTCACTTGATTTCTTGACTGCTGCTTCCATGGGTGTTGATTGTGGATCCAAGTAAAACGAAATCCTTGACAACTTCAATCTTTTCTCCATTTATCATGATGTTGCTTATTGGTCCACTTGTGAAGATTTTTGTTTTCTTTATGTTGAGGCGTAATCCAGACTGAAGGCTGTGGTCTTTGATCTTCATCAGTCCTCTTCACTTCAAGTCCTCTTCACTTTCAGCAAGCAAGGTTGTGTCATCTGCATATCACAGGTTGTTAATGAGTCTTCCTCCAGTCCTGATGCTGTGTCCTTCATATAGTCTAGTTTCTCAGATTATTTGCTCAGCATACAGAATTGAGTAAGTATGGTGAAAGGCTACAACCCAGACGCACACCTTTCCTGACTTTAAACCACGCAGTATCCCCTTGTTCTGTTCGAATGACTGCCTCTGGATTGGAGTGCTTAGGAGCTGCTAAAAGACTCACCAAGAAAAGTGGTGAAACAGCTGGGCAGGCTCCTCATTACCCCAACCAAGCCAGTACCTATCCACTGTACAGACTCAAACTGTATGGCAAAGAGCTCTCTGATTTATGAACTTTTGAGCAACCCCCATCTCAGCCTAGAGTAATCAGAGGCCCACAGGGAAACTGGCGACTTGTACTGAGGGCTGTTCTGGATGGTTCTGGTCATGCTGAAGGAATCAAGGGCTGGTGGACATTGCCAATCATCTCCCTGAACTCATCCCTGTCCCTTTTACCTGAGTCCCTCAGAGGAATGACGTGGCATAAACCCAAAAGGGTAAAGAGGCAGAGAGACCACATACATCTTGTCTTGGCTTCCCTGTGTCTAAACATACCCCTTTCTCACCAGGACATCCTAACGTACTCCCTAACTACACTCCACGTTCTTTTTACCTAAACATTTTTCATAATAGTAACTATCATCATCATCATCAGAATCATAGTAGAAATTGTTTTGATTGTACCATTTTGACCCCAAGGACATTTTGATTCTGAGTTTACCGATGCAAAATTTTAATCAGAATTATGTCTGCATTGATTAACTCTCATTGAGAATATATTTTCCAAAGAGAATTCTATTAAGCCAATTTAATTTTTGATCAATTTTTTAATCTAGAGAAGTTAAACTGTTTCCATTTTTTTCTATTTCTCAATTAATGTTATTGAAACTTTTCATTGAGATAAATCATAAGTAAAATATGCATTAACCATTGGATTAGTTGATTTTTTTTTTTTGGTTCATATCAAAATTTACTAATTATAATTTCTGTCATTGAAAATTTTATTTTATGGTGTTTATAATCCTTTCAAATCTACTTTTTTCTAAATCAAAGTTTGCAGATCTTAATTTTGTCAAGAGACTGTGAGTCTTCTGTCAGATTATAATAAGTCGTAAGTTTTATTCAGGGCAGTTTTAGTCCTTATCAGTTTTATTTTGTACTGAATGTTCCTAAACATCATTGTAGTGAAAGTGTCCTGCTAGGTCATAGAAAAGATATTTTATCAATTGCCTAGTAAATGTTAGGCATCAAAAGAACACTATCTCGTTTAAACAATGTTGACAGGTGGGTCTTATTATCCTCATTTTACAGATAAGGGAGCTTAGGCTAAGAGAAGTGAGGTCACTTGCCCAATGTCACACAATGAATATGTGATGGACATAAGAATCAAAAACTAGGTCTTTGGGTGCTAAACCAGAAAATTAGTTGCCATCAAGTTGATTCTGACATGGTCACCCTATGTGTATCAGAGTTGAACTATGTTTCATAGGGTTTTCAATGGCTAATTTTTAGGAACTAGATTGCTAGGCCTTTCTTCTGAAGCACCTCTGGGTGAACTCAAACCTCCAACCTTTCACTTAACAGCCAAGCACATTAACTGTTTGCACCACCCAGGGACTCCTTGGGTGCTAAAAGTTCCCTGTATCACAGCGTCTCTCTTTTCATTCATAAATATACTGTGTTCACTGGCTGCACGTAAGTCTCATAATACTTCTCACCTTGCTTTTGCCTCTCTCCGGTACGTTCTCTCTCTCTCCCCGTCCTTTTCTCTCTCTCTCACACACACACAGACACACACACACATTGCCTGCCCATCACCAGGCTCCAGGCCTCACCCCTGGGAGCAGCATGATGCACTTTCCTCCCTCCTAGCAGGTAGGCCCTGCAGCCATCCCAGGAGGATCACCTACTGGCAGTGCCTAAATTGGGTCCTCACAGGCCCACACTGCTGTGTGCTTCTGACCTCCACCTGAATGAGGTGGCCACGTGGTATGCATGCGCGCACGCGCCTGTGTTTGTGTGTGTGTGTGTGTGTGTGTGTGTGTGCGCGCGTGTGTGTGTGCATGTATGTGTGAATGAAGGGTCCTGCCCAGGGCAGGGGTGCAGGCTGCTTCCCAGGAGGCCAGCCCCTCAGCCCTACCTGTGCAGGGGCTCAGCCAGGGCCGGGACTGTGGGGGGGCTGGAGGAGCACCTCAGTGTGTTGTTTCATTTAGTCAGGAAGAGTCTGTTCAGTGGAACGCTTCCAGACCGTTTCCTTTTTTATAACAAATTACGGGGGATGGGAAGGAGAGGAAATGGAGGGAGAGAAGGAGGGAGAGGAGTTTCTATTTTTAAACCCTTGCCAGGCATTAGTTCTGTGGAAGTTTCTGTGAGAAAGGAAGAAGAAATGAGAAGAAAAGATGGGAGAGGGCAAGGGGCAGCTGGTGGGAGGGGTAGGGCTAGGATAGTGGGGTTTTTTTTAGTAGCCAGAACCCTTTTCCCAAATATAATCCTATAGGAATACAGACATATCAAATAAATCAATGGAGAGCTATGTTAACTGAAGTGAAGGTGGTGACTCCCAGATCCCCACCCACCTGGTCCTTCCCCTGAGTACACAGTGGCCCCTGAAATAGCTCTACCAGAAATATGTTTAAATCATTTGTCGAGTGGTATAGGAAGAACGTCACACCTTCATGTATTCATTCATTCATTTACTCATGAAATACTTACGAATGCATATTACGTGCCAGGAGGCGTGCTAGGTGCTGGGGATGTTATGGTGATAAAAACAGACATTGGTGCTTACTTATGGCCCAGTAGGGAAGACAGACATGCATCAAATAATCACAAAATAAATGTAAACTCGTAGCTTTGACGAGCACTATGAAAAAGAGGACTTGGTGCTAGGAGGTCCCCCGACAGGAGGCTGCCCTGAGGGACCCACGTGTGGACAAAGAGTTAAAGGATAGGCACTAACTAGATGAAGAGAAGCGGGAACAGTGTTCTGGAAAGAGGGAATAGTACTTGGCACAGAGTAAAAAGAAAAAACCACCAAACCCATTGCCATCCAGTTGATACCAACTTACAGTGACCCCATGTGTTACAGAGTGGAACTGATCTCCATAGGGTTTTCTTGACTGTAGTGTTTACGGAAGCTAATTGCCAGGCCTGTCTTCTGCAACACCGCTGTGTAGGTTTGAACCACCAACCTTTTGGTTGGTAGCTGAAGGCAAACCGTTTGCACCACCCAGGGCCCTTCTTGGCAAAGTAGGTAAGGTGTGTTGTTGTTCTTGTCAGGTGCTGTGGAGTCGATCCCGACTCATAGCAACCCCACATGACAGCATAGAACTGCCCCATGCAGTCTTCTTGACTGTAATATTTACAGAAGCAGATCACCAGGTCTTTCTCCCATGGAGCCAATAGGTGGGTTTGAACTGCCAACCTTTCGGTTAGCAGCTGAGCGCTTAACCGTTTGTGCCACCAGGGCTCCTTGCTAATATATAAGCATTAGCTAATATCATCAATACATTGGCTCTCGTGACTGTTGGGATGATCAAAGAGATGACTGGGGCAGTCAGCCATGGAGTGCCATGTGCTATGGACAGTGTTACTAGAAGTCCTAAGAAAATAAATCCGTCTCTGATCCTCACCATGGAAGTGGATGGTCTGTGGAGTCTCAAGGACCTTGGTTTGAATCCCGGCTCTGCTACTTCCTGGCTGGGTGCCTGGAACATATTACCTAAGTGAGGGCTCTGGTGTCTGCCTTGCATGGCTGATTGTGAGGATTAAATGAGACAAGCAGGTAAAGTGTCTGGCGCACAGTAGGAACTAGGTTCATGTCCATTTTCTGTCCCATCACATGACCCTGCCATGGTGTAAACAACTCCTGCTCGAGATGGAGTGCTATCCCTGAAGAGTGGGGTGTGGAGTTTGCAGGCAAAGGCGGGGCTGCAGGAACATTCTGCCTCCAGCTCAGGACACAGGCATCCAGGTGCAGGTGGCCTTCACACGGAGGCTCCGGCAGGAGCGGCTCTGCCCATGCCTCCACCAGTGCCTCATTATGTGATCTGTCAACGTCTGTCTCATCAGCGTTAGCATTTAGCGATGTTTCCAGGGAAGAGTGTTTATGCAATTAAAATGAATAACAATGAACCCACTAAATCATCATTGGGGTTTATAGATATTACCATTCCTCAGCAGAAATGGAGGGGGGGACAAACGATGGTGCATGTGGCTCTGTAAGCGGATACCAACGTGGAGATGAAGGCACCACAGGGAGGACACTGGCCACTGCAGCACCCAGGGCGTGTCTTCTGCGCTCCAACCTTGCTCCTCAGAGCCTGGGGGCTCTGCAGGGGTGGCTCAAGCTCCCCCCACCAGAACCCCATTCCACCTCCAGCTTCACTCAGAGTAGCTTTATATTAATCTGCTTTATATATTGGGGTTCCATGAATTTCATCAGAAAATCAGCTTCTGCTGACAAAAACAAAAGCGTGAAAACTATTGCATTAGTTCAACCCAGGTAGGATCTAGGGTTTTGTTAGATGTTGATTTCCTTTACCACCTGCTTTGGGGTTTCCCTGTTACACAAGAGACTGGTTTAAAAGTCTGCATCCGACACAGAGAAGAATAACGCTGTGTCTTTCCATTTTGATATCATGTGCCAGTTTGCACTGTGCTGTTACCACATTTCTCATGAGATTCTCACAGTAAACCAGGAAGCCATTCAGGGCAGGGGTTAGTCCCTCATTTGCAGAGGAGGAGAATGGGGCTAGGGGAACTCAGGATGTTTCACAGGGAGGTAAAAACCTGACTGGAAACAGGGCCTCTCTAGCTCTGGACGGTGGTGATGATCATGATGTTAATTGCAGAATGAACGCTTACCGGGTCCTGTGCTGAGAACATCAGCTATTATCTCTCTTGGTTCTCACAACTCTCTGAAAACCCCCCAAAAAACCTATTGCCATCGAGTCAATTCTGACTCATAGCCACCCTATAGGACAGAGTAGAACTTCCCCACAGGGTTTCCAAGGAGAGCTGGTGGATTCAAACTGCGACCTCTTGGTTAGCAGCTGAGCTCTTAACCACTGCCCCACCAGGGCTCCAACAACCCTATGAGGCGTGCAACATTATGGGTAAATTGAGGCTCTGTGTCGTTGAGTGTCTTGCTGAAGGTCACATGGCTGAGGATAACGCTTTAATCATGAGGAAATGATCAAACAAATCCAAATTGAGGGACAGTGTAAAAAAACTCTTCAAACATGTCAGCATCCTGAAAGATAAGGTGGGGAGCTAGATTGGAAAAAATAAGAAAAAAAACAAAAAACCAGCTATAAAGGACATTATGGCATAAGCAGGGATGTTTCAATATACATTGGAGATTACCTTTTAGCATTGTACCAATGCTAAATTTCTTGAGTGTGATAATTGTATTGTGTTTTTATTTAGAGGTAAAGTATTATGAAGTCTGTAACTTACTCTCAATGGTTTAGGGAAAATTTTTTATAGATAGATAGAGAGGTATATATATACATGCATTAAAAAACAAAACAAAACCCATTGCCATTGATACCAACTCACAGCTACCCTATAAGACAGAGCAGAACTGCCCCATAGAGTTTCCAAGGAGCGGCTGGTGGATTCAAACTGCTGACCTTTTGGTTAAAACCAAACTAAACCCATTGCCATAGAGTCGATTCTGACTCATAACGACCCTATAGGACAGAGTAGAACTGCTCCATAGAGTTTCCAAGGGGTGCCTGGTGGATTCGAACTGCCGACCTTTTGGTTAGCAGCTGTAGCAGCCGTATATTCATATGAATATGTATATATATATTCATGTGGATACCTACATAGAGAGAAAGAGGAAGTGCAATGCGTTAAATGGTGAATCTGGGTAAAGGGTATATGGTTGTTCATTGTTCTGTTCTTTCAACTTTTCTGTGGGTTTGAATGTTTTAAAATTAAAAGTTGGGGAAAACATTTTTTTTAAAAAGAAAAAAAGTTAGGCCCACGAAGCTCCTGTCCTGGACTCCAGGCCTTGCTCTGGGGACCGCTGCGGACACTGGCTTCCCATCCTGCCCACCCTGAGGGCTGATGATGGGCCAGGTCATCTAGGTAAGCTGACTGGACAGGAGAGTCCTGCAGTGGACCCAGTTCTGACCAGTGTTTGGCCTGGGAGCCAGGCCTGCACTGCGCTTCCTGCACCTGTGTTGTGACCCACCTACTAATGCACTATGAGTCCCAGCATTTGTCCCTGATGGTCCCCAGAAAGGGATCTTGCTGGTTAACAGAGGAGCCCAGACTGTGATATTTGCATACTGCGCAGACACTTATATATCATTTATAGCTCATTAACCTGATCTAAAAAAGGAAACCAGTCGATACAGCCAGCTGCTAATCCTACAGGGGCTGATCCAGGTTGCTTCATATTATATAAGCCACTTAGCCACTCCTGACCCCTGTTCCCAACCTTTCCCACTCCTCTTGGAGAAGAGTGTGGGCATTCAACCCTCTTCATGGTTGTTTTCATGTTTGCTCCTCATGAATGGTGGGCAAAGTATTTGGAGGGAGAAGACAGCGGTTGTCATGGCTAAAATGAAGTCTTGGGACTATCTGTAGATTTCTATCTCCTTGGCTCTTGATCCATCCTCACCCCCAATCCCCATACGCATGAAAAATGAAGAGTTGATTCTAATGGCATCTGGTTCTGAAGACCCCATGGCACTTCACAGATGGTTTCTAGAAAATCTAATTAATCTGTAAGTGAAGAAGTTTTGATCTAAAGCTACCCTGAAGATGGAACAGAACAAGATCGGCAGAAATTACAGCAGGAGGAATTCAAGCTAGAAGTAAAATTATCAGATGATGTAGACATGAAATAGATTTCCATGGGCAGATGGTACCTCTCTTCCCCAAAAGATTTTTAACACAGAAGAGAACCCCCTACTGCGGACATAGGACACTTTTCATTCCAGATCCTGATCAACTCATGTGGTCCACATGAGGCTAACTTGCCCCACCATACGCATGTCCCAGGTATGTACATATAACATAGCCTAACCAATGAGAGGACGCCTACCCTGGGACACAGTGATAGGCTTAACCACCAAAGAAGGTCTTCCCAAGGATTTTGCTTATGCTTTGGGGAGAAGACACTGTCTTAGTCTGAGTTCATGAACTGTAAGTACTACATAAACCAAAGCTATCAGAGACCATCTTGCTTCCACATCATGATGCAGACAGACTCGGCTACAGGTAACCAAGAGACGGAAATTGAAACAGAGTCCTTGGCTAAAGTCATGCACTTCCATTCCCTTTGGCTTCTCTATTATTTGGCCAATACATTTTCTGTTTTGCTCAATACAGCTTCAGTTGACATTCTGTCACTTGCAACCAAAAATGTGCTGATACGTCTTCCTTTCCTTAGCCCTTAAGCTCCATCCCATCCCATACACAAGCACACACCAACTGTCTTAAGTGGCTTTGGTGCCTTCTGCTTAGAACTCAAGACTTCGGGGAGAGGGGACAATGACTACATGATATCTCTACGATTCTCTTCCCCATTTTATGACGGATGAAGCATAGACTGATTAACCTAGATGAGACCCTGGAGGGCACCTAACCAGTCCATCTTCTCATGTGATACAAGGTCCCCCTAACATTGCCACCAGGTGGCCACTGTGCTTTGGCCCCAGCAAAGGGGAACCCTCCTCTCTGAGGCTGCCCTTTCACTTTGGGACAGTTCTAATCATCAGACAGTTCTTTCTTAAACTGAACCAAACTCTAGTTGTCTGTAATTTCCAGCATTGGTCGTGACTTTTGGGGTAACACAGAGTAAGTTTGCTTTCTTTTGCTTATGACAACCCTTCAGGTACTTATGGGCGCCATTCTGGCTTCTTGATCCTGCCTATGTATTCCAGCCATTCTTCATGTGACATGGTTTTAAGTTCCTTCATCATGATTATCCTTTTATTAGCCGTTTCTGGCTATATATGCACTCAAGGGCTGCATCCTGCAGACACCAGGTGTTAGGCTGACAACACCTAGGCATATAGCAGACATCTTACTTCCCTTTTCTGAACTTCATACTTCTATGAATGTAGCCCAAGACCACGTTAGCATCATCAAGGGGTGGGAAGGAAGGAGAAAGGGGAAGAATTGTTTTTAATTTTTTAAAAAGTAATACATTTGTTGTAAAGAATTTGGAAAACATTAAGAAGGAAACAAAATATTACCTATAATCTTACCACCTAGAAATACATTGTTAACGCTTTATTATCTCTCTTCTAACGCTTTTTCCTATAAAAACATAAATACAATTTAAAAATAAAAATTTGGAATCGAACTCTGGATACTTATTAGTGTCGTGAGCATATTCTCGTGTCATTAAATAATCCATGGAAACATGATGGGTAATGATTCCATAACAGCCCATATGGTGGCTGGACCATGATTTTTTTTAACCTTGTCCTTATAGACACGTTTGAATTGTGGTGCTGATGAAGAGTATTGAATATACCATGGACTGCCATAAGAATGAACAAATCTGTCTTGGAAGAAGTACAGCCAGAATGGTCCTTAGAAGCAAGGATGGCGAGACTTCATCTCACACACTTTGGACACGTCATCAGGAGGGATCTGTCCCTGGAGTAGGACATCATGGTTGCTAAAGTAGAGGGTCAGCGAAGGAGAGGAAGACCCTCAATGAGATGTACTGACACGGTGGCTGCAACAATGGGCACAAGCACAGCGGTGATTACGAGGCTGGCACAGGACCGGGCAGTGTTTCATTCTGCTGTACATAGGGTCGCTATAAGTCAAAACCGACTCGACAGCACCTAACAACTACGGCCTTATTGTCAAACACTTAGGTATTCTCACATTTCATTTTAATAAATAACCATACAGTGAACATTTCTAGTAGAGACTTCTAGAAGTAAGTTGAGGAGTCAGTAGGGTATGAACATTTTGTACAGTTTTTGCTTCTTCCTGGCAAATTTCATTCTAGAAACGTTGTATCCATTTATTCTCTCATCAGTAGTGAAGGAAGCACTTCTGCTCAGCATTAAGTAATATAATTTCTTTTATTGTAACCAATTTGTTAGGGCAAGTAGTATTTAATTGCTGTTTCAGTTGCACTCCTTTGATTATTCGTAAAGTTGAATTGTTTTAGGCTGATCAAAACAATTTTTAAATGGCTTAAAATTGATACCTCTTTTGTGACTTCTTCCGTTGTTTATAGAGGCAAATGGTATCTAATTGTTGTTTTAAGTTGCATCCCTTTGATTATTAGTAAAATTCAATATTCCTTAGGTTTATTAAAACGGTTTGTAAAAGGAGTAAAATGGATACCACTTTTGTTATGTCTTCCATTATTTTTATGCCTAGTGAATTACTTTCATAAATTGGAAAAAATGTACTGATATTAAATTTAAAAAATGAAAAGTTATAACCTCCCCAGGCCTGAATGTAAAGCTGCCACACCAGCTTCTAGGTAGTTTTAAAAGAGGAAGTGCCACATAGCAGGAGACGGCATCTGCAAACTTTAAAAGCACATGTGAGCGGTTGTTGCCATCTCCCTCTTTCTGCTTCTGACTCCCCATCGCACTCATTCTCACTCACAGCTGTTAGATGCGTTACCCCTACATGGGAAAGGATGCAGTGAAATTCTGGTTTTCGGGAATGTGGAAGAAGCATAGAGGTTTTTTTTTTTTTTTAGAATTTTCCAAACCTGATGTGACTGTTGTATGAAATACATCAAAGATATCCAATTTCCCTGCCATCTAAATGATTTGAGTCGGCCAGTAAATACCATTAATTAAGGATCCGCTCTAGGCTAAGCCCTGAAATAAGCATTAGGGGAAGCACTTAGGGCTAAGGCAATAATGGAGAAAGGGAAGTAATTATACAGAACGGAGATGATGGGGCTGGAGAACAGCACTAGAGAGTCATTGATTCTATCCCCCTCGACTTCCTAGGTTTCATTTCTTTGCTCCAGGTGAAATAGGGATTATGAGAGAATTAGTTTGCATTATAGGTGGTTGGGTGGAGCTAACAGCTAAGTGCTGGGCTACTAACAGAAAGGTTGGCGGTTTGAACCCACCCAGAGCCTCCTCAGAAAACAGGCCTGGCAATCTGTTTCCGAAAGGTCCCAGCCTTGAGAACCCTATGGAGCAGTTCTCCTCTGCACACACGGGGTCATCATGAGTTGGAACCAACTTGATGGCACCTAGCAACAGCAACAACAGTCTGCATTATAGTTGTATGTTAGAATCACAAGATACTATCTAGAAAAATTTAAATTAGACAAGTAGTTCTCACCTTATACGAAAAAAAATTCTAGATGGATTTAACATTCAACGACTTTTAACAAGTAATTTTTGCATATCTACTATGTGACAAACACAGTGTTAGGTGCTGGGAATACAAAACAGATATGATTTCTGCCTTCAAAGAGTTTATAGGCTAGTTGGGGATACAGATATTGTATAAGTAAACAAATAAAACATGCAACTACAATTCTCGATAAAAGCTACGAAGGAAAACAACAGAGTGCTCAGAGAAAGAAAAACAGAGGGTGAGAGAACTTTCGTTTTGTTCTGTTATACACAAAGTCGGCGTGAGTCGGAGCTGACTTGATGACAGCTGACAACGATAGCAAACAATACAGTCGTACATCCAGATTTAACTTCGAGGCTGTGCATTAGAGTATATTCCATCATGATTTAAAAATCAGAGACATCCTCAAGAAGATATATCTCTACACTGGAAAAGACTAAGGATGACTTTTGTTAATTTATATTTTATGGGCATAGAAACGTGTTCAAGATGTTAAGTGAAAAATGCCAGTTACAAATCAGTATTTATGGTAGGATTGTATTTTGTTTTAAAAAATGGTATATGTGCATAGATGTGTCTTTAAACCGCTAACTGTGGTCATCTCTGGGTGGCGAGATTACATGTGATTTTTTTTTTATTCTTCATACTTTTATGTGCTGTACGATTTTTTTTAGAAGGAGTCTATATGACTTTTTATAATCAGAAAAAATAAAGCTGTTTTCACATTGAGATGGGTAAAAGTGAATCATCACAGTCGCCTTGGGCCAGAAGGGCCTGGAAGATGATCTGTCTATTTCACTTCCTGGAAACAGGTCTGTTTGATCAGCATCACCTGAGCCCTGGGGACCAGTGCTAATCCCTGGGGAAGGTAATATATCCTCCACCAATCCCTTCTGATCCCTGCTTTAGACACAGTCACCCCATCCGCATAAGCCCCCTGCTCAGTGTTTTCTCTTTTCCTGGGAAACAAAGCCCTTTTCATGCTCGGATTCATGGCTTGGCTGGAGGCCAGGTCACCACAACCTCAGACACAGGTCACACTATGCAACACAAAGCCACCAGAATAAGGGCAGCCCTTCCACCTATGAGGCTGTGAAATGTCAGGCGTGATTAGAAAGGTCACTTATCCTGACAGCTCTCTGTGCTTCCCAGGGAGCAGTCTTCCAGCTGGGAACATTCTTAATCGTGCTTCCTATTGCGGGGCCCCGGCCTGCTTCCCTCCCTACAGTAAAGGAGGCCCTATCTTCCGCCAGGAGCCCTGGTGGTGCAGTGGTTAAGTATTCGTCAGCTAACTGAAAAGGTCGGTGGTTTGAACCCATGAGCTGCTCCATGGGAGAAATACAAGCAGCTGCTTCCATAAAGATTTGTTGCTGTTAAGCAACTCGACGTACAATAGAATGAAACACTGCCCGGTTCTGTGCCATCCTCACAAGCGTTGCTATATCTGAGCCCACTGTTGCAGCCACTGTGTCATCCACCTCGTTGAGGGTCTTCCTCTTTTTCGCTGACCCTCTACTTTACCAAGCATGATGTCCTTCTCCAGGAACTGGTCTCTCCTGATAACATGTCCAAAGAAAATGAGACAAAGTCTCACCATCCTCAATTCTAAGGAACATTCTGGCTGTACTTCTTTCAACAGAGATTCGTTTGTTCTTCTGGCAGTCCGTGGTCTATTCAATATTCTTTGCCAACACCACAATTCAAAGGCATCAATCTTCCTTATTCATCGTCCAGCTTTTGCATGCATATGAAGCGATTGAAAATACCATGGCTTGGGTCAGGCATACCTTAGTCCTCAAAGTGACATCTTTGCTTTTTAACACTCTAAAGAGGTTTTTCACAGCAGATTTGCCCAATATAGTTCGCTGTTTGATTTCTTGACTGCTGCTTCCATGAGCGTTGATTGTGAATCCAAGTAAAATGAAATCCTTGACAACTTCAATCTTTCCTCTGTTTATCATGATGTTGCTTATCGGTTCAGTTGTGAGGATTTTTGTTTTCTTCATGTTGAGGTGTAATCCATATGGAAGGCTGTAGTCTGATCTTCATGAGTAAGTGCTTCAAGTCCTCTTCACTTTCAGCAAGCAAGGTTGTGTCATCTACATATCACAGGTTGTTAATGAGTCTTCCTCCAATCCTGATGCCGCGTTCTTCTTCATATAGTTCACCTTCTCAGATTATTTGCTCAGCACACAGACTGAGTAACTATGGTGAAAGGATACAACCCTGATGCACACCTTTCCTGACTTTAAACCATGCAGTATCCCTTTGTTCTGTTCGAACAACTGCCTCTTGGTCTATGTACAGTTTCCTCGGGAGCACAATTAAGTGTTCTGGAATTCCCACTCTTCAAAGTGTTATCCATAATTTTTTATAATCCACACAGTCAAATGCCTTTGCATAATCAATAAAACACAGGTAAACATCTTTCTGGTATCCTCTGCTTTCAGCCAAGATCCATCTGACATCAACAGTGATATCCCTTGTTCCACGTACTCTTCTGAATCCAGCTTGAACTTCTGGCAGCTCCCTGTCAATGTACTGCTGTGACCACTTTTGAATGATCTTCAGCAAAATTTTACTTGCATGTGATATTAATGACACTGTTATAACGTCCACATTCTGTTGGATCACCTTTCTTTGAAAGGGGCACAAATATGGATCTCTTCCAGTCAGTTGGCCAGGAAGCTGTCTTCCAAATTTCTAGATAGACAAGTCAGCACCTCCAGTGCTGCATCCGTTTGTTGAAAAACCTCAGTTGGTATTCCATCAATTCCTGGAACCTTGTTTTTCGCCAGTGCCTTCAGTGAAGCTTGGACTTCTTCCTTTAGTACCATCAGTTCTTGATCATATGCTACTTCCTGAAGTGTTTGAACGTCGACCAACTCTTTTTGGTACAGTGAGTCTGTATTCCTTCCATCTTCTTTTGATGCTTCCTGCATCTTTCAATATTTTCCCCATAGAATCTTTCAGTATTGCAACTCGAGGCTTGAATTTTTTCTTCAGTTCTTTCAGCTTGAGAGATGCTTTTGGTTTTCTAAGTCCAGGTCTTTGCATATTTCATTACAGTACTTTACTTTGTCTTGTCGAGCCACCCTTTGAAATCTTTGTTCAGCTCTTTTACTTCATCATTTGTTCCATTTGCTTTACTCAACATTCAAGAGTAAGTTTCAGAGTCTCTCCTGACATTGATGATGGTCTTTCCTTTCCTATCTTTTTAATGACTTTTTGCTTTCTTTGTGTATGATGTCCTTGATGTCATTCCACAACTCATCTAGTCTTCGGCCATTACTGTGCAATGTGTCAAATCTATTCTTGAGATGGTCTCTAAATTCATGTGGAATATGAGCATATCAAGGCATATTTTGGCTCACGTGGACTTGCTGTAATTTTCTTCGGCTTCAACTTGAACTTGCATATGAGCAATTGATATGGAAGTTGTTCTGACTAATCATATTGAGCTTCTCCATCATCTCTTTCCACAGATATAGTCAATTTGATTCCTGTATATTCCATCTGGTGAGGTCCACGTGGATAATCGCCATTTATGTTGTTGAAAAAAAAAGGTATCTGCAATGAAGAAGTCGTTGGTCTTGCAAAATTCTATCATTTGATCCCCAGTGTCATTTCTATAACCAAGGCCATATTTTCCAACTACCAATCCTTCTTCTTTGTTTCCAACTTTCGCATTCCAATCACCAGTAATTATCAATGCATCTTGATTGCATGTTTTGTCAATTTCAGACTGCAGAAGTTGGTAAAAATCTTCAGTTTCTTCATATTTGGCATTAGTGGTTGCTGGGTAAATTTGAATAATAGTCATGTCAATTGGTCTTCCTTATAGGCATATGAATATTATCCTACACTGACAGCACTGTACTTCAGAATAGATCTTGAAGTGTTCTTTTGACAATGAATGCATCACCATTCCTCTTCAATTTGTCATTCCTGGCATAGTAGACCATATGATTGTCTGATTCAAAATGGCCAATACCAGTCCATTTCAGGTCACTAATGCCTAGAATATCAATCTTTATGGAGTCCATTTCATCTTCGACAACTTCCAATTTTCCTAGATTCATACTTCATACATTCCACGTTTCTATTATTAATGGATGTTTGCAGATATTTCTTCTCATTTTGAGTCATGCCACCTCAGCAAATGAAGGTCTCGAAAGCTTAACTCCATCCATGTCATTAAGTTTGACTCTACTTTGAGGAGGCAGCTCTTCCCCAGTAATATTCTGAGTGCTTTCCAACCTGAGGGACTCATATTCTAGCACTATACCAGACAATGTTCCACTGCTATTGATAAGGTTTTCAATGGCTAATTTTTTTAGAAGTAGACTGCCAGGTCCTTCTTCCTAGTCTGTCTTAGTCTGGAAGCTCCACTGAAACCTGTACACCATGGGTGACCCTGCTGGTATTTGAAATACCAATGGCATAACTTTCAGCCTCATAGGAACACGGAAGCCACCATAGTACGACAAACTGACAGACTCGTGGGGAAGAAATCTATTACACTAGTGCAAAATGTTAATAATAGGGGAAACTGTACAAGGAAGTTGGACACATAGGAACTCTCTATACTATTCACTCAACTTTTCTGTAAATCTAAAAGAGCTCTAAACATAAATTCTATTAAACAACAACCGAAACAAATCCACCACCTCAGGAGCAGGGATGGTGCTTCTGTATCATCAGAACTTGGAGTAGGATCCAGTGCATTGCAGATACTCATAAATGCTTGTGGAATCAATGAGATAAACCTCTTGAGATGGGCTACATGTTCTGTCTGGAGTGGACCCTACTGAAAGCAGGCCAATATAATCCTAGCTTCCTTATGTCACCATAAGAGTTTCACTATCTTCAAATTAGTCGTGCCCTATAGAGAATTTGGTGACTGAAGAAACACTGACTTTTAATTTGAACAAAGATGCTATAGACCTTCTGTTGGCCTCTTGGACCACACAACAAACCTTCTCCATGGCTTCAGGCTACTGGACTTTCTGATGAAAACTGGGGATGGGAGAAACAGAATTGGACTAGAAAAGCTATAACAGATGCTGGGATTTAATTCCCCAGCCCAGATCACTACCCCTTTTCCCAAGGCCAGACATGCTAACCCTTCCAGGCTCACCTCTCTCAGGGCAGTGGAACTAATGCTCCCAATTGCTTGGCCTAACCTCACAAACAGTAGTCACCATGGCCATCTGGACAGCCACACTCCTCACCAGAGCCTCTGTTGGCTGCCTGGCTGCTTCCTGACATGCTCATCCAGTCTGGAAGCCTATGTGAGTTTATAAACTGCATCATCAGCCAGTGCCTTGGTTAAGCTCTTCATCTCCCCAGTGTGCAGGATAATGCCCAAAGGGAGTGTGTAAAGCTGCTTAGAGCCTAAGATCATAGTAAGACACAGAGATATATATACAGAGAAAACAAAGGACTCAACATTAGACAAACCCATAAATTATACTTCATCTTAACCAAAAGGCCAAGAAGTAATCAAAGCCATAAATTAAATAATTTGAGGTGTTCTTCCTTCCATGTTTTATGGGAAATAAGTAAGAAAGGTAGATGTCACATGTTAACTCCAACTCAAAAAGTATGCTATCTTTGTCGACCCAGTTGCTGTGGGTGCTCAATTCTCCACTTCTCTTACGAGGATCCAGTTTAGTTAATAATAAAAACTTCTACTAATTGATAAATATTTCCACATACCGTAACTTATTTAACTGTGTATTAATTTTATAACTTAATGGAGAATATTATTACCCCCATTTTACAGATTGAAGCTTAGACACACTAAACCATTTGCTCAAAATCACATAGTCAGCAAGTAGGTAACCCAGGTTTAAAAGCTAGGTCTTCCTGATTCCAAAGCCCAAGTTCTTAACAACCACACTAAACAGCCTCTCTGCGTAGATAAGGATGTATAGTATTAGGCTCTTTTCCTTTAAATAAAACTTTGAACTATTTCTCTTAAGTTAGGTAAGAGCAGAAAGGAATGATATTGTTGGCATACCAGAGCTGTAATACACAGTTTAAAAATAAAAAGTTGAGATGAGACAAAAGGGCCATTTAGCCTAGGAAAGGGGTCCCCTACTGTCTGTAGGAAGGCCTAAACGCCTCAGTCAAAAAACTAAGGCCTCCCACAATCCAGACTAACTACCGCTCGTTCATTAATTCATTCAAACAAATATTTAATTAAGCACCTATGTGCCATGCAATAGGGCTACAATGGTTAATACAAACAGAATGGTCCCCATTCTCCTGAAGCTTATGGTTTAATGGGAGATATATAGGGGCAGATTATCCAATAGGCAAAGTAAGCACAGTGCTTACCAGATCGTCTGTGGTGAACAATTTCACATTTTTTCACCACATCAAAAATTCTGCTTCTAGGTATGGCTGGCACCTGTCAGTCTCCCAACCCTACAGCACCTTCCTACAGAATCAAAGCCTCTTTTCAAATTTACAATCCCTGTCAGAGGAGGATGAGCTGGTAAGCAAGTTAAGCATGGGCTTACCTGTGCTTACTTACTAATCTACAGTGAACAATTTCACATCTTTGATGTGGTGAAACCCATGTGAAATTGTTCACTACAGTCCAGTAAGTAAGCACAAGTAAGCCTGTGCTTACCTTGCTTACTGGGTAATCCATCTCTGCAGATATATATAATCCAATAATCTCCAAGATATCTAATTGCAATGATGGCAAGTCCAATACAAGAGAGATATATGATGTCATAAGAACATGTCAGAGGGAATTGGTCTTTACTTGAAGAAGTGGTGCTTGAGCCAAGATAGAAATGATGGCTAGGAGTTAAGTAGGCAAAGAAAAGAGGGAAAATGCTAATGGAACTATCCAGCCATTCTTGTCCTCTCTTCCTCTCAGTTTTCCATGGCAGAAACCTGAACCCTGTGAAATGGAGATGTAGCAGTACTGGAAATGGATCCTTCAGGTCTCATTCTTCCAAGCGAATGTAGCCCTAGGAACACTGAAAGTTTTATTCATTGAGGAGAAAGAAGAGACAAGGTGGCTGGTGATACAAAACCAGAATAGAGACATCAGTATTTTATCTTCGGATATCTCAGTCTCAACTACTTGTTGACGCTAGGCTTAATGACTGTCACTATCCCACACACTGCATTTGTGTGAGTTAGAAAAAGATGCTCATTCCTGCAGGAAGACACAGTCTTGGGTCAGAGCACCAAGCCTGAGGAGTAAAGCATGGCCTGGATTTTTCCCCCCAGGGTCTAGTTCCCCCAAGCCAAAACAGGTGCCCTTGTCCAGTGAACAACGTGCACATCCACCCATGGTGGACCTGTGAGCAGACCTCTGTTATACAAGCCTCTGTGATAGAGACGGCTATGGAACATGGACTAGACTTAGATGTGTCTGTGTATTTGTGCCCTGGTGAGCAAATGTAGGTTGCCAAAGATAGCTAAAGAAGACCAGCAAAGCCAGTGTTTCCTGTTTACTAGGGCCAACTTACCAGGAGACAAGAAGAAGGCAAGAGATGAACATTTAAGCCATTCGGAGAAAAGACGACTAAGGCCAGATGATTGGGCTACTGGTGATGAGGTTCTGGGAAAATTAGAGACACTGGCTTGGGGTCCCCTGCAAGTTGGTCACATCCCGGTTTAGAGCAAAGGTTTTTAACCTGGGGTCTGTGACTGAGCTCCAGGGCCTCTCTGAACTTTCTGAAATTGTAGTATTATTTTGCACATATGTATACATCTACATATTTTTTTCCTGTGGGGAGGGCTCTTAGCATTCATCAGATTGTCAAATTGAGAACCACTGGTCTCAGGAAACACAGATTGCCTGTTTGAGTGCATTAGGGTGTATTTTGTGAAGATAGAAACAACCTGTCGTGAAATGTCCTGTCAGAGAACAAAACAATTTACTATTAAGTCCAAGAAAGTATTAACGTCCCCCAGAAAGGAGCTGCTGATGCCCCAGAATCACCCTTTCCTTCTTGTGTGAAATTTGACCACCCTGCCCATTAGAGCCAATGGTAACTCAATGCCTTGAGTTTTCAGAATGAGCATACCCAATATTGAATAAGCAAAGTATCTTTGCCAATAGATGCTTATACTGGTACTCTAGGTAAGTTACATTTACGTCATCTCTCCCTTGTCAAGTTTATAATAATTAATTTTCTCCTTCTTTACTATCAACCAAATGATGAGAACTTGGGCACTGGATTCCAATATGGAGTTCAAGACTTAGCTCTTCCAGTTACCAGCTGGAGAACTTGCTATATTATTTCATCACCCTGAACTGGGCCTGGTAAAATGGGGATAATAATAGTATCTACCTTATAAAGTATTGTGAGGGTAAAATAATCAAATTAATTCACATAAGGGACTTACTACACCAGCTGGCACATAGTAAGTGTCTGAAAAAGTTAAAATAACTATTTAACCATGCCTCCCTTTTTAAAATTTTGTTTTTACTGTGCATTATGTTTAATTGATGTATAATTTCCGTACAGTGAAATTCACAGATTTTAAGTGGACAGTTCAATAAGTTTTGACAAATCCATGCCTCTTTCTGCTAAGTGAAAATCCCATGCCCTTTCTGTTATCTACATTCTGAAATTTTTTGTTTTCCAAATTTGGAATTATTATTACAATACATAAGTGATCCATGAAAAATCGCCACCCCCTCTCCCTCCAACACACAGGTTCTAAAATAGCTCCTCCCCACTCCCAGTCCAATTTAAAACCTGGGAGGGACTTGGTGCAGTCATTTTGCCCAGCCTTCCGCTGCATCCTGGAGAGGCTGTGGACAAATCAGTTTTATTTTTGGATCTCCGGGGAAGGCATTTCTACAACCTCCCTCAGTCACCTGTTTCAGTGCTTAGCAACACTTAACACTAGAAAGCTCTGTCCCTGCATGTCCCTGACTTTTAAACGAGTAATAACCACTAATATTGACATAATGCTTTCACAAAGGTCACTAACTGAGAGGAGGTAGACAGAGATGAGTAAACTTGGCAATGTGAGTGCATTTGTGTACGTGCTGAGAATGGTGAGGTGTGACCAAGGAAAGTGTGCTGTGGTAAAGAGTGAGCGCTCCTTGGCTCTAGCAGTTGGTCCCATGTGTGAAGCCAGGTCTACAGTGGCCAGATGTCTGAATTTGGTGGAGGGGGAGGAGAGGCAGACATCTGCATTTTATATGAAATGTGAGATTTCATCTAAACTTTTAAAGAATAAAGCACCCTGTAAGACAAAAATAAATCCTGTCTGCTATCTGAAGACAGTGTGTAGGTCACAGTTCGCAATCTCTTCTTTGGAGTTTACACAGCATTTTCACACAGACTATCTCATTTAAGTTTGAATATACCTGTAAGACAGGTAAGGCAAGCAGGTATACAACCCTGATGTTAAGAGAAGAAGGAACTGAAACTCAGAAGTATTGAATGTGTCGTTCAAGGTATACAGATTGGTAGAGCCCAGGTCTTGTGGTTCCATTTTACAGTGGCTCCTGCCACATTCTAGCTTTGTCTTCCACAATTCTAGAAAATCAAATCTAAAAAACCCATTCTAGATGAATTGTGGTTCTAAATGTGAAAGAAAAAACTATAAAGCTTCTAGAATATCTTCATGATCTTGGAGGTAGACAAAGCTTTCTTGCACAGCACACTAACATTAGCCATAAAGGAAACAAAATTGGTAAAATGAAACCTTTCAGTTCACCCGAAGACTAACTTAGAGAGTGAAAAGGTAAGCCACAAGATAAGAGAAGATATCTGCAAGACACATATATGACAAAGGGCTGAAATCCAGAATTGTAAAGAGCTCTTACAAATCAAACAGAAAGACAGATAACCCAGTAGAAAAATGGCAAAAGACTTAAACAGATCCTTCACAAAACACGACGACCAAAAAGGCCAGTACATTTATGAAAAAGTGCCCAGCCTCAGTGGTCATCAGAAACGTGTATTTAAAGCCACAATGAGATGCCATGTACCTCCCCCAGACTGGCTAAAATAGAAGCAACGTAAACACATAGAGTTAGAGAAACTGTGGAGAATCTTCCCTTCTGGTGGGAATGTACATTGGTACAACAAATATAGAAACTTGTTTAGCAGTCTCTACTAAACGTTGAAGGAATCCCTGGGTGGTGCAAATGGTTAAACACTTGACTACCAGCCGAAAGGATGGTGGTTTAAACCCACCCAGAGGTGCCTCGGAAGACAGGCCTGGTGATGGCAACCAACAACAACAACTAGCACTGAGCATAAGTCCAGGTCCCAGGAATTGCTGGGTACATGAACTACAAAACAGGCTCCCCAGGTTGCTCCTGCTTTGCTCATTTCTCTCTGCTCTAAAATAATTCCTTTGACCCCATTTTCTCAAAAAGCCTCCAACTTTCTTCTCACCTGTTTTCCCTCAGGGTCCTAACGGGCACTTCCATTCCCCTATATTTAGCTTGCACAGCCCTCTGGGAGACACCTGTCCCAAGGACGTATCTCCTGCTAATTAGTGTCCTCAACACCCTCAGGAACAGACCACAGCCTAGAATCACTCCCAACTAGGATTTGGGTGAACTCTTCCTTTGCAACACAGGGCCAAAGCAACTAATGGGTCCCCTACATTACTCCCCTAAATCTAGGCCTATCATAAACCTAGCCAAAGTGATTTTTTTTTAAAACAAAACCTAATGGTGTGGTAGGCAGAAAATGGTCCCCCAAAATGTCCACATCCTAAACCTCAGAACCTGTGAATATGTTATACTACATGGCAAAAGGGAATTAAATTTCCAGATGGAATGAAGGTTGTTAATCAACCTACCTTAAAATAGGGAGATTATCCTAAATTATCCAGTTGCACCCAATTGAATCTCATGGCTCTTAAAAGCAGAAGAGGAAAGTAGAAGAATGGGTCAGAAAGTTGCAATGTGAGAAGGACTAACCACTGATGCTGGTTTTGAAGATGGCGGAAGGGGACCATGAGCCAAGGAATGTGGGAACCTCTAAAAGTTGGAAATGGCCATAAGTTTACACCCAGCAATAAAACAGAGACTTTGGTTCTACAGCTGCATGGAACTGAACTCTGCTAACAACTGCAAAGAACAGAAAGTCTGAACTCTTCTCTAGGGCTTTGAAGATACAGGAAGGGGCCATGAGCCGAGGAATGTGGTGACCTCTAAAAGTTGCAACAGCCATAAATTTACAACCAGCAAGAAAACAAAGACCTTGGTCTTACCACTGCATGGAACTGAATTCTTTCAACAACCTTGATAAGCGGAAAAAGAATTCTCCCCTAGGGCCTCCAGAAAGGAATACAGCCCACCAATACCTTGACTTTTGTCCGGTGAGACCTTACCGCATTTCTAACCTATAGAACTGTAAGAAAATAAATTTATGTTGTTTTAAGCCACTAAGTCTGTTGTAATTTGTTAAAGCAGCAATAGAAAACCAATACAGTTGGCAAGGAAATAGACACTTTCCTGATGAAGGAGGCTGGGTTGTCAAAAAGATTCACTAAAACATGGATTTTCCAAATAGCCAGGATGTTGAACAAGGCAACAAATTTACCAAATTTACTAATTTAAAACACACACACATACACACACACACTCAAAGTAACCCGTAGATTCTGGAGTACCGTGAAGATTGGCATGGGGATGGAAACTTCAGAACTGCTTCCTCCTGTTCAAATCGCTAGGTGCTATTTCCAGTAATAATGTATGATTTATATGTCATAAAAAATAAACTGTAATATCAACTTGGTAGCAATTTGCAGAAAATTTATATAGTCCACAATTCAAGGACAAAGCTCGTCAAAAATATCGGAAAGAAAATATCAATGACAGACTCACCAAATCTGATATACATTCACCATAAATAATTGAAGGAGACAAACATAAATTGCCTGAAATCTTATAAACACCAGAAGATGGGCTAAGCAAGAAAAAGGCAGAAACAATCACATTAATTGAATTCCAGAAATTCAAAATTAAGACTGATATACCATTTGAGGAGCTGAAGAAAGAACGCCCCAAATGACTAAGGATTGGAAAAATAGAAATTGACATGCAAAAGGACTCCAAGTGTCCAGAACAATCCCGTCACTGGGGAAATACAGAAATTTAAAAATGTAACTGTGAGAAATACATTAAGCTGATAAACAATTTAGGAGACTAGCAAATGAATGCTAAAAATGCATATAATTGAAAAAATTAAAACGATATCCACCAACATGCTAACTAAAAAGGAATCTCAAACAAATCCTATGTAATATGAAATCCTGGCATTTTGTGTTCTAACAGGAGTAACTGGGAGATGACAAGTTGGTAGCAGTTTGCAGAAGAGTTAAGATAAAAGAGTCAGCAAGCAGTTCAAAGCAGCAGAAAAGGAGTAAGAGAAGCCGGAAGAGATTATGATAATGGACGGTGTAATGACTGGCTCCAATAGGATTGACATGAACCATCAATATAACATTATTGAGGAAGGAGAAGCCTACAAATGCTAAATAACTGGTAAGATAAGAAAGGAACTAAGAAGTGACGTAGGACCCACATCATACATTAAATTTTATCGACTAATTGCTAGAAATAACAAACCAAGGCATGATGGAGAAAAGTTCATAAAAATTTTAAAAGTGTGCCAACAGAAAACGGCATAAAAAAGAATTCAAAAGCAATTGGTGAAAACTGACAGTCCCATTGAAAACGCCAAAATGTTGGTTTCTAATGAGGAAATATCCTTTTCCAAATATTAAAGATACTGATACACATAAAAACCCCGTCATTTCAACCAACGGAGCAATCTTTAAACTGCTGCCTTGAGGAAAAACTGAAAATCAGTCCACTCAAACCTGATGGCAATCTCCAAACACCACATGAAAGCCTCCCACGCAAAACAAATTGCTTCACAACAGTGTTAATCAGCGCACTTGTCGAATTGGTTGTCCTCTTAATTGGTCATTTAATGGATTATCTTTAGTTTATTTGTTTATTTTAGTGAATTGATCCTTTGACGAATTGATTTTTGGCCAAATAACTTTAGAGCAATTCCGTTTTAGTAAATTTACCCAGAGCCATTTCCTCTATAGCCAGTGGAAACAGATTTTAAAAAGAAAAGAAAAAAGCTTTCTGGAAAGCAATTTGGCAATGCTTGTTAAGATCTGCAAACATATGCATGTTCTTTGACCAGCAATTCCACTTCTAGGAAATCATCCTAAAGAAATAATAACAATGTACAGAAAGATTCAAAAACAAAACCAAACCCGTTGCCGTCGAGGCGATTCCAACTCAGAGCAACCCTATAGGACAGAGTAGAACTGCTCCATGGAGTTTCCAAGGAAAGCCTGGTGGATTTGAACTGCCGACCTTTTGGTTAGCAGCCGTAACTCTTAACCACTACGCCACCAGGGTTTCCGCAGAAAGATTAGGCTACATGATTCCATCGTAGAATTGTCTAGTACAGTGAAATATTAAAGACAAGCTAAAATTTTCAATGAGAGGATTGGTTAAATAAATCAAATGAATATGTACGGTGAACTATTACGAAGCTTTAAAAGCTGTGCTGTGAAAGAGCACCTGAAATCTTGAAAGTGGTTCAAGCATTATTGTTAAGTTAAAAAGAAAAAAACAGGTTGCAAAACAGACGGAAACTAGTAGACAAAAACAAGAAAAAGAAAAGAAAGAAAAGCCTTACGTGTATGACTGAGTGGAGAAACCCACCAAAGTAAACGGTGGTTGCTTTGGGAGTTGGCATTATGGATGAATTTTATTGTATTCTTTTTGTTTTTCTCCATGTTCTAAATTTTCTACACTGTATACAGACCAAAAAAAAAAAAAAATTGTAGATCACTCACTAGCTCAGAAGCCAGATCTGTTAGCTTTCAGTATTTGTGAACTTAAATAAGCCCCTAAGTCTCTTTCCAAACCTTTGTACTTCTCATCTTCCTTGAACTTTATCCCTCTCTCCTTGTCTTTCCTTTCCCTCCGTTAAAATACTCTTAGTGATTCACTACTTCTAGGAAAAAGAGCCCAGGTGGCCCAACGGTTAAGCACTCGGCTGTTAACAAAAAGGTTGACAGTTCGAACCCACCTAGAGGCTCTGAGGGAGAAAGACCTGGGGATTTTCTCCTGTAGAGATTACAGACTAGAAAACTCTATGGGACAGTTCTACTTCACAAGATGGCACCTAACAACAATTTTTAGGAAACCATAGCCTATGAATACCTGCATTTGGAGGTCATAGGCTTGAAGCTTTGAAGAGTTATATGTTGTATATTGATACACAGGGCTTGCATCCAATAACTATTTATTGAGTGGCAGGCACTGCGATGGAAGCAAGGGTTACCAAGAGGAGGAAGACACTCCTAGGAACTCATAGTCTAGTGGAAGAGACAGATATTTGATCAAAACATTGCACTGCAATGTGATAAATATTCTGTAAAAGTGTGAGCATGGTGTTGGAAGACCACAAAGGTCAATCGTGACTTGACGAAGAGGTAATGTTTAAGTTGGCTCCTAAGGAAGAGCAATATGAACCCACAGTTATTCAACACTCACTATGACCAGGCTCTGTGCTAAGGGATTTGTATACCTTACTGCATCAAATCCTCCCAACAATCATATCAGGTTGATCATCTGGCTTCCTCTTCCTTCCTCCACTTTTTCTTAGGATGTTTAGAACACTAAAGATTAGAGAGGGCTGGTCACTCCTTGCCTTGCCCTGTTCTGCTCTGTACGGTAGGGCACTGACCCCTACAAACTACTTTCCTAGGCTCTGTTGCGAACTGGCTTGCCAACTGGTTCTGCCAAGTGGGAGGTTGAAGGGTGTGAGCTGGGGAAAACCAGAGTAGTTACTCCTTCCCTCCCTGCTTCAGGTAACAACTTTAGCAGCAGCTGTGTCTCCTCCTTGGTTCCAGTTCCCTCACTCCCCACCCTCCACAGCCACTCCTCGGTGACCCTAGCTCCCACCAGGGAGCCTGGATTCCCAGACGTCCCTGGTTGGTGTAAATGGTTAATGTGCTCAGCTGCTAACTCAAAGGTTGGAGGTTCAAGTCCACCCACAGACACCTCAGAAGAAAAGCCTGGAGATCTACTTCTGAAAAAGCAGCCATTGAAAACCCTATCTATGGATCACAGTTCTACTCTGACACACATGGGTTGTCATAAGTAGGAATCGACTCAACAGCACTGGTTTTAGCAACCCACCTCTATCCTGTATTCGTCTAGTCTGGGGTGGTAGCAGCTTCCTACTTTGCCCTCTCAGCTCTGCCTCAGTGTCTCTTGTTGGGATTCCAGCTCCCTTAACTCCTTCATAACTACTCCTCTGTATTAAAATCCCTCCTTGGAGTACCCAGGGCTCTGTTTTCCTGAAGAGATCTTTACTCCTGTAGTCACGCAGCTAATAATTGTCAGAGCCAGGGTTCATACTCAAGGAGCTTCAACGAAATTGTGGTGGTTGTTGTTAGCTGCTGTCGAGTGGGCTTCTGACTCATGGCGACCCCATGCATAACAGAACATAACATCCCACATTTACTGGGCACTCAATGTCAAGGTCTTTAAATGGTTCATCTCATTTTATCCTCACAACAGCCCTATAAAGTGGGTGCTATTATTATCTCCCATTTATAAGGGAAGAAACTGAGGCCTCCAAACTAAAGTAACTTTCCCAGAGCCACACCACAAGCAAGTAGCAGAGAGTTGGACCCAGTTTAAGTCTAGAGCCTGTGTTCTTAGCCACTCAGCCATCCCCAGGAAGCAGCAGAAGGTGAGGGAGATTCTCAAGAGAGATGAGAGTTAGGTAAAGGTACAGAGAAGGAGAACAGGGGTGACCTTGGACCAGTCCTTTGACCTTTAATGTTCCAGTTCCTGGGCTCTAATTTGAGAGGACAGACCTGGTCGCCTGGTCCCCAAGCCCCTACCCAACCTTCAGCAGCCCCACTGTCCTGGGCATCTGAGAGACAAGAAAGTGTGCTTTGGCCTCCAACAGAAGAAAAGATGGCAAGAAATCTGAGGTGGAGTGTCAAATGACCCAGCCCTTCTCAGCATGTTCCTCATTTCCACCCTCACACTTCCCATGGTCCTCCATCCTCAACTGGGAAAAAGCCCATCATCCCCATAGGAAAATCCACCCATCCTTCAGGCTGTAGCTCCCTTGGCATTTGCACGTTGCAGGGAATTCAGGTTGCTCTGACTCTAATTAGCAGGTGCTCAGCAGTTTCCACATTTCTTAGTAAATATGTCAAAACACAAAATCCATTCACTCTTTCTCGCCCCCCCCCCGCCCCCCTTCCCCTCTTCTTTTAAAACACGCTTTTCTTTCTTAGCTGCTCAACCGAGAAGTGTTTTTCTTCAGCAGGAGTGCAAGTGGCATTAACACGGGGAGTCTGGCAGCCTTACAGTCCTTTTCAAATTCTCATCTGCCCTCCTGGTCATTCATCCATCTGCTCATTCGTTCATTCATTTGCCCACTATGTGGCAAGCACTGACTTGGTGCTTTGGGTTTTATCCGGGTCTCTCGACTCTAAGGCTGGCATCACCAGCGATACCATAAAGACCCTCGGGGAGACCCCACTACCACACAGGACTCTGCCAGGGTTAGGAGGTACCATGGAGCCTCAGGGGAGTTAGGCACTTAATTCCTACCATCTCCCTGGCCCTCCTGCTGGGGTGATTTGAAAACAACCCTTAAATCAAGCAGCAGCTGGCTCACCTCCCTGCTGGGCTCACTCCCCAGCACCCGCACCCTTCCCTCTGAGGCAGCCAGGATGCAGAAGCAGAATTTCCAGCCTGAGCTGTGCTCTCCTTCCCACACCTCTCCAGAAACTTCCCTCCCAACCCCTCACCCCAAACAAAGGGAACAGGAAGCGGAGAGGGTGGGCCGGTTGTCAACCTGTCCGCTCCCTCGAGCATTTCCACGGAGCTTGCTGCCAGGTTTGTTTTACCACCTGGGCACTTGGACCATGCTTATTTTTCACAGCCAAAATGAGGGACGTCTGGTGGGGCTGGGAGGAAACTTGACCATCGGAGGGTTTTCCCCCCACTAAACCTTGGTGGCGTAGTGGTTAAGGGCTCATCTGCTAACCAAAAGGTTGTCTGCGAACCAAAAGGTTGGCAGTTTGAATCCACCAGCCGCTCCTTGGAAACCCTAGGGGGGCAGTTCTACTCTGTCCTATAGGGTCACTCTGAGTCAAGTCAACTCGATGGCAGTAGGTTTTTAGGGTGACACGTGAATATAAAACCCAAAATGATTTTGAAGAGTTGGAGATTAGGTTTCAACCAGGAGCTCCTGTGATGCCCTCCACAGCTCTTCCTCTGTCAGCCTTCACCCTGATGCTATCCTTGGGGGACAAACAGAAGAGACGAAGGGGGGTCTCTAGGCCTGAGTATCAACGTGAACATAATTGACCCCACCTGACTCCAGTCAAAACCAGTGATTGCAACACTCTCTTCCCTCTTTGTAAGTAGTCATGCGTGACTGCTGCCTGCAACCATCTTAGCCACTACCCCCCTCCCCTCCACCCCCTCAGCCCCCCACCCCCATCTGTCAAGTCTATCATTCCAACACACACTGAGCTCCTTCTATGTTCCTAGGGCCTGAGGAGGTGGGGGGAGAAAGGGAAAGGATATGACCTTTGCCCTCGAGGAGGAGCTCCAGGTTGTAGGTGAGAGATAGACACCAAATAATTGCAACAGCGAAAATGGAGTGGGCATGGGGTATGAAAGAGTATGCTGGGGTCACAGAATACCAGGACTGGCAGGGACTCAGAAGCTCCACCGCCCCTGTCTGTTCCGTATAAGAAAACAAGCCCAGAGAGGCGCGGTGACTTGCCCAGTATCACCCAGCCAGCCAGGGTCAGCACAGGACTCACATTAGAGCCTCCTGATCCCTTACATGGAGTGTGTCCACGTTTCTGTCCAGATTGTGCACTATCTCACCTCAACTCCATCTGTTCCCTCCTCCTCCTCTGAAGCATTGGGTTTCTCAGAGAACTAATGACACTCCTTCTCTACCAAATCCTCCAGTGTTTGCCCTCCCCAAGGACCGGCCCCAAGGGACTGGGTGAGGAAAGCAGTTGCCTGAACCATTCCAAGGAAGCAGGCAGGCGATGAGGAGTGCCAGCAAAATCATTCCCATTAATTTATACCATTTCGCAGCTCCTGCAATCTGCCTGCTCCCTGCTGGTCTTGCTATGTCCTCACTGAGATTGCTGTTCTGTTTGTTTCCATTGTCTGAGAAATAAAATGATTTTGATTACACCCACAGTCTCTCACAAATGACTACATTTTGGCTACCCACAAGGCAGAAGGCACCATCTGTATCCCTCCATCACTGGCTTCTGGAAGAGGCCTTCTGGCCACTGAGGGGCTTGGGCAGTGGAACAACACCAGAGCCCTCCTCTCTGGGCTGGGTGTGGATTGAGGTGGGAGAGAGGATACAGGGTGGGCTGGTTTTCTAGTAGCTGCAAAGGAAGGGAAAGGTGAGGTGAAAGAGGAAACATAACACTTTTTGAGGGCTTAAGGGATGAGTCAGTCAGTAAATAACACCTGCTGTGCACCAGGCCCCTCAAGGCGGGACAGCAGGGAACACAAGGATGCAAACCCCAGTACATCTGGGCAGGAAGGTTCCTCAAAATATTTAACAACTGGATCTGCACAGACGCCAACCAATCAGCTGCCTTATATCCCTGAGAAGGGTCCCAGAGGACCCCTACTGAGCTGGGCGTTAACCCTTTAGTTGCTGGGCTTTGGGGGCAGCCAGGGAGGGGGAGTTCTAAGGGAGGGGCTGGGGCAGCTAGGATAGCGGAGCCTTGGATAGCAGCTGTTCACCAACTACTGGCACAGGAAAATTCAATGTACAGCAATATTAAATATCAGTCATGTATATGAAGGGCTAGCTAAGAGGGCTAGGTAGGGGGTCTGGCAATGTGCCCATAGTTGGGGCACCCACTACTCAGCTATAGCCCATAATTGTCTCATGGGAGGAAGTGGCTCCATAATTCCAGATTGTCCCATTTTTGAAAAGAAGTTGTAGCAAGAAGGGGGCAGGGGAGGGGTCTTTTGATTTAAAAAAATTTACATACCGAGCCTGGGCCAAAGAAAATATCTTTGCCCATATACATGGCAGGAATCCAGTTTGAACCCTCTGGCCTTAGGATACCAGGAGCTGTGCTGGACTTCTACAGTTTGTAATTCCAGTTAATCTTCACAGTCACTCATGCTATTCCCTCCATTTGACAGATGAGAAAACTGAGGGTCAGTTTCATACGGGGTCACAGGAGCCCACAAGGGCACCTACCTGGTACAACAGAAAACTTCTGGTTGAACCACTCAGGTCTGCCTGTCTGCAAAGCAGAAAGGACTCCCTTGGGGGCAAAAACGTTCTCGTGCACCAACCAGCACCTGACTTCTTGGTGGATTTGCCAGGGCCATAGGCAGACCTGCAGAGGGACCAGCAAGGGAGCAGAAGGTGGGTGCGACTGACCTAGGATGGCTACTGGAGAGGTGGGAAAGGGGGTATAAATCTATATGAAGAAGTGGGAATGGGGTACGTGTGTTAGGGACTCTAGAGTTTATTCCAGGCAGAAGAATGAGTGGGTTTGGGTCATGGAGGGGGAATTGGGGGTACACTGAGGTTTTATTTTCCCCGTGCCTATGGCAAAGTTCACATGCCCCCTTCTTGTCTGCACTGGTCCCTGGGGAGCTGATCACATGATCTGCAGTACATCCTCCCCTGGAAGCCCTTGATGGGGCCACACCAGGTAGTGGATGGGCTCTTGTGTTCACTTCTGTGTGTCTGTACTGTAATGACAACTGTCAGGAGAGAGGTGAAGCTGAGGGGAAGGGAAGATCAGGCAGAAAGAACTGCCTGGAAAAAAAGCAGGGAGACAGGAGCACGCATGTCTGTTGGGGGAATGGTGAGTTGTCTCACAGTCCGGAATGGCAGCGGCTAGTGGAAAGTAAAGGTTTAAATGGAAGATTGGCCCAGTGGAGGAGACCTTCAGGGATGTCTTAGTTATCCAGTGCTGCTATAACAGAAATACCACAAGTGGATGGCTTTAACAAAGAAAAATTTATTCTCTCACAGTTTAGGAGGCTAGAAGTCTAAATTCAGGGTAGTAGCTCCAGGGGAAGGCTTTCTGTCTCTGTTAGTTTTGGTGGATGGTCCTTGTCATCAATCGTCCCCTGGTCAAGGAGTCTCTCAGCTCAGGCACCCCAGGTCCAAAGGACGTGCTCCACTCCTGGAGCTTCTTTCTT
>NW_004443977.1:7335660-7360704 GCF_000243295.1 Trichechus manatus latirostris
ATACTGGGAATCAAGCCCTAGCCAAGTGGACACACATTTTGGGGGGACACAATTCAATCCATAACAAGAGACTAGGACTAGAGTTCAGATATTTTATTCAGTGAGCAATAGGGAGTCACAGAAGGTTTGGTAGCAGCGTGTATGATGAATTAGGAGGCTGGAAGCTAACTTCTGAGTTCCCAACTTTTGCCAACATTTTGTATATCCTTTATTCAGCTTTATATATATTATTTATGTATCTTTCATTTAATCCTAAGAACAGCCCTGTGAGGAAAGTATTAAATCTCTCCACCTTGCAGGTGAGGATATTGAGGCTCAGAAATGCCAAACAGTGTTCCTGAAATCATATAGCTAATAAATGACAGTTTGGGATTATAACTTAAGTCTGGGGGACTCCAGAAACTGCAGGTCTGGAGAGTAGTCAGAAAGCTTATAATATTCTTGGTATGAACAATAATATCTGTAATTGCAACTGAGACAAGGAGAAATGTGAGGGGGGACGAATACTACAGTCCTTCGAGTAAGACCTAGTGCTGACTGGGTATGGAGGGGGTGACAGGGAGAAGTCCACAGAGGTGGTGGGGAAGCAGTAACCCCGGTAAAACCATCAGCAAGACAGGGAATTTGGGAGGACTGCTCAGTTTTAAGAAAATACTCTTAGAGTGATTTGAGAAGAGTTGAGTTAGTTGTTTTTACTTTCCAGATCTGCAGTACTGGGAGGCAAACTAGAACAGAAGCTTCCCAACTTTTTTACTAGTCCACAGTGAAAAAAATACGCATTTAGTAATACTTTTCCTTCCTGTGAAGGATGTACTCTGATTAGCTTCTACCCTACTCTAGTCTAGTTCATGGTGGGGCAGGGAGAGAGGAAGGAGAATGCTAGCTGCCACTCAATCATGCAGTTGATTTATTTCATGACCCAACAATGGGAAAAGACCCAATGCTTCACCAGAAGCAGGGTGGGCTAGATGTTGGGCAGCCGATCCTCATATTCACAGCACGTGGACATTAAGAAAGACATAGACCCAAGAGAGCATATGGCTCCAGAAACCAAGAGAGGAAATCATACTGGCAAGGAGGGGAGGACAAAAAGTGTCTGGTGCTGCAGAACAAATAAGGAGGGCAAGGGCTTTTAAAAGTCCACTTGGTCTTAGAATTAAGTCATCAGGGGTCTTCCAAGGAACATGTTCAGTCAGGTAGTAGAGGGGCAAAAAGACTGCAAAACAGGAAAGGACACAAAGAAAAGAGAGAGGACTACACCTCCAAGGGGCATCAAGGTAGAAGGAAGGATCTGTTTTCATTTAAACCCTGAGCCTGCCTGTGTGTAGAGGAGAGGAGGTAGAGGAGAGGAGCCAGCAGAGAGGAAATGATTGAAGAGGTCCACAAGTGAGGTCTGGGGCTGCAGGTAGGGGTGGTAATGGATGAAATGAAGTTGCTGGGGAGATGGAAGAAGCTGGGATAAGCACTGGCATGGGGTCACTTTGGGAAGGAGGCGGGGTGCCTTTCATTCAAATCAGAGGGAAGGGGAGAGACTAGGTAAAGACAGACATTTGCAAAAATGAAAGGGAGTGATGGCAGGCAGAGGGGAGAGATGATGGAATGTTCACAGGCTGACCCCAATTTTCTCAGTAAAGTAGGAGGCAAGGTCATCTGCTGAGAATGAGGTTGGCAACTTGATGAGAATGGGAAATGTTTGGAGCAGCTGCTGGGAAGTGTCAACAAGCAAGGAAATAAAAGGAATGCTGAATAGCAGAGGGCCCGTCTAGATGACTCAGTCTATGAAATCTGTGCAGTGCTGGCCTGGAGGTAGGGGCTCAGCTCTCTCCTGCTAGCTACTTCTAGGGCAGGGGGTCCCTCCTCCCCACAAAGTTGGACCCTGGGCTCAAAGAACCTTGTTGATTCCCTGCTAATCAGCGAAAGAACACAAACTGTTATACTCTGAATTTTTTTTTTTTTTTTAAGATTCTTGCCTCTAGGCTTTCCAAAATGAGCTCCTTCTTTTAGATTTCTGATTCTACTTCCAATAAATCTCTTGATAGCACAGCCTAGCCCATCTGGACCAATCGATCAGTCTTTATCATCAAGCGGGTATTTTTCTGGTACTTTCCCTCCACCTCCCTTTCTGGGAAGGAGCCCTGGTGGCTCAATGGTTAAAGTGCTCAGCTGCTAACCAAAACGATTGGTGGTTCAAACCACCAGCAGCTCTATGGAAGAAAAGACCTGGTGATCTGCTCCCAGAAAGATTTCAGCCTCGGAAACCATATAGGACAGTTCTGCTCTGTCCTATAGGGTCGCTATGAGTTGGAGTTGACTTGATGGCACACAACAACCCTTCCTAGAATTCTTAATTCTGTCTGCACATTGGAGTCTCCTGCGGAGAGTTAGAAATACTCATGCCTGTCCCACCCCTAGAGATTGATTTCATCGGTCTGGGTTTGTGGCCTGGGCATCTGTGTTGTTCTTAGCTGCCATGGAGTTGGCCCCCTGACTCATAGTGACCCCATACACAATTGAATGAAACTTTGCCCCATCCTGTGCCACCTCCATGATCAGTTACAGATTGGACCGTTGTGATCCATAGAGTTTTTCATTGGCTGATCTTTGCAAGTAGATTGCCAGACCTTTCTTCCTAGTCCATCTTAGTCTGGAAGTTTCTCTGAAACCTGTTCAGCATCTTAGCAACACGCAAGCCTCTACCAACAGACAGGCGGTGGCTGCGTGTGGGGTGCATTGACCAGGAATGCAACCCGGGTCTCCTGAATGGAAGGCAAGAATTCTACAACTGAATCATCAGTGCCTTCTTGGGCATCTATAAAAGCCCCAAATAATTCCAATGTGTCAGCTAAGGGTGAGAACTACTGACTACCTTGTTACCCCAAGTGGGGTCTGTGAACCAGAATTATCGGTTTTGTCCTGGAAGCTTGCAGAAATGTAGAATCTCAAGTCCCTTCCCAGGCCTGCAGAATCAGCATCTGCAATTCAAAAAGAACCTCAGGTGACTCATATGTACGTTAAAATTTCAGAAGTTCTGCGCTAGAGACCTAACTTCTTAGCAGGGATCACACCTTATCTCGAAGCAGCCTAGCAAAGACTTGACGGTTGCTCTCCTAGAGCATGAAGACAGTCACCTATCAGCCAATCAATCAACAAGTGCTTCCCAACAAATGGACAAACAGACATGAAGTATGTGAGGTATGGCCCCTGGGTCTAGCACTATACAGTGTAGTTAGTTGGAACATTCTTGTAAACTGGCCAACTGCCCCACTTTGCTGGGACTGTCCCAGGTTTAGCAATGAAAGCTTCACTCACATCACATCAGGAGGCAAGGGCTGCAAGCCTAACTGTGCCAAGGAACTGGAGCAAGTTACCCGGTTGCCCAAGGCCTACTAGGACCACTGTCATGATTTGTTGTTGTTGTAGTTAGGGGCCATCAAGTCAGTTCCGACTCAAAGTGACCCTATGTACAATGAATGAAACACTGCCTGGTCCTGTGCCATCCTCACAATCATTGTTATGCTTGAGCTCATTGTTGCAGCCACTATGTCAATCCATCTCATTGAGGGTCTTCCTCTTTTTCGCTGACCATCTACTTTACCAAGCATGACGTCCTTCTCTAGGGATTGGTCCCTCCTGATAACATGTCCAAAGTATGTGAGACGAGGTCTCGCCATTCTCATTTCTAAGGAGCATTCTGGCTGTACTTCTTCTAAGACAGACTTGTTCATTCTTCTGGCAGTCCATGGTATAATCAATATTCTTCACCAACACCATAATTCAAAGATGTCAATTCTTCTTTGGTCTTCCTTATTCACTGTCCAGCTTTCTCATGCATATGAGGTGATTGAAAACACCATGGCTTGGGTAAGGCACACCTTAGTCCTCAAAGTGACATCTTTGCTTTTTAACACTTTAAAGAGGTCTTTTGCAGCAGATTTGCCCAATGAAATATGTTGTTTGATTTCTTGATTGCTGCTATCAAGACTAGGGGCCCATTATCCTATCATGACTGGGGGCCTATTATTCTGCTAGACTTCACTTCTACACTGTAAGTTCCATGTGATGGTGGCCTATTCATGACTAGATTGCACATGTCTAGCCTAGTCCCTGCGCATAACAGCAACATGGACACTTCACTTACCGTTTGGTCCTGGATACACTTACCTCTAAATAAAGGGTTGCCCCTTTCTCAAATTGTATTATTCTATAAGTAACAAAACCTGTTAACATTTCCTAGAACAAGGGTAGGTGGTAATGCTGATGACAACTAGTGAATGATCATTTAAAAAGGAAAAAAGGCAAGCATGGTACCTTAGTTCTGTGTCTACCAGATCTCCACAGGCAAGAGAAAACACAGAGAGATGGGGAGCCTGGAAAAGCAGAAGGTCTAGAAAAACTATGGGGACTGTGCTGTATTTTTACATTTTATTGTGGCTCTCTTTGGCCAGAAAATTGCCCCAGGTAAGAGACAAGGAAGAAAAGTACGCCTGGGTTTTGAATGAGACACTGTTTATCAACCACATTGGAGGGACCTTGAGTTTAGAGTTCTTGGGCCTGTTCAGTCTCCTTTGTCAACCTGTTGCTGGGTGGAAGTGGTTGTTACCATGGAGATCATCCAAGATGCTGAGATTCCTGAACACCCTTCCCTCAAGCTGGCTAAGTAAGACAGACTCCTGGTAGAAGAAACCAGGCTCGGCTGAGCTGGGGGCTGCACAGAGGAAGACCCCAAGTTGAATGAGGCTTACAGCCATCGCATCTAATGCTCTAGGAAGGCAGATCCAACTTTACTAACCAGAGTGGGCAGAGAAAGGAGGGTGAATGAATACTTGTGTATTAAAGCAAACAGGGCCTTTCCATTCCTCCTAGGGCCACGCTACTTTCCTCCCTCAGTGCTTTTGAAAAAGATCCTCCTTTTGCCTGGATTGTCCTTCTCTTTTATCACGGCCAACTTCAGATCTGTTGTTGTTAGCTGCCAACATGCCAACCCCCTACCCATAGAGACTTCATGCACAATGGGATTAGACTGTTGTGATTCATTGGCTGATTTTTCAGTAGATCACCAGGCCTTTCTTCCTAGTTTGTCTTCCTAGACTGAAAGCTCTGCTGAAACCTGTTCAGCATCATAGCAAAAAGCAAGCCCCCACTGACAGACGGGAGGTAGCTGTGCATGAGGTGCATTGGCTGAGAATGGAATCCGTGTCCCCCTCATGGAAGGCGAGAATTCTACCACCAAACCACCACTACCATAGCTATATCCTCTTGTAATAAGCCCTCCTTAATCCTCAAGCCTGGGTTCCCACATCACTCCTCGCAATGCTTAGTCGTTAGCACTGTATTGGAGCCCTGGTGGCACAGTGGTTAAGTGTTCAGCTGCTACCCAAAAGGTCGGCAGTTCAAATCCACCAGCTACTCCTTGGAAACCCTATGGGGCAATTCTACTTTGTCCTATAGCGTTGCTGTGAGTCGGAATCAACTCGACAGCAACAGGTTTGGTTTTAGCCCTGTCTTATAATTGCCGCACCTGCAGTCAAAAGATTGCAATCTCCTAGAGGGCAGGAGCTGAGTTCTAGTTCACTAGATCCAGAATCCTCAGCACAGTCCTGGCACAAAGCAGCTGTTCAATAAATATGACTTAAATGAACTAACTGGAAATTTTTCTCCACTCTTGCAAAAGGAAGATAAAGCAAGTTGATATTACAGTTTAAATAAAATCTACCCACCAACTTCTAAGAGATATCCTGTGGTGTCTGAAGCTAGAACTTCATTTCTTATGCCTTCTATAACCACAGAGCCAGACTTTAAACAACAATCCTCCAACACCAAAGAAATTCTGGGTGATGTCCAAACACACTGCAAAGTGGACTCACATTTTCTAAAGATTTTCAACAATAAAACTGAAATAAAATTTATAGAGTTAGCCCTAAATTCACTAGAAAATTAAATTAATCATGAACTCACCCCCCTCCTACCCATTTTCTCTCCCCAAACTCTTCCATTCTCCAAACATTCTGGTAAACTAACACTTTACCGCATTACATTGTGTTAAGAAGTAAATGAATGAATAGTTCTGTGGCTGGAAAAGGGATGGAGAAAGGAAGAATTTCTTCCCCCTGTAAGGTCCAGATGGATTCTCTGGCATTTATCAGCCTGAAAAATATTGAGAAAGGTAGGTCAGGTCAGCCACAGGCTGAGAAATAGGAGATCTCAGCTCTGTGATTTGCCCGCCATCTTGAACGAGTCACCTCACCTCTCTGGTCCTGGTTTCTCACTTCCAGAAATCATGGAAATAATATCTGCTCATTACTTCCTACCCCAAGAATGTGAGCTTGTGGTTCAGCATGTGTTGGAGGATAAGGAAGCTCCTGGACTCTCAAGGGTCCTTCCAGACCCCCTGGGGCTTCCAGATAAAAATTCAATTCAATCAACCAAGAGAATTTTTTCAGAGTTTTTATGGTGGCTCCCAAGGCCATCCAGACCATTAGGCTCCAATCACAGAAAGGCCATTAGGCCCAAGCTCAAAGATGCCGCATGGAATGAACTAAGTTCTAAAGAGGAGTAAATAAGCCCCTACCCTCCCTGTTCCCTACCCACACTTTAGTGCACCCTACTCCCCATCAAAAGTAATACTGGGTCTTAAAGCATGTTGTTGCTGGGTGCCATTGAGTCTGTCCCATAGGGTTTTCTAGCTGGGAGCAGATTGCCAGGTCTCTCTCCTATAGAGCTGCCGGGTGGGTTCAAACCACTAACCTTTTGGTTAGCAGCCAAGCGTACCACCAGGGCTTCCTTTCTTAAAGCATAAAACCAAAAAACCCATTGACGTCGAGTCGATTCTGACTCCTAGTAACCCTATAGGACAGAACAGAACTGCCCCATAGGGTTTCCAAGGAGCACCTGGTGGATTTGAACTGCCAACCTTTTGGTTAGCAGCCTGAGTCTTAACCACTACGCCACCAGAGCTTCCTCTTAAAGCATAGGAGGGTCAATCTGAAAAGCAATGAGAGAGTGAGAGAGGCCTTGAGCCAAGTGGTAAGGAATCTGTTATTGCTGTCTGTGCAAACACTTCCACCATTAACTGTCTTTCCACCTGCTCATCCCACTTAGCCACTCAAAGGTGAACTTCTCTGGAGATCCTTCTCTGGATCTCCCAGGCATTACTCGTCACCTGTCCTGCGTGCGTGGTTCTTTAGTGCAATGTATGCAATCCCTATCAAAGTTACTCATCGTGTTGTTTTCTGGCTGCTGTCTAACTCTCCAGTCTCTGATCTAGACTCAGAGCTCCTCGTCTTTCCTCCATATCCCCAAGGCCTGGCAGCAGCTGTGTTCAATCAATGTCTGCTGAGTGAATGGTCACACTGATCCTTTTGCTTCCACCAGACAGGTGGACCAGGAGGGAAATGAATGACAGGACATTTTCATCTTTAAATCATGACCTTTGGGGATGGAAGATCCCTTAAGAGATCATCAAAATTATTCTTTTCATTGAGCAAGACTGATGAAACACCTGGTGGGATTCACTCAGGTCCTATCTGTCTTTGACTCTGGTCAAGTGTACCCAAAGATATCTTGTCCACCCTCAGCTAGCTCTGCCTCCCTTTTTTGTACAACCTGTTTAATAATTGTCTTTTCATAACATTTTTTTTATCAACCAAACAATAGGCTCTAACTTTTTATTATGGAAAATGTTGAACACATAAAAGTAGAGAGATTAGTAGAATAAACCCCATTGTACCTATCACCTGGGTCCCTGGGTGGTGCAAATGGTTTGTGCTATTACTACTAACAAATCTATCTTGGAAGAAGTACAGACAGAATGCTCCTTAGAAACGAGGATGGCAAGACTTCATCTCATGTACTTTGGACATGTTATCAGGAGGGACCAGACCCTGGAGAAGGACATTGTGATGGTTAAGATTGTGTGTCAGCTTGGCTGGGCCATGATTCTCAGTGTTTTGGCTGTTGTATAATGTTGTGATTGCTTCCCTGTTAAGATTTGATATGTTATCACCCCCATGATGGGATCTGCTGTGAGTAGCCAATCAGCTGACAGGGAGTTTCCTTGGGCATGTGGCCTGCATCTGAATATAAGTGGATGTTCTGGATTTTGCCTGCTCTGGATCCTACAGCTGGCTCCTGTTCACCTGTCCTCCGGTTCTTGGGACTTGAGCTAGCAGTTTACCTGTGGTCTTGCCTGCCAATCTTGGGATTCATCAATCTTCACAGCCTGTGAGCAAGAGCCCTGCTCTCCAACCTGCGAATCTTGGGTTCATCAACCCCTGTGGCTACGTGAATCAGGAGAAGCCTCTATCTTGATCCATGGACTTGGGACGTTCCAGCCTCTACAACCGTGTTAGGCATTTCCTTGATATAAATCTCTCTATTTATATATTTATATGCTTTACTGGTTTTGCTTCTCTAGAGAACCCAGCCTAAGACATCATGCCTTGGTAAAGTAGACCATCAGCGAAAAAGAGGAAGAGCTTCAACAAGATGGATTGACACAGGGGTTGCAACAACGGGCTCAAGCCTAGAAACAATTGTGAGGATGGTGTAGGACTGGGCAATGTTTCATTTTGTTGTAGGTAGGGTCACTATGAATTGGAACCAACTCGACAGCACCTAACAACATTAACCTAAAGGTTGGAAGTTCAAACCCACCCAGTGGCACCATGGAAGAAAAGCCTGGTAATTTGCTTCCATAAAAATCACAGCCAAGAAACCCTATGGGGTAAAATACTGTAACACATGGGGTCTCCATGAGTTGAAATTAACTCAACAATAACAAGTTTTACCCATCACCCAGCTTCAGCAATTATCAACACATGGCCAATCTTGTTGCATCTATAATCACTGGATTATTCTGAAGCAAATTCTAGGCATCATGTCAAATAAATACTTTCTGACTTGAATTGCATCAATAGGAAGGATGAAAATTAATTTAAATCTAAAGAGGAGCCTCTCTCTAGGGCCATGGCCCATTAAGTGTTTTGGGAGGAGGAGATAAGATGGGGAACCCTTGAAATTGCATTATATACTCCTTCAAACCCCAAACTGATTTTTTGTTCTGTTTTGTTTTTGCGGGCAAACACTTAATAGATGACAGAAGCAGGAAACAAGATAACAAGCATTGTGTAGAATCTCAGCAGTGACTTTGCAAAAACCAGACCAGATCCTCTGGACTCTGGAACAAAGATGACCAAAAGATGGGAGCAGCCACACCAGTGGAGACCCAGAATCACCCCACCAACGTGTCTTTTTTTCCTGTGTTAAATATTGTAGTTGTATTCCATGCACATACATGCTCACCCACCCCTGCCCCTGCAAGCTTCTCACTCAGCTCCAAACACACACAACAGGCGCATACACCTCTGCACACCCACCTGCTCCCATTCACCTGCAGCTGCCTGGTTTTGGCAGCTGTTTTCTAAACACGTTGAAGAACTCAGAGCCCCAAGACTAGAAATTTTTCTTTCTAAAGTAGCACGGTGCTCCACAGAGGCTTACATCTGGGATACTGGAGGGATCACCATAGGATGAATCAAAATATACAGCCCACACTCAGTGTGCCAGAGCGTTCCTTTCGGGGTGTCGGGTTAAGAAGCAGTAAAGGACACTGCATAATGGTCAATGCTGTTTATACTGCTGATTATTAACTCTGTTTATATGCTTAAGATTCGTTACTGAGAAAACTTTCCTGCCCACTCAACGCTTGCACTGCTCAGGGCTCACCCTGTCAATCTCAAAGCACTTAGCACATAGTACTTTCACCTGGGGAAGTGTGCGAGGCATCTTCACCATGCACTTTGGACAGAGGCGGAAGGAGGGGCTGAGAGGAAGAACTAGCCCCATTTATTGGAATCTCCATTCACAGTGCTAGACGTTGTCTCTTTAAATTCTCACAAGTCTATGAGGTATGTATTTTTAGTTGCTGCACGTTAAGACAGAGGACACTGAAGTTCAGAGGAGTTAATTAATTTGCCCAAAGCCACACAGCTAGTAAGGATTCTAACCCAGGCTTTTCTAATCACCAAACCCATGCTCTTCTCTCTACACCAGTAATTCCCTTTTAAATAATTTTATTTTTTAAGTTTTCATTTTGAAATTATTTTAGACTTACAAAAAAAGTTGTAAAAATAGCACAGTTTCCACATGCCCTTCACATAGCTTTTCCAAATATTAATATTTTATATAGTCCCTGGGTGGTGCAAATGGTTAATGCACTCCCTACTAACCGAAAGGTAGGCAGTCGGAGTCCACCCAGAGGCACACTGGAAGAAAGACTTGGCAATCTACTTCCAAAAAAATCAGCCATTGAAAACCCTATGGAACACAATTCTACTCTGACACACATGGAGTCACCATGAGCTGGAATTGACTCGACAGCAATTAGTTAACATCTTAGAATAACCATGGCATAAAGATCAAAACCAGGAACATAACATTGATGCAATACCATTAACTAACCTACACAGCTTATTCAAATTTCCTCACTTGTCCCCCTAATGTCCCTTTTCTCGTCCAGGATCCAATCCAGGATCACAGATTGTTATTTAGTTGTCATGTCTCCAAAGGCTCCTCCAATCTGTGACAGTTCCCCCGTTATTCTTCATCTTTCATGACCTTGACACTTTTGGAAAGTGTCGACCAATTATTTTATAGAATGCCCTTCATTTGAGCCCCTTTTAATGTCAAAAAGTTTCACAAACCCTCAGATGACTGTATCTGTTAAGTATCTGTTGTCTATTCTTGTCAACGCACTTAATGACAAGTGGTAACTTTAAATTTAGGAATGCTTTTGATTTTATTCATCACAATGGCTTCCATCTACATTTAAAACATAGTACGGATACCTGTAAGATAATTTCTTTTTTCTTTTTTTCTATCTCTAGGCAATGTTTGGGTGTAGTTAGGTTTACCTAGGGGGCAGTAGTGGTTCAGTGGTAGGATACCTGGTTTAGATTCCCAGCCAATGCATTTCATTTGCAGCAACCTGCCTGTCAGTGGAGGCTTGTGTGTTGCTATGATGCTGATGAGGTTTCAGTGGAGCTTTCAGACCAAGATGGACTAGAAAGAAAGGCTTGGCTATCTACTTCTAAAAATCAACCAGTGAGAACCCTATGGATCACAACAGTCAGATCCACATCTGATCATGGGGATGGCGTAGGACCAAGCAGCATTTTGTCCCATTGTACATGGGGCTGCCATGAGTTCGAGGGGCAACTTGACAGCCACTAACAACACTCCGTATGATATTTTGGCAGCTCCTCCTGAAGTCAGCAGCCCACAGTCACACACAGACCAAAGCAGAAATCCTCAAAGAAAGTTAGAAGAAGACAATGAAGAGCTGGGTGAGGTCAGATAAGAACGTCTGGAGCTAATGGTTATTGTATGTTGGTGGTATTATGGTATATTTGCATTCCACACTATGCTAAGAGTTCTGTATGCATTATCTCATTTAAGCCTCACAACCACCTCTGAGACAGGTTCTATTATTATCATTCCCCTTCTACCGAGGAGGAAGTTAAGACTCTGAGTCTGTAAAGGACTTGCCCAAGGTCACACATCCATGGCACAGCAACACTGGGATTTGAATGCAGTTCTCCCAGGCTCCGAAAGTCCCATGTTTCTATCCACCATGCTAATTTTCTCCAGAAGCATCTCTGAATCTTTGCTTCCATTGTTCTAGATCTGGAACAGTCCTTATTTCCTATTTTCCAAATTATTTCCCAGCTCCAGCCATTAGGACTCAGTTCGAAGTCCGTTCTTCTAGGAAGACTTCTTCTGTTGGTGAATGAAGGGACTGAATTTACACCAGCCCCAGGTACTGCTCATCCGCCAGATGTGATGTAAAAGATGACAACAGAACTGGAAGATGCTTGGAGATTCCTTAGAACCTCCTCCTTTTATAAAGATAGAAGTAATAGCAATAATTACTAACATTTACTGAGTGTTTACTGTGGGTCAGGCAGGGTGCTAAATGCTTAACGTGTTATCTCATTTAACTTCCACAACTACCTTAAGAGAGAGGTACTAATGTTGTTGAGGGAGAGACTTCTAGAACTCTCCCAGATATGGATTTCTTCTCTTTCCCGGCGCGCAGGAGGATTCCACTCCCCGCCCCTGTCTAGAGCCATATTATAGTCCCGGGCAATGATGACGCACCACAGCTAATGTGATGCGCCGCCCACTCCTGGGCCGAAGCACTTCGTTGTTGCTACTTAGCAAGCTGAGAGGGAGAAAGCTCCGCACCATCTGTTGCTCTGCTCAGGGACTCTGGGGCTTCCCCAGGGAGGCCTCTGATTTGAGTTTGCTCAAAAATACCCTCTGAACGTAAGTCAAGAGTGAGGACTGATGGTTGTACTAGTCAGGGAAAGTAACATTATCTGAGCAACAGATAAGCCTCCCAATTTCAATATCTTATCACAGTCAACATTGTGTCCCCTCATGCCACAGTTCCGTGTGATTTAGGCATTCCTTTTCCATCTTGGGGCTCTCCCATCTGGAACTTGTGGCCCTCAGTCACCAAGGCAGGGAAAGAGAGAGATGCAACAGGCATTGTCCCTTTCTGCCTCTACCCTGAGTGATGCAGTCCATTGGCCAGAGCTAGTCACAGGGTCCCCACCTATCTAAAAGGGAGGTAGGGAAATGTAGGGCCACGTAAAAACTTTGGTCAGTGCGCATGGCTGCTGACTGAAAGGTTGAAGGTTCAAGTCCACCCAGAGGTGCCTAGGAAGAAAGGCCTAGTGATCTACTTCCGAAAATCAGCCATTGAAAACTCTATGGAGCACAGTTGTACTCTGACACACATGGGTTCGCCCTAAGTCACAATCATTATTTTTGCCACCGTAGTGAAGCCTGTGTCCTGCCAACTAACCCCTCCCTCCTCCCCCCCAGTTCACACACCCCTGTTCCTTGCATGTTTGAGAACCTCAGGTTTGGTGGAGCTATTTCTTCTCCCCATTTGCCTCCTCAAGCTGCTGTCTAAACCACATTATTCCTAAAGTAACCCCTACCTTGGAATTGCCCAAGTCTATGGCTGAAAATGAAGATTTCAGGGCCCCTCCCTGAGGCCATGGCTGGAGAATCTGCATTTCCGCATTTTCCTGAAGCACCTCTTGGTGTCCAAGAATGTTTCAGAACTTTTGTAATGTGTACAGCCCAAGTCAGTGCCACCCAAACTTCAGTCACTTATAATTTTTGTCATATTCATGTACCTTCTATTTTTTCAAACAATCCAAAAATGATTTGTTTTATTTGCAATATTCAAAGCATTTTAAAATAGCATATTTGCATTCCCTAAGTCTCTTGGAAAGTAATTCCAGTTTGTGCAATGAATTTCCAAGAAAATCTGAAGATATCCATTAGCCATCTTAAACTTAAATTCTAAGTTTTGGAAGATATTTCTTACTGTGGTTCACAGGGGAATATTGTCCCATTCACAATCAATCACGGGGACAGCGCAGGACCGGGCAGTGTTTGGTTGCGTTGTGCACGGGGTTGCCATGAGTCCGGCGCTGACTCGATGATGGCAGTGAACAACAGTCTCGGGAAGACCCTGAATGCAAGCCTCTCGCTGTGTGCACTTTGGGTATGCACTTCCTCTGCCCCTTCCTCTGCGTACTCCTCCGTGTGCATGATGTGCTCTTGGCCTCTGGGGGCTCAAAGTCCAGGAAAATGTCTTTCTACACAGTTCCTGCCAAGTAGAGACTGCTGCTTCATAAAGGCCTGTCAGGGGCACAGAGATGATGGAGATGGAAAAAGTCAACTATGTGGGGAGCGCAGGGCCCAGGGAGGAGAGGATGAAGGCTCAGCTGAGTAAGGCAACAATGTACCCCTGATTGTCAGGCACAAAACAGCTGAAGGTTTTCCAGTCTGAGCATAACCTTAGAGCATCTGACTTTTTAAAGGCTCCAGTAAGAAAGGGTGGGAGAAAAGGTGGGAGTGCGATCCGAGACTCACCCCAGGTCTCCGAGACATGCTGACGGAATGCAGTAAATACCGCTCCATTTAATGAACAGCTGCTGTGTGCTTGGAACTTTAACGCATCATGTTGACTCCTTGGAACAAGCATGCAAGCTTGGTATTTTATCCCTATTTTGTAAGCAATGAAATCCAGGTCCAGGGAGGTTAAATAACTTGCTCAAGATCACACAGCTGGGAAGGGCCCAAACTGGGATTTAAATCATGTCTTTCTGACTTCAAAGCTCACGCTCTTCTCATCCTTCTGCAACAGAATGAGAAAAGGTCTGCTCCTGGCAAAATGGTCCCAAGCCAGGATAATAATCGCCATGATTACTAGGATGAGAATCATCATTATTTGTCATTATGAAATCAGAAAACGAGACCGAATAAGACCTCCAGGGATCATCCATATCCCTCTTGCTTGACATTTTAATGTATACACTCATACACACACACACACACACTCACATACACATTCACACTGTCACACACCACACTGTCGCACACACTCACACTCACACACTCACACACTCACATACACATACAAATACACCTTCCACCATGTATACACTAAGGACAGAACACAGCACTATTCATCTGGAATGGGCATGTACCAGGAAGGAGGGGAAAGAATGAACAAATACTTATTGAGCACCTACTGTGTGCACAGCCCTTTGCTAGCCACTAGGGTGGCTTCAGGAGGGTTCTTCTGGAGAAAATGATGCTGATTCTCTTCAATCACATGTAATCTTTCCATAAAGAAGGAAAGTAATTTGACCTGTCCTCCTTAACCCTGGGGACGGGCCCTGGAGAAATTCTCATGACAGCAATGAGCTGAGTTAAAGCCTGGGGACTGCTTGCCCCCTTGCAGGGGTGTGAAGTCCACATTCCTTTGATCACAGAGTTTGACGAAGCCTATATTTGCAGACTCCCCCTTTTTTGCTGACTGCTGCTGACAGTTTGAGCACTCAAATTGTAACTTATTCAATTTTATCTATTTAATTATGAAGCAGCCAGCCCCATGTGCACCTCACTTTTACTTTTAACATACACAGGTGAGGGGTACCAATGTGTAGTATACATAACATGCACACATAAACTATCATTCATATGATCCATCTCAGGAGGGGGACAGTGTGCAGCTTGGGCCATACGGTATTCGTTTGCCAGCTCCTTACATCGAGGCTCACTTCCAATTTGGCTTCTTTCCCAGCAAACAAGAAGTAGCTCACTCATTCCCACACTCCTCGGAAGATCCCATCCCCCTTCACTACCTCCCCTCCAATTCATAGGCCACTGCTGGGCTTCTCCAATATACAGGCTGGAAAAGAGAGTGGGAGAAAGAGAGAGCGAGCAAGCGAGTGAGCACACAAGTGATTCCCAATATCTCTCCTTTCTTCTCCCATGCTCTTTTGAAATCCATATTTCACAACCTCCTGCCCTAACAGCCTTATCAAGTAACTCTCTGTATGAGGACTCAGCTAGAAGCCACACCCAATACGTTAGCCAACCTACCCATGAACTGATGCAGGCTGGCAAGAGAAGGAGTACTCCAAAGGGAACAACTGTGTATAAACAATTATATAAAAAAGGGGGGGCGGGACTGAAGATCTTAGGTGACAGCCACTCCACAACTGTCAAGACACCAGGGTATCTCCCCTCCTGCCCATCTCAGTTCTATCTGTGAACGTGAGCAGATGCACTCAATGTTTTATTTATATGTGCGTGTGTGTACGTAAACAATTGATAGCTAAATCTGTGAGACAGCCAGGAACCCGATGGTAGGGTGAGAGCCCTGAGTGAGGAAAGGGTCCTAGGCATCTCCAGTTTAAATAGAACGAGGACTGGCGGAAGTAGGAACTGAAACACTAAAGTGGAAATAACCCACTCAAAACTCTGGGGTAAGCTCAGCTCCCCCTTACTGGGATGATTCTGAATCCGTAGACCCATGATAATGTCTATTGCCTATTGGCCATGAAGGGCTTGCTCTTTTACCATGGTGTGTTCATGGTGTATGTTTATGACTGACTAAACTGGGGATTTCTATGAGCACAGGACAAAGACTGTTCTTTACAATCTTTGCTAAAACCACATGTGCACATGCCAGGTATTGTGTACACTGGGGATAGATGTACTGGGACAAGATGACCCTTTGAATTGGAGAGGAATGAGGGGTCCTCTCTTTCTCCTTAGATTAAAATTCTCTCTGGACTCCAAAGAATTCCCTGGGTGGTACAAATGGTTAAAGCACTTAGCTGCTAACCAAAAGGCTGGTGGTTCAAGTCTACCCAGAGATGTCTCGGCAGAAAGTCTTGATGATCTACTTCCAAAAAATCAGCCATTGAAAACCCCACAGAGCACAAATCTAATCTGACACACATGGGGTCGCCACGAATCAAAATAGACTCGACAGCAACTGGCGGTGGTGGTAGACCCCAAAACAATCTCATTGTAATGAATCCCAGCTCTGAAGCTTGGAATGGATCTTGAGAGTCATCTAGTCCCAGTCACCCGCATAACTTCCCTTCTAAGGCAGCACATACTATTTTGTTACAGCTTTGATATAAAGTTCTTTCTGATATCAAAACCCAAGTTTGCTTCTCTGGAGAGTCCATCATTGCCCTAGGTGCCACCCTTTGTGGCCCCACAGGACGGGTCTGCGCCTCTTCTACAGAGCACACTTTCAGCATTTGATGCTCCCGAGTGTTCTCCTTTTCCCAGTTGCCCTACCTGTGGAGTTGCCCACTGGATGAGTTCCAGAAAGTCATTCATTCAGCAAGTGAACATGTGTCAGGCACTGGGAGGGGAGATGATGATCCAATGAAGGGCAAAAAGACACAAGCGGCTGCCTCCAGGGATCTTGCAGTCCTTTTGCAGCACCTCCCTAAGGGTCTCCCTCCAGCCCTTCTTTCAGCTTCATCCTTCCCCACAAGGCAGGGAGTCTACAGGGTCAAGGAGTCATGCCCCTCTTCTAGAACATGCTCTGATTACCTGGGTTCCAGAATTCCTGCCCAGACAGTTTTGAGCCTGCTCCCAGGACCTGCAGCGTCCTCTTCTTCAGGTCCCTCCTAGGCCAGAGGGGGTGGGCACAGGGGTGGCTGTTGGGGAGGGGCAGTGGTGTAGACAGAGCTTGGACAAGCTGGCTGTAGTGTCCATACACATGCATCAAGACCTTTCATGGTACAGCTGGCACAGAGCCAGCAGTGGAAAGAGAATCAGGGTGGGCTGTGAACCAGGGCTAGCAACCTCCATTGGCTATATTTCAGCACAGAATCCAGAGAAATCCAGAGGCTCTAAATTTAAACCTGGTCTCCCAGGTCATTATGAAGGTATATTTGCCAAGATAGGAGACTAGAATGCATGTTGTTTCACAGTTTGTTAGCTTGAGTTATTTCTTTTAAATACTTTGATCTCTTCTGTGTGAGCATCCATCTAGACACTCGCCCTAGGGCCCATAAATGTTAGGTGGGCCTCCTCTTTGTGGAGACAGAAAATGTAAAATTGAAGCACAGTGCTAAGAAAATTAAGCATACTGCTTGGGTTCCTCCTAAAACTGCTCTATTTGATCTCCATTCCAAGGGTCCTCATGTCCTCCTTTCCCTTAGGTTATAACAAGTGGGGTCTCCTCGCTGCTATGGTGGCTTTCATCCTTACACCCCTCCAGGAACTCTATAGCTGACCCAGCCAAGGAGGCAGTTTTGCCTCTGTCTAACCACGTGTCTCACATCTCTTCAGCTTCCAGCTGTCTAACCTCAGCCTTGCAGCCTAAGTCTATTTCTTCTCACTTGGTCTTCAGCAGCAACAAAGAAGCCTCCTCTAACTGATCAGGGAAAAGGTAGCAAATTCCCCCACTTGTCTCTCTGAATAGGCACCCTGTACACCAGCTGCCTTTAAGCACACATCTCTTCTCTTTCTTGTACCTGATATTACTGGCATTCACCTCAGGCGCCCTGTCTGTGTGTTCTTGATCTCTATCAGCCTCCGTGATGTCTGGGTGAGACTGTAGAGCTCCCAGAGGACAGGGCCACATTGCAGGGCCATAGCTTCCCTGTGTCTCTGGACCCTGCTCAGTGGAGCAGCAGGCACAGGTAGGCACTTAATAAAGACTTTGATGCTAGCAACAGAGGACCAGAACTCTGCCTAGAGCATTGTGAATACCCAAGAAGCAATCTACTACCACAGCCAGACCACAGTCATAGCAGTCCTCCTGCCAGCCTGAGAGCCAGGGCAGACTCTCCTTTATAAACAAGGCAGAGGGACCACTCTCTTGCCTCTGTGATCATAATAATAATTATGATGACGACAACAACAATAACAAAACTCTATGTGCCAGCGCTTCCATAATGGTCTCGACTAATTTGGTGCTCATAGTAATCTCATGAAATTGGGACTATCATCATTATTCCAGTTTTACAAATGACAGATCTGAGGCACAGAGAGATTGTTTAACTTGTTAAGGCTCAAACTGGTGTAATCTGACTTCGAAGACCCTGACTTACCCACCATGGCACACTGTCCCTTGAAGTGATCTAAAGCAGCTTCAACCAAGAATGGAGAGGGAGAGGTTGCCGACTGGGCTCTCGTCCTATACTCTTATGGATCCTTGACCCCTGTCTGACCTGAATGAATGACTAAGAGAAGGCAAGTGGCCACTCAGACAGCTGGAACTCTCAACGCATTAGTTCCCGCCCCACTCCTCTCCCTCCACCTGTCCTCCTTTCTTTCTGTTTCTCAAACACGCGGAGCTTGTTCCCACTCAGGCCTTTGAATGGCTGTTTCCTCCACCTGCAATGCTCTCCCCCTAGACCTATGCATAGCTGGGTCCTTTGATTATTTGGGTGTCAGCTCAAATGGCACATTCTTAGGAAAGCTGCTCCTCATCGCCCTATCTTTCCCATGTCCTCCCTTTCATTCTTGTCTAACCCATTTTCCTGTTTTAGAAAAAAGCATTCAACACCACCTGAAATCATCTTATTGACCTACTAGTTTACTTGTCTCTTTCTGTGTCTCCACTAGAATGGCAGCTTCAGGACAGCAGGATCTCACCTGTTTTGTTTGCTTCTGGATACTCACTGGGATAGCATCTAGCATGCTGTCAATGCCCACTAAGCATCTGTTAAGTAAATGCATGCATGAACAAATGGATGCAAAGTCCTTTTTAGATACATGCAAAGGTGGGCCCAGCTGGACCCTCCAGTTGCCCCTCACCACACACAAGCAAACCTCTGGTAGGCAGAGACCCAGTCTTCATATGTGGCAGCCTACCAGCCCCTGAAACAGTGGCAGATGACTGAGGGACCCTTTAGTTGCTTTGTTTGGGCAGGGAAAAGACTAAGACGCTCAGCTACTAAGATTACAGCCTGTCTACACTCCCTCTAGGACCACGAGTGGACAATTGCTGGGCAGCTGTATTCCTGAACAGAAACTAAAATACTAAAATCTCAGTTTTTCACTTTCCCCATCCCTCTGCCTTTTCTGGAGGGCTTTCCCCATCCCCGCCCCCTTTGCCTCCCTCCCTTCCTTACTGCAATTCTGTGAAGAAAAACAAGAGGAAAGTGGGAAAATGTGTTCTCCACGTCTAACATAGTATCCATATTACTATTATTAACTACTGTAGCAGAATCTCATTAAAATGTCTGGTTCCTGCACAGATTAAGCAAGCCCCCAAAACATAATAGTCATATGCGGCATGTAAAGTAAAACCTGCAAAGCTGGAATCTGTGTAAGGTGGCAACCTGTCAGAGAAGGAAAATGCAAATATTTTTCACTAAAACGAGTGATGGAAAAGTGGTAAGACTGTGCCCTGTCAAAGGCAGAAAACTCGCAAGACCTGGAAAAACAAGGTAGTCCCATCGAGTTCCAGCTCTTACAGGTTTCACTGTACTTGGATTTGATCCAGTCTTAATGCAGCATGACCCCTAGTCTCCCCACATAATAAGACATCCCATTCCTTTATAGGTGATAGGTTTTTCATTCAATGGTTTGTTTAGGACACATCTTAAAAATGATGAGCAAGAAAGGAAAGTCCCTAACCTCCTACCAGACCCTGTATTACATGACAGTATTTTAAGGTATTGTTAATGATCCTTTTCTTTTTCTTTCTCTAATAAAATACAGCTTTTCCATTATCAAAATCCATGCTCATTATATATTAATTATTTTCAAGGCATTTCACACACATTATCTCCTGGATTTCATAAGGAAGGGAGGGAGGCAGGCAAAGGTGTCTCTAAATCAGTTGAAAAAGAGGCCCAGAAGCATAAAACAGTTTGAAGACATTCACAAAGGAGGTGAAATATCATCGCAGGACAGGCTCCGGGTCCTGCCATTTTCTAGAAACATGGATGCTCTTGCCAGAAGCCACATCCCAGCAGCCCATGTGACATGCAGATCCAAGCCAGCCCCTATGTAAGAAGCAAGAAATAGCTTAGGAAGTTAGGAAGGATAAATAACTCCTTCTTCTGGAAAAGATAAAGCTCCCTATTGGAGGAAAGTCTGAAACTGGAACACCACAAAGTGAGACACCAGGAGGCTCACTACTGCTCGCAGCCAAGCGCCTCCACTCTGTAGCTCTGCTGGAGGCCAGGGCTGGGAGTGGCAAGGAGGGCTAGGGGAGGGAGCTGAGTAGAGCTCTGGACCTTCTCACCTAACAGGAGTCCTCACCTCTGGGCAACAATTAATTTGGAACTTCAAGCAATCCTGGTTACACGAAAGAAGAACCCGGCCTTCAGCCTCTCAGAGGCATTTATTCACACCAAGATCTATATCACCTCCTATCATAATTCCCAGGCTATGGCCTCCCTCATCACTGGTCCCTGATGTGCTTTGTCCATTCAGAGCAAAGATAAAATGAATGAAAATGTCATCTAGCCTGCATCTCACAGAGCCAGCCCTCAGCAAGAACTCAAGCAAGAAGAAGCACCAGCATGGCATCCTACTGTGCCGCCACTTGTTGGAGGAGCACCCTAAAAATCTTCCCTCCACTTCAGGGAAAGTACTAAAGAAGTGGCTAGTATGTCTCCATAACCCCGCCCAGGTTGCAAGGGAATGTTGCTTCTCCTGCATCACTAACAACAGCAGATTTTCAGGTGAGCCTTTTCTATCTGGGATTCTCTAGCAAGTATTGCCACAATTCATGACTCTAGAAGAATGTATACATGCTAGCCAGAGTTTCAACCGCTAGATTGGAACTGAAGCTGGAAGGGGTGGGGTGGGGTGAGCTTGTCTGTGAAAATCTGAAAGCATGGAGTGGGAAGGATCCTCCAGACTTAGGAAAGCTGTGGTCCACGAGGCCCTGGGCATTCCCTACCCTGGATGGAGAGAGTTTAAGGGACATTTGAAGACAAGGTCACTTCAAACCTGAAAAAGGGAACAGCTATAACAAGATTCCCTACTCCCTTTTCCAAGTCCCTGAACTCACTCTCATTCCCACTTCCCTGTTTCTTTCCAACCTAGAAAAACCTGAGTCTGCCAAGAAATGTCTTAGCAAACTGAATAGTCTTCTGGGACCTAGGATTCCTCTCCATTTCCTGCTCAGTGACCAGAACATATTGCTGAGGATGTCAACGTCATATGGGAGGGGGTAGTCTCAAAACAAAAGAACGGGCTTGTAGGGTTTCAGTCTATGGGAACAGGGAAATAGAACAAGAGCTCAGCACACTTTCAGAGAGTGAAGAAATTTGAGTCTGGGGCTGAAGATGAGCTGGAAAGAATGTCATTCACAACAAATCAGATAAAAGAAAATACCTTGGCCGCAAGCATGTATGTACCACCAAGTTCTCTCATTTCATAGCTTCTGATTTCTGGATCTTCTATTCTGAGGATACTTATGACAGTTTGGGGTGAAACTGAAGACATTAGCACTGGAAGGAAAATGTAAAAAGGAGAGTACAACTAAAGAGGCTCCACCAGGAACCAGTTACCTTTCGAGTAAACTTAACCACAAGAAACATCATCGAGAAGCTCTTAAAACTTATAGACCTCACACTAGAGACAGCATAATGGTTTTCCAGGGCAAGCAGGCGAGTAGCAATCTGCAAGACTGGAGATACCACCAGGAATCAGGAGAAGAGAAAAAAGGACTCACCTGTTCTGGCCCCTGGAAGCAGATGCGGCAGAGCGGGGTCCTCATACCACTGTCCAGGCTGCTGCCCAGTGAGTAGCGATCCTCAGCCTTCCCCTTACAGAAGTCGTCTGAGGAGGCACTGCTGAGCAGGGAGGCCGGTGGCTCTGTGGCTGGGTCACCCCAGTCTTCTTCCACAGAAGAAGGTGGCAAATGTGGTGGAGGTGGCAGAGGAGGGGTCTCCCTGCCAACCCCCTCTCGAGGGCCCCTCCAGCCTGCCCAACCCCCGGCACCCAGAGCCGGAAAGGTGTTGTTGTTGGCCGCCAAACTGGGGGCCTGGGGGTCTCCGTGCATGGGCAGGGGGGCTGGAGGGGGGCGCCGCAGTAGAAAAACCTTCAGGTCATTGAAGAGCATGCGGCAGCGGCACTTGAAGAGACCCTGGTGGCGCAACATCTGGGGGTCGGGGGCACACAATCCACAGCAGCAGCAGCCACAGCAGCAGCACCACCACCAACAGAGCAGCCCACTCAGGGGCATCAGCATGTGCCCAGCCGAGGCAAAGAGCCAGGAGGGGAAGCTGGAGTCTTTGCAGAGGAGAGAAGGAGGGTTTGGGGGTCCACAACGTATCTGTATTAGGAAGGGAATCTGCTTTTTCACTGGCTCTTCTTACACCCCCTCCAACAGCAAATAAATGCCCCCAAAACTGAGCATTGTGAGTCACTGATTCTGAACTCTACCTGGGAAGCCAAACAACAAAAAAGTTTTTCTTGCCCTCTTCCCCCCACCCCCACCTTAGACTTTGCTCAGGGTGTTTCCTTTCTGCCTTTGACCTGGAGGCACAGGTAGGGGCAGGGGGATAGAAGTATTGAGGATAAGCTGTTAGGACCTTGAGATCAAGATTTAATTGTTAGAAAGTTCCCCAGGAGAGGTTGGCTACGAAATTATTGGGTTCCTTCCAAATTCCTAGGCAGTGGGAAATCTCTTTCTTTTATATAAAAGGGGGAGGGTGGGTAAGATTATAAATCAAATTGAGAGTGGACTGAGCTGGTTTTAGGGCAAACTAGCTCAACGAAGGATTGAGGACTGCATGTGTGAGAAAAGATAGCTTTCCTCAGATAGTAGGAAACTGGTTGGGAAGGTGGGTAGAAGTGGGAGAAAGGTTGGGAGAAGTTTCAACTCTCCTGGGCAGAAAACTGGGGCAATTCACCCCAGTAGCACCAGAGTTGGTTGTAAGAGAGCAGTTGAGTGGGCGGGTGGGTGGTGGTTGCAGGAGAAATTGGGCAGGGGGCTTGTGCTTTGCCTCTGCAGTCAAAGGGCTGCATAGAAGAGGGGAAAGCTAATTAGGAGAAGAGAGGGGTTGGAGAAGCGAAAGGCAGAGGAAGAAGAGAGAAAAGATCGCTTAACCCTTGGAGAGGTGCCTCCTTCCTGAGCTTCAAGATTCTGGCTGGGCGTGGGGGTGTGGGGAGAAAGTGGGAGTAGAAGAAGGGGGTAGAGAAGAGGGCTTGTGGGAGGGGGGCAAAGAAGGGAGTAGTTACATGATCTCAGCACTCAGCCCACCCATGCTGCAGCCTGTAAATCCACGGCCCCGTCCCCTTGGCTCCATCAAAGGCCCCTTCGGGCGAGGGGCAAGGGCCAGGAGAAGGGCAAGTCCGGGAGAGCCAGTGACCTCGCCTTCTTCTCCTCTTCCTCCTCTGGGTGGTTGTCGCCCTCCTCCTCCTCCTCAGCGTCTGCCCGCGGCCGCCGAAGCTCCTGTGGCGGCGGCGGCGGCTGCTCGTCGGCGTCCGGGTGTCTCCGGGGCGGGGGCTGCTCCGGCTCGTCCTCTGGCTGCTGCCCGCCGTCCGGCGCGGCCGCGACTCCCGGCTTCATGATCCTCCTCCTCCTCCTCCTTCCCGGGGGGCCGGCCCTGAGCCCCCGCGCCCGGGCAGCGCTGCCATGCAACCAAAGACGAGGCAGGCGTGGGGTGGGGGCGGGTGGGGAGTGCGGGTAGGGGTAAGAAAAAATAAAATAATACTAGTGGAATAATTCGGTTCTCAAAAAATCAAGAAAGAGTGCTTCTGGAGGGATGCGGGCGGAGGAGGGCGGCTGCTGGGTCTTCTCGGCAGCTCTGCCCCCACCCAGGGCGGCCTCGGCCCGCTCCCTGCCCCCCACCCCGCCCCTCCCTCCTCGCAGCTGCCTCTGGCTGGCTGGGCTCGCTGTTGCTACCTCTCCCCGCAGATGCAACGAGGTAAGGCTTGTTTGCGGTGCAAGCTGAAGGTGGGAGGAGAAAGCGAAGCGATGCGGCCGAGGTGGGAGGCAGCCGGCACTTGGATCCGGCTTAGTCCTCGAGACTCCCCAAAACTGTATATAAATGTATGTCTTATAAAAGGCGAGCAGAAGCAAATCAGATTCCAGGCTGCTGCCAGGTGTTGTCTTGTCTTCCGCCCGTTGCTCAGCACCCGCCGCCGCGACGGCTGCCCCCCTGGCTCAGTTCCCAAAGGGGTGGTGCTGGAAGAGAGGTGGCGGGGCGGTGAGCTGACCGTCCGAGGACTAGAAAGCAAGGCTCTTGGAGAAGAAAAGGCCCCCACGATCTCTGCCGCCGCAACGGCAGCAGTTGCTGCATTCAGCACCCGGAGCTAGTGGACAGCTCCCACCCAGACCTGGCGCGTCACGCTCCTGGGGGCCTGACGCCAACGCCGCGGAGAGGTGGAGGAGGGAAAGGGGACTGGGGAAAAGCTAGAGGGAGAGGGAGCCAGAGGAAGAGAGAAGAACTGTGCAAGGGAAGGGAATAGGGAGGGGCTAAGGAAAGGGAGGGAAGGTGGAGAGGGAGGGATTTAGGGAGGAAAGGAGAAAAGAGAAAAAGTGAAAAGTAAAACCAAGAGGGAGGAAGGCAAGTGGGGTGGAGGGGAGCAATTCAGGAGCTAACTCGTGTATCTTCCCCCCAGATAGAAAGTATTAGTGGACGCCAAGGTTGTAGTATTTCTGTCCTCTGTACACTATCACCCATGCCCCAACACACACACACACACACACACACACACACACACACA
>NW_004443977.1:7360804-7368948 GCF_000243295.1 Trichechus manatus latirostris
ACACACACACACACAGACACACAGACACACAGACACACACACACACACACACACACACGTCTAACTCCCAACCAGAGGCCATTTCCTTGCTCATATAAGCATTTTGAGCAGATACCAGTCTGCAAGCTTTGGAAGAGATAAAGTTTTGGGACAGCCACACTGAACCTGGACACTTAGTGTAAACTAATCCCTCATGACTAAAACCTTGTGAGAAAGATATGCTTCCAACAAGAAAGGGGAATGCTAGTGCCATTTCCTTCATTTGTTCTAGAACCAAAGCTCCACGGGACTTTTTTTCTTTTTTAATCCATTTTGATACTAAGTGCCTAGGTCAGTATGGCATGTAGTAAATACTCAATACACATTAGCTGAATGGATTGTGGTCACCATCACCATAGTTATCATCACTCCAAGCCATACACCAATTTCCCTTATGAATCATACGAATCCAGAGCAATATTATAGCTTCATCATAACCAACATCCCCAGCTTCTTTCCTACTGAAGCGTTCCACTGAGCCACTGACGAAGGGTAATTTGAAATAAATTTTACTTTCCTCTCCTATTTCTGCTCCTGCTTCATGTCATTCTACCACCTCCTTCTCAAGGAGTTGCTAGTAAGCAGAAAAGTGTCCCCAAATGTGAGGAGCAAGAAAAAGAAGGAAACTCAAAGTGGTCCTGACAAATATTCAGTATACGCAGCTATAGACTTTGGCTATTTAAAATTTAGGATTACTTTCTTGACTTTCCTCATAAATTTCCGTCTCTATCTCTTTCTCTCTCTCATAGACATACACACACACACACACACACACACACACACACTTCTAAGGTCATAGACTTAGACAAGATAATCCAATGAGTTTTCTATACAACTGTGGTGATACTTTTAGAAGTCTTGGAACCATAGACAAAGTAACATGAAAAAAAAAAAAAAAAAAACTCTGCACCAAAATATCATTGGCATGAAGTTCAGTTCAATGAATCACAAGAACTCTACCCCTTTGCTGCCATTTCCGTGAATGAGTCATTCCTACAAGCACTAATGAACAAAGACCTCAGTGATAGCTGAGTCTTGGTTAACACAGGGTAGCTGCTTGTCTTAATTATGCACCAGTAAACACCATGAATGCTGAGACCTGGTGCAAAGTGGTGTTGTTAGGTGATGTTGAGTCAGTTCCGACTCACAGTGACCCTATGTACAACAGAACAAAACACTGCCTAGTCCTGTGTCATCCTCACAATCGTTGTTATGCTTGAGCCCATTGTTGCAGCCACTGTGTCAATCCATCTCATTGAAAGTCTTCCTCTTCTACACTGACGCTTTACTTTACCAAGCGTGATGTCCTTCTCCAGGGACTGGTCCCTTCTGATAACATGTCCAAGGTACGTGAGATGAAATCTTGCCATCCTTGCTTCTAAGGAGCATTCTGGCTGTACTTCTTCCTTGAGAGATTTGTTTGTTCTTCTGGCAGTCCATGGTATATCAATATTCCTCGCCAACATCATAATTCAAAGGTGTCAATTCTTCCTTGGTATTCCTTATTCATTGACGAAGTTTCGCATGCATATGAGGTGACTGAAAATATTATGGCTTGGGTCAGGCGCACCTTAGTCCTCAAAGTGACATCTTTGCTTTTTAACACTTGAAAGAGGTGTTTTGCAGCAAATTTTGCCCAATGCAATATGTCGTTTGATTTCTTGACTACTGCTTTCGTTAGCGTTGCTATTAATAACTAGGAAATAGTATGTATATTATTAATATCAGCATCAAGACTGAACTGCAAAAGAGAACTACTTTATTGCTTTTTTAATTCCATCAGTTCTGAAAGAAACTCCTCTGTGTGCCACATCACCCTGTGCCTGCCTCTGGCATCATTCAAACCACACCCTAGAATAATTACCTCATCACTCTTTCATGTCCCCATCACAACACTCAGAGCTCCTTGAAGGTGTGGACCATGTAATATTTATATTTGTATCATCGGCACATAACACAGTGCGTGAACTCTAGTAAGTGATCAAGAAAATGAATGCTGAATGCATGAACGGCCTTTTTGTTTCAGTGAGGCTACCAGATTTCCCCGCTTCAGCCTAGACACTTCATACATGAGTGCGTATCTGCTTTACATAAAACTGAGTTCAAAGAATGCTAGTTACAAGTGTGTCATGCACATAAATTTGGGCAGGCTGTGGGAAGGTCATACCAAGCCTTTACTCAGAATCATGGAAAAGAATGATGTCTATAAGAAGACTTAAGGATAACACTAAGCAACCCAACTCCGCCATGAAAAGCAAAAAGATGTCTAGAAATAGGAAGCTGAAAGGGTGGAAAGCAACAACAGGATTTTCTCCAGAGAAACTAAAAGGCTTGGGAGTCCAGTTTTGTGTATATCCTAAAAGAACACCTCAGTAAGTTAGATCCTCTTACGCAGGTGATGAAACAGCGGATGTGAGCCTCAAGAGTGAAAACCACCATAAAGGAAATGTTAACTCCATGGGTCTCCATTTACCCATTCAAAAAATACTGAACACCAATTATAGGCAAGGCATTTTTTAAGAAGGTATGAGGAATACAGAAATTAATCCAATTGGAATTACATCTTCAAGGGCCAAGTACTGTAATGTATGTATGATCATAAATTAAAAAACTAAATGCTACAAAGTTATAAAAAGTTTTGGGAATGTTCAAAATAGGGAGATAATGCTGACAGTTTAGTAATTAGGAGAGGTGGGAAAACTTGGGAAGAGGTGGAGATGCCAGAGCACAGGAAAAAAATCTTTTTCAAGAAGTTCCATTTGAACTGAGTTGAGATATGTAGAATTCAGAGAAGGAGGGAAGAATATTCCTGGCCACGGGAATACTGAATACTTTAGTTCTTCCATTCGGCTGAGGTGAAGGGTACTCGGAGGTAAATAGCTGGCAGTAAAGTCAGAAAGGTAGGTGGAGCCAGATCAGAGAAAGCCCTGAATGCCACTCTAGGAGAAGATTTATTCACTGACCAGGTACTTATTTTAATGGTTTTAAAGATTTGGAGCTGAAGGTGAAGGGCAGAAATAAACTTTATCTCTGAGCACGTTAATTAACTGGATGGGATTTCATTGCTAACAGGTGGGAAGCGATCAATATTTTTCATTTCATGCTAGAAAGTTCTCAACTCCTTAATAGATTTATTCTTTTAAACTAGGTTGTTTTCAGATAGATTTCATTACATTCAGAGATACTGGGGTTGTATGAATTAGAGGAAAAGTAGACGAATGAGAGGCTGCAATGAATAGTCTTTAGGAAGAAATATGAGGAGAATAGAGCTGACCCAGAGATTCAGAAAAGACTCATCATGGAGGCCATCTCACTTGTTTCTCCAACCAGGAGAGTCCGAACGTGATCCCCATGCTAGCTGCTATCGTTTCTTCTTTACCTAGACAGACAGAGAGTATCAAAGCTAGAAGGGATTTTACAGAACCTGAAAAATAATAAAGGCACAGAGAGATTAGGCAAGTCTATGCCCAAAGTCCCACAGCAAAGTGTCAGAACAAGGGCTAGAACCCAAATATCTTCTAATCCTCAGTACAGTTTGTTTTCCACTATATCACATTTGACCCTCTTCACACATATAGTTCCTCAAGAATAGTTGCAGAATTACTGTTAACAGACAAATTATTAATAGCTACCACCCTGAGCCATGCCCTTTTCATATATACTTAGAAACACCTGGGCATATTTCTATTTCTAAAAATAGAAATTCCTAGGTGCCACCCCAAGTCTACTGAATAAGAATTTCTTGGGCAGCAACTTGAGAATCTGCATTTTAACAAGTGTACCTCAAGTGATTTTTTGATCCTCAAAACTCTTTAGATGGAAGGTGTTATTATTCGTATTTTTTCAGAGAAAACTGAGGTTTAGAGAAATTAAGTCTAAGGTCATGCAGTCGGTGAGAACCAAAGCTGAGATTCTAACAGAATTCTCTGTGAGCCTAAAGCCTATGCTCTTCTTATGCGGCACTGCGTTTTTAATTCATTTCCAGCTGCAACTTGGAATCCCCACACAGTGCATACTGAGTTCAGTATGTGTGTATACAATGTTCCATATCAAAAGATAATTTAAAATTCAGGCTAAGGTATGATAGGCAGCTTCTAAAATTACTCCCAATGATCCCTGCTAACTGGTATTCATGCCCTGTGTAATCCCCTGAGTGTGGGCTGGACATAGTGGCTTGTTTCTAATAAATATAATACTGCGTAAGTGATGGGATTTCACTTCAGCAACCAAGTTACAGAAGACTGCAACTTCCATCTTGCTTGCTTTCTCTATCTCTGGCTCCTCTTACTTGCTTGCTCATGGAAGCCAGCTGCCATGTTGTGAGCTACACTATGGAGAAGCCCACATGGCAAGGAACTGAAGGTGGCCTCCATCCAACAGCCAGTGAGAAACCAAGGCCCTCAATTCAACATCCCAGGAGGACCTGAATTTTGCCAACAACCATATGAGTGAGCTTGGAAGTGGATTCTTCCAAAGTTGAGCCTTGAGATTACAGTAGCCTTGGCAGAAATCTTGATTACAACTTTGTGAGAGCACCTGAGCCAGAGGACCTAGCTAAGCTGTGTCTGAATTCCTGACCCACAGAAACGGTAGGATGATAAATGTTGTTTTAAGCTTTCGGTACACTATCACCACCACCACCACCCAACATGCATGCACAGAGATTCTTACCTCTCAACTAGCATCCGTTCCTATGATCATATAAGCATTTTGAGCACATATCAGTCTCCAACACTTCAAACAGATAAAGTTTTGAGACTCCCACATTAAACCCAGGAACTTGGTAGAAACTAAATCCTTCATGTCTAAGAACTTATGAGAAGAAATGCTTTAAACAGGGAAGAAGAATGCTAGCACGATTCCCTTCAATTTGTTCTTCTAGAACTTCAGCTTCACAGAAAAAGGATTTTTTTTTTTGTGTACATTTTGATCTACAAGTGCCTAAGTCAGTGCTTTGTTAGGTGCCATCGAGTTGGTTCTGACTCATAATGACCCAATGTACAACAGAACAAAACACTGCCCGATCCTGCACCATCCTCATAATTGTTGTTATGCTTGAGCCCATTGTTGCAGCTACTGTGCCAATCCATCCCGCTGAGGATCTTTCTCTTTTTCACTGACACTCTACTTTACCAGAATGATGTCCTTCTCCAGCGACTGGTCCCTTCTGACAACATGTCCAAACTACGTGAGATGAAGTCTCGCCATCCTTGCTTCTAAAAAGCATTCTGGCTGTACTTCTTCCAAGACAGATTTGTTTGTTCTTTTGGCAGTCCATGGTATATTCAATATTATTTGCCAACACCATAATTCAAAGGCATCAATTCTTCTTTGGTCTTCCTTATTCATTATCCAGCTTTCGCATGCATATGAGGCAATTGAAAACACTACGGCTTGGGTCAGGTACACCTTAGTCCTTAAAATGACATCTTTGCTTTTTAACACTTTGAAGAGCTCTTTTGCAGAAAATTTGCCCAATGCAATATATCCATTGATTTCCTGACTGCTGCTTCCATGGGTGTTGATTGTGAATCCAAGTGAAAGAAATCCTTGGCAGCTTCAATATTTTCTCCATTTATCATGATGTTGCTTATCAGTCCAGTTGTGAGAATTTTTGTTTTCTTTATGTTGAGGTGTAATTGCATACTGAAGGCTATAGTCTTGGATCTTCTTCAGTAAGTGCTTCAAGTCCTCTTCACTTTCAGCAAGCAAGGTTGTGTCATCTGCATATTGCAGGTTGTTAATGAGTCTTCTCCCAATCGAGATGCGGAGTCCTTCTTCATACAGTCCAGCTTCTCTGATTATTTGCTCAGCATACAGACTGAATCAGTGTGATGAAAGGAAACAACCCCGACACACACCTTTCTTGATCTTAAACCATGCAGTATCCCCTTATCCTGTTTAAATGACTGCCTCTTGGTCTATGTACAGGTTCCTCATGAGCACAATTAAGTGTTCTGGAATTCCCATCTTCTCAATGTTATCCATAAATGGTTATGGTCCACACAGTCGAGTGCCTTTGCATAGTCAATAAAACACAGGTAAACATCTTTCTGGTATTCTCTGCTTTCACCCAAGATCCATCTGACATCAGCAACAATATCCCTTGTTCCATGTCCTCTTCTGAATCTGGCTTGAATTTCTGGCAGTTCCCTGTCGAGGTACTACTGCAACTGTTTTGGAATTATCTTCAGCAAACTTTTACTTGTGTGTGATATTAATGAAATTGTTCGATAATTTCCACCTTCAGTTGGATCACCTTTCTTGGGAATAGACATAAATATGGATCTCTTCTAGTCAGTTGGCCAGGCAGCTGTCTTCCAAATTTCTTGGCATACACGAGTGAGCATCTCCAGCACTGCATCTGTTTGCTAAAACATCTCAAATGGTATGCCGTCAATTCCTAGAACCTTGTTTTTCACCAATGTCTTCAGTGCAGCTTGGACTTCTTCCTTCAGTACCATCGGTTCTTGATCATATGCTATCTCCCGAAATGGTTGAATGTCGACTGATTCTTTTTGGTACAATGATTCTGTATATTCCTTCCATCTTCTTTTGATGCTTCTGGCATCATTCAATATTTTGCCCATAGAATCCTTCAATATCACAACTTGAGGCTTTTTTTCTCCCCCAGTTCTTTCAGCTTGAGAAATGCTGAGCGTGTTCTTCCCTTTTGGTTTTCTAACTCTAGGTTTTTGAACATGTCATTATAATACTTTGTCTTTTTGAGCTGCCCTTTGAAATCTTCTGTTCAGCTCTTTTATTTCATCATTTCTTCCTTTTACTTTAGCTACTCTACATTCAAGAGCAAATTTCAGAGTCTCTTCTGACATCCCTTTTGGACTTTTCTTTCTTTCCTGTCTTTTTCATGACCTCTTGCTGTCTTCATGTATGATGTCCTTGATGTCATTCCACAACTCATCTAATCTTCGGTCATTAGTGTTCAATGCATCAAATCTATTCTTGAGATGGTCTCTAAATTCAGATGGGATATACTCAAGGTTATACTTTGGCTCTTGTGGACTTGTTCTAATTTTGTTCAGCTTCGATTTGAACTTGCATATGAACAATTGATGGTCTATTCCACAGTCAGGCCCTGGCCTTATTCCAACTGATGATACTGAGCTTTCCATCATCTCTTTCCACAAATGTAGTTGATTTGATTCCTGTGTGTTCCATCTGGCGAAGTCCACATATAGTCGCCATTTATGTTGTTGAAAAAGGTATTTGCAATGAAGAAGTCATTGATCTTACAAAATTCTATCATGCAATCCTTGGCATCATTTCTATCACCAAGGCCATATTTTCCAACAACAATCTTTCTTCTTTATTTCCAACTTTCACATCTCAATCACCAGTAATTATTGATGTATCTTGATTGCATGTATGATCAATTTCAGACTGCAGAAGTTGGTAAAAATCTTCAATTCCTTCATCTCTGGCCTGAGTCGTTGGTGCATAAATTTAGATAATAGTCATTGCGATAGTTAAGATTGTGTGTCAAGTTCGCTGGGCCATGATTCTCAGTGTTTTAATGTAATCACTCCCATGATTGAATATACTGTGAGTAGCCAATCAGATGAAAGGGAGTCTCCTTGGGGGTGTGGCCCACATCTGTATATAAGCAGATGTTCTGGCTTTTTGCTCTCTCTGGATCCTGCAGCTGCTTCTTGTCGTCTCATCTCCCGTTCTTGGGACTTGAGCTGTCAGCTTATCTGACGAACCTGGGATTCGTCGATCTGCACAGCCTGTAAGTGAGAGCCCTACTCTCTGACCTTCCGATCTTGGGCTTGCCAGCTTCTGTAGCTATGTGACTTGGGAGAGGCCTCTACCCTGATCCATGGACTTGGGACATTCTAGCATCTACAATCATGTGAGCTGTTTCCTTTGATATAATCTCTCTCTATATATATATTTATACACTTTACTGGTTTTGCTTCTCTAGAGAACCCAGCCTAAGACATTTGGTATCGGGAGTGGTTCTAGAAAAACAAAATTGTAAGGATGAGTTTTCTAAATTGATTCTCAAGTCTTGTTAGTCATAAAGACCTTGATGACTCTGCTTCCAGCAGTAAAGAGGTCACTGCTAGTCCATGGAGTGAGGT
>NW_004443977.1:7369048-7397900 GCF_000243295.1 Trichechus manatus latirostris
GCAACATATTGCTCATTTGGGTGTGCTACTCCGGCCTATTTATCAAGTGACTCGAAAAGTTGCTAGTTTTGAGTGGGGACCAGAACAAGAGAAGGCTCTGCAACAGGTTCAGGCTGCTGTGCAAGCTGCTCTGCCACTTGGACCATATGATCCAGCTGATCTAATGGTGCTTGAAGTGTCAATGGCAGATAGAGATGCTGTTTGGAGTCTTTGGCAGGCCCTTATTGGTGAATCACAGCGCAGACCCTTAGGATTTTGGAGCAAAGCTCTGCCATCCTTTGCAGATAACTACTTTCCTTTAGAGAAACAACTTTTGGCTTGTTACTGGGCCTTAGTAGAGACTGAACACTTAACCATGGGACACCAAGTCACCATGAGGCCTGAGCTGCCCATCATGAACTGGGTGTTTTTTGACCCACAGAACCATAAAGTTGGACGTGCACAGCAGCACTCCATCATTAAATGGAAGTGGTATATTCGAGATCAGGCCCGAGCAGAACCCGAAGGCACAAGTAAGTTGCATGAGGAAAAGGCCCAAATGCCCATCGTCTCCACTCCTGTCACTTTACCTTCCATCTCCCAGTCTGCACCTATGGCCTCATGGGGAGTTCCTTATGATCAGTTGACTGAGGAAGAGAAAACTCATGCCTGGTTTACAGATGGTTCTGCGCGATATGCAGGCGCCACTCGAAAGTGGACTACAGCAGCTCTACAGCCCCTTTCTGGGACCTCCCTGAAGGACAGTGGTGAAGGGAAATCCTCTCAATGGGCAGAACTTCGAGCAGTGTACCTCGTTGTTCACTTTGCTTGGAAGGAGAAATGGCCATATGTGCGATTATATACTGATTCATGGGCTGTGGCCAATGGTTTGGCTGGATGGTCAGGGACTTGGAAGGAACACGATTGGAAAATTGGAGACAAGGATTCATGGGGAAGAGGTATGTGGATAAACCTCTCCAAATGGGCTAGAGACGTGAAGATATTTGTGTCTCATGTGAATGTTCACCAAAGGGTGACCTCAGTAGAGGATGATTTTGACAATCAGGTGGATGGGATGATGCATTCTGTGGAAACCACTCATCCTCTTTCCCCAGCTACTCCTGCCATTGCTCAATGGGCTCTTGAACAAAGTGGCCATGGTAGCAGGGATGGAGGTTATGCATGGGCCCAGCAGCATGGACTTCCCCTCACCAAGGCTGACATGGCCACAGCCTCTGCTGAGTGCCTAATCTGCCAGCAGCAGAGACCAACACTGAGTCCCCAATATGGCACCATCCCTCGAGGTGATCAGCCAGCAACCTGGTGGAAGTTGATTACATTGGACCACTTCCATCATGGAAAGGACAGCGTTTTGTCCTTACTGGAATAGACACTTACTCTGGATATGGATTTGTCTTCCCTGTATGCAATGCTTCTGCCAAAACTACCATCCGTGGACTTACAGTATGCCTTATCCACCGTCATGGTATCCCACGCAGCATTGCCTCAGATCAAGGGACTCACTTCACAGCAAATGAAGTGCGGCAGTGGGCCCATGCTCATGGAATTCACTGGTCTTAACATGTTCCCCATCATCCTGAAGCAGCTGACTTGATAGAACGATGGAATGGCCTTCTAAGGACACAATTATGGTGCCAGCTAGGTGGCAGTACCTCGCAGGGTTGGGGTAATGTTCTCCAGGAGGCTGTATATGCTTTAAACCAGCGTCCAATATATGGTGCTGTTTCTCCCATAGCCATGATTCATGGGTCCAGGAATCAAGGGGTGGAAATGGGAGTGGCACCACTCACTATTACCCCTAGTGACCCACTTGCAAAGTTTTTGCTTCCTGTCCCCTCAACCTTATGCTCTGTAGGCCTAGTGGTCTTAGTTCCAAAGGGAGGAATGCTCCCACCTGGAGACACATCACTGATTCCATTGAACTGGAAGTTAAGAATGCCACCTGGCCACTTTGGGCTCCCTATGCCTCTGGCTCAACAAGCAAAGAAGGGAGTTACCATACTGACTGGTGTGATTGATCCTGATTACCAAGAGGAAATCAGATTGATATTACATAATGGAGGTAAAGAAGAGTATGTCTGGAATGCAGGAGATTTCTTGGGGCATCTCTTAGTACTACCATGCCCTGTGATTAAAGTCAATGGAAAACTACAGCAACCTAATTCTGACATGACTACTAATGACACAGACCCTTCAGGAATGAAGGTTTGGGTCACCCCACCAGGCAAAGAACCACGACCAGCCGAGGTGTTTGCAGAGGGCAAAGGAAATACAGAATGGGTGGTGGAAGAAGGTAGTTCTAAATACCAGTTACGGCCAAGTGATCAGTTGCAGAAACAGGGACTGTAATTGTTATGAGTATTTGTACTTTGTATGTGTGCATCAAATATTTTTGTTTCCTTCACTTATAAAATATAAGCTGTAAATGGGGCTAGTGCGTTTTCGATCGTATGCATGTTAGTTGTGTCATGTTAGGCGCAAGTATGACCTTCTCATTGTCTTTATTCAGAGACTATGTATGGTTTAAGATGTGTACATGTGCCAAGTTGACAAGGTGGTGATGGTTAAGATTGTGTATCAACTTGACTGGGCCATGATTCTCAGTGTTTTAATGTTATCACTCCCATGATTGAATATACTGTGAGTATCCAATCAGATGAAAGGGAGTCTCCTTGGGGGTGTGGCCCGCATCTGTATATAAGCAGATGTTCTGGCTTTTTGCTCTCTCTGGATCCTGCAGCTGCTTCTTGTTGTCTCATCTCCCGTTCTTGGAACTTGAGCTGTCAGCTTATCTGCTGAACCTGGGATTCGTCGATCTGCACAGCCTGTGAGTGGGAGCCCTTCTCTCCGACCTTCTGATCTTGGGCTTGCCAGCTTCTGCAGCTGTGTGGCTTGGGAGAGGTCTCTACCCTGATCCACGGACTTGGCATGTTCTAGCCTCTACAATCGTGTGAGCTGTTTCCTTGATATAATCTCTCTATATATGTATATTTATACACTTTACTGGTTTTGTTCTCTAGAGAACCCAGCCTAAGACAGTCATATTAACTGATCTTCCTTGTAGGCATACGGATATTATCTTATCACTGATAGCTTGTACTTCAGGATATATCTTGAAACGTTCTTTTTGACAATGAATGTGATCCCACTCCTCTTCAATTTGTCATTCCCGGCATAGTAGACCATATGATTGTCCGATTCAAAATGGCCAATACCAGTCCATTTCAGCTCACTAATGCCTAGGACTAATGACTAGGATGTTTATGCATTTCATTTTTGAGAATTTCCAATTTTCCTAGATTCATACTTCATACATTCCACGTTCCTGTTATTAGTAGATGATTGCAGCTGTTTCTTCTCATTTTGAGCCATCAGTCAGTGCTAGCATGTAGTAAATAGTCAAAACATATTTGTTGACTAGATTGTGGCCACATTACTCCATCATTACTCCAAGCCATAGACCTCTTTCCAGTATGGATCATAAGACTCCAGAGCAATATTACAGCCTCATCTGAAACAACATTCCCAGATTCCTCCCTATCCAAGACTTTCACTGAGCCACTGTAAAGGGGCCATTTGAAATGGACTTTAATTTCCTCTTCTATCTGCTTCTGACTCATGTCACTCTACCTTATCCTTCTCAAGGAGTTGCTAGTGAGCAGAAACGTGTCCCCAGTGTGAGGAGCACCTAAGTTTTGAGATAACTTGTTACACAGCAACTAATAACTAGTACAAAACAGCACTCAGAACATTAATCACTATGTCCATGCTTTCTGTGCCCAAGATACTCAACTCTGGCCTCAGACAGAGTTTGCTCATTCACAAGGCAATACAAGTGTGACTGTGATGGCTCATGAGAGAGCCCATCAGGGGAAAAAAATCATTATGGCATGCTTAATTGGTGGGCTTGAACTCATGACCTAAGAGAGCTTCTCTCAAGCCTATGTTTACCTTAAGAATCACCTGTGGTGCTTGTTGAAAGTGCAGGCTCCTGGGTAGACTCTCACCTCCAGAGATTCTGACTTAGTAGGTCTACTGTAAGACTTCTGGTATGCACTTTTGACTAGTTCCTTGGGTGATTCTGAAACAGATGGCGTTTGGGCTCCCCTGTGGGAACACTGACTTGGAAGATAAAGCTCAGAGCTAAGACCTCACCATCCAGTTGTCAACCACCATATAAGCAGGGCTGGTCACTCCTCTGCCATGAGTTGATATTCTTCTCCAAATGTGAGTAACTAAAGAACAATTTCCAAATCAATATCAAAAAGAGTCTACTCTTTTTTTATATGGAAAGAGTGCTGAACAGAGATTTGTTCATTCACCAGGGGAGCCAGGCACCATTCCCAGTGGTAAGAATACAGAAGAAGGGAACAACACAGATGAAGTCCTTGTTCTCACAAAGTTCACACTCTAACTTGGAAAACAGGTAAGTAAGCAAATAAATAAAATATGTTAATTTCCTATGGTGACAAGTACTATAAAGAAACTAAACACGGCAATGTGATAGTGAATGACCATTAGCGTGTGTGTTAACGGGAGGGAAATAGTAGATGGTGAGGGCAGGGAAGCCTTCCCTGAGTTTAAACCTAAAAGGTGAGAAGGAATTAATGATGCACAGATCTAAGGCAGAGTGTTCCAATCAAAGAAGTCAGCAAACACAAACCCCAAGATGGGAATAATGTGACAGTTTTGAAGAACAGAAAGAAGGCCAGAATGACTGGAGGCTAAAGAATGAGGGGAGGGATGATGGAAGATGAAATCCGAGAGGAGAACAAGAATCATATTCTGTAGAGCCCCGTAACAAGGCCAAAAGAGATCTTATTTAATTCTAAGTCAGCTGGGAGGCCACTGAAGGACTTTAAGTAATAGATTTCTGTGTTTTAGAAGATCACTCTGGTTGCTGAGTAGACTGGACTGTAGGTGGGCAAGAATGGAACCTGAATCTTGGGTTATATAAACAGCTTGGCCATTAATCATCTGTGTGGCTCCAGAGACGGGTTATAGTCTGGACCTCAGTTTCCCAATCTGTAAAATGATGGCTTGGGATTTGAAGAGGAACATGGTTCCTTCTAGTTTCACCATTCCATGAAATGCACGGTGGTAGTCTGAATCAGAGCCAAGCTCTTATATGTGAGTGGAAAACAAATCTCTGGTTTTGTGGCATGCCACGGTCGCTTGATACCAGCTCACCACTTCCTCTTCCTCTCTAAGGCTCCTGACTGGTGCCTGAAACCTTCCACATCTTCAGCCCAGAGCCATCTGTAGGGGGTTCTAGTTTGGGGGTGCTCCTGGAGGGGGAAGCCTGGCCAGCCTGCTTTGTGTCAGCCCCAGCCCTGCTGCCCACCTCCTGTACCCATGACTGTGCAGGCTTCTCTGAGCTCTTTTCTGGGAAGGCAAATGGTATTATTAAATATTCAAAAAGGTTGCAATAGACATGATCGACAGAATCTGCTCCTCAATTGTGCTGAGAGGGCAGTTGCCTGCTCAGAGTCAGGCTGTGACAAAGGGAGGGTGGTCTCAGCCAATTCAACCCAGGGATTCTCTGCATGTGTCTGTGATGTGTGAACCCCAAGTGTGGCCCCAGAGTATGAGGGCTTTTGTCTCCCCTGGGGACAAAGCTCACCACAGACCATTCCTCATTGGGACCTATCATCTTGCTCAAGTGACAAGTGACTATGCACAGAATTAAGAGTGTCTGAAATATACATGTACATAAGCATATGTAGTCCTTGGTAGAAATGTAATCTGTATTCACACCTCAGACTCCCCCAATTCATGTGTGTAGCACAACACCAACATTCTGCAAACTTTAGCCTTGTACACATAACCCATTTTAACACAGAGCCCACTTAATGCAATGTGGCTTTAAAAAGAGCCTGTTTTAAATGACCACCCGATGTGCACATGTAGATTGATAGCCAGGCAGACAGAAATATTGATTTTTAGATACATACATAACAATAATAAAACCTTGAATTTATACACCCTCGTTCTGGGGAATTCATAGGATATGACGAGTGTCCCTGGTGGACAGCACACAAGTTTATCTGTGCATGAAGCAGAATTAATACAAACACAAAGAAAGTCTCGGCGTGTTCTGGTTTCTGCCACCTGTGCATCTCTTACATTGTGCATCTGAATTCACACCCTTTGCAATCGGGGGAGATGGGTTCCATAAATTATAACGAGAAGGTGTATGCTCTGACTATGTTTTAAATAATATTACCTGGTTAATGGGGGAGGAACAATTCAGAAAAGGAGGGTGAGAATGGTTGTACAACTTGAAGAATGTATATTCTACTATGTACACATTCAATAAAAAAAATTATTTTTTAAAAGAAATAAATAAATGAGGAGATTTCCAGTAGAAAACTTAAAAAAAAAATACTATTACCTGGAGATAAAAAAATTATACTTTATAACAGTACTTCTTGCAGTATTTATCATTGCTACCTTTCAGAGTAGATATAGTTATTGAAATAAAGAGCTGTTACATGGGTATATAATTATGTAAAAATCCATTAAGCTATCCACTTAAGACTTGTACACTCTCCTGTGTATCAGCAAATTACCTCCATGTGAAAAAGTCAGATGAAACAAAGCTGCCTCTTGAAGTCCAGGGTGCATTTCCATAAACTGGGGCCACAGTAATGAATGGACATAACATATGGGGCATGTCTCAGAATTCAGCTAGCCCAGATAGAGTTGGATGTTGAGTCCTGATTCTGATATTTTCTGATTGTGTCATCTTGAACAATTTACTTAAACTCTCTGGACTTGTTTTCTCATCTGCAAAAGAAAAAAAAAAATCAGAACCTACCTCATAGAGTTATACGAAAATTAAATGAGAAAGTGAATGTAAAGCATTTCTCATGGTGCCTGGCACATGTGAACTCTCAGTAAGAGTTGACTATTCCCATTATAATCATGGCCAACCTTGACTTCTCGAAAGCACAGTTAATTGTGTCACAATCTCTGCCTCCCCTCCACCAGAGCATTTGCAAAAGCAAAAATGGATTAAATGTAACCAGAGATCTAACTATGATTTTTTAATGTCCTAGTTGTCCAACCCCATCCACAACCACCAAATGAACCAATTTTGGTCTACCAAATCCCCAGCTAGGCATGGAGTTTGCTAACTTCTTCTGCAAATAGCACAAGTTCTTTCCATCACCAGCTCCCACACCATAGCATGCGTCCATACCTCTGCTTCTCTTTCCTGACCTATAGACTATACCTCCCAGCTCTGTCCATCCCAACAATCCCCTTGTATATACCCCCGTAGTTATGTACCCCTGAAAAACTGGTCCTGGCAATGTTCCCTCCCAATTCACTTATGTGGGACAGGTGGGTGTGAGTGTGTGTGTGTGTGTGTATGTGTGTGTGTGTGATAGCCTTCAGTAAGAAAGGATACGGATACAGATCCTATGCATGTCCTCCAGTGCAAGACCGTTGACCTCTCGAAACCTTGATTTCCTTATCTAGAAAATGCGACCACTGATCTCCACTTTAGAGGGTTGTTGTGCGAATGCAATAAGAACACACGTATCAAGTGAATAGCTAGTATGGTGCCTGGCACTCATACTGCCAAAGAGAAACATGGGTTAGTGCTGAATTAGAAGGAGTTTGCTGCCAATTCCTGACTTAGGACAATGTTTGCAATTCCACTAGACAGGACAACTGCTTATTAGCTCACATAAAATCCTGTGTCTCCTTGAGAATTAGCTTCTTGGAGCATTTTTACTGAGAGTTGGATGGCTAGGGCTGGCTAGGGCTGGCAAGATTTGTACAATTTACACATGCTTGTGAAATTCAAGCACATTATCTCTTACTGACAGGCGTAATGACTGTAATAAACAGGGAAGCCTCTGTTCTAATAAACAAGTAATTATAGTTGACAATAAATGTGTAAACATGGTGTTAATTAGAAAATCCTCTTATAGTTGTTACTGGTTTGGAGACCCGAGTACACATACTCGGGAATAGGGGTAGATCTAGGCACTCTATGTTCTCATCCACAGGTGTATGAATATGGGGGCAATAGGTGCCACCTTCTTTGCCAAACTTTTGCTGTTACTATTATTATTTTTTAACTAGAAAGCATTCTCTTCTACCCTTAAGAGAAAGAGGCCATTTTAACATCTTAATTTCCAATGTAATCCCTTTAAACTCCCATTTCCTTCTAACTCTGGAGGACTGTGGTTTATTAAACAAAGTACCTTTAGATAAGTGGACACTGGCCTCATTATCTGGGGTCTTTCCCACCTTAGATATAAAGACATGACCTGTTGATTCCTGGGATTTGGGAATGGTGGCTGATGGATAGCTGGAAGGAGGAGGCGGTAAACGTTAATGTTGTTGTTGTTAGCTACCTGAGTCGGCTCTGACTCGTGTATAACAGAATCAAATGTTACCTGGTCCTCTGCCATTTTCAAGATCATTGGCATGTTTGAGTCCAGTAGGACAATATTCTATTGTGATCTGTAGTGTTTCCATTGGCTAATTTTTAGAAGTAGACTGCCAAGCCTTTCTTCCTATTCTGTCTTAGTCTAGAAGCTCCACGGAAACCTGTCTACCGTGGGTGACCCTACCGGTATTTGAAATATTGGTGGCATAGCTTCCAGCATCATAGCAACACGCAAGCCATCTAAGTATGACAAACTGACAGATTAATAAATTTTCTTAAACCAGCATGTTGTCTTTGAACTAAGAAAGACAGAAGCCTCACAAGGAGACAGTGACCCTGGATGGAGGTTCTGACTTGTTTGCAGGCAGAAGGGATATAGCTTGGAACTTCTTCCCCACTTGTGCTTCCCTGGAGATAGGCTGCAAAATTATTTTCAGTGAGGAACAGCCACAATTAATTCCCTAGCCAAGAGCAAAAATCCTGGAGGTCCTGTCTATAAACATTTTGTTAAAGAACCTCTTTTATATTTTCTTTATTCATATAGGAACAAAGTAAAGACAAGAATTATTTTCCACTAATCTCTTTTATCTTTTTATTCCTCTAGTAATAGTCCCCATGAGTATCACTTTCCTTTCGAATGTACCCTTTTGTCCCATCCTTCCAAAGCCACAACTTCTAAGAAGTCTTCTTGGATAAAGAGGATTTACCCAGGGAGAGGCAGTGTTGCCTGGTGATTAAGGACACTGACTTTTCTTTAGAAAGACTTGGTTTGGATCCCAGCTCCTCCACTGTTTCAGAGAGGCTATGTTAGGTTAGACTGCGGTAACACCAGATTTTCAGCTTCTTAACTCCGTGTAAGTTTATTTTGCCCTTACACCAAGTCAGTGCAGGTCCATGTGGTGACTCAGCAATCCAGGCAACTTTAATCTTATGGCACCTCCATCTCAACTCATGCTTCCATGACTGCTGTGGCAAAGGAATGGACTATTGAAGAGCACTTGTTGTAAGGAGCCCTGGTGATGCAATGGTTAAGCACCGGGCTGTTAACAGAAAGGTTGGCAGTTCGAACCCACCCACGGGCTCTGTGGGAGAAAGACCTGGCAATCTGCTTCCATAAAGATTACAGCCTAGAAACCTTATGGGGAAGTTCTACTCTGTCACATGGGGTTGCTGTGAGTTGAAAGCAACACAATGGCACCTAACAACAACAACAGAGATAGAGAACCAAAAGTAAAACAAGAAAAAAGCGCTCAGCTAAGATCACATGTTGCTGTTAGCTGCCCCTGAGTCAGCCCCATGCACAACAGAATGAAACGCTGCCTGATCCTGTGCCACTTCCATAAATGGGTGTGGATCGGACCATTGGGATACACTGGGCTTTCATTGACTGATTTTTGGAAGTAGATTGCCAGGCCTTTCTTCCTAACCTGTCTTAGTCTGGAAGCTCTGCTGAAACCTCTTCAGCATCATAGCAACATGCAAACCTCCTCTGACACACAGGTGATAGATGCACGTGAGGTGCATTTGCTGGGAATTGAACCTGGGTCTCCCACATGGAAGGTGAGAATTCTACCACTGAGCCACCATGACCCTCACATACCAGCTCTGAAATACTTCATCCCAGAAGTACCTTGTCACTTGAAGTCACAACTCACAGGCAAAACTAGTCTAAGACCCTACCCAATTGCAAAGAGAGATGGAAAATGAAGTTTTCTGTGTATCCTGGAAGGAGACGAGAATCAGAAATATTGGTGAACACTGGTAAAAGCTACCATAGCCACTTACCAGCTGTTTGATCTTGGGAAAATTGCTTAACTCTCTGAACCTCAGTTCCCTCATGTATGAAATGGGGATAACGATAGTATCTAACACCTAAGTTTGTCATGAAAAGTAAATTAGATAAAGCATACACAGTACTTGGCACAGTGACTGGACATTTTAAGGGTTCAAGAAATGGCTGTTGTCGTTGTTAGGTGCCTTCGAGTTGGTTCTGACTCATAGCGACCCTACATACAACAGAACAAAACACGACCCTGTCCTGTGCCATCCTCACAATTGTTGCTGTGTTTGAGTCTATTGTTGCAGTCACTTTGTCAATCATCTTATCAAGGGTCTTCCTCTTTTTTGCTGACCCTCTGCCTTATCAAGCATGATATCCTTCTTCAGGGACTGGTCCCTCCTGATAACATGTCCAAACTACATGAGATGAAGTCTCGCCATCCTCACTTCCAAGGAATACTCTGGCTGTACTTCTTCAAAGATAGACTTGTTTGTTCTGTTGGCAGTCCATGGTATATTCAGTATTCTTTGCCAACACCATAATTCAAAGGCATCAATTCTTCTCTGGTCTTCCTTATTCATTGTCCAGGTTTTGCATGCATATAAGGTGATTGAAAATATCTGGTTGGAGTCAAGAAATGGTAGGCAACATTATTAAATATATCATGGTTAGCACACTTTCTACTTGTTTAGCAAAAGAGAAAACAGCTTGGCAGAGATTGGAAGGAGAAAGGGAGAATAACCATCATCTTAATTATTAGGCTTCCCAAGAAGGCTAGGTCCTAAAGAACAGGTGTGAGGGGCTATTCCTTAGGCTCATGGAGCACTGGGTATGATCAAGGCATGCAGATCAACACCATGTTACCCTGGCATGACTGTCTGGCATGAATGACCCTTGTGCCTTTCTCAGTGGCCCTGGGCTGCCACCTGCCTGTTCGATCAGTCCAGATCCTTGTGGGAACCAGACAACACACTGAGCTGGGATTTTTGAAGAGTTTTTTTTTTTTTTTTTTTTTTTTTTAATGAAAGTACTATTTACAGATATGTAGATAGGATTAGGAGTCCGTATCAATGTTGTTTCATCAATTGTAGCAAATGTAGCATCCTAATGTAAGATGTTAATAATAGGAGAAACTCTGCAGGTGGGAGGAGGTGTATGGGAGCTCTCTGTACTATCTGCTTAATTTTCCTGTAAACTCAACACTGTTCTAAAAAATAAAGTCTATTCAAAAAGAAAAAATATATATTCCAGTCTCTCTCTCCATCCTTTTAATGCCCTGCTGATGCCATTCATTGGCAAAACCCAACCAGAAGCTAAAGGACAAGAGGGCCTGATGTAGTCCATAGAGTCAGTCTCCAGGGTAAGAAGTCACCTGGGGATGGGAGCAAACAGCACACCTGTGACCCAGCTGTCCCTCTCTCTGCACTCTTCTTAGCTGTCACCTCCTCCTCTCCCTCCCCCTTCTCTGCTTTTCCTGCTTTCACTTTGCCAGGTTAACTGAGCATCTCCTTAGGTGAAAAGTCCTGAATAGAGGGAAGTAACTAAAGCCACAGTACATCTACCCACCATGTAGAACAAGCCACTCACAGCAGCCAACTCAGAATGTTCCTAGTCAGCCCCACTGACCTCCAGCTGCTGCTGCTGCTGCTTTTTTGAGTCCAAGTACAAACACAGTTCTTACCTCCATAGTCTTTCAGTGAGAAAAGTAGGGTGTGGTGGGCACTTGCTTTTGCTGCCCAGCATCTACTCACTTTATCTTGATTACCATTCCCAGTTCTCTCTGGAGTATCACCTTCTCTTCCCCACTCTTAGTTCATGTGCTTCAGGTAGAGTTGACTCAACCTTGGCTCAGAGGCAGCACATATGCCCTAGGCTTAAGCCAATCATTATATCCCATTCTAAAGTATACAGTAATTGGTTCAGTCAGAGCCAATAACAGTAGTGGGATTTTGTTCGAAATGCTGGTACAAAGACTACTGGTTTTTTCCAGACTGGAAATTGTAGAAGACATTATGGTTGATTGTCCACTAGCCATTCCACCCTAGATGATTGTCTAAGCTAGAGTTTCTCAACCTCAGCAATACTGGCATTTTGGACCAGATGATTCTGTGTTGTGGGATGGCCGTCCTATGCACTATAGAATGTTCAGCAGCATCCCTGGCATCTACCCACTAGATGCCCATAGCATCCTTTCGCTCACAGTTGTAACAACCAAAAATGTTTCCAGACATTGCCAAATGGCCCCTGCAGGGCAACATCTGCCCTGGTTGAGAACCTCTGGTCAAAGCTAACCATGGTAATTTTATCCCACTTGCCAGTGGTTAGCTGAGGAACAGGCATGTGATGCAATTTTGTCCAATGAGACATGAGGAGAAGTCTTCTAGGAAATTCTGGGGAACATTTCTTTTTTCTGAAGCAAGAGGTGGAGGAAGAGGTAGTTTCATTTCTTTCTCTGCACATTGCAGAGTCTGAATATTACATTTGGAATTCCATTGTGTGACCATGAGGGGAGCCACCTGAGAGAAGAATTGACACACTGAAGATAACAAGGTGGAAAACACTTGGTTCTTTGATGACATTGTTGAGGCACTTAATTAACCTCCTCTTGATCTCACTAGATCTTTTGATTTATTGTTCTGAGAGGTGAAAAATTCTCCTTATTGTTTAAGCTAATTTGAGTCAGATTTTCTTTTCTTTTCTTTTTGCAACCCAAAGTATCCCAACTGACATAGTCTTCTATACAGGCGCACATAGCACTGGGAGCTTCTGGAAGTTCTGTTGTGATCACAAAGGGAGATCCTATCTAAGACTCAAGAAAATACAGAGGCTGCAGAGCCAAGGGGAGAGAAATGAGATGGATCATAGTGACAGTGGTTCAGATATATGAGATGATACGTTTTCTTTGTTTAGCCTTAGTCCATTAGAGTTGGGTTTTCTGTCCCTAGCAACAAAAAGTGATCTAATGGCTACAGATGGGATAGGAAGAGAGTTCCCAGCACCAGAAAGTCACCTCAGAGCAGACAAGCGATATCACTACTTTTGGATTTCAGTCTCCCCAAATTAATCAGAACCCTTTGACTATGTCTATACCAGCAAATAAAGTGGCATGAGGAACTTCCCAACCCCCTCCACCTTCTCCAAATATAACAAAACATTTCTGCCTAAAATGTTAATAGAAATTAATGAAAGTATGGGCCTCAAATATGGGCATTTGTCACAATTTTAAACTCTACTGACTCACTGTAAATATTGCTTGGATGGTCCATACAGGTATCTGACCACGTTTGATCATATTGGATCCATAAAAGGAAAGAATTAAAAAGGAACCTTAGATACATGCTGTCCTACTTTCCCATTTGGCAGAGGAGGAAACCGAGGTTCAGAGAGAGAAAGTGATTACCAAGGTCACGTAGTTACTCAGCGGCAGACCTAGGACCAGGAGGCATATCTCTCCACAATTCTACTCCTGCTCATTCCACCTCACCTCACCTACCTGATATTGGGTCCTGTTTTCTAAAATGGTCCCTGTAGAGGTTGGAGAATTGGCCTGGATGCTGGAGTTCCAGGGTGGTGCAAGCAGTTAATGTACTCAACTGCTAGCAGAAAAGTTGAAGGCTCAAGTACACCCAGAGGTGCCTCCAAAGAAAGGCCTGGCAATCTATTTTCAAAAAATCAGCAATTGAAAACCCTATGCAGCACAGATCTTCTGACATACATGGGGTCGCCATGAGTCAGAGTCGACTCAAAGACAACGGCTTGGCTTTCCTAAGTGCTGGAAGTCACTATTCCAGTTTCCAAATATTCTCAGTCAGTAGCACCCATGAGGAAACATGCTTAAACTCTTCTTCCTGGAGCAACTGTGTCAGCGGCCCTGAGTAGCTCTGAGACAGGCAGGACGACTCCCTCTGTTGGGACAGATGGCCAGTCTAGCAAGGCTGACCTGGCCGCCTGCTCTCCTTCAGGCTTAGCTGGAGCCAGCTGGATGCTGGAGGGGTGGAGTAGCTGGAGACAGTTGAGTAGGGGGAAGGGCCCTCCCAGTGGCAGGAGGCATAGAATCTTTTGTGCTACCAAAAATTCAATCCAAATTTGAAGCTAACACACAGGTGGAGTGGGCGGGCCTCTGTGATCTGATGGGTTCTCTGAGGCTCTGCCTGCCTAAAAATATCTCTTTTACCCATCTGCCTGGGACTCCCTCCCTTCTTATCAGGCGTGCAGTCCCTGCCATTAGACTCAGTAAGGTTTGAGATGACAAAGGATGGGGCATGTTTCCCAGCAGGTCACTATGAAAGAAGGTTTCCTGGGAGTGGAAAGGAGGCCCTTGGGTCTGCTCTTTTTAGCACAAACAGCTAATGCTGCCAGGAGCTCAGAGAAGACAAGAGTAGCCTACTTTACAATTATGCCTCCTACAGAGACACAATTCATTCATGCCCATATGACCAGGACCTTGAAGACATTTGGCAGTAGGCTTTAAAGAAGATGAGGCAATGGGCCTAGGAGCAGAGATCATGCTCTGCTTCTCCTTTGCATTTTCCCTGAGATTTGCCTTTTTCTATCCCATGGGAATCTGGGTCCAAGCTGGAGAAATTTCCAGTGTGCTTGCTGCAGCCAGGCCTCAGAGTGCATCCAAAGCTCTGTTTGCCAGTTGCTGTCGAGTTGATCCCAACTCATGACCACCCCACATGTGTCAGAGTAGAACTGTGCTCCATCGGGCTTTCAATGGCTGATTTTTTTGGAAGTAGGCCTTTCTTCCAAGGCACCTGTGGGTGGACTCGAACCCTCAACCTTTTGGTTAGCAGCCAAGAGCATTAACCATTTGCAGGACCCAGGGACTCAGGCCTCTCCAATTGTTGCTGTTCTTTTTCCCCAGGTTCTCACTTCCTCTCACCACCACCTCCTCTTGGCCAATCCTAGGAAGGAATTCAGAATCCAAATACATCTATTCCTGGCATGTTATTGAGAAGTCGAGGGATGAAATGGCCAGGGGGCATGGATGGCAGTGGGGGATATTCTTAACCCTGTAGATTGATTTTGCCCACCCTATTCTGACAGGTTTGAGCCTCAGCTCCACTCTGTCAGAGGCTGGGGTGAGGGAGAGAGGCTTACAGGGAGGGTCAGAAGGGAGCAGTTGCTGACAGGAAGGGCCGGGCAGGAAGCAGAGTGATTAATTATCTTGAATGTGGGGAACAGACAATGGCCAGAGGTGGGGAGGATCATGTCGATGGAGAGTTGGGGGTTGCACTAAGAATTCATGAGCTTTTGTGTAAAAGGGAGGCACTCCGAATACTTAAGAAGATGCTTGATATAGAACTCATTGATTGGAATAAGGGTGGTTACCTTGGTTTTGGGTCAGATAATTTATTAACTCATTAATCATTAACAAAGTACATGTGGATAAGACTAGATACCCAACTGAAGGAACGGGTTAATGTTAGACCATTCTGTGATTATCTTCTCTAGGCCTGGTGGATGGAAGGGGAAGGGTTTGCTATTGAACCAAATGGATACTCCCGTTGTCAATTGTCCGGGCAAGAATTTAATTGTAACTTTTGGATATAAGGATATAGGGTGGAGGGACTAGTAGCACCGAATGTGGGTGTAATAAGCATAGCTTGACCAAAGTAAATGATGCCACTAAGAAGCACCCAAGATAAAAAGATATTTGTGCTAAAGAACATGATAGATATAATTTGGCAACAGTAACCAAAAAATGAGTGTATGGTCACATATATATGTGTATAGGCATATATGTGAACCAGTAGGTACAGGTGTGTACATATGTGTGCACTGATAGAAATATCTATAAGTATGTGTAGATACATATACAAGACAGCTACCTGGCCAACCAACTGGGAGAGATCCATATTTATGCCTATTCTGAAGGTGATCCAAATGAATGCAGAAATTATTGAACAATATCATTAATGTCATGCACAAGTGAAATTTTGCTGAAGATCATTTAAAATCACTTGCAGCAGTACATCAACAGGGAACTGCCAGAAATTCAAGCCAGATTCAGAAGAGGACGTGGAACCAGGGATATCATCGCTGATGTCAGATGGATCCTGGCTGAAAGCAGAGAATACCAGAAAGATACTTACCTGTGTTTTACTGACTATGTGAAGACATTCGACTGTGTGGATCATAACAAATGATAGATGACGTTGCGAAGACTGGGAATTCCAGAGCACTTAACTGTGCTCATGAGGAACCCGTACATAGATCAAGAGGCAGTCGTTCAAACAGAAAAAGGGAATACTGTGTGGTTTAAAGTCAGGAAAGGTGTGCATCAGGGCTGTATCCTTTCACCATATTTATTCAATCTGTATGCTGAGCAAATAATCTGAGAAGCTGAACTGTATGAAGAAGAACATAGCATCAGGATTGAGGGAAGACTCAATAACAACCTGCGTTATGCAGATGACACAACCTTACTTGCTGAAAGTGAAGAGGACTTGAAGCACTTACAGCCTTCAGTATGGATTACACCTCAACATTAAGAAACAAAAATAGTCACAACTTGACCAATAAGCAACATCATAATAAACAGAGAAAAGACTGAAGTTGTCAAGGATTTCATTTTACTTGGATCCACAATCAACACCCATGGAAGCAGCAGTCAAGAAATCAAACAACGAATTGCATGGGGCAAATCTGCTGTAAAAGACCTCTTTAAAGTGTTAAAAAGCAAAGATGTCACTTTGAAGACTAAGGTGCACCTGACCCAAGCCATGGTGTTTTCAATCACCTCATATACATGGGAAAGCTGGACAATGAATAAGGAAGACCAAAGAATGACGCCTTTGAGTTGTGGTGTTGGCAAAGAATATTGAATGTACCATGGACTGCCAAAAGAATGAACAAGTCTGTCTTGGAAAAAGTACAGCCAGAATGCTCCTTAGAAGCAAGGATGACGAGACTTTGTCTTACATAATTTGGACATGTTATCAGGAGGGACCAGTCCCTGGAGAAGGAAATAATGTTTGGCAAAGTGGAGGGTCAGAGAAAAAGAGGAAGATCCACAACGAGATGGATTGATGTAGTGGCTGCAACAATGGGCTCAAGCATAACAACAATCATGAGGATGGTGCAGGACTGGGCAGTGTTTCGCTCTTTGTACGTAGGGTTGCTATGAGTCTGAACTGACTTGACACCTAACAACAACAACGTGTATGTACAGATATGTGTGTGTGTGCATATATATTCATAGAGGGCACAGTTACAGATACCTCTCAGACATAACCAAATACCTTGTGAGATTGGTTTTCTGGGTTTGAAGGCTTAGGACCTTAGTCTCATGGCACAACTCGATCAATTGGCATAATATAGTTTACAAAGTTTGTGTTCTTCATCCTAGTGAAGTGAGTAGTATCTGGGATCTGAACAGCCATCTAAGACCCAACTATTGGTCTCTACTTGGTAGGAGCAAAAGAAAAAGAAGGAAACCAATGTGTCAGTAAGGAAACTAGTCTACAGAGCCAATAGCCTTGTCATGGTTTGAATTACGACCCCCAAAAAATGTGTCTATCAATTTGGCTGGGGCATGATTCCCAGAATTGTGTGGTTGTCCTCCATTTTGTGATTGTAATTTTATGATAAAGAGGGTTAGGGTGGGATTACAACACCACCCTTACCCAGGTCACATCCCTGATCCAATGTAAAGGGAGTTTCCCTGGGGTGTGGCTTGCACCACCTTTTATCTAAAGAGATATAAAAGGAAAGGGAAGCAAGCAGAGAATTGGGGACCTCATACCACCAAGAAAGCAGTGCCAGGAGCAGAGCGCGTCCTTTGGACCTGAGATTCCTGCGCAGAGACGCTCCTAGTGCAGGGGAAGATTGATGACCTTCCTCCAGAGCCGACAGAGAGAAAGCCTTCCCCTGGAGTTGATGCCCTGAATTTGGACTTGAAGTCTACTAGACTGTGAGAAAATAAATTTCTCTTTGTTAAAGCCATCTACTTGTGGTATTCCTGTTAGAGTAGCACCAGATGACTAAGACAGAATTTGGTACTGAGAAAGTGGGGTGCTGCTCTAACAGATACCTAAAATGTGGAAGCGGTTTTGAAACTGTGAATGGATAGAGGAGCAGCAGTGGCAGATGACCAGCAACAGCAGAGAACCTGCAGCAGCAGAGAAGCAGCAGCGGCAGAGAACCTGCAGCAGCAGAATACCAGCAGCAGCAGAACCAGGAGACCAGGGCGAGATGGCACTGGAGCCGACCCACGGAGCAAGAGAGCTGAGTGCCTATGAGTAGGAGGCTCCGTGGCAGAGTAGGGTGCCTCCGGGCACTTACTGGTGGAGCTACAGAGCTTTGGAACTGCCCTAGCAGGGCAGATGTGGGCTTGCGGCCCAAGGGCCGAGAGGCCACAGGAAGCAGAAGCTGAAGAGACAAGGAACACAAGAAGCTGAGCTGCCTCAGTCTCAAAAGGTACGGCCATGACCTCAGGGGTTTCTAAGGGTGGAGGCTTGGCCTCTGGTGCTTTTAAGGGTGGAGTCACAACTGCAATGGGCTAGGAGAATGATGCTCCTGAAGCCGAGGGAGCAGAGTTGCTGTCCCAGTGGGGCTGGAAGGTGGAGCTGAAGCCCAAAGCCTAGGGGCTTCCACTCAGAATCTGGAGAGTGTGGCCAATACCTAGAATCTGGAGGGCAGGGCCATTGTGTAAACTGTCTCAGAGAACAGAGGATTATTTTCAAAGCCTTGAGGGCTAATGTAATCTGTTCTGCTGACTTTCTTGGTGCCTGTTATCCCTTCTTTCCCACCAGTTTCTCCCATTTGTAATGGAAATGTCTAGCTTGTGCCTGTTCTGCCATTGTACCTTTGGAAGCAGATAACTTGTATTCTAGATTTCACAGATGAAGAGTAACTTCTGGATTTTGGACTTGGAGTTAAGACTTTTTCTATGATGTGATGGGGTGAATATGTTTTCCATGTTGCAAAGATATGATTTTTTGAGGGCCAAAGGGTGGAATGTCATGGTTTGAATTATGTCCCCCCAAAAATGTGTGTATCATTTGGCTGGGCCATGATTCCCAGAATTTTGTGGTTGTCCTCCATTTTGTGATTATAATTTTATGTTAAAGAGGATTAGGATGGGATTGTAACACCACCCTTACCCAGGTCACATCCCTGATCCAATATAAACGGAGTTTCCCTAGGGTATGGCCTGCACCACCTTTTATCTCTCAAGAGATAAAAGGAAAGGGAAGCAAGCAGAGAGTTGGGGACCTCATACCACCAAGAAAGAAGCAGCGGGAGCAGAAAAAGTCCTTTGGACCCGAGGTTACTGCACAGAGACGCTCCTAGTCCGGGAGAAGACTGATGATGACGAGGACCTTCCTCCAGAGCCGATAGAGAGAGAAAGCCTTCCCCTGGAGCTGACACCCTAAATTTGGACTTCTAGCCTACTAGACTGTGAGAGAATAAACTTTCTCTTTGTTAAAGCCATCCACTTGTGGTATTTCTGTTAGAGCAGCACTAGATGACTAAGGCAAGCCTACACAAGCCACGGCCTCATCTACCTGAAACCAGAAGAACTAGATGGTGCCCGGCTACCACTACCAACTGTTCTGATTAGGGCCACGATAGATGGACCCTGATAGAATGGGAGAAAAACATGGAACAGGACTCAAATTCTTAAAAATCCAGACTTACTGGGCCAGTTGAGACTAGAGGACTCTCGGAGACTATCGCCCTGAGACACTCTTTAAACCTTGAACCGAAACTCTCCCTTGAGGTCACCTTTTAGTGAAATAACAGATTGGCACACAAAATAAAGGATATTACCTGTGAGTACAGTGCTCCATTAAAAAACCATCTATATTAGACCAAAGAGCAACAATTACTCCAAAGCAAAGATGAGAAAATAAAGAAGGGGGCAGGGAGCACTGGAAACAGAACAATCAGAACACAATTAAAGAGGAAGTTGACATATTGCGGAAAATGTAACTAATATCACTGAACAATATGTATAGAAATTGTCAAATGGGAATCTAATTTGCTGTGTAAACTTTCACCAAAAACACAATAAAACATTATTTTAAAAAAAGAAGAAGAAGGGACTTAAATTGGAGATTTAAAAAAATTATTCTTTCTCCACAGGGTAGGGCATCTCTTTAGCTGGTACCTACAAAGGCTTGGAATATTCTGATGTGAGTGCATGTTGGGGCTGGAAGATGGCTGCCCTTGGTCAAATGGAGGCAGGCCAGGAACCAAAGAAGGAAAGAGATCTTAAGGATGAGCCTGATCTGGGGCAAGAGGTTTTGATAATTCTGTTTTCATAATTTCCTTCCATTAATCCCAGACTTAGAGTAAGTCTCCTTGAAATGTATAGCCTGGTCTCAGTGTTGCCAAGTGATGAGGAAGGAGCCTGCCACCTGCTTGGGACCAAGCAGCAGGGCAGTAAGCAGTGTCCACTTCCTTGAGGCCAGAGAAGTAGAACCAGTGAGTGTCACAGGGCTGCTGTACCCAGTGCCAATGGCTGAGGTCAAGGCTCTGGGACAAGGCAAAGTGAAATAACATCATGACTGATTTTTGGACATGTGTAAGGTAGCTCTCAGAAATGGCTGAGGGTCCAGGGCAGGGGATAGGGTGGGGAATCTCAGCTCATGCCGCTGTGATTTAGGAAGCTTTCTCTTACACATCAAGCATGTCTTGTGAGGCCTGACATTGTCTTGGACTTCAGGGATACAAGGATGCGTTAGACATGACCCCTCTTCCTAGGGACCCTCCCACCTTGGTGACTTTACCCCACCCTCCCTCCAGGAACCTGGAACTGGGGGACACTGGGTGGGAAAAGGCATTCCAAATCCTGGGATTATAAGGCTACTCGACTTCCTTTGCATTGTCTGTGTTGCCAGGCCTATGACTCAGTGATGGGAACCACAGGCTTGCAAGAGCTGGAAGAGAGCTTGGAGGGTGTCTGTCTCAACCCTCTGATTTTATGGACTTAGAGACATTGAAAATGGTAGGGTCTGACAGGGATGAGACTGTCCAGACCTGTCCCCTGGCAAAGGGGCACTTTCTGCAAGATGATATCAGAGCATTGCCCTCACTGAGGGCAGAGGAATGGAGTCAACTCCCGTGGCCAAGTGCGCAGGCTCAGACAGCAAAGATTCAAGTACCGCTTCTACCACCAACTAGCTGTGTGACCATGGGCATGTTACTGAATCTCTCAAGGCCTCTGTTTTTACATCTATAAAATTGGTGTAATAATGACACCTACTCACAGGGAGTCTGTGAAGATTAAGTGATGAAAATCTGTGTCAGGTGCTTAGCACTGTGTCTGGTACATAAAAAAAAAAAAAAAAGCTCCGTGGATTTCAATTGTTAAAAAAAAAAAAAGCTTGTTCAGAAAATGTACTAAATTTGCGGATGATTGGCCTTTTTTTCTGCCTCAAAGTGCATGTCAGCTGTAAATCTTACTAGTTTCCAGCATATCATCAGTCATTACCAATTGATGAAACTATTCTTGTTGAAGCTCTTGACTCTCTCATTTCCCTCCAACTCTAGTGCTCTTTCCTGTATCTTGCAGCTTCTATTATAATACTCCAGGTAAGAGGTAATGTTCTGGTTTTCTACTGTTGTGTAACAAACTGCCCTAAAACTTAGTAGCTTAAAACAACAGCTGTACATATTATACCTCATGAACTTATGGGTCAAGTATTTGGGCAGGGCTTGGCTAGGTGATTCTTCTGCTCCACTTAGTGTTGACAGAGGTTCCTTGATGATACTCAGTTGGCAGATAGGCTGAGACAGAGAATTCAAGGTGGCTTCACTCACATATCTGGTGCCTCGGTGGAAATGGCTGGGCTTCAGGGCTCAGCTGAGGGTGCTTACACATGATCTCTCCAGTATGGTGGATTTAAGGTAGTCAGATTTCTTACAAGGAAACTTTGGGCTCTAAGAGCCCTGTAGCAAGGGTATGAGCTAGTTCAGAACTCCCAGAATATCAGTTCTACTGTATTCCATTGGTCAGTCAAGTCTCTAAAGTCAGCCCGGATTCAAGGGGAGGTGAATAAGATTCCACTTCTCAAAGGTAAGAGTAGCAATGAATTTGCAGCCATCTTTAATCTACCATAAGTAACAAGAAAATGAAAACAAACAAACCAAAAAAAACCACCAAACAAGTTGCCATGGAGTCATTTCTGGCTCCTGGCAACTCCATGTGTGTCAAAGTAGAACTGTGCTCCGTAGAGTTTTCAGTGGCTGATTTTCAGAAGTAGATCACCAGGCCTTTTTCCCGAGGCACCTCTGTGTGGACTCGAACCACCAACCTGTCAATTAGCAGCAAGCACATCAACTGCTTACACCACCTAGGGACTCCAAAACGACAGCATATAGACCAACATTTTTAATGTAAAAACATAAATCATTGGGAAAAAAATCAAAGCAAATATAAGTGATTGTTTATCCCCTCTATGGATGGGGAAGCTCTCTAAGCATATGAGAATTAAAAAAAAAAAATCATAAAGGCAAATTGTGATAGAGCTCAAGCTTCTGTATTTCAAAAAGAATTGTAAACAAAATAAAAAAATTTAGCTACAACATACAAGTGGTTAATGTCCTAAGGTAGAGAAATAATACAAATCAGTAAGAAAGGAAGAGTCCAATAGGAAATTAGACATAGTAAATGAATAGACAATTCCCCAAATACAAAATGCACATGACTTATAAAAATGTGGGAAAATATTCAACCTCATTCCAAAAATAGAAATTAAAACCACTGAGGTATTTTTTAATCTTTTCAACTTTGGCTGACCAAAAATACTCTATTGCATACTGGCAAAGATGTAGGAAGACAGACACTTTTAACACACTTCCTGGAAAGCAGCTTGATACTATATATCAAAAGCTTTAAAATGTCATATTCTCTGAACCACTTATTCTGCTTCTAGGAATTTAGCCTAAGGAAATCATTACTGGTGTGCACAAAGATTCAGGCACAAGGATATTCATTGCAGTATTGTACACAACAGCAAAAATACTGGAAATAATCTAACAATAAGGGATTACTTAAATGAATTCTGATATATTCAAATAGTACAACACTATGCAGCCACTAGAAACAAGGTTAAAATATATTTATTGATGTAAGAAAATTTTTTACGAAATATTATTAAGGGAAATATATACAGTATGATTCTGTTTTTGCAAGCTATATATAACCAAACCAGTTGCTGTCAAGTCTGACTCACAACGACCCCATGTATTTCAGAGGAGAACTGCTCTCCACAGGGTTTTCGTGGCTGTGAACTTTCAGAAGCAGATCACCAGGCCTCCTTTTCTCTGAGGTGCCTCTGGGTGAGTTCAAATCATCAACCTTTTGGTTAGTCGCTGAGTGCTTAACTGCACCACCCAGGAACTAACTCTCTCTCTCTCTGTGTATATATACATAAAACAACCTTGGTACCAGAAATGTCATTGTTATTGTCATTGTTTCTACTACTCACAGCCACTTGAAGGTGCAAATCTACTAACTCTTCCAATGTGACCCTGTCCACCAATGAGGATGCGTGGCCCAAACCGACACAATCACAATCAACGTCTTCTTCCTGGAACTTGGAACGGGGACATTGAAAGACTGAAGCAGCTAGACTGAAAAACTGTGGAGGTTCCAGGGCAGATATGTGGGCCACGTGTGAACTAAAGAGTGAGCAAAGGAACGTGGTCTGTACCGGGAGAAGATGGGAGCAGGGGAACGAGGAAGCAGAGATGCCATGGAAGGGAGGTCCCAAGGCCCCACAGAGCCAGAAGGAGCAGCTTTAGTGTCTGTTGGAGTTTAGTTTCCTTGAGGTCCAGAGGTATTTGGGCCCTGCAAGTTTCCTGAGAGTCCACTGCAGCCTTTCATAAATACTCCTTTGCTTGAGTCAGCAAAGTGGATTCCATTCCTCACAACCCAAAGCTCAATGATGAAAGCAGATGTGAAGGATATAGACCAAAATATGAGTTGTGGGTGTCTCCAGATGGTTGTTTTTATTTCATTCCTAATGCTCGTCATACAAAAACCTGTTGCCATCAAGTCAGTGCCAGCTCGTAGCGATCCTACAGGACAGAGTAGAGCTGCCCCATTGAACTGCCGATCTTTTGGTTAGCAGCTGAGCTCTTAACCACTATGCACCAGGGCTCCAAGGTTTACCATATTTTATAATTTTTCTACAGGAAACCCATACAATGTGTTTAATTTTTTAAGTTATCTAGATTAATTCCTTTTTTTCCCCCCAAAATGCCAAATTCCTGTGAGAGAGCATCTGATATGCTTGAACCGGGTCCGGTGTGCCCCATCCCCACACAGACCAATCGGCAGAGTCACATGACACAGACCTGCAGCTGAGGGCTCACCTTGAATACTGTATTGAGGAAGTTCCCAGAAAAGACTGAATCTTTGTGAGCTGAGCAGCCACCTCAAGAAATATATTATACATGGTACGACAGACTGTACTCAGATGGTCACTACTGAGATCTTATTCTGAGATTGAGTTACTTTTTTGTACTATTATATGCATACTTGTGGGTATTTTTACATAAAACTACGCCATTGTCATACCTAACAAAGTTAGCAACAATTCTTTCCTATCATCTAATGTTCCATTTATATTCAAAATTTCCTGACTGGCTCAAGGTGTTTTTTACATTTAATTTAGTTCAATTCACATTCTAATTTCTGGTCTAGTGCAAAATCAGCCCCTAAACGGGCGTTTTGGAAATGTGTATAGTGTGTGGGTTGCCCCAGTGATGGGCAGGGGGTTCACTCCTGCTAAGTCGAGGCTAGGACCCCAGGCAGTCTTGTCTTCTGCAGTGTGAGACAATCCTGCCCATGACCCACCCCGTATCACACACAATTTTCAAATGTCCCACTAGATATTTGTAGTGGTGAAAACTTATTTATAACTTCTGAGCTTTAGAATGCAACTTCATTTTATATATAAACACAAGGACTTTTTTTTATTAGTTTTTAATATAGATTAAATCTTCCAAGAATGAAACAACTGTGTAAATTAAGAGAAGACTATACTTAGTTTTGTTCAGTTTTTACCATTTTAGAAACTCATGTCACTACTAGCAACATCACTCATGGAAACTGAGTCTCCAATATGCCTGTATTTGTCTTCATTCATAGCTATCATGTTTGTGGCGATTTTACTTGTAGGAACTAGCATCTGTTTCATTGTGTCTTCCCGTGTAGTCCTCACTGAGCTGTTCCCTGTTAAAATACACCCCTAATTAGATTTTCTGGCCCCCTCAACTCTAAGGCTGTCTCAGCCCCACTTCTTATCATGCTCAAACCAGACACTGTCTTCTCCAGCTGTATTCCCCTTAGGATAACGTCCTGATATCCAGGTTTGGTGAGGGTAGGGACAAGAGGTGGGCATGACTTACCTCAGCAACCCTGCCTTTTGAGCGGTGAGGGAGAGGGAATACCCCTGAGGGTCACAACAGAAAGAGAACAAGCTGGGGCTTCTGGAAAGGAAACATTATTTAGTTGCCCTCACTCCTGCCCCGGCTGCCACTATCATTGCTGCCCCCATAATCACTACCTACCTCCAGAGCAAAGCTCCAAATTTACAGGCTTCAGATTCAGCTTACATTCCTGAGTGCCTCCACTACGCCAGCACTGTGCCAGACATCTCACAAGCACTGAGGTAGTATTATTGTCTCCATTTTACAGATGAGGAAACAGAGATCCAGTTTCTACGTATGGAAAGAACCCCAAGAACTTCCTAGAACCCTCACTCTGCTTCTAGGAAGAGCTGGACAGTCCATTCCAAGTCCAGGTAGAAATGGGTCTCCTCTCTTTCTAGTCTCTCTGTTACTGTTTTACAACCGTGCAGGCTTGGAGGAGAAGGGGGGCCAGGGGGAGTTCTGGCCAGATGGCAGGGTAATAAATGGCTCTGATTTAATAATTTGTTGCTCTCCTTTTCATTAAAAAGCTTTTTCCTAAGTAACTTGTTGATCACACACACAGCATACACTGGTAGGGTAAGGATTGGAGGACCAAAAGAAATACAGGCTAAGAGAAGGAGTTGGATAAAGAGATGCCAGGTCAGCAGAAGCAGCAGCCCACCCTACACATGCCAGGCTGGGCCCGGCCTCAGGTGCATTCTCCCTCTTCAGGTCTGAAATAAGTTCAGTCTGAAGACAGAGACCTGGGGAACTGTTCTTCTATGGGGTCTGGCTTTGTCTAGAACCTGACTTAGCCATAAAACCAAAAACCAAACCCATTGACACTGAGTCGATTCCGACTCATGGCGACCCCATGTGTTACAGAGTTGAATTGAGCTCTATAGGGTTTTCTTGGCTGTAATCTTTACAAAAGCAGATGGTCAGGCCTTTCTTCCACAGTACCACCAAGTGAGTTCAAACCACCAACCTTTTGGTTAGTAGTTGAGTGCAAACCACTTGCACCACCCAGCGACCTGAATTAGCCAGAGGGCTTTTTACTTTCTGGGATAGAGATAGAAGCTTCATTTTAAGATGCAGCTTTGCACTGGTTCCCAAAAGCCCCATCTGGGCTTGGGGAGTGGTTAGATGGCCTATGGACCACTTTGCATACGAAATGTTATTTACACACTAATATAGTGAGGGGAGGAGAGGGTGCCCACCCAAGTTTCCAAGCTTCCTGCTGTCAATATCTGTAGCTCTGTAGTTGCAATCAGTCTAACGACACTAGTAAGCCCCTATTTGTACAATTGCAACTTGTAAGTCCCTCTTACAAAAATCTGCTTGGCAGCAATTACCACACAGAAACATATTTTTAAAGCCTCAAATGTAATTAGAACATGTTATTGATAAAGTGTTATCTAAAGATTTAGACTTTGAGTTTGTTCATGAGGGATCGGTTTTGTTAATATTGATACTGGGACCTCCACCCCGCCTCTTGCCAGCTTTAATTGCAGTTGAGAGCTAGAATGAGATGCCAAACTCAATCAAAGCCCATGTAACACTTCCTTACCAAGCCACTCCTGGCCCTCATTTACTCACTCAGACTTGCTGAAAGGATCCCAAAGGCAACGTCATACAGGAAAACATCCCGTCAATCTATTCTCTGCTAAATAGTTAACTCTCTTTGACATATTGTTTTCCTTAATTAAAGGAAATTAAATTTCCTTAATTTCCTTGGCGTTTGTGATTCTGTCAGATTGGATCATCTTCCCTGCTATCTCCATATGTCAAATTCCAACTTATCCTCAAAGGCCAGTTTGGGTACTGCTCCGCCCACTTAGCCATCCTCATTCTCTACTACCTATTCACCTACCATCACTCCAGCTGACAATGAGCTTCTCACTAAATGTTATCTGTAATTCTTTTTGTGTTGTATTTTTGACACACATCTCCTCTATTCCCCTAGACTTTAAGCTCCTTAAGACAAACTTTTTCTTTTAAGTGTTTGTTTTCCGCCCACTGCCACAGTATCTTGCGCACAAATAATAAAGACTGAGTTGCAGAGGCTTCTTATTTTGTTGCATTGGTCTGCTATTGTGTTCTCAGTAGCACACTGTTTTCATTATTGCAGCTCTGCAGCATATTTTAAATGCTAACAGTAACAATTGAATATTAATTTACATCTATGTATTACTTACTATGTTCCAGGCAATGGGCTAAGTGATTTACATGATCTCCTTTAATTCTCACGGGAAGTCTATAGGTGTCTTAGTCTGGGTTCTCTAGAGAAGCAAAACCAGTAAAGCATATAAACATATACAGAGAGAGATTTATATCAAGGAAATGGCTCATGTGATTGTAGAGACCAGAAAGTCCCAAGTCCGTGGGTCAGGCTGGAGACTTCTCCTGATTTAGGTATCTTCAGGGTTTGACAAACCCAAGATGGGCAGGTCAGACAGCGGGGTTCTTACTCACAGGCTGTGAAGATCTACAAATCGCAAGATTGGCAGGCTAGACTGCAGGTAAGCTTCTAGCTCAAGTCCCAAGAAACCAGAGGTCAGAAGAACATGAGCCAGCTGCTGGATTCACAGCAAGCAAAAGCCCACAAGCCTTGCCAGAATGTCCGCTTATATTCGATGCAGGCCACATGCCCAAGGGAGTTCCCTTTTAACTGACTGACTACTCACAGCAGATCCCACCATGGAGGTGATCTCATTATATCAGATCTCATCATGGACGTGATCGCATCATATGACTACCAAACCACTGAGAATCACGGCCCAGCCAAGGTGACACACAACCTTAACTGTCACAACAGGATAGGTGCAATTATTTCCACATTATAGATGATGTCTTAGTTATCTAGTGCTAACAGAAATACCACAAGTGGATGGTTTTAACAAAGAAAAATTTATTCTCTCACAGTCTAGAAGGCTAGAAGTCCGAATTCAGGGCATCAGCTCCAGGAGAAGGCTTTCTCTCTCTGTTGGCTCTGGAGGAAGGTCCTTGTCATCAATCTTCCCCTGATCAAAGAACTTCTCAGGTGCAGGGACCCCGGGTCCAAAGAACGCACTATGTTCCCAGTGCTGTTTTCTTGGTGGTATGAGGTTCCCCTGTCTCTCTGCTTGCTTCTTTCTATCTCAAAAGAGATTGGCTAAAGACACAATCTGATCTTGTAGATCTCATCAACGTAACTGCCACTAATCCATCTCATTAACATCATAGTGATAGGCTTTACAACACATAGGAAAATCACATCAGATGACAAAATGGTGGACAATCACACAATA
>NW_004443977.1:7398000-7561422 GCF_000243295.1 Trichechus manatus latirostris
CCATCTCATTAACATCATAGTGATAGGCTTTACAACACATAGGAAAATCACATCAGATGACAAAATGGTGGACAATCACACAATACTGGGAATCACGGCCTAGCCAAATTGATACAGTTCAATGCGTGACAGATGAGAAAACGAAAATTTGAAGAGATTAATTTACTTCAAGACAAATGCAAAAAACAAAGTGCAAAACTGTGGGTACCATGTGCTACCATTTGCATAAAAAGGAAGGGGGGAGAAATATATGTTTTCACTTAAATGTGCATAAAATAATTCTGGGAAAGGAAGCAAGAAACTGATGATGTTGGTTGACTGCTGAGAGGGGAATGGATTGTCTGGGAGAAAGGGGTAGGAGCAGGGGTGATCCAAATTTTGGAGGGAATGAAGCTCACATAATTTCCAGGCAGGAGAACTTTGTAAGAAAAAAAGAATTCAAGATTATAAATACAAAATTAGTTATAGGGCCATAGAAGGGGGCCATGCAAATGAGAGGCCCTGAAGCTGAAGATGATATAGCTTCAAGTCATTTCATTGCATACGCTTTTGTGTGTATATGGAGTATATATCATGTGAATTTGTTAACAACTCAAAAATACATAGTTTTTAAATTAATTTTTTTAAATGCCACCTATCCAACTAACCGCATGGAACAAACATTTTTAAAAATGCAAAAAGTAAGTAGCTGTTTTATTTGCTTACAAGCAGAGGAGAATGTATCTATAGCAAGCTGGGGGCAGGGGCTAAGAAGGAATTCTAGAGTTGTCTGTTTAATGGAATCAGGGTGGTGAGAGGTAGAGATTCGCTTTCATAATTTAGAAGCAGATGCTTGTGCCAGAAGTCTAAAAGGCTTGAGTATGTACTGCTTACTGGACCACACATAACTTGCAATACAAATAGGGTTAAGAAAAAGAGTCCCTGCTATTTCAGAAATGTACAAGAGAAAAATAAAATAAATACAAAAAATACTGAACTGATTGTTAATGCGGGCTGATTTCTTACACTGAGGACCAAGAAGGAGAGCAGATGGGATGCTAATGCTCTTTCCCAATGGGTCTGATGGCCGAGGTTGTCTATTATTGCATCCAGGATTGGGAGGTTCCTTACAGAAAACTTCCTAGAAAGTATTCATTCCCTTAACTGTTCAGTTAGTCTAATTTACCCTTATGATAAATGGGGCTGCTCCTTCTCTCTGATTTAGTCTGACCCTGCCACCATCTAATGCAAATGTAAATAATTCTGTTTGCAGCAACCTCCCACTGTCACTACCCTAATGCCTGAACCTGCAGCCAGCAGTCTGGCTTCTTAAGTCAACAGGAACATTAAAATAGCCAGCAGCTCCCTCCATGTATCTGTCTCCTGTGGACAGAACAGATCTGCGCTTGTAGAGAATGGGGACTGGACACCAAGAAGAACCTTCTGACAGTGAACAATGTGAAATACTGAAGTAAGAGAAGGAAGGAGTTGACCTTCCCCCAGCCATGTAGGAATCTCCCACATTGGGCAGTTATTCATATACTGTCTTAGTTATGAAGTCCTGGGGTGGTGCCGTGCTTGCCTACTAACAGAAAGGTTGGTGGTTCACATCCACCCAGAAGCACCTCAGAAGAAAGTCCTGGCAATCTACTTTTGAAAAATCAGCCATTGAAAATCCTATGGAGCACAGTTCTACTCTGACACACACGGGGCTGCCATAAGCTCGAATCAACTCAACAGCAACTGATTTGGGTTTTTTGTTTTTTTGTTTTTGGTCTTAGTTACAGGGGAGACAGGGTGCCCCGGCCCCTTTAATTTTCCCTTGCTCTTGCAATTCCTGAATGAATGAATGACTTTTTGTTTGCTTGTGTGTTGTTTTATTTGGGTTAGGGGTGGGCCCTCTATCTTTTTCTGTTAAAGATCACTCTGCTATAAGGGGGAAAGCAATTGAAGGCCATATAAATAAAAAGCAAATAAATTAGGGTGAGGAAAGGCTAGGAGATGGAAATATACAGTGTTTCACTTATATCCTTTATAAATGAAAAATGGGAGCAATTCAACACATACAACAAACTACTAAAAATAAGCTTTCGTTCCATGCTATGGGCAGGCTGAATATGCTGTTGCTGTATGCCACCGAGTCTTTCCAGTGGGGTTAGGGAAACAGAAAAAAGAGGAGAAAAAAAAAAGTAAACAAATGTGACATAAAAAGGAAATGAAAGACATAAGAAAAGACAAAAGCATAAGCACGGAGAAACAAGGAGTAAAGAAAGATCCAGACAGAGGGACCGAGGAACAGTGACACAGGCCAGATTTCATGGACTATTATTTGCCCCCTTGTGGCGTTTTGTGTTATTGCAGCTAATAATATAATCCAGTGTTAAATTTTCACACCTGTAGACAGTGGCTGTAACAATGGGCTCAAGCATAACAACGATTATGAGGATGGCGCAGGACTGGGCAGTGTTTCATTCTGTTGTGCATGGGGTCACTATAAGTAGGAACCGACTCGATGGCACCTAACAACAACAACAGACACAAATGGGGACCTCTCGGTGGCTCAGATAGTTAAGTGCTTATCTGCTATCCAAGTTCAAACCCACCCAGAGGCACCCTAGAAGAAAGGCCTGGAAATCTGCTTCCAGAAGGTCATAGCCACTGAAAAGCCTATGGAGCACAGTTCTACTCTGAAGCACATTCTACTCGGAATCGACTTGATGGCAACTGGTACTGGTATATACCAATGGGGTATTATCATTCGGGCAGTTTCTTACGAGATAATGTCAAAAGTAGAATATTAACAAAGGCTGGTGATTTTCCCCCTGTTGTAGGACCTATATAGTAGCATACTGAGTGAGGAGTAGAAGCTAGGCCACCTGAATTCTACTTTGGACTGCAATTTTATCTGTAACCTTGAACAAGATATTTAGCTTCTCTTCTCTCTTAATAATCATGAAATAATTCTATTTTTCTAATAAACTTTTTGTATGGTATCTGCCTTGCGTATGGAAAAAATAACAGACTTGCCTCCATGAACAACTGCCTCCTTTGCCACTAGACCAGAAGAACTGGATTGTGCCCAGTTACCATTACTTAACATTTTGATCAAAGAGTCTACAGAAGAATCCTCATCAAAAGGGGGAAAATGCAGAACAGAATTTAAAATTTTCATGGACTCCAGATTTACTGGAGCCATGGAGGCTAGATGAATACCCAAAACTATTGCCTGAGATAATCCTTCAAACTTAAACCAAAGTTTTCCCCTAAATTCTTCTTAAAATCAAACAATAATTTAGCTTAACGAATAAAAAAGGTCTGCCTTGAGCATTATGCTTTTTAAGAACTATCTATATGGCATCAAAGTGACAACGGCAACTCAAAAGATTAGATAGGAAGTTAGGGGGCAGTAAGTTTATGTTAATGGGGGAGGAACAACTCAGAAAAGGAGGGTGAGAATGGTTGTACAACTTGAAGAATGTAATCAATGCAACTGAATTGTACATGTAGAAACTGTTGAATTGGTATATGTTTTGCTGTGTATATTCTCAACAACAACAAAATAAATAAATAAATAAAATTTATTTAAAAAAAAAAAAGTCCATAAGAAGGTTTAGTATATACCCTCAACTTTCTAAGCCATGTTCATATCCATTGCTGCTGGTGGGGAGGTGGGCAACTGATCTCAGAACATGTGTGTGTGCTGGACTCAGTCAGTCAGGCTCCCTGAGATGGAGAGATCAGGGCTGTAATTTCCCTCCATACATCGTTTCCATTTGGCCATCTGACCCAAGCCACCCTCAGCTCTTATCTAGACTCCAGCGATGGCCTCCTAACAGGTCTCCGTGTCGGCACTCTTGCCTTCCTCCAACGCATTCTCCCCTCTGCACCAAGAGCATCTTAAAATGCACATCAGATCACACCGTTCCAGTCGTAATGCTTTCAGTTGCTTCCCACTGCTTCCAGTAGGACTAAAATCCAAACTTCTTTCCATGTCCTGCAAGGCCCCAAAACTATCCATGCTTCATACCTCTCCAGCCTCGTGGTGCGCCCCCTCCTTCTCTTTCACCTTTTTCCAGCCACGCCAGCCTTCTTGCAGCTCCTCAAACATGCCGAGCTCTCTCTTGCCTCGGTGCAGCTATGCATGCCTTTGCCTATGGTGCAGACCCTTCTTCCCTCCGACGTTTGCATGCCACCTCTTTTCCTCCTTCAGGTCTCAGATTCAGCTTCCCCTCTGAGAGGGCTTTCCTGACTACTTTCTCTGAATTGTGTTGTTGTTAGTGGCTGTGGACACTCAGGGAGACCCCATGCACAACAGAACAAAACAGCTGCCCGGTCCTGGGCCATCTCCATGATCGGTCCTGGGCCATCTCCATGATTGGTTGCTGTGGATCAGACCCTTGGGATCCACAGGGTTTTCATTGGCTGATTTTCAGAAGTAACTCACCAGGCCTTTCTTCCTAGCCCATCTTAGTCTGGAAGCTCCACTAAAACCTGCTTAGCATCATAGCAACACGCAAGCCTCCACTGACAGATGGGTGCATGAGGTGTTTTGACAGGGAACTGAACCTGGGTCTCCCACATGGAAGGTAAGAATTCAACCACTGGGCCACTGGTGCCTCCTGTCTGATATCTTTCCCTTTTATCCTCTAGTTGGGTCCTCTATTGAGGTTCTTCGCAACACTTCATTTAGTTTGTTTCCCTGTGTGTGTGTGTGTGTGTGTGTGTGTGTGTGTGTGTTGTCTGCCTTCCCAACTAGACTGTAAACTTTACGAAAAATGAGATGCGGTCTTTCAGTTCTAATTCACCGTTGCTGCCCCAGTGCCTTTACACATTGTGTGGCCAACAGTAGATCCTTAAATTTGTGTTAAATGAATACATGAATGAATGAATAAAATGGAATTTACAATATTGGAGGAACAGAAAAAGTAAAATTTTACAGGTCTGAGAAAACTGAAGCAGGGCGTTGAGGGGGATGGTTTTGGCAAAGGACATACAAAGCCATCTGAGCAGAAAATGCGCCAGATTTGAGAGACCGACTTGTAAAGCAATCACAGTCACGAATACCAAACAGAGAAATCAAGATGCTTGGAGAATCCGCACACCAAACCATGGAACGTATGGTGTAGAAATTATACTGGAGGTTCTGTCTTTATCTTACATTTCGGGGGTTTGAGGGGAGGGAGGGATCGGAGAAAGCAGAGAAGAGGAGGGGAAGAAATTGAACTGTTAGACTCAAAGCAATTAAGTCCATCAGAACGGAACAACCGCTAAGGAAGGTGAATTTCTTGCCTTATAAACCTTCGCATTGCTCCTCTGTGCTTTGATATGCAAATGCCTTTGACGACTGGCAGCACCCAGGCGGGAACAGCCTCCGTATCCACCCAAAGTCTTGCATCTGCGCCCGGTATCTGATTGCAGCGCTCTAGGTGTAATTAACCTGGGTGGTGACATGCCCTTGAGGGAGCTGTCAAAAAATCCCTCCGCAAAGGCTGTCAACCCTCTCTAGGGAAGCAGAATGGAGGGAAGAGGGAAGCCCAGCACCTACATCACTAGCTTGTAAGCTCCAGAGAAGGGGACTTTTAACCTGTTTTAGGCGACCAAACATCCGCTGCCAGGCAAGGCAAGCATGCAATAAATATTTGATTGTTTTAATTAATGTCTAGAAAAAGCCCTAGACGGGGACCGAGGTTCCACTTTCCAGCCTGGCCTATGCGTGGTCTGAGACATTGGGCACAGCCAACTTCTCTGGGCTTCAGTTTCCTTATCTCTAAATGAGGACATTAACGCTCTCTAAGAGGCCTGGTGGTGCAGTGGTTAAGTATTTGACTGCTAACCGCATCAAACTCACCAATCGCCCTGCGGGAGAAAAGACCTGTCGATCTGCTCCCATTAAGATTTCAGCCTAGGAAACCCTACAGGGCAGTTCTACTCTGTCTGATAGGGTCGCTATAAGTAGCGATCGACTCAATGGCAACGAGTTTGTTTGTTATTACACTCTGAGGGCCCCAGAGAATATGAGGGGAAGAATTAAGAGTTACAGAATGTAAAGAATGTCTTAGATACAGCCCTTGTCCTTGAGTAACCCAGAGTCCAGGACAACCTAGAGATGATACTGTGGAATCCTAAGGGACTTGGGAGGTAGAAGATGACAAACTCACATAGTATAGATCCTGTTGTAAACAGTTGTTTTATGTCTGTATTTTACAGTAAACTCTCAACTAAATATTCCAAGACAGAAAGAGAGACACATGAAGGAAGAAAAGGAAGGAAGGAAAAAGAGAGAGTTAGAAGTCAGGGTTCTTTGGATGCAAGCAACAGAGATGGCTTTGGTTAACTTATCCCGAAAAAAGGAATTCACTGGAAGGCTAAAGACCAGCTCAGAATAGGAGACTCAGGACTCAGAAATAACAGGGTCACAGCAATGCTGGGAAGCTAACTCTGGGAAGCGCTTAGTGGCAGCAACTAAGGGACAGTCTCTCATGAAAGATACCACTAGGCTAAATCAGTTCAATTGTTTTTCTTTCTTTGTATCACATCCCTTAAGATTAAATTCCCAGATGGAAAGAGTCTGATTTTCTCCTCTAGTACCCTGCACCCACCTCTTTGCCAAAAGAAAGTGAGGTACCTTGATTAACACTTCCTCCAAGACTTCATGGAAATGAGGGAGGGATAGTTACTCCAAAGAAAGATAAAGAACAGATGTCCTTCCACCAAAGGAACTGGTTTTGTCAAATCATGTCATCTCTCTGAGCTTCCATTAGGACTTCCTTGCTGGGGTCAGGCAATTAGTGGCTAAAAAGCCACCCATGCTCTGCTTGCAGAGAGCCCTGGAACAAGACAGCTTCCCCCAGAGGAACCTGTTGCTGTTAAGTCGACCTCAACTCATGGAGACCTCATGTGTGTCAGAACAGAACAGTGCTCTATAGCGTTTTCAGTGGCTGGTATTTTGGACGTAGACCACCAAATCTTTCTTCTAAGGCACCTCTGGGTAGGCTAGAACCTCCATCCTTTAGGCTAGCAGCTGAGCATGTTAACCATTTGCACCACCCAGGGACTCCGCCTAATAGAATAGCTAAAATCCAAAAAACTGACAATATCAAATGCTGGTGAGGATGTGAAACAACAGGAACTCTCATTCATTGCTAGTGGGGATGCAAAAGCTAAACTTAGGCTTACCATGCAATCCAGCAATTGCATTCCTAGATATTTACCCAAATGAGTTGAAAACTTCTGTGCACTCAAAACCCTGCACACAAATGTTTATAGCAGCTTTATTCATAATTACCAAAAACTGGAAACAAATCAAGATGTCCTTTAATAGGTGAACCTATAAACAAACTGTAGTGCATCCATACAATGGAATATTATTCAGCAATAAAAAGAAATGAGCTATCAAGCCACAAAAAGATGTGGAGGAACCTTAAATGCATATTGCTTAGTTAGAGATACCAGTCTAAAAGAGCTACATAGTATATGATTCCAAATATATGACATTCTGGAAATGGCAAAACTCTAGAGACAATAAAAAGATCAGTGTTTGCCAGGGGCTCAGGGGGAAGAAAGGAGGGATGAATAGGGCAGTGAAACTATTCTGTATGATATTATGATGGTGAATACATGACATTGTACATTTTCAAAATCCATAGAATTGTACAACACAAGGAGCCCCTGGGCAGTGCTGTAAATGGTTAACAGCACTTTCCACTATATGAAAAGTTGGAGGTTCAAGTCCATCCAGAGGTGTCTAGGAAGAAAGGCCTGGTGATCTACTTCTGAAAAAATCATCCATTAAAAACCTCATGGCACACACTTCTAGTCTGACACACATGGGGTCTCCTTGCATCAGAGTCGATTTAGTAGCAACTGGTACAACACAAACAGTAAGCCATAATGTAAACTATGGAATTTAGTTAATAATATATAAGTTTTGGTTCATCAATTATAACAAATGCGCTACACAAATGCAAGATGTTAATAATAAGGGAAGCTGTGAGTGAAGGAGAAAAAAGGTATATGGGAACTCTGTACTATCTGCTCTATTTTCTACAAACCTAAAACGCTCTGTTATGGATTGAATTGTGTCCCCCCAAAATGCTTGTCAACTTGGCTAGGCCATGTTTCCCAGTATTGTGTGGTTGTCCTCCATTTTGTGATCTGATGTAATTATCCTATGTGTTGTAAATCCTAACCTCTATGGTGTTAATGAGGCAAGGTTAGAGGCAGTTATGTTAATAAGGCAGGACACAATCTACAGGATTAACTTGTATCTTGAGTCAATCGCTCTTAAGATATAAAAGAGAGAATCGAGCAGAGAAGGGAGGATCCTCATTACTACTAAGCAAGAAGAGCCAAGAGTGGAGCATGCCCTTGGAACCCAGGGTTGCTGAGCTGAGAAACTCCTAGACCAGGGGACGACTGATGACAAGGACCTTCCCTCAGAACCGACACAGAGAGAAAGGCTTCCCCTGGAGCTGGTGTTCTGTATTTGGACTTCTAGCATCCTAAACTGTGAGAGAATAAATCTCTGTTTGTTAAAGTCAGCCACTTGTGGTATTTCTGTTATAGCAGCACGAGATAACTAAGACTCTCTAAAAAATAGTCTTTCAATGTAAAAAAAAAAATGTAATCGGGAGAGATGATTGTGGAGAGGAAAGTGTGCTGGTTCTCAGAAATGAGGTAAACTGAGTCTGAGAGTGTCAGCTTACTAATTTTCTCTCGAGAGCACAGGCTTTTGGATCAGAATCACCAACTAGCCTAAGAAGACCTTGAGAAAGTTATTATGGGATAGCTCCAAGTCTCAGTTTCCTCATCTGTAAAATGGGGGTGTGTATGTTTCATAGGGTTGTAGTGAGGATTAAAGAGATAACTCATATTAAATGTTCAGCACCAGGATGAGAATGATAACGACGATGCTAATTCTCCTTTGTTCCGGGGGAAGTAGGGGGTGGAGAAGCAGGTGGGTTTGAACTGCAAGGATATTAATATCAGGAATGGATGCTCTGGGGGGCTATGAAATTCTATTTGAGGTACTTTTTGTTGATGGTGAGACTATACACAGCAAAACATACACCAATTCAACCATTTCACGTACAATTTGGTGACATTGATTACATTCTTCAAGTTGTGCAACTATTCTACTTGAGGTACATTTTCATTGTTGTCGTTAGCTGCCGTGGAGTTGGTTCCGACTCACCGGGACCCTATGTACAACAGAATGAAACTCTGCCCAGTCCTGTGCCATCCTCATAATTGTTATGCTTGAGCTCACTGTTGCAGCCACTGTATCAATCCAGCTCTTTGAGAGTTTTCCTCTTTTTCGCTGACCCTCTACTTTACCAAGCATGATGTCCTTCTCCAGGGACTGGTCCCTCCAGATTACATGTCCAAAGTACACCATCCTCATTTCTAAGGAGCATTCTGGCTGTACTTCTTTTTTACTTACTTTTTATTAAGAGCTACCAAATCAGTCTGGCTGTCTGATGTGCCTTCTGGTGACAGCTTTGACAGACCAACTTCAGATCCAAGCTTTCAGGATCAGGCACTTGGCAAATTCTTTGGGAGACCGAGAACTACAACTCCCACAGTGTACCACTCCTGCCCCGCCCCCGACGTGGCGGCGCTCCTAGTTCCCGCCAGGTTCCTTGCCTAAACTACAAATCCCAGAAGACATGGCGGAACCGCTCTTCCCCCAGCTCCTCTCTCCCACTTTCCGAAGCGTAGCAGCGGCCGCGTTGCCCCCTGGGAATTGTAGTTTGGGGGTTCGTCCATTAAGGCAGGAGAACTACCAGCGCTCGAATACTTGGTCTTAACGGCCCACCGGAAGAGTGATCTGGCTCAGGAGAGTTCTGGAGCTTGCTTGGGCTCAGGCTCGGCGACGAATGTGGATAGCGTTCTAGGCCTCACCGGGTGAGAAGGTAGACCGGGAAGAAGGTGGTGGAGGCGGACGAGACCAAGTGCTAGTCTGGAGGAGGAAGTCGGCCAAGGGGAAGGGTGAATCCAAGTGGAGATAATAGGGATGGGAGTGCCCTCACTGCGGGGCCGGGGTGAGGCGCGCCCCCGAAGGGGTGCAACGGAAGTCCCAGCAAAGGGAGGCCGAGGAGCGTCCTTTATGGTTGGGACTGATCACTGGGACTACCTCCCCTTGGTTAGTGAAGGCTGTTAGCTCGTCAGGCCTTGGACCAAGACTGCCCTGGTTGGAAAGTTAGGCAGGAGTGTGCTTCCCAGGGATTGAGGAATTCGACTCAGCCCTAGGGACAAAGGCTTTCCCTAACCCCTCTTAACTGCTCGTGGTTGGAGGAGGTGGGAAGTCTCTGGGAATAGATGATGTCTGGGGCCCTGGCCAAAGGGAGTCCCAACAGGGAAGGTAATCTTTGAACCCCCTTCTCTCAGAGGCTTAGACAGTGCGATTGAATACTCCTTACGTCATCATAGCATGCCATTGCATTGGGTGGAGGCAATTTAGTCTGAACCAAGCCAAAGAAATTTAGTGTCCAGCCCCCTGGTTCTAGAATATTGTAAAAGTGGTTCAGTTCATGGGAAAGGGCCGGGGTCAATTAATTGAAAAGAAGAAAATGAGGGTACAATATATAGAATGATCTTATTTTATAATAAATAAATATATCTTACAAATACATTTACATATATCTATAGCATATATCTATGGCTGTAGATAGAAAAAAAGTCAGAATTATACTAATGGTGGTTGTTGATGGGTAGTGATATTACAGATTACTTTTACTCTTTACACCTTTATGGAGTGTCTGAATTTTGTATAATGAGCATGTATTACTTTTTCTTATTTTTCCCAGAGTTGCTGGGTTGCTCCAAGGCGGTGTGGTGCATTGGTGGTGCGTTTTCGAAGGCAGGCACTGAGACCAGCAGTCTGTGGCTTGCACTGGGCCACATGCAGATTGAATAGAGGCTTGAATGTGGAGGGGTGAATTTGGTGTGTATTCCATGTGAGGCTAATGCTTTTTCCCTCCTTCCTGGTTGGAAACAGGCTATTTTAGCAAGAGTCACACCATGGTATGTGGTTATTTTGGTCTGTTTCAGTCTGTCCATTATCCTTTCCAGTTTGAAATGTTGCCTTTCTCATTAGTGGATGGATTTGGGTTGCACTGCACAGTTTCGGTGGGGTCTGATGATAACTCATGTTCATTGGGGGATGGGAGGGAGAAGAATATTGCAGCATTAGATTTGATCTGACCTTGTTTTTTGTTTTTTTTAAAAGATCATTAATTTAGCATATACTACCTATCCCTGTATATGTGTGTGTATTTATAAAAGAAACTTTAACATGTTCTTTGGTTGTGCTCCTTGTGCATTTCCTGGGACCAAAGCTGATTAAAATCAAGGTGGGAGCATGGCAGATAAATACGTTTAATGTTTATTTGAATCTTTATTTTTCCTTCCACAGCTTTTTCTAGATTTCCAATTAAACATCAACATTCCTGCATGAGTATTTCCCTATTAAAATGTCCTTGCCCCTTACCGAAGAGCAGAGGAAAAAGATAGAAGAAAATCGACAGAAGGCTCTGGCTCGTAGAGCTGAGAAATTAGCACAACAGCATCAGAGCACAGGCTCAGGCTCCTCCATCACCGTCAACCCTTCCCAGTCCAAGCAGGGATCTTCCCAAAATCCTCCAAGGGATTCTTCTAAGCCAGTTACCCGTGATGTTATTTTCAAGCAATGGAATCCCACTAATTCATCAAATGGTGACAAAAGATCTCATAATTCCCACAAATTTCGTCTCAGCACACCAGAGCCAGCAGAAGGGATATGGAAGAGTCAAGAAGAGAAGCCCATAGCCTGCCCAAGCCACAGGCCACCAAGTCAAACGACTGTCACTGGGGTCTCCCCTCCCCTGGCACAAAGTTCTCCAGAGGTCCCCAACCAACAGCACTTGGGCTATAAATTAGGTCGAGGTCATGCTCAGGCTTCACACAAGACTAAATTGACACCCTTTGCTAATACAACTCATGAGCTTTTGGCTGTAACAGTGAGTTCCCAGGAGACACCAGCTTCTTCCCCAGGACAGCCCCCTGGGGATCCTGAATTACTAGCTGAGAGAGTGAGACCGTCCACCTCAGGGCAGACCATTTCTGACCTCCATTATGGCTCAGGGTATGTGACCCCCAGGACAGAAGGAAAACGCCAACAAAATCTGGAACTCTCACTCCACAAAGAAGTAAGCTCCCAGAAGGGCATGTGCATACAGAATGGAGATCGTTTCCAGGTGAAGATTGGGTACAATGCAGAGCTTCTTGCTGTGTTTAAGAGTCTGCCCAGCAGAAGTTATGGTAATAAGCCATTTGTCTTGTTTTTCAAGTGTTTTTTTCTATTTCTGGAGTCTCTATTAATCTAAGTTTCTCGTAGATTTTAAGAGAGGCATTGGCACATTCCATCCAGTTTAAAAATTTTCATTTTTAGCTTGTATTTCCCTTTATAATAAACACTCCTTCAAACAGCTGCCAAGCTTGGGGCTGCCACATGGTCACATGGAGAGTGGATGAATATTTAATGTCAGGTGCTTTATATGTATTGTATCACTTAAGCCTAACAATGATTTTTTTTTGAGATGTAATTTCCATTTTAAAGCTGATGGAACTAGCTCAGCAAGGTTAAGTAATGCCCAGGTTAATTAGTTTGGAAGGGTAGAGCTGGGATGAGGCTAGCTCTGCAACACCTCAGAGTTCATGTGCCTTCTCAGACCACTTTGCGTGACTGCACTGGGATTCTGAGAACTGGATTTAGCCCTAACTCTGCCAAAATCCCTCAGCCTCTTAGGTGAAGCCATAATTTCCGGGGTCTGAATTGAATTCTTTTTACTGAAAAAAAAAAAAAAAAGAACTATTCTTAGCTATGTTTACGGTAGGACCCCTGGTGGCACTGTAGTTAAGCACTTAGCTGCTAACTGAAAGATCAGCGGTTCAAACTCACCAGCTGCCCTGGCGGGTGAAAGATGTGGCAGTCTGCTACCATAAAGAAAGATTACAGCCTTGGAAACCCTAAGGGTTTCTACTCTATCCTATAAGGTCGCTATGAGTCGGAATCGACCTGACCGCAGTGGAGTTTTTGTTTAGTATCTATACAGGAATTTTGTAAATGATTAGGAGCTTGTTGGTCAGTTGTTTTGGTATTTTGGACTTGGCATTCATTCATTCATTCATATATGCATGAATGTAGAGAACAAGCTTTTGAGTTCCTGTTGTGGGCAGACCAAGTGCTTGTGTTTTACTTCAGATCCTGCCACCAAGACGTGGAACTTCAACATGACTGACTACAGTGACCTGAGTAAGTGTGCACGTTGTCGTCCCTCATGGAGGGAGATACTGGTATTGCAAAGTTTCTCCAGAGTAGCAGACATGCTGTAGCTTGTGGCATAAGTGGTGTTATTGGTGGTGAAAGCTTTCAGGGCACCATCCTTATGCTCTTTTTCCTTCTCATTGAAGGTTACTGGTAATATTAACAAAAGTTAGCACTTAATGTTGCTTGCTGTGTGCCAGGCTGTCCTGAGCCCCTTTGTATATACTAACTTTTATTCCTTATACCAGCCGTTTTGCAGACAGGGAAACTAAGGCCCAGAAAGGATGAGAAACTAACACAGGGTCACACAGCCAATAAATCGTGCAACTGAGATTCAAGTCCAGGCAGTCTGATTCACAGTGCATGTCCCCAGCCACTAGACTATACTGATTCCAGCAGTGACCTACAGCTGTGCCAGCCCCGATCTGGGAGGACTAACAGTTTCAAAGAAGGAAAAGATAGGATGCCTCCTCATGTCACTTCTTTGCAAATTTGTGGGCCTGACTTAGAATTCTCCGGACTTGAGTGTGTCCCCAGCACAGTTTCTGGGGGATGATGGGCAGCTCCCTGTTGAATTTCCTGTTCTGTCCTTGGCCTCCACTTGATACGTATGGCATGAGCTGGTGTCCATTTCTTTGGCAGGTAGCTGCTGGTGACCTTTCTGGGGTCTCATTTTTACTAGTTTTTTATCCATTTGTTAGTGTGGGAAGGAGAGCCGAGCTCTGGGTTAAGATGGCAGGTTTTGACACCTGGTGTTCTCACTGATGCTCATTTAAACCAGTCACTTCCACTGTCACAGTTGCGTTTTGTTCTCTTTTTACTCCTGTCCTCTGACCACAACACATGGTGACTTGATTTCTGCTTTGGCAAATTTATTTGTTTTCTTTTATGATTGGTCATTTCCTGTAATGGCTCTACACATTTTTGAAAACGATATTTGGCACAAATTCTCTAGATAGCTCTTTGATGAGTTTTATGGATTGGTAATTTGGCTCCTTTATTTCCTTACTCCGGGCCCTGGTGGCACAGTGGTTAAGAGCTCAGCTGCTAACCAAGAAGTCAGCAGTTCAAATCTACCAGCCACTCCTTGGAAGCCCTAGGGGGCAGTTCTACTCTGTCCTGTAGGATCACTATGGGTCGGAATCCACTCCATGGCAACAGGTTTTGACTTTTTTATCCTTAACCCAGAAGCCCTGGTGACACAGTGGTTAAGTGCTCGGCTGCTAACTGAAAGGTTGGCGATTTGAATCCACCAGCTGCTCCAAGGGAGAAAGATGTGACGGTGCTTCCGTAAAGATTTACAGCCTTGGGAACCCTATAGGGCAGTTGTCCTCTGTCCTGTAGGGTTGCTATAAGTTGGAATCAACTCGATAGCAATGGTTTGTTTTTTGTCTTTTTTTAATATCCTGACCAATGTTTTGCACACTTGACCTGTTGCCTTCTGAGAGGTAATCTCTTGCAATGATTGTGGATTTGCAGATTTGTCCTTGTATTTCTAACACTTTCAGACAGGGCCATCGTTGTTGTGTCTCCTTAGTAGATCATATTTTTTATCAACATAATTAACATTGTCTCTGTCAGTCTTTCAGTCATTTTGTTTTAGGTGTATCTCTGGATTTTGGCTTTTTAGCCCTACCACAGTCTCATGATAGAACGTATGGAAAGTACATCAGCATGTAAAGAGGAAAAAGTATCTCTCATAATTAACCATGATTAACTTTTTGGTTTTGCTTCTTATCTTTTTTCTATGCATTAAACTATTCAAATTCTCTACACGTAAGTAATTTTTATTTTGCCTTTCTCACTTAGTATTCCAGCATAAGCATTTCTATTTTAATGGTTAACGGTTAATTCTGGATAATGAAAGTGTAAATGTTCATTACTGATCTCCAAAAATGGTGATTTCATATTGTTTAACTTAATACTCTTCTTATGCTTTCAGCTTTTCTAAAAATGTACACTATAAAAATCAATGGCTACGTAATATTTTATTGTATGAATGTGTCATAAATTATATAATTTATTTTCTTACTGTTTAATTTGCTTCTAATTTTCCCAGTTTTAAATCTGTTGAGGAACGCCTTAGTGCATAAATTTTTGTCTGTACTTCTTCAGCTGTTAGTTGGGATAGCCTCCCAGAAGTCAAATCATTATGGTCACTTTCTAGGACTCTTCCTACATATTGTCAGATTGTTTTCCAAAAGGTTTTATTCCCAGCTAGCAATGTAAATATATAGTTGAATTTTTTAGCCTGTAAGTTTGATAAGTGAAAAATGGCTTTTTATTTCTCTAATTATTTGTGAGGTTGAGCATTTCTGCAAATGTCTATTAGCCATTTTTCCTCCTCTTTTGAATTGGTTACATCTCTATCCTCTTATCTTTTGTGGTCTTAGTATTTTTTTCAAGTATGTTCTCTGTTTATAATAATGTAAGTCTAAGTTGTATTTCTTGCAAATATCTTTACTCAGTAGTTTTGCCTTTAAATTCAGCTTGTAGTTTTGACAGTTTAGCTTTATGTAACCAAATCTACTAATCTATCAAATGCATCAGTAATAGATAAAATAATGTGCAAAGCTAAGCGTTAGCAGCCTGATGGTCCTAGTTTTCATCCCCTTGTTCTCCAGGCAGCAGAGTAGTGATTTGGGAATTAAGTTCAGGGGTGATTTGTGGTATGACTTCAGTAATTTCTCCAACACAACAACAGAAAATTATCTAATAAGTTTCCCTATCCTGGTAAGATTTCCTCTTCGCTGGTTAATTTCTGAATTCTACTTTTTTTAGTTTGAAAACTTTAGGAGCAGTAGAGTTATATGGTTCAATAAATATTGAAATTCCCAAAGCTCCCAATTAAAGGACGCTTTCACAGCCTTCCTAGTCTAACAGTGCTTCTCTCAACTATCTGCTGAGTGTAACTCCTCTTGACCCTGCCCCGCCCCACTTTCTCCCTCCAATCTGCTTTCTCCCCTTCCTCCCTTCCCTGCCTGAGCCTCCCAGGGCCGTGTGAAAGTTGCCCACCTTGTCACTTCTATCCTTTTTCTCTCCTTCGGCAGTGAAAGCAGCCCAGCGCCTCCCCAAGGTCACCCTGCTGCCTTTGGAAAGGGTCAGTGGCACCGACAGCGGGGCACAGGCCAGCCTCCCTCCAGCCCGGTCCCTTGCCTTTGTCAAAGGGCAGTGCATGCTCATCTCCCGGGCCCGCTTCGAGGCAGACATCGGCTATTCCGAAGACTTGGTGGCACTGTTTAAACAGTTGGATTCCAGGAGTTACGGCAAGTAATTGGCCTCTGAGGGCACTTAGGGTATTCTTCTTTCTCTTTGAAAATATTCAAAAAATAACTTTCTTGGTAGAGCCTTCCTGGTCTGCTCTTCTTACCATGGATAGATGATGCCTAAATTGTTCCAGATTGTGAACACTTGGTGGGGGCTATCTCCTCCTTAAAGGCCTCCCAAAGAGACCAGTTACCATCCAGTTGAGTCTGACTCTTGGTGACCCTATGTGTGTCAGAGTAGAACTGTGCTCCATAGGGTTTTCAGGAACTGATTTTTTGGAAGTAAATCGCTAAGGCTTTCTTCCTAGGTGCCTCTGGGTGGTCTCAGACTGCCAGCATTTTGGTTAGCAGCCGAGCACATTAACCATTTGCACTACCTGGTTTCCTGCTCTGCTAAGATAAAAATAAACACAGATGGGTCTAAATGGCTGAAGCAGGAAATTTAGGGGATTCTTCCAAGAAGACACGGACAAGGAGGCTGGGGAAAATTATGGGGGCTGTTTTGTCCTTAAAGGCCTCTCAAAGACAAGATGCCAAGAGAACATGCCACAATTTTCCCCAGTCTAACTGGTCAATGTTTTCTTGGTAGAATTTCCTAAACTCCTGCTTCATCCATTTAAACCCATCTGTCCTTAGCCGAGCGGGAAAACAGATGGTTGCCATGAAAAGAAATGCCTTTCTATAGCCCAAGACAGTGGTTTTCAAACTTGAACAGGCTTGTTAAAACACACATCACTGGGCTCTGCCCCCAGAGTTTCTGTCTGCTTTTGATCTCTCCGCCAGGTTACACCTAGGCTACCTCACTTTTTTTTTTAACTGACTCACCGTGTCCAGGATGCTTTTTTTCCTGAACATCTTGCTTTCGAATGACCATACAGGGAAGAGTTAACTTCTGCTCCCCAGATAGCATTTATTGAATCCAAGCTTTCTTGATGTTTTTAAGAAGGTAGATTGGTAGAGAAATCCTTCTATGTAAATAATTAGACGTGTTTGAGTAGTGACTTGCTCACCCCCCCTTCTCAGTTAATATTGGGTGTAGTTTATGCTACACTAGACCAATCACTAGATGGCCTAATAATAATTTGTAATTTTTTTAGAGTGTTCATTGTTTTCCAGGTGCACTTTTATAAGCATTTTACATTTAAATGTCATGTAATGCTCAGAATGACCCTGTGAAGTAGAGGCTATGGTATCCTCATTTTTCAGATGTGGAACCTAAAGCACAGAGAAGTTAAGTAACTTGTCCAAGGTCACACAGCTAGTAAGCGGCAGAGCTGGGATGTGGACCCAGGTAGTTTGGCCACACTGACTACATGCAGCTCTTTTCCCTCCATATAAAATGGAGCTAATCACAGTGCCCGCTTACAGGGTTGTGCAGGGCAGATGAAATGACGCATATAGAGCTTTTGGCACCTGGCTTAAAGTGTAAGCTGTGATTATTATCCCTATCTTGGAAATTCAGGGTATTCCTGAGCTGCCAGGACACTTACCCCGTAGCACCCTTCATCACAGTTCTTACAGTCTTACAGCCGTCTCTCTTCTTGTCTTTCTTCCCTGTCTGCTGCAAAAGCCTCAAGGGCAGGTACTCTCTTTCATGTCTGTATCCCCGGTGCCAAGCACAGGGCCGTACAGCCTGAGCTTAGCGGAGATTAATGAAACCTGGGAATAAATGAGTAAGTGGTGGCAGAGCAGGAGGGCAGGGTGTCATGCTTGCTTATTTATTTTTTCTCATTGCAGATGTCAAGACCAGGAAGTGGAACTTTCTCTTGGAAGACCACAATAAACTAAGTGAGATGCCCACTTGCTTGTTTTAGAACATGCTATTGTTGAGCTTTAATAATCTGCCTGAACTTTAATGTATTTTAAAAGAAGGCTGCCTGCCCTCTGCTGTGGTAACTTGAGATGCTTGGGTGCCTGGCCACTGAAGCTGAAAATGTTTTCCAGCAGCCTTGGCCACTGAAGCTGAAAATGTTTTCCAGCAGCCTTGCCCACTTCCACTGAGAGGGTGACTTCTCAACAGCCCAGGCAATGCAGGGCCTCCTCCTCCTCCGGAGGGGTGATGTGGTATGAGTAAAATTCCCCAGGCCCGAGAAAACTTCCTGCCTGTCAGAGAAGTAAGGGTATGAGGACTTGGGATTCAGAGGTGAGCTGGAGTTGCTTAGCTTAGATCGAAACTCCCAGCTGCCTTCTAGAACTAGATGATCAAGGAAGGTTCAGGGCCAGTCTTATTGGTTTGGGACTTCATAATGGGCCAGATGCAGAAGTCAGGCTAGGGGCTTAAGTATCTTAAGAAGCACTTTAAGGGACTGACCCAGGGAAGGGATATGTACACTAATTTCTTAAGTTTAAGAAGGAAAGCCAGTTTTGGCTTAGCATTTTTCTTATGTGTGCCCTACCTGGATGGGGCAGTGATACCTGAGAAAAGGGGATGTGCTCATAGTTCAGCCTTTCTTGCAATGAAAGCTGTAGTGATTCAGCTGGTGCAACTAAGTTCCTCCTGCTTGATCCCCAGAGGGCTTGTGGGCTCCTGAGCCAGTGGGAGGAGTCATTTGTTAGAACCAGTTAAGCCATAAGAGAAGTGGGCTCTTGAGTCATTGGCCATCTTGCCCACCAGGCTAGGGCTTTGAGGAAGAGGGGAAAGCTGATTCCTTTCCTTTATCTCCTTCTCAAGTGTGACTTACTGTGTAACTGGGTAATTCAACATTCTGGGTTTCATTTGTGCCTTCAGCAAAAAAAAGAGGTTCTTCATCCCTCTCCGCCTTGCTGACATAGGAGTGAAATAGAAGGGAAGAGCTGTTGATTCTGTGAGGACAGGCTAGTGTAATATGATGTGAGACTTAGGGTATTTGGTATCAGTAAATGCTGGCAGGGAGTCCCTGGATGGTGTAAACAGTTAGCACACTGGTCTCCTAACCAAAAGGTTGGAGGTTCGAGACCACACAGAGGCACCCTGGAAGAAAATCCTGGCAATTTACTTCCCAATAATCAGCCATTGAAAACCCTACGGAGCAGCACAGTTCTACCTCAGACACACATGGGGTTGCCATGAGTCAGAGTTAATTCGATGGCAACTGGACTGGTAAACATGGGCAGAAACAGAAAGGACAGTCTGCATTGATCTGACATGCTGTAGCTCATGATTCAGAGGGAATTATTTGACCAAAGCTGAATTTTTTATAGGAAAAAGGAGTGAGTTCTTCCCTCTATCTAGTCTCTTTGTCCCTCAACCATAGGAAGATATATAAATATGCTAGCTGTAAAGGTGTTGACTTTTATGGAACAACAAAAAGCAGTATACTAACAACATTAGCAGATGAATGTAATGCTGAAAATGATGACTCGTGACTCGCATAGCGTTTATAGACTAACGGTTCCTAATCTTTTGTGGGAAAATCTGGTGAAAATAATGACTTCATGCAGACAAATGTACCTGGTGGCCACACATAAATTTTCGCATCTGATTTTAATCATTGCTTGGATCTCAAGTTAAGAATCCTAGGTATAGAGTTCAGATCGATTTTTCCCTTGTCATCTCATCATTACAGTGTCTGGGGAAAATAAGACTGACTTCTGTCCATCTCATAGATTGAAAGCTTAGGCCCAGAGAAAGGAAGAACTCGCTTTCCTTAAGCAGCTCAGGGTCGCAAGTCAGTGACAGAAATGAGATTAAATAGTCATCTGAGTTTGTAACCTGACCCATGGTGGCATTTAGAAGCCAGGTACGTGAACTAAAAAGCCAGGGAAGAAGACAGCGCAGAATACAGCACACTTGCAGACTGAGTTCTGATTCCACCATTAACACACTGTAAACCAGGGGGAATTTGCAGTCTCTCCTCACCCTTAGTTTCGGTTCCTCATGTGTGAAATTAGATTATTGACTCTGAGCTAGCGAATGTGTATTTGAAACTAATTAAGCAATGACAGTAAGATCTTCTAAGTCTTTGCATGCTCATTGGTGACATGGTGATAATTCTTTTCTTTACATAAGGCAAACCTATGGGTTCTCCTCCTCTCTTTTCTAAGTGACTTGAGGCCTTTCGCCCACAGTGAAATTGGCATAAGGCCTTTTATTTACCCCTGGCTGTCACAGTCCAGAAGGGTTCTGCATCCCCCTCAACAATCTTGTCTTGTCAGCTGCTATTTGAAAACATCTCTGCTGTGTGGCTCAGTCCCGGTCTTCCAGAGAGCTATTTTACAGAAATAACATCTAGATGACTCACGACGCGAGGCAGCACATTGCTGTCATCTCCCCAGCACCAGGGAAAGGACACTAGAGACAGTCGATGATAGGCAGCTTTGGCTTTCTCAGAAACACACCCAGTTGGCTGAACTAGCAGCCTAGAATTTTGGAGACAGTAGTGATAGGAAAGAGAATGGAGGCTGGTTTTTTCCTCTCAAATGGCTGAAAGAATATAATGCTTACAAAGCATCCCATTTCACACCAACCAGATCATCATCCCTTTCTTAGCTTTCATCGGGTATTTCAGTTCTGAAGATCACCAGGATTAAAATGAAAATTAAGAGCCCATGGAGTGCTCAGTCTCTTGAAGTGTGCAGAAATCAGCATGCTCAGATTTAATTTGGAGGTGTAAAATGTATTTCTGCACCACGATGGACAGTCTCTTTTATGTTAAAGCAATCAACCTTACCTTAATATCCTGTCACAGTGATTGTTTTCACGGAATCTGTTTCCAGAAATAACTGGTACTTATATGTAGTGAAAGACAGAAATGGGTTTAAATATATTGAAAATACAAAGCAATTTAAGGTAGCAGTAGATGGGTCAGGCCTCCGTTTGATGGTTGTGGCAAAAGACTTGGAATACCTTGTGAGGTTGCTAAAGAAACACAAGACCATATGGAAGAGAGAACCAACAGCTTTAGAATTTCAGACAACATTGGGTAGATATGAAATATACTCAGTTTCTTTCTTTTTTTTTTTATTCCCTTTATTGTATCCCAGAGAATAGTTAGACCCTTGGTAGATAACTGTGATTCTGCCAAGGTGCCTCTGAAAAGATAAAGGAGAAAGAGCAGTTGAAGATCTGTAGACAATGGTTGCTCTTCTAATTAGATTTTTCAAAGGAGAATGGTTAAAGGGAAGAACATCTTGAAAACTACAATCAACAGTACGGCAGAGTGTGATTACTAGTTTAAATGATACTTCTACCACTAAGAATCTCTGGGTTTGTCACCTTTTCTCTAACTTTTTCATTTTTAACTTGTGTTTTTTCCCTGGTTAGATTTGTATCATTGGTTCTCTCTTTTTTTCTGTCTCCCTATAAATAAAGTTTTTTTCTCTTTTTTTAATTTTAAATCAAGTGAAGCTAAATTTTTTTAAAAGCCAAAATCAGTGAAATTAATTTGCTTTCATTTCTGTGTAGATCCCAAGTAATTTATTTTTCCCACCTGAGTGAATGGTCTTGATTAAAAGAAGAAATTTCCCCATCCACTATACAGAGTCTCGGACCAGCCCACTGGGAAGGAAAGTAAAGGCCCCCAAATGTAAGATTTAACTGAAAGGATAATGTTGACTCTTAGTAATAGCTTAGACTCTAAGCTTAGCAGGAGTAGGCAAACTTTTTGTAACGGGCCAGTTAGTAAATATTTCAGGCATGCAGGCCATGGGGTCTCTGTCGCAGCTACTCTGCTCTGCTGTGTCTTGGTGTGAAAGCAGCCATAGACTGTACATAAATGAATTGGTATGGCTATATTCCAATAAAATTTTATTCACAAAAACTGGCAGCAGGCTAGATTTGATCCATAGGCCCTCGTTTGCCAATCCCTGCTTTAGAGCGTAAGTAGGGAGCTATCAAGTCACCTCCAGGTTAACGGATTCTCCAGCTGCTTTGCCACACAGATCACTACTGTAAAACTTGTAAAACTCATCTCTTTTAAGGGGAGATAATTATGCCCTTATAAAAAGGAACAAAAATTTGCAGGGCCACTTGCATTTTTATCAGTTTGTGACCTTTGTATCTACTCTGGCTTTTTTTCTTTTTTTTTTTTAAGTAGCATTACATTTCTACTATCCTAACATCCTTCCAGTCTTCCAGGGCATGGTGTTTCCTTGCCTGTGTACAGTAGGAAACTTAGAGTTCTCCGCCTTCTCAAACTTTGAAACCACCAAGACAAAGCAAGGAGAATAGAAAAAAGACAAGATTTACTCAACTTACCATTTGCTTTTTTATAGGCCTTTTTGGGCTGATTTTTTAAAATATGAGAATACTAAGGTAAATTTTTTGAAAATTACTTTGTTTAAAAAAATCGGTCATGAAACATCTTATGGTTCTTTCCAGCGTTTGTGTAGTACAGCAGATCAATTTTGCACTATTGCCCTCTTATTTGAAGAAATTAAGGAACAGAGGGAAAACTGATTATCTAGATTCGTGTCCTTTGCCTAGGATACAACTGTCGGCCTCAATTTCCTCTTCAGTTAACCTTTTTGAGAAGATGACATATAGTAGAATTCCAGTTATTGAACTTAGTCTATTGAAGCCCCTTCTTCCCCTAGATCTTTTGGGAATTAACACTCCAGATCATATGCCTCTATTCTTCTTTCTAGTTGAAAGGGTGCGCTGCCTCCCACAAGTTCAACTGGATCCTCTGCCCAAGACTATCATCCAGGCTTTTGCTTCTCAGCTCGAGAAGACGTCTCTTCATCTCACAGTAGATGCCCCGGAGGCAGACCTTTCTGGAGTGGATTCCAAGCTTGTGTCCAGTCTGATGCCCTTTCAGAGAGCTGGTGTCAAGTAAGTCCTTGATCTTCCTCTCACTTTCTCACTCGAATCGGATCACTCACCATGAGCTGATTTCAGATGCTTCCTCTTTTATGAACACTCATCTTCCATGAATATCTGGAAGCATCTAGGCATGAAACAGCCAGATGGGCTGTTACTAAAGCTTTAGTGTAACCATTGATTTCAAATTCCGTGGGTGAATCAGGACTCTGGGTTGCAGGTGTGCAGAACCCCAGTTCAGACTAGTTTAAGCCAAGAGATTTATCAGCAAATAGAAAATGCAGGGTCTCAAAAGATATATCAGGACTCTGTCCTGCTCTTGGCTCTGCTTTCTTCTTGGTTCACTTTGTTCTCAGCTATGCTCTGCCCAAGTGTGGCAGCTAAGGCTGCGAGGGGCTTCCGGCTTACGTTCCATCAGCTTAGCAACCCAGCAGAAGCACCTGTTTCCTAATGGGTCTGGTGCCGACCCCAGAACCAGTCACAGTGGATGAGAGGCTTGGAGTCTTGTTGGTTAGACCTGGTGATAGGCCCATCCCTGGAGCCAGAGGTTGGAATCTACCCACCTAAATTCCTCGGACTAAGAGTGGGAAGGGGTGGTTCTCCAAAAGAAAGGATGCTCTTAGCATAGAAAAACATAAATCCGTATACTGACTTGTCCTTTTTTCCAGAGTTTCTTGGCAGAAGCAAAATGACAGGTTTAAACTTGCCTTCTAGTGAAAATATGGGAGGCCAAGGAATGAATAGAGGACGTCTTGGAAAGTCTGCCCAGAAATAATGAGAATTACTGTTAATAATAAGGATTATTATTTATTATTATTAATTATGTTATTAGGCAGTGTGGCTGGAGATAGAGTCCCATGCAAGGAAGGAACCTAAATGATCAACTGAACTGACCAGGGGTTCCAACCAGTTGTAACCCTTGCTGAGAATCAGAATGAACTGGTTTGAAGCCCTGGAACTGACAAACTAAGAAGCCTCCCTGCTTGTGGCCTGATTGGAGTATTTTGGCTAAAGCTTGGCTACTGTCCTTGACAGGATATTATTCTTTGTAGGCAGTTTGGGCACAGTTGTACCTTACTACATTCCTGTGGTTCCAGCTCTGTCCACCACCCCTTTCTTCCTTTCCCTTCCATCTTCCATCTCTCTTAGATTTTATACACTTGGTAGTAAAACTTTGTCTTGCTTTGCTGTTTCAGTCCTCCCATCTGTTGAGACGCCTTTGGGCCTCATTTTAACCAGGCTCAGGGTGTTTCTTTCCTGTCCCCATCCTACACCTGGGCATCAAGTTCTTCCTGGTTCCATTAGCGATCCTGGGTCCACATGGTGAGTGCCAGTCTTGCCGATTAACTCATCACCAGAGAAAGAGAGAGAGAGAGACAGAGAGGCGAGGTGTGCGAATGATCCCTGTGTTAGCATGGGAACTACAACATGGCCAGCAGTTAACCTTTGTCCCTCTTGAGGGCTCTGAAGCTGCTAATGGCACTTGTAGCTTTTCTTCAAAACCTTTTAATTAAATCTAGATTTCAACTTTCATCCTCTAAAGAGGGGAGTTTGGTATTGAGGAAGGGGGGCTGCTGATGCCGTGGGTTTTTTTTTTGTGTTTTTTTTTAATTGTACTTCAGGTGAAGGCTTACAGAACAAATAGTTTCTCATGAAACAGTAGTACACATATTGTTTTATGACATTGGTTAACAGCCCCACAACATGTCAACCCTCTCCCTTCTCGACCTGTTTTTTTTGGTGAAAATATACATAGCCAAAGATACACCATTTCAAAAATTTCTACACTCACAGTTCAGTGACATCGACTACACTCTTCCAATTGTGCTGCTATTCTCACTTTAGATGAAGGCTTACAGAACAAAATAGTTTTTCATTTAACAGTTAGTACACATGTTGCCCTATGACAATGGTTAACAACCTCACAACACATCAACACTATCCTTACTCAACCTTGGATTCCCTATCACCATCTTCCCTGTTGCCTTCTGCCGTCTGGCCCTTGTCCCTGGACTGCTGTACCTCATTAGTCCCATTTGGTTTTATGGGGCTGTCCACTCCCAGGCTGAACGGTGAAGCTTAGAAATGACTTCACCACTGAGCTAAAAGGGTGTCTGGGGGCTGTACTCTCGGGATTTCTCCAGTCTCCTTTAGGCCAGTAAGTCTGGTTTTTTTTTTTGTGAGTTAGAATTTTGTTTTGCATCCTTCTCCAGCTCTGTCCAGAACCCTCTGTTGTGATCCTGGTCAGAGCAGTCGGTGGTAGCCGGGCACCATCTAGCTGTACTGGACTCAGTCTGGTGGAGGCCTTGGTAGCTGTGGTCCATTAGTCCTTTGGACTGATCTTTTCCTTGTATCCTGTTCTCTTCATTGTCCCTTGCTCCCGAAGGGATGAGACCAGTGGAGTATCTTAGATGGCTGCTCACAGGATGATGCTGTGTTTTTTTGTTTTTTTTTTTATGTAAGAATTACAGTGAAAGCTCCCTTGAGATCCCTTAAATGTATGTCAGCTTCCTTAAATATCTAAATGATGCCATCCAACAGATAAGTAAATTGAGGCAGTTATTTGCCTAAAGTCACTCAGCTTGTAGAAATGGAATTGGAGCTTAAATCTGTGTTTCTGATGTTTTCCTGTTATACCCAGTTACCCCGTAGAGGATGACATTCAGTTATGTTACTGTTTCTCTATCATCCAGGGCTTCTTTTCCTCTTTGTTCTCGTTTTCGGCCACTTTGTTCCTTAATGGATCACCAGAAGGCAGGGAAAACAGAAAGAAAGTGAAGTTCAGTGGGTCCGTTGTGCTTCAAGAATGACCAGATGGACCAGACCCTGTGGAAAGTGTGAGTGGTGAGGCTGAGGAGCCTGATACAAAAGACACTCAAAGGATTAGGGTACTGATGGCTTCTGCTGCCCCAGCTGCTCCCGGGCCTCCCTGGCTACCAATTTTGTAAATCAGAAAGGAGGGGAAAAGCTAACCTTTTCACACTTGCCCTCCCCCATCTGTGTTGTTGGCTGGTCCCAGGAATGATCCAGAAGATTTAACAGAGGTCAGTGTGCAGAGAGGAGGCTGGGCCTGTTCAGGAGTGGGTGAAGTGGCACACTGAGGTGGCCAAGGCTAGGAGGCTGCAGGGGCAGACCCTTCCTTCCAGTTGGGTGGGCTGTTGTGGCTGCAGGGAGAACCAAGATGTCATGACATGACCCCTCTTGTCTCCTGTCTGCTGAGCCTCAGGCGGGCTGGCCTCAGGCCCCCTGGGATCTGCTGTTCAGTGTTCTGTCTTTGGCCCTGGGTGTTAAATACTGGCTTTAGAAGGGCAGAAACAATAATCCCAGGTGATTCAGAATGGTCACATGCAGCCTAGAATTCTTGCAGACCGTTAGAAAAATGATTAAATGATCACCTAAAGCTGATTAGAAGAGATTACATTCTGTTTCCGCTCTGTGAGTAGGAAGGAAAATGAGTTAGTCAAAGGGCTTATTATCAGGTTCCTGAGCAAATGGCCAATTTTTCAGTAATTCAGATGAAAGAGGACTGGTGTTTGGAGCAGGGGACCAGACATCTGGCACTCGGCATCCTTTTAGCTTTTCACAGATCTGTCTTGCAACCTTGAGCAAGTCATTTTTACTGTTTGTGCCTGATTCTTTTTCTCCTTTTTGTGAAATAATAGTTATAATGGAAACACTTACCTAGCACGTATGATGGTGCAGGCACTGGTTTAAGTGCTTTATATATTGACTTTATTATCCACACAGCAACTCAGTGGAGCAGGTACTGCTCATATGCCCATCTTACAGCCGCAGGAGCTGAGGCACAGCGAGGTTAGACAACCTGCCTGAAGGTATAGGGCTGCTAAGTGGTGGGATTGAGATTTCAACCTGGGCCAGTCTGGCTCCAGAATAGCACAATAAGCCTTTATTCACAGACTATTAGCAAGGATTGTTGCACCTAAGGGCTTTAGGATCTTGGAGGCTGCTATTTAATGAAAAACCTTATTTGTGCAGGAGTTTGTGCTCCCTTGTACACAGACACTCTTGCTCTCATCCTTTCTTCCTTCTCTCCTTCTCTTCTTCAGCATTTTCTATCTTTGCTAGTTCCTTCCCTTGGCCTTTATGCATAAATAGCTCTCTCAGATCCCCAGAAAGCTTGTTTTCACCCCACGGCCTCTTCTGACAACAACGCTTCTTCTGTCCTTCTTTCTAGGACAGTTTCTCAATGAACAAGTGGGCCCTGCTTTAGTCCCTCCTATGGAGTGATTGGAGTTCCTGGGTTGTGCAAACAGTTAATGCACTGAACTGCTAACTAAAAGGTTGGAACTTTTGAGTCCACCCTGAGGTACCTCAGAAGAAAGGCCTGGCAACCAACTTCTGAAAAATCAGCCATTGAAAACCCTGTGGAGCACAGTTCTCCTCTGACACACATGGGGTTGCCATGAGTTGGAATCACTTCTGTGGCAACTGGTTTTATGGACTGTTTGTCACTCTCCTCTGTTCACATTCCTTGGGCCTTGCTCACGTTGGGTTGGGACTGACTCCTTTTATTGGAAACTTCCTCCCCTGGCTTCCACAACCTGCTTATCTTCTAGATCTTCTTCCTACCTTTTGGGGCCACCATTTCACATTTTCCCTATTTTGACTTTTTTCCCCCCTTAATTCTGCCCCCTTAATTCTGACTTGGTTCCTGCTCTTTCCTCTTGGGGGAGCAAGTCCCTGTTTGTGGCCTGTGCTGCGTAGTATGAGAGCCCATGGAGAGCAGTGTTTATCCACCTTATGGACAGTACATTACCTGATGCACCTGGAAGCGTCCCGGGTACTCTCCTGACCTCGTCTCTTCTCAGTTTTGCCATAGCAAAAAGAGGCCGCCTGCTGCTTGCTGATGACATGGGCCTGGGGAAGACCATCCAAGCCATCTGCATAGCGGCCTTTTACCGGAAGGAGTGGCCACTCCTGGTGGTGGTGCCGTCATCTGTGCGCTTCACCTGGGAGCAGGTCAGTTCTCTTTGTATTGTGATGCTAACAAAAGTTTTCCTCAGTGTTACAGTAATAAAATAACACTTTGGGGACGGGGCCTTGGATCTTTAAGGACTCTATCTCAGCCAAAGGCAGGAGGAGAGATATGATGGCCTCCTAAGGCCAGGGAGATGGTTTTCTGACTTAGAGTCAGGTTATACCTTTAGGGAAGAAAAGCCAAGGGGTTATCAAGCTCAACTACTAGCCGAAAGGTTGGCAGTTCAGACCCACCCAGCGGTGTCTCAGGAGAGAGACTTGGTGATCTGTCTCTAAAAGATCACAGCCATGAAAACCCTATGGAGCAGTTCTGCTTTGCAGCACATGGGGTTATCGTGAGTCAGAACCGACTCGACAGCAACTAACAACAGCACAGTCAAGCTCAGGGACCTACTTCCATCTGTTGACAAGACCTCCTAAAAATAACCAGTGTATTTCAAGTCAGTTCCTACTCATGGCAACCCCATTTGTGTCAGAGTAGAATTGTGCTCCGTAAGGTTTTCAGTGGCTGATTTTTCAAAAGTAGATCACCAGGCCTTTCTTTCGAGGTGCCTCTGGTTGGATTCCAACCTCCAACCCCTTGGTTAGCAGCTAAGTGCATTAACCGTTTGTATGACTCAGAAACTAGAGAATTCCTTAAAAAAAACCCTTTGCTGTTGAGTCTATTCCAACTCACAGTGATCCTATAGGACAGAGTAGAACTGCCCCATAGGGTTTCCAGGGAGCAGCTGGTGGATTCGAACTGCCGACCTTTTGCTTAGCAGCCAAATGCTTAACCACTGTGCCACCAGAGAATTCCTAAGTACGCCTTAATTTTCAAAATATTTTTACCTCCTTTATCCCCATTAATCCTATAACAGCCATGTGCATTAGAAATGATAGGTATTAGCCCCATTTACAGATGAGAAAACTGGATCTCCCAGAGGTTTTGCCATGCTTACTGCCAGTGAGGAGCACTGCGGGAACTTGAGGTCACGTCTCCCAACTTCTTGTCTAAGGGTTTTTGCACTCCACAGGAGGCAGTGTGGGTAGGATGTGCACTACCAGATACCTATATCAGTAAAGAACATGACACGAACAGTGGATTATCACCCAGCCTTAAGCTTTTTCTACCATAAATCCAGGGATCAGAGTGGTCTGTGAAATGAATGAAAATTCTTGAGACCAAGCTTAGTGACATACCACTGGTGAGGAAGGAAGACCTAGTTCATCATGCATGACTTGACCTTGCTTTGTGCTGATAATGTCAGCAACCTCCCAGCTTGGCTTCTTCCTAAAACCTCAGTGAGCCTTGCCTGCTGTGGTCAGCCTGATGCCCAGACATGCCACTCAAACTGAAGGAAGGCAAAATGTAAAAAATATGCATCTGAACAGTACCTCATTCTTTTCCTGTCCTTGTGTTCTGGATTCTCCCAGTGCCTCTGGAGACTGGTAATTCAATATGTGTATTTGTTCCAGGTGTGTTAGATCCCCTGTGCACCCCAGAAATTCTGGGGAAGAGACTGACGGTCAGATGGTTGTAGGTAGGACTGAGACTAGAGGAAGAGAAAGCACTTCTGATACCAGAATCGTTCGCCCAGGTGAGCAGGGCAGCACCTGACACAGAGGCGACAATGGCCTTCCATTGGCTCCAGGTACTGGCTTTGGCTGGAGATGGTAGGATTTCTGGAGAGAGCAGATGGCTTTATACAAAATACTGACAAATACTTTCATCGTCATCAATAAACATTTATAGTTTGCCTGCAGTGTACCAGGATCTGGTGGTACATAAAATTGTTCTTTAAAAGGGTCACATTGTTTCTGTGCAGATACTTGCCATCTAGCTAGAGAGCACAGAAATCAAATCCATAGACTTCACAAAGTGCCTACCGACAAGTGCTTACTCACCGAGGAAAGAAGTGTCCTGTTAGTGGGAAGTGGAGAGTGGATGGGGACAAGGAAGATGGAGATGATTGGGATCAGTGGGGACAAGGATTATGGCACATGCCAGAGGGTGTGGAGGGTAGACACTGAGTTCATTTTTCAGAACATGTTAAAGTGGAGAGAGTGTTGTCGATGATTTGGCGGGAGTCACTGTGGCCGCTGCTGAGCTGGGTCGTCATTTTGGCTCTGCTCCTTCCTGTCATTCCCAGGCCTTCCTCCTGTGGCTGCCATCTTTGACCCCCGACTGCATCAATGTCGTGGTGACCGGGAAGGACCACCTGAGAGCTGGCTTGGTCAACATCGTCAGTTTTGACCTTCTTAGCAAGTTGGAAAAACAGCTAAAAACCCCTTTTAAAGTTGTCATCGTTGTAAGTGACTTGGCACAGGCTTTAAGTTCGTTATCTCTGTGGAAGCATTCTTAAAAGCTCAGTGAACTTTCATGTCTGTAATCTCTTTTAGCCTCGCTCAGTTTCTAGGAGAATAGAAGTCATTGTCTTTATTTTGTGGAGAACTGACATTTCATTCCTCTCAAATAGTGGTTTTCAGCCCTGACTACATATTGGAATCTCCTGGGGAGTTTTGTTTTAAATGTAATTTAATAGGCCTGTGCTGGGGGGTTCTAGCCCATCTCTTCCCATCGTGAGGTCATGGCTGGAGGCCAGCATGTGACTCCAGACTATGTGGGCTCAGAGAACTACACCTAGATAGCATCTTGTCAGAATGCCTCAGGTGTACAGTTCAGTTGGTAAGCTTTCTTCCTGCCGAAAGGAAGACTCCCCCTATGCCCCCCCCCCAAAAAAAAAATTTACACTTTTTATTTTGAAGAAGGCTTTACGAAAGTTCTATTCCCAGATTTGATAGCACGTCCTTCAGTTGCTGGCTTTCTCTTTTATCTCCTCACATACTTCATAAGGAAAGTCTAGAGAGACTTGGTACCCAGCCACTTCTGTGAGTACTGAATACAGTCATGTGTTGCTTAATGCCCATGATATGTGGACATTTAAAAATAAAATTCTTTATTGACAATGACTCCCCAAATCTTAGTGCTCAGAATTGGTCTATGTATCTTATCTAGCCTCTCCATCATCCAAGGCAACAGGAGAGCAGTAGAGGCCTGCCCATGGTGTTCCCACACTGGGCTAACTTGTAGAGAGGCCCATCCACCCTTGTTCATCTAACATGTTGAGTAGCAGCCCCGCGCCCATCACTGAGCTGCGCACTGAGGGTGCAGAGGTGAGAAAGGGCAGCCCTGTCCTCCATGGGCTCACAGCCTAGTAGGAAAGATGGACACGCAAATAGATCATTAGAATACATTCCGAGTGCTTTCATGGAGCTGTGAGCAAAGTATCATAGGAGCTTAGAGAATAGAAGAAGATACAATTGCTGACCTCAGGGAATCTATTGTTATGTGTTAGACATGAGAACCATACTGTGTTCTGAGCAGAAGCAAATGCAAATTTTTATATTTTTTCAAAGCTGTATGAAAAATGAGTCTTTGAGGGAGTACCATATTTTTACGCAGGTAGCATGCATTCTATGTTTGTTTGCCAGCTGAGCCCCACCCTCATAGTTTGTAAGCACATTATGCCAATTTTTTTTACATTGGCATAGCACGCTTACAAAAATACCTTGCAGGAGGTGGGCACGGTTGGCAAAAAAAAATGTAGAACTCATGCTTTATTTAAGTAAAAATACATAACTTTCTGGTTCGGCGCAAATTCAGGTATCACTTGGAAAAAAAATTTAGCATGAATGTAAAATGAAAACATTAAAAGAATTATTCCAGCATGATGGAGATGGTTGTAGGGTGGGCAGGAAGAATAATGCCTCCATTTATTGTCTGTCTTCTATTAGGTACTTTACATATGTCATTGCTAATCTTCCCGTTAGCCTTTGCAGGCAAGTATTGTCCCCGTTTCAGTTAGTGAAACTGAGGATGAGAGAGGTTAGATAAATTGCCCGTAGACATGATGCCAGGAAGCTGGGGAGCTATGGGTTACAGCTAGGCTGCATCTGGCTTCAGAATTCATGTTTTTCTGTGTCTGGTTCAGCACGTAACTTGCCAGCGGTTTTAGGCATGCCCTTTACCCACCAGTGGTAGTTTGTTCTTCAGTTAAGTAGGAGCCCTGTCCTCTTTTGCCTTCAAAGAAATGTCATAGGAAGGAGTAAAGTGATGACTCTGAGGTGCAAAACTTCTTAGAGGAAGCTGCAGACAGAGCTGTTTCTTGTGATTAGTTATAATAGTGTACATGTCTGCCCACTCTGTGAACAGGTCCATTCCCTCATGTATCCTCTGTGCTTTCTGCTCTTTTCTCTCCATAAACACCTTTTGCTCCTGACTCTCATAAGGGCCTCATCATCGGGTGGGAGTATGGATGTTACACTCAGGCTTGTGCTGTCTTCACATTTCGGGGTTCATCTTACGCTCCCTTCCATTTTGCTTTTGAGGTCTGTTTCGGTTCATTGTAGTTGAAATGGGACAGAGGGTTTCTTGCAGTTCATCCTTGAGGATCAATATAGGCCAGCCATAAGGGTGGCTGAAACCATTGAGTGCTTACTAAGGGGCAGGACTGTTCTAAGAGCACATTTAAGACTTCCATCAGCCCGATACATTAGGTGCTGTTATTATACCCATTTTACAGATGGAGAAGGTAGCACCAAGTATTTGCCCAAAGTCACATAGCAAGTAATTTGAACATGGGCCAAACTAGAAAGTCTCCCCCCACATATGAACAATGTCTTAGTTACTCACATGGCTCCGGAAAATATAACAAATTTTATATTTGCCTATGCGCAGAATGCAGAGCTATAAATAATCTACTTCCATTTTCTTAGCATAACAGGTGAGCCCCTGAGGACAGGAATGGTTTTCCCTTCTCTCAGCTCCCACAATACTTTGTTCACCTCACATCTCATTGATGGCACGTGTAATGTGATCTGATCAGTGGTTGGTGTGTCTGGTGTCCATATTGAACTGTGAGCCATAAGGGCAGGGGCTGTCCCGGTCGGCTCTGCCCCCAGTGCCTCTCGCCAGTACAGGGCACACGGTGGGTCTCAGCACACATTACTTTATGTGCCATACAGATGAGAGGTGCGTCTCACAAAGCAGCAACCTGCCTTTCAGTGGTTTCTTCATCACTGCAATCTCATAGGGTGGGGTATTCACTAGCCCCACTTTTTAGGTGGGCAGCTGTCCTCAGAGCAACTTGTCCAGAGCGGAGTCGAGGAGGTGCCCCCAGAACCCTGGTCCTCGCCTAGGCCACAGCACTGTCTCCAGGAATAGAAAGTGCTGAGGGAGGCAGCCACAGTGGAAACACCAGGCCAGGCCAAGGCTAATGTGGGGCTCTATCTCTGTCCGTTCAGGATTTGACCTTGTTCACCTACGTGCTGTTTCTTTTCAGGATGAGTCTCACTTCCTCAAAAACAGTAAGACTGCCCGCTGTCGAGCAGCTATGCCCATTCTAAAGGTAAGTGTTGCTGAGCACAGACTTCCAGCCTGAGCCCACTCAGCATGAGACCCCACAGTGTTTTGCTGGGGCGGAAAGGGGTCCGGGTAGAGCAGGGGCTGCAAACCAGGGCCTGTGGGCTGTGGACATTAGCACTGACTTAACCATTAACCAGTTGCCGTGGAGTCTTTTCCAACTCATGGAGAGCACACGAATGTCAGAGTAGAACTGCTTCATAGGGTTTTCAATGGCTGTGATTTTTCGGAAGTAGATCCCCAGGACTTTCTTCTGTTTCGCTTCTGCATGGATTCAAAACTCCAACCTTTCAGTTAGCAGCCGAACACGTTAATCATGTGTGTCACCCAGGGACTCCTTGCATTGACTTAAGGCACCTCTGCTCACAGCTTTGGGGCCAGTTTCATTTTCCTTCCTAACATCTTGCTAAGGCATGAGAAGTTGAGGCCGTCATGTCTTTTCCTCAGAGATGAAGAATTCTGTAGCCTGTTGAAGGCCACAGGCTAGGTCAGCTGGAATCCAGAATCCTCTGGCCTCCTGCCTAGTTGAGGGAAAGGGGGAAGATCTAGCTGCTCATCCTCTGAACAGCTCAGGGGAAGCTGCTTGTCCTCAAAGTCATTTGCAGTGGCAAAGCTGTCCCAGTGCTGGGAAATGAGAGAGAGGTGCAAACTCAGAACCGGGCTGGAGTTGGCAGACAGCAAGAAGTGCTGGCAAAGCTGAGATGCACCTTCTAAGGCAAGGCCGTTTTTCTGTGGCCACCCGAAGCCTTTTTGTTAACAGGAGGACCAGCCTCCACCTTCCTTACTGTGCCGGTGTAAACTTGTGCCTGAGTGCTTGATTGTTAGGAGTCCCGGCTTCTGAGAAGAGGGGAGGGTCTGCAGTGTAGGTTTCTGTCTTAATCTGAAGTATCCCAACATGAAATATGGGCTCTGTATCCTGTGTCCTGGCCCCTCCGCCACACACACACACCCCTGACCAAGGGAAACCCCCCCTCCCCAAAATTTTTCTCCATCTTTCTGTAGTGTGCTTATTTCTAATATGGCCAAAAAAAAAGTCCATTTAGAAAAGTGGATTTTTCTCTTGTGACAAGTTAGAAATCTTTCACAGATGACTTCGGAGGAATCCACTTTGGTTGGTGTAGACTGAGCAAACAAAAGTGTGTGTTTGTGTGGCGCTCTACTAAAGCAGCCTTGGTGCTGGGCCAGCGTTTTAAAGCTGCAGTTCTTAATGCTTAAAGGAAGCTGAAGTTTTACCTGAAGTAAACGGGGGAACAGATATGCTAAACGTTGATTGAGCTCAGCATTTGAAAAGTAATCTTACCAATCTTCACTCCCCCCAAAAACACGCAAATGTCTACTCATTTTAAACTTTGTTTTGTTTTGTTTTTGTTTTTAGAAATAACAAGTGTCTTAGTCATCTAGTGCTGGTGTAACAGAAATACTACAAGTGGATGGCTTTAACAAACAGAAATTTGTTTCTTCGTAGTCAAGTAGGCTAAAAGTCCAAATTCAGGGTGTTAGCTCCAGGGGAAGGCTTTCTTTCTCTGTTGGCCTTCTCATCAGTGTTCCCCAGGACTAGGACCTTCTCCGCACCGGGACCCTGAGTCCAAAGGATGCGCTCTGCTCCTGGCACTGTTTCTTGATGTTATGAGGTGCCCCTGTCTCTCTGCTCACTTCTGTCTTTTATATCTCAAGAGATTGCCTCAGGACACAGTCCAGTCTTGTAGATTGAGTCCTGCCTCACTAACACAACTGTCACCCATCCTCCCTCATTAACATCATAAAGGCAGGATTTACAGCATATAGGAAAATCACACCATACCGGGAATCGTGGCCCAGCAAATCGATACACACATTTTTCGGGGGACATAATTCAATCCATGACAACAAGTAATATGATACATCTTCTAAAGTAGGATTATGTCGTATGCTCCAAACTTAAAATCTCTTTACTTAAAAAACTTGATCCTCTGTTCATATCGCCCATAAATATTCATATATAGATAGCTGTTTATGGACGCATTTAACTGAAGCATTTTTCCCAGGGTAGTGACCCTGTCTTTGGGAAGCTTTAGTGTGGTTTTCCTTAGAAGAATGTTAATAGACCGTGGTTGGCATTGTGGTTCCAATATTACAGCCATAACTAAAATTAAATCTGTACCAATTGTTTAGACGAAAGAAATTGCACAATAGATAGATTATATTATTAAACTTACAATATGAAAGCTTCTTAGCAACTGCCTTGTTAATGTTGTCATCTGGTTATGCAGGCTGAGCTATATATTGGTTTCTGAAATACGTGCTTCTGAGCCAGACCTTTTAAAGCAGCGTTTACATCTTTAATATCTTAGCTGTGTTTCAGAGTGACATGTTTAAAACAAATCTTTGAACTGCTAATTAGTATACATTGCTTTGCATTACTATAGAGCTGATGAATTTGTAGTTTAAAATAGGACCCATAGACATAAAATGATACTCGTGAAGAGTGTGCTTCTTAGCTTAGGAAGATACATGAGACTAAATGGGCAGCTCCTGTCCAGAGGCGAGATGAGAAGGCAGAGGGGGTCAGGAGCTGATTCAATGGATGTGGGAAATCGGGTGGAAAGGAGGAGTGTGCTGTCACAGTATAGGGAGAGTAACTAGGGTCACATAACTATAAATTTTTGTATGAGAGACTAACTTGAATTATAAACTTTCACTTAAAGCACAATGAAAAAATAAAATAGGACCCATGAATATCGCCTGCCACTTCTAAGGGTGCCTTGAAACCAGTCTCTTCTGTAACATTGACTTCACTTACCGCTGGACTGTTTGCAGGATTGGGGTGGGGGTAGGAGTGGGGGTCTGTTTGTTATTCTGTTAACCAAGCCCTTCTTCCTTTCTTGGCTGTATCTTCATCTAGATCAGAGATTCTCAACCTCAGCACTGTTGACATTTTAGGCTGTGTCATTCTTTGTTGTGGGGTGGCTGTCCCATGCATTGTAGGATACTTAGCAGCATCCCTGACCTCTACCCACTAGATGCCAGTAGCATCACCCAAGTTGTGGCAACCAAAAATGCCTCCAGACATTGCCAGATGTCCCCTGGAGGGCAGATCACTTCTCTTCCCCTGGTTGAGAACCACTGCTCTAGATACTCTGAGAAAATTAATCTAAATATGTCTTGTCTGGTGCTTTCTTTCCTTAGCCAGGTGAGTTAACTGTGAAGTGTTCAGTTAGTGCTTATTTACGTAGATGTATGCATTCATATTTTTCTAGATTGCAAATGACATATAAATCATATGCACCATTTGCAGCTGGGTATGGATTAAAATAGATGACAGTGATGACCACACACATGTTGGGGCTGGGCAGAGGGCAGGCCACATCACTTTGTAACAATTGAGACATTCTTCTGGTTTCTTTACGAAGCTGGCCTTTTTCCATAATACTGCCTCTGCTTTTTAACACCCACAAACATCCATTTGCAGTGATCCCATCACTCTCCAGTCTGGGAAGATTATGGGAGAACTGACTCAGTATTAACTACATTCTATAAATATCTTACAGAGAGCCCTGGATTCATTTCCATACCTGATCCAGGAGCTCAATCCTTGGGCAAGCACAGCGAGATGGAGGAATAGGTTTGGGATGATGGGCCATACTCACTGCTATCAAGTCGATTCCTACCTATCGCGGCCCTATAAGACAAAGGAGAACTGCCCATTAGTGTTTCCAAGGTTATAATTTGTATGGAAGCAGACTGCCACATCTTTCTCCCGCAGAGTGCCTGGTGGGTTCGAACCACTGATCTTTCTGTTAGCAGCTACTTCAACCACTGCGCCTCCAAGCTCTTTGGATGATGGGCAGATTTTTCCTATTGATAAAACTTTTCATTTTTTCCCCATTTCATTGAAATGGTTTTGAGCCATGGCAAGCAGTGCTACAGACGTCCTTCAAGAAGCTCATTGTTATTTTAATGAGTATGCATTAAACCGTGCAGGAAATTAGAAGGCCTGGGTAACTGAACTGTGGAAAATTATAGATGGAGAAATTCCTGGCACTCTCATCGTAATGGAATTGGGTAGTGGCAGTTGCTGAGAGGGCAGAAGTGCATCTTGAGAATTGCATACATTGTATATTTATCATTTTGCCTTCCCTCTGTCACACCTTTATTTATTTATTTTTATGAGGCAGTATGTCTATTTGAAAACCCAATCCCCCCTCAGGTGATTTACTGCTCACGATTGCCTTATACCACTGCCATTAACTCAAGGTTACAGTGGTTAACAAGCTATTTCTAGACAACTGAGCTCCACGGTAGGGTCCCTTCCCGGAGCTGAAACGAATTTTACCTCCAATGATTTTTGATGATTGTATGTTCCAATGCAGTGAGAAATGTCTCTCTTTTTTAAAAATTTCTACCCTCTTTCCCATCTTAATAAGAGGCAGGATATTGGGTCTACTCTTCTTGAATCAGCTTGGTGTCAGGGTAGTGAGGAACCTGGAGTTCCTCATTGTAATTGACCAGCTATTTATTTCCCTCCTGCCTGCTGCTGAGCTGCTGCAGACCAGGGTGGTGAGTTTCGGGTAAATGGACTTGGGCCCACCTTTTTAAGTCCTTATTAACTGCAAAATGAGCTTGAGTCAGGGATCTCTAGGCCTGAAACATTGTCAGGTTGAGTTAATGAAGGCCTTTTTTTCCCCCTCTAAAGAAAATAGGGGCTTATTACATAGACAATCCCTGACACTTCATCCTGGAAAGAGAGTTCAGGTCTTAAGAGTTATCATCTGATCATAAGTTCAACTTGGACATCAGAAATCCATTCTGGAAGAAGCTCAGACCTATTGCTGTCCACCCCATTCCACTTCCTTTTCCAATGCTGGGTTCTTTGAATTTACCCCGTGTTCCCTAGAACACTGATAAGCTGCCTTCTGAGTTGTTTTCGGCCTACAGTGAGCATTTATTGATTACTTACTCTGTACCAGGCACTATACTATAGAATATGAGGGCAGACAGAGCCTGGTCTTTGATCACAAGAAGTTTGTAGTCAGAAGGACAAATATTGTCTGATTCCACTTACATGAAAGATCTAGAATAGGCAAATGTACACAGACTTACGATTATTGGTGGTTACCAGGGGTGGGCAGGAAGGAGGGGGAAGGGGGAACTCATTGCTTAGAAGACACTGAGTTCTGTTAAGGGTGATGGAAAAATTTGTAAATAGATAATGGTGTCAGTTGAATAACATAATAAACACCATGTTACTAAATTGTACATGTGAAGAATGGTAAAATGACATGTTTTGTTACATATGTGTTTACCACCATCAAAAAAGTAGTTTGCATTCTAGTGAGGGAGAGAGAAGAAAATAAAATTCAGTGTGATGCATTAAGTGCCAAGATAAAGCTCAGCAGAGGGCGCCATGAAGACAGTGAGTGAGGACTTAAAGAAACCGAAGTGACATCTAAGTGCCCCCCAGCAGTGCCATCAGGTTCTCTGGTCACAGGTGGTCTTTTTTTCTAGTCATGGTACCTTCACTCATTGAGCCCCACGCATGAGCCACATGGAGTTCTGGAAAGAGGCCAGCCTTTAGCATCTTTGGGATCTCCCCTTAGTTCTGAGGTGATTAAACTTGAGAACTGCAAGCATTCGGGTGCCCAGGAAGTGAAAGGTGTTTGTGCTAGATCCCAGAGGATTTTGCTGTTTTTGGTGGCATCCAGCTCTTGCCTCCTTGGGGCAGGCTGGATCTCCCCTGTGTCTTTCCCGTGTCTTCACAACACCTTTGGCTGTGTGTTTTCTAGGTTGCCAAGAGGGTGATCTTGCTGTCAGGCACACCAGCCATGTCCCGGCCTGCGGAGCTCTACACTCAGATCATCGCAGTCAAGCCAACTTTCTTTCCTCAGTTCCATGCCTTCGGACTGCGCTACTGTGATGCCAAGCGGGTATTCATTCTCTCTTCCCTCTTTTGCCCACACATCCCTCATCCTCATCTCGGCACTTAACCTTTTTGTTCCTTCTCCCTGGCTGTGGTGTGGACAGAAGAACACTGGCCAGGGATCTGGGTGGAGGTTTTAGTTCTGCTTGGCCTAACTCTGACCTGAGAGTTTCCCCAGGGGTAAGATGAGAACGATCCCCTCTGGCTTTAATGTCTTTGGTGATTCCCAGCCAGTGTTCTACAGTAAATGGACCAGTGGCTAATGCTAGATGTGTGGGGCTCTGAGAGCCATTGGTGCTTATCTGAGAGAAGTACTGAGGTGAGCTAGAGGTAAGGGTGAGGCTTCGGCAGGGGGAGAAGGTGAGTGAGGTGGGGGAGGAGTATGAAGTAAAGTGAAAAAATCTTGTCTGTGCTAGGACAACAGAGGTGGAAGCACCATCTCAAGCTGCCTTGGGTAGATTTTTGTCACTGAACCTTTGCTCATAAGTGGTGGCTCATTATAGTGAATTGTTCCTGATCAGTGGCCAGAAGCCTTTGACTTACATATTAGTTCCATGAATATGGTGCTGGTAGAGCTACAGTCTATGCAGTGTGAGTTCTCTGCAATGGCCAGGGAGCCTGTTAACACAAATGCCATTGCAGTCACAGTCTGTCTTCCTGCCTAAGTTTGTCAGTGGTTACCAGGCGTGGGCAAGAGGGAGGGGGAAGGGGAGATTCACTGGCTTAGGAGACACTGAGCTTCTGTTAAGAGGGATGGAAACATTTGGAAATGGATAGTGGTCATGGTTGAACAACAAGCTGAATAGGATTAATGTCACGGAATTGTACATGTAAAAAACATTGAAATGGCAGATGTTTGGTTACATATATATTTACCATAAACCAAAAACCTGTTGCCATCGAGTTGATTCCAACTCATAGCAACCCTATAGGACAGAGTAAAACTGCCCCATAGGGTTTCCGAGGAGCAGCTGGAGGATTTGAACTGCCGACCTTTTGGTAGCAGCCGAGCTCTTAACCACTGCGCCGCCAGCGCTTATATTTGCCATAGTAAAAAAAAAGAGAACTATCATTAAACAAACAAACAAAAAAAAAAACTCTTTCTAAAACCTTATTAATTCAGACCTTAGGGATTCCTGTTTTGTAATTAAATCACAAATTTACAGAGCTCCTGTTTACATCTAAGACACTGACAGTTTGGAGAAATGGCTGCAGTTTACTCACATGCCATCTGTGATGGAAAAGACAATTATGCGAGTTTGTGATATATAAATAAGATTATCTGCCTTATTTTTAAATACTTTTTTAAAAGAAAAAATTTTTCAAGTACTTAAAAAGTATCCACTTACATTCAAACAAAGTACTTATAATGTAAATTGTAGGGCTTTGCAAACTTAATTGCAGACCATTTTTAGGTGGTTATTGAAACTGGAAACGTCTCAATTTTCAAATGTATTTAAAAGCCATATACTTCTTTAACAAAATCTTACCCACTTCCCGCATGGACCAGTCCAGATTAGATTGATGGCATATAGTTTTCATGATTCCTCAAGCTCTTTGCATGTAATTTTTACCTTTGTCCTAATTGCAAATGATTCACTTTCTGAAAAGGGTCTTCTCTCCCATGACTGTCTAGGTCCATGGGGTAATGATGAACTAGTGGTGAAAGGGGCTTCTTAAAGACTATCCCTTCCTGTGTTCTCAATCTCAAGCCCCTATTTCCCCAGTCCCTCAAGCCAGAAACCAAGGAGACATCTGTGAATTCTCCCTTTCCTGTCCTCTTCGTGCCCTCTCTTCTGCCAGATAAAACAAACATAGCAAATGATGTTCCTACCATGTGGCAGTTAATAAAATAGTATTGCTATTCCCTAAGCTAAGGGCACGAGGCATCAGTGGTTTGGTGTAGAATGCTTGCCTTGCATGGGTTTGATTCGTGGCCAACGCACCGCATGCCCAGCCACCACCCAAGTGTCAGTGGTGGCTTGTGTGTTGCTATGATGCTGAACAAGTTTCGATGGAGCTTCCAGACTAAGACAGGCTAGGAAGAAATGCTTGGCAGTCTACTTCCAAAAATCAGCTGGTGAAAACTATATGGACCACAACTGTTGAAGCTACAACTGATCACGGGGATGGCACAGGACCGGACGACATTTTGTTGTATTGTGAGCGGGATCGCCATGAGCCGGGGCTGAGTCTACAATGGCTAACAACAACAAACTAAGGGCATAGACATCTTTAGATCTGTCCTTCCACCTAGCCCAGTGCCTGTACATGTTAAGTTTTCAATAAATGCTTGTTGGATTGTGATTATCCCAGAACCCAATTTAAAATCTTTTGTATTGTTGGGTCTTGGCCTGCAAGATTAAGAGCTGACAGGATTAGAAGTTAGGAGCATGGTATCCAAATTAATTATAATATCCACTTGTTCCCGGCATGATTTTTATTTAATGCAGCCTGTAAGCCAGAGCTGCTTTTGATTGGTTACCTTCAAGCATTAAGAGACGCCACTGAAGAGAGCACCCCGTGCTTAGCTCATTTGTGACCCCAGAGCTATTGAAAGGCGTTTGCTGAGAACTCCCAGTTGATTTCAGAGTATTTTTTAATAAGAAGAAACAGCTTTTGATCATTTTATTTCTCCATCTTTGACTTTCTTACCAGCCTCAGTTCAGTGAAGGTTTACAGGACACCGACCATGTCTCCAGCTGCTAACTGAAAGGTCGGTGGATCAAATGCACCAGCTGCTCCAAGGGAGAAAGATGTAGCAATCTGCTTCCTTAAAGATTACAGCCTTGGAAACCCTATGGGGAAGTTCTTCTCTGTACTATAGGGTCTCTATGAGTCGGAATCGACTTGATGGCAATGGGTTTGTTTTGGGTTAGCATGTCTCCTCCATGACTCTAGGTCCCGGGGCCCTCAAAAATGAGCACACCTGGCCCCCACCCTGAGGTAACTCATGGTCCAGGAGGGTGAGGCAGGAGGGGAGTTGAGCAGTGGAAAATAAAGGCAGCAGACACTGTGGGTCCTTGATCTTCTATGTGTGTATCCTTCCTTTTTTCAGTAAGACTGTCGGTGAAGGATAAAGTTTTTATTTTAATTGGGAATCTGCCTCTCAAGAGCTGCTAAGTGAGGGGACCGTGTATGTGAGGGACTGCCTAGGCAATCCAGAAACTCCCTCTGGATTCAGCCAGATGGGCAAGAGCCTGGGTCCTAGGTCCCCTACCCGCAACCACCACCACCACCAGTTCGACTGATTTCACTACATTATACTTGGTTGTGTTGGTGTAACCCATACTGAGGAACAACAGTTTTTAAAATCCCTGTAAAACTCATCAGTTAACGATGTTACTGACAGCATTATCCACGGCATTGTGCAATAGGCTCTGTAGGACAAACCCCAGGGAAGACATAGTTCTGTGTTTAGGATGCAAGGAATATCTGACAAGCTTAGTTTTTCGCTTTTTTTTTTAATGTAATGGACACCAAACTGCTTGACTAATTAAATTTCCCTTTTTGCATTTGCTGCTGGAAAGCTCAGTGCCAAATCGTAGAACCCCCTGATCCGTGTTTTTTGTTCACCTCATTCCTGACTCTCTTTTTTCCCTTTGCCTTTCTTACCTATTTCTCATTTTTATTATTTTGGGAGCTATATATCCTTGTAAAGCCGTGTGAAGTTCTCTGAACAGGGGTGGTGATGGTGGCCTGGCACTCGGGGCCCCGTGAGAACACTCACTGGGCTGTGTCTTCTTCTCCACAGCAGCCCTGGGGATGGGACTATTCGGGCTCCTCCAACCTCAACGAACTGAAGCTCCTACTGGAGGAAGCGATCATGCTGCGGCGCCTCAAATCTGATGTCCTTTCCCAGCTCCCTGCCAAACAGCGCAAGATGGTGGTTGTTGCCCCGGGACGGATCAGTGCCAGGGCCAGAGCCGCCCTGGATGCTGTGGCCAAGGAGATGATCACCAAGGACAAAACTGTAAGTTGGGGCTGGAGATGGGTATGTAGAGGTAGACATATCCACAGGTGTTCCTTCCTGTGAGGGCGCTGTGCACACTACCCAGAGTTCTTGGACTTGCCTTTCTGGAATGTCTTCTCACTTCCCTGGGCAAGAACAGGGAGCCTGTTTTATTCTTACCCTGCCTCGTCTACTTAGAAAATCTCTTACTAATTTGCAGTTTTATACTTGTGTGGCATCCCTTGGTGGTGCAAATGGTTAATGTGCTCAGCTGTTAACTGTGAAAGGTTGGAGGTTCGAGTCCACTCAGAGGCACCTCAGAAGAAAGGCCTGGCAATCTTCTTCCAGAAAATCAGCCGTTGAAAACCCTATGGAGCACAGTTCTACCGTGACACACATGAGATCCCCATGAGTCAGAGTCAACTCTGTGGCAGCTGTTTGTTGGTTTTTATAATTGTGTAAATCACTGTTGACAGATGGTCCTAAAAGTAAACCCAGGGGAGCTGCAGGATGGTGATATACACTCTGAATTCCTCCAAGAAAGTTGGGACTTACGCTTAGTGTATTTTGAGAATGCCTCAGTCTAGTAACAGTTGTTAGAAATGAGCCTACATGTATCTGATACATGTTAGCCCTCTAACCATACCATGTCCCTTGCTCTGGTCATAATAACGTATCGTATAGTTATGTAATTTGTTTAACAGCATAGAATTTTCAAGCCGTTAACCCTTTGAATCCTTATTACATCCATTTAAGCTTAGCAGAAGCTGGTGTCTCCATTTTCCGGAGAGGGAAACTGAGGAAAACCATTGAGCTCCAGACTTGCCCAGGGTCCCATGGGTACTAGGTAGCAGAGCTGAGTCTGAAACCACACTTCTTACCCCTACATTTTAGGGCTCTTTTCACTGTGGTGTTTTTATCTTTTCAAAGCATTTCTTTAATTTAATATCTGTCCTTAGTGTCGTATCATGCTAAGTGTTAGATAGTAATCTACACCAGCTTTGCTTCCATTCTCTTGGGATAAAACCTTGCAGTTTTCATTGCCAAGAAAATAACAGTCATTGGCATGTGTTGACATTATTGTAAAGTATTATCTGGACTTGATGATACCCTATATAAAGAAATTTAGATATAGAGGTTGTCTCAGCCTTCTAGGAGATTACAAATAACTCAGGATGATGAGACAGGAGTACATGATTTTTTTAAATGTTATTTTATCATGTCATCATGTGATGAGCAGGACTAGCTGGTAACTTTAAGAAACAGATAGGGTAGAGGGGGCACTGGTAAACTGTCCCTCCATACTTAGTTTATGATGTATTATATATACTAATCTGGATGATCCAGAGGAAATAAGCAGGTATGCTTTCTTTCCCAAGGATCTTTCAAAGTTCAACAACGTTGATGTGAGCATACAGACCAAAAAAAAAAGACTAGTTGCTATCAAGTCAACTCTGACTCATGGCGACCCTGTATGTTACAGAGTAGATCTGCACTCCATAGGGCTTTCAAGGCTGTGCCCTTTAAAAAGCAGATCGCCAGGTCTTCATTCCAAGACGCCTCTTGGTGGGCTTAAACGACCAACCTTCAGTTAGCAGCTGAGCAGTTAGCCATCTGCGCCACCCAAGAGCCACACATAGACCAGTGGTTCTCAAATTGTATTTCAGTGGAGCCACAAGCCGAACCCTCTGGGGTAGCTCTGCTCTGTCCGGTAGGGTCACTATGAATTGGAATCAGTTCAACAGCATGCAACAACATAAGCCGAACCAGGGTGTTAGGTTGCTAAATCAGTCTTGGTGGTCTTTTTCTGATTTCCAGAGATAAAAATTCAATGAATAGAAAAATTTTTTTCTCCATTTTAAGTTTTTCCTTATAACTTTTTCTTAAGCCCTTATATGACTACTAACTTTTGTCTGCTAGTGAGCTCTATCAGCCAAGAAAACCAGTGATCAAGTAGAGCAAATATAATATTAACGTAAAAAATCCAGACATGCAATATTTGTAGATGCAAAGATCTGAATATTTGTAAAACATTGTTTTCTGCTAGTATAGCTATTCCTCGTGTGTGTAATGGGAGTTGAGTCTGTCGGTATTTATGGGACTCCCTAGAGAGCACCCTCGCCTCTACCTGGTCTACCTTCTGACAAGTTTGAAGACAGCTAGTGTGGACAACCGAAAAAGCAATCAGTGGGCTTTTGAACTGAGGAGGAAAGTCACATTCACTGGCCAAGAGGCACTTGTGCATTATGTAGGATGGCCAAAAAATAAAATTAGAAGTGCTGTATTTTTACTCAAATAATGCGTGCCTTCAACATTTGTTTGCCAACCATGCCCTCCCCCCACGAGGTATTTTCAGAAGCGCAGCTATGCCAGTTTTTTCTAACATGTTGCTATAAAAAAATCAGCATAGTATGCTTATGAAAATAAGCTCCATAGGATTTTCAAGGCTGTGATCCTTTGCAAGCAGATCACCAGGCCTGTCTCCCGAGGTGCCTCTGAGTGGGTTTGAACCACCAAACTTGTGTCTGGTAGTCGAGTTCTAAACCATTTGCGCCACCTAGGGACCCGTGGGTGTTTTATAACTTCACATAACTGTGCAAAGCCCTTCAGTTCTTTAGCATGTTCTTACTTTTTTTTTTTTTTTTTTAACCTAAAAAAGGAGCTATGACTTACCCCATAGGCTTGGTGCTGGAAGAGCATATAAGGATAGTGCTGTGTGATTATCATTTCTGTTTCATAAACACCCCACAGCCTTAACTCTATTTTGGAGATTATGGAACAGGCCAGAATTGCAGTGTAGTTCCTCAAGAATGCAGCTGAGAAAGAGCTCAGTGCTCTTCTCATTGCGGCGTTTGAGAGTTGCTGTCTGATTTCTTGGAGTCTTAGGGAAGTTAAGAGTTTAATCCCTGAAAGAATTGAGTTGGTAGAAATTACCTTCAGCATGATGCTGAAGCGAGGTACTCAGTTATTTTAGATAATAAGATAAATCCTAGAGAACTTGATTTCCTATTGTGTTCTTTAATGTAAATTCATTTTTATAATGGAAAGTCCAAGTAGAAAATGAATTTGTTTGTTTTGTATGTTGGGCTGTCAGACGTTTGTAATTCTAAAACCACCGATCTGTAAGCCATGGATCAGATGGGGAGCATTGCCCTAGTTTAAAGACTTCATTCAGGAAGGGGAACCAGCGCCAGTGTTTGCTGGGAGTTGGACTAAATGGCCATTGACATCCCTTTCAAATTCTGGCCAGCTCTGAAATCCTGAGTTGAAAGAGTTAAAATGTAGAATCATGATTTGATGGTTTCAGTCACATAGGAGGCCCGGTGAGTCTACAGAAAGTAGTGTTCCCCCCCCCCCCATTTTGATAGTTACTTTTTAGCCCCAAGTTTCCCTGCAACTTTGCATATCATGGTAGCTGCAGCACAGTACCACTCACCTGTCAAGAATTGATTCTGTCTTTTTTCCCTCACACCTTTCCATCTGCAGGAAGATTTAAAAAAAAAAAAAAAAAGGTTTAAATCACAGAAGCCAAGGTGAAGCAGCCAATTTATAAGATACAATGCGTAATGAAAGCTTTTTCTCATTTTTCAGCTGAAATAATAGATATCTCTTCACAGGCTAAGAAAAGCCGACTCTAATCATCCTTTGTCTAAAGCTATTTTTTGATCAGCAAGACCAGGAGCCGAACAATGGAACAAGTCCGTACAGACTTCCTAGTGACAATATCAGTTCACCTGTCTGCCGTTTGATAATCCATTCACAATTCCAACATAGAAAAATAAATTTAAAACCTCCACTGGATCTTATTTAATAAAAGTCTAGGAGGCAGGAACAAAGAAGACAGGTTATTTAAAATTTCCTGGCCTGAGTCTGGCAAAAGTAGTGAGGTCATTAATGGACCAGTGCTGTGTCTACCCAGTTTTGGGGGTGAGACTTAATTTGGGGGATTTTTTTTTTTCAAGATAAAACTATCAATTTCTCCCACATTAAAAATGCAGTAGATGTCTATTGTATAAAGTCTGAAAAATAAAAGTGCTTATAATGAGTAACATTTATTGAACACTTGCTATGTGCCAGGGCCTGTGCTTTATGTGAATTAGGTCATCTAATTCTCACAGTCAAGATTCCAGCCCAGAGCCTGCCTGCACTTTTAAGTGCTACAAATTCTGGTTCTGCCATTTACTAGTGGGGTGACCTTAACAAATCACTTGACTTTTATGCCTCAGTTTCCTCATCTATAAAGTGGGGATAATAATGCCTTCCTCATGTTGTTGGGTTCCATCAAGTTGATTTCAACTCATAATAACCCCAGATGACAGAGTAGAACCACCCCATAGGGTTTTGTTGGCTCTAATCTTTACGGAAGCAGATCGCCAGGTCTTTTCTCCCATGGAACCAGGGGATGGGTTCAAACTGCCAACCTTTTGGTTAGCAGCTGAGTGCTTAACCACTGTGCCACCAGGGCTCCTTCCCACGGACCCCCAGGGCTTTATGAATGACCCTCAGGAAGTCAGTGAGTTCAGTGGCCACAAGTGAAAAGTTGTATGTTTGTCCAGAGCCTCATCAGAGTCTGAAATGGGCCCATAGCCTAGAAAGAAGCAAAGACAGATTGCCATGGAGTCAGATCTTCAATGTGAGTCCCCAGGAAGCTTGAGTTGTTCAGACTGCTGCCACAAAATGGGAGGGGTGGTGGGCGCCACTGCCACAGACAGGTAGGTAGTGGAATGGATCCATTACCAACTACCCCAGAAATTTCTGTGGTTCCTGGGTATCTTTCTTCTTTCCTGTCAAGACCTAGAGGAAAGACACTGTTCAAAGTCAAGAAACTCTTCTCACCAGGTAGCTTTTTCCACCATAATGGGGTCAGTCATTTTAGGTACAGTCTGGCTGCAGCTGCTTTCCTGAGTTACGAGCTCACGGCCATAAATATCATTGCTTTTGCATTATTTCTTTGTTTCATGAGGAAGTGGTGGTGTCAGCCATTGTCTCACAGGGCCAGACTAGTGGAAGGAGATGGCTACCCTACCAGCAATGGCAAGAACACCACCTCTGGGAGCCCAGGACAATAATCTCATATCTCATGTTATTATGAAACTATTTGAGTGTCTCCTGTGTTAATGTTCTTTATTAGCATTTATTTAGAAGCAAAACATATAGAAAAAATGGTTTCTTCCCCTGGGAAGTTAATGACCTTATGTGGGAAACAGGCCAAAAATGGGAATAATGGTTTTGAGAAGATACTAGAATGAGGAGATTAGTCAGGGTTAGTTGGAATTGATTCAGCAAGTCTTAGAGATAAGCTTCATCAGGGAGGCATGAACACAACTTGGCAGAAGAAAAAATCAAAACCAAACCCGTTGCTGTCAAGTCAATTCTGACTCGTAGTGATCCTATAGGACAGAGTAGAACTGCCCCATAGGGTTTCCAAGGAGCAGCTGGTGGATTTGAACTGCTGACCTTTTGGTTAGCAGCTGTAGCTCTTAACAACTGAGCCTCACCAAAAAGGGGAGTCAAAAAACAAGCTGGGCAAATGTCATGTGTAAGTTGTCACCGAGGTGTAGGAGACAGGTGGGCCTAGCTAAGGCTGTATTTAAGCTGATTAACATGAGCTTGGTATGTGTGGTGAATCCCTACCTAAAACGGCTTTCCAAAAAGCTTTCATATTTCTTGCCTTATTTGAGTTCTCAGGGAGTGACAGGGTAGCTATAATACCATGTCTCTAAGGACAAAACTATAGAGTCCAGGCAGTTCCTGACTCTGGATACCGGTGGTTGGGATTTGAAAAGCTCATAGTGATAATAATTATGTCAGCTTATCCCAGACTCCAAGGAGCCCTGGTGGTGCAGTGGTTAGGTGCTCGGGTGCTAACCAAAGGTCAGCAGTTTGAACCTACCAGCCGCTCTGTGGGAGAAAGATGTGGCAGTCAACTTCCGTAAAGATTTATAGCCTTAGAAACTGCATGGGGGTCACTGTGAGTCAGAATTGACTCGAAGGCAGTGGTTTTGGGTATCCCGGAGTTCTCAGATGGAGGACTTTAAACTCTCAACTTCCTTTTCAACAGAAAAAGCAGCAGAAAGAGGCCCTCTTTCTCTTCTTCAGGAGGACAGCTGAAACCAAAATCCCATCTGTCATGTAAGTAAGTGGTCACGCAGTGTCAACTTAACTCCTCTCTCTGTCTGTCTTCTTTTAAAACAAACCCCTAATACCTTAGCTGCCAGAATGGTTTATGCTGCTGTGTAAGAAATGATCATTGTTGTGAGATTAGATTACAGCTTTCTTGAAAATAAAAAATTGGGGACATCATTGCCTGAAGGCATAAGTCAGCCTGTAACTGGAGCCCCTACCGGAATGTGCTTGGAGTCCTAAGAGGCCTTGTCTTAACTTTGGTGGACGGTGCCACCCCTTAAAGGAGGGTGGAGCTGCCGCAAACACTAAAGGATAGGGTCCTCTTGCTAGGAGAACTGTGGTCATTTGCTTTCAGGAGTTGCAGGGAAGATAGATGGAGAAGCAGCCTCACGGTGGTCATCGGGTCTTCTCCAAAGACACGAAGTTTCCACTTTCGTTACCAGAACAGAAAGGCTTCTGCTAGAGTTTGTGCAGAAAATGTGGTCAAGTGGCCATTTCACACTTAGTCCTCTTTCCATCTTACAAACGAAAGCTAAAGTAATAATTTCCATTCTACGGTTATTCCCTGACTTTTTAAAAACCTCAGTTGTCTGCCTTTCTTAAAAGAAGAAAAGCCCACTCATGTTCAGATATCAGTGTGTGTAGAAAGTTGAGGTAGTTCCAATGACATGCACTTGGCTTAATGTTTTATCATTTAGCATTCTTGTGAGTCTCGGCGGAATAATGGTCCAAGTGATTGAATAACAATGAAGGTGAGTTTAGTGTGGGCTGAGCACACCGGATTGGCTGTGGGGACTGAGATCTGCAGCCTGCCCCACCTTCTCCACTCAGCCCCCAGGTCTCCTCCTTCCACTGGCCTCACCCTCTGCCCCTTCTGTGTAGTCAGGGAGCGCATTTTGCTGCATTATTACAAATCTAAGATTCCTCACAAAAAAGACTGCTGGATGTTACCGTCTTCCCTCACCCCTGGGTACTGCTCTTTTCATTTATGATACTGTTGTGAGGCTAATGAACTCCAGATGTGGCTTTTATGGCCTGGGAACTTCTCTTGTAGAAACTAGTCTGCGTTGCCCCCACCGACCCATTTCTCCTGTGCTGCTCAGTGACAGATGCCAGGTTATGTGAGTTCTTGCCTTTGCTCCTTGAGCTTGTGACCTACAAAATGCAGGGCTTGGAGCTGCCTCTCTCTCCAGGAGTTGGGCCAGAACCATCCGTTTCCCTTAGAAATTTTGAAATCTAATCACTTTGCCACTTCACCAATAAACTTTGGCCACACCTCGTGCATACTTCTTCAAAACACTGCCATAAACCGTATAGTGCTTTGTAGTTTCCAAATAAATTTTGCATCTGTTAATTCATTTCACGTTTTTAGCATCTGTGTGAGATTAAAAAAAAACAGTTGCTGTGCTGTTGATTCCAACTCATGGTGACCCCTTGTGTGTCAGAGTAGAACTGTGCTCCGTAGGGTTTTCAGTGGCTGATTTTTCAGAAGTAGATCACCAGGCCTTTCTTTCCAGGCAACTCTGGGTGGACTCAAACCTCCAGCCTTTCAGTTAGCAGCCAAGCATGTTAACCGTTTGCACCACCCAGGGACTCCTTGTGAGGTCAAGAAAATAAGTATTATGGATGCATTTTTTTAAGATGCAGAAACTGAGTTGTTGTTGTTAGGTGCCATTGAGTCGGCTCCAACTCATAGCGACCCTATGTACAACATAACAAAACACTGCCCAGTCCTGTGCCATCATCACAACAGTTGTGTTTGAGCTCATTGTTGCAGCCACTGTGTCAGTCCATCTCATTGAGGGTCTTCCTCTCTTTCACTGACCCTCTAATTTACTAAGCATGATGTCCTTCTTCAGGGACTGGCCCCACCTAATAACATGTCCAAAGTATGTGAGGCAAAGTCTTACCATCTTCACTTCTAAGGAGCACTCAGGCTGTCTTCCTTGTAGGCATATGGATATTATCCTATCATTGACAGTGTTGTACTTCAGGATAAATCTTGAAATGTTCCTTTTGACAATGAATGTGATGCCATTCCTCTTCAGTTTGTCACTGCTGGCGTAGTAGACCATTTGACTGTCCAGTTCATAATGGCCAATACCAGTCCATGTCAGCTCACTAATGCCTAGGATATCAATCTTCAAGCGTTTCATTCCATTTCTGACAACTACCAATTTTCCTCGATTAAATTCCATATAATCTCTGGCCCTTAGAGTCACACAGCTAGTAAATGGGAGAGCTAAATGTTACCCAAGATTTAGTGAAAATTAGATTGTAGATCTTAAAACCTCAATTTCCCCTGCTAGTTGTTTTTCTTCCTTTTTCTTTTTTTGGTTATTGTTTATTTGTTTTCATTTTAATGAGCATCTTTTGATGTAGAATTCAAAGTTATTGTGGTGGCAGATATTTTCAGTCTGGTCACTTAGGGCCTTGGGGGAGGGTAGAATAGCACAGCCATATCCGAGACACAGAGGACAGAGCGGCATTAGGAAAATTGGGGCCCGTGGTTTTTATGAGCCAACCAAGTTGATTTTGTGGCCTTGTGACTTTTTGACGCTGTAACAATAATCTCTTTTGCTTATGTCATGGCAAATTTTATGTCTCTCAAACTAATTAAAGCAGATTCTTTTAGTGTTCACAAATTGAACTCAAAGTGGGTACCCCAGTCAGTCGTAGTGTTGCTTAAAAATAATTCTTAGATTTTTAGAGGCCAGTCCACTAACCTTCCCTGACCTGCCTATAAGAGAGCAAACTGTTGAAATTTGTCTTTCGTCAAGGAAAGTAATGTCTGTTCTCTGCCCAGACACACCAAGTTTGGCAATGGCCTTGGCCAGAATGAGCACTGTGTGTCTTCAGGAAGCTCACCTTCCCCATTGCCCATGTGATAGCAGTTACCTGTACCTGGCTTACCTCTTTTGTAGGATTGGGACCCTCTGCCGGGCAGTAACCTTGGGGAAAACTGGGAGAGTCTGCTAATTGGGTGACTCTCTGCCCCCCTACAGTTCCTTTAAGGTCTAGGCTAAACATTATGGCTAGGAAGGTAAGAGAAAACACAGTGGATGGAGGAGAGAAGTAAATTAAAGGGAGAATAAAGACAAAGTGGATGATGTCCTGCACTCCATATTCCTTGGCCTCAGAAAAAAATTCAGTTACCACTGACTAAACTCTTGGCCCTGTAATTTGAGGTCTGAAGTAGGAGGGAACCAGAGAGTTTTGCCTGAACACCAGGCATTCCCTGAAGGTCTCTTCAGTATTATTACTTTTGTCACAATATTAAGCTTCCAGAAATTTGTTTACTGTCAAGAATCCATTAACCCCCTGCTTAGGAGTTTTGAGATCTACAGAAGACGCTTTAATTTGATGGAAAACATATTACAATAATAGCAACTGAAGTTAAAACTGTTAGTTATCTTCTGTGATCCCAGACAATCATGTTTCAGTAATGTACCAGATACACATAAAACATAAGGATACTTCAATTTATTTGTGAATGTGAGTTGACTAAAAAGGATAAACGAACTCTCTTTGCCACTTTATGCACATGGCAGAAGATGGCTGCCCTGTAGCTCCAAATTTCGCTTCTTCTATTCAGATGATCTGGTGTGAGGGAAAGGGGAGTGATCAGCTCCCAGAGAAGGGAGTGAATGGGCTGGGGAGGTCAGGTACCCTGAAGGTGTCCACTACAGACATGGTCACTTTTCAGTAATTAACCCCACCTGGATGAGTATGTGTTTACATTATTTTGTTGTCCTTGTCAAATGCAGTGAATATATCCTGGACTTACTGGAAAGTGGAAAAGAGAAGTTTCTAGTGTTTGCACACCATAAAGTGGTTTTGGATGCAATTACTAATGAGCTTGAGAGAAAGGTAAGCTCCCTTTGAAATTCAAGAGTGCTTTTATTGTTTGTGTGTCGGCTTAGCAGGCTTAGTTCAGATCCTAGCAAAAAGTAAGATGGCAGAAACATTGCTAAAGACTTCCGAAGAAGAGTTCTTGCTTGTAGACCCACCATGGGGTCAAGATATTTTCCCAGCAGTATCGCTTGCCCCACCTACAAGTGCGCGCATGCGCGTTGGTTTTTCCAAGCATGATCTTGCTTAGTCACTGGTTGGGCTCATTTCCACATTACTTTATCAAACTGCTCTCCAAGATGGTTGTTTAAATTCATAATCCCAGCAGCAACAGATAAGAATTCTTCTGCTCTGTATGTTCATCACCACTTGGTATTACCACACTTTTTAATTTTGACCATCTGGTAAAATGAACTGTTATCTTGTTCTTATTTTAATTTGAATTTCCCTGATTACCAGTGGGCTGTGTATCCTTTTATGTTCTCTGTGATTGGTGCATTTTATAACTGATTTAAGAAATCTTTTCCTCCTGTATTTTTTGTCTGAAAATGTTAGAGGTGGATCTTTAATCTACTTGGGGCTCGATTTTTCTATATGATGTGATACAGGAAGCCAGCCGGTAGACTTAAAAGCTGTAATCCCTAGAAAATAAAAGACCAGAGCTGTAACTATTTGTAAGAAACCCAAGATAATTAATAGAAAAACTATTAGAATGCATAAAAGTTCAGTAGGGTGCCTGGATCCCAAATAAATACACTAAAATAAATTGCTTTTTTATGTCCCAGCTATAACTAATGAGTAAATGTAATGGGGAAAAAAAATTAAGCTCACAATGGCAACAAAAAACATAAAGTGCCTAATATGAATCTCACCAAGGAGAGTGCAGAAACTAATGAAGAATTAGAAAGACTTGTGCCATTCTACTCTGTGCAAAGGCTAAAAAGTATAAACATGCCAGTCCTTCCTCGGTTAACTTGTAGGTTTAGTTCAGTTCTAATAAACATTCCAACTGGATTTTTAAAGGGAACTTTTATACTGTTATTCTAAAAAGTGTCTCAAAAAATAAGCAGGAGATATAGCTAAGACAACTTGGTAAAGAAGAACAATGTCAGAGGACTTGTCCCTCCAGATGTGAAAATCTATTATAAAGCACAAGTAATTGAAACTCAGTGATGCTGGTCCAAGAACTGGCAGCCAGATGGATGGAACAGAATAGAATAAAGGGCTCTTAAGTATAAATAAAAAATGAGCACATGATCAAGGAATCATCACAAATCAGGTTTAATTTGTTCAACAAATGAAATTTGGGTAATTAGGGGGAAAACTTAAATGAAACTTTACCTCACCATTTGTGATATTAAATTCCAGATAAATAAAAGATCCTTGAAAGCATAAAATATTAGGAGAAACTATAGATGAATATATGGCTGATCACTGGATAGAGAATGACTTTCTATACATAAAAACAATGAAAGAAATCACAAAGGAAAAAATTAATTTATATTACCTGAAAATGTATATCTGTCTGTCACACACATGCATAGTGGTTAAATCATGGTACTTTTGAACATTTGGTGCATTTTTGCAGGATAACTTGGCAATAACTTAATGTGCTCACTCATTTTTCTAGACTCCCTCTACTGGAAATAACCAGACCAGTGCAGAAGGATTTGTGTACAAGAATATTAGTCATGTTGTCGTTTATAATGTTGAATAATTAGGAACTTAAATGTTCATCAGTAGGTGTACTGTTAAATAAATTATAGTCCATTCACCCATAAAAAAATGATAATATGGATCAGTGGTCCTTAACTTTTTGGAGATCATTAGACCCTTGAAGAATTTGAGGAAATTTTAAAATTGAAACTGTTGGTATCTGGTTGGTATATATTGGTATGGAAGGCTGTCCATGATATGCTGTTGAAAAGCTATATGTATACAAAAACACAAAACCAAACCCGTTGCTGTTGAGTCAATTTTGACTTGTAGTGACTCGAGTGATTTTTTTAAAATTGTGATGCATAGAAAAAAGAAAAAAGCCTGAATCATGTATACCCAAAACATTAATGATGGTTATCTCTAAGTAGTCCCCATTATCTTCTTTATTCTTCCTGTATTTTTATAATGATTATGTATTATTTTTATGATCAGAAAAATTAAAGGTATATAAAAATATACAGAAGCATTTAGAAAACAAATAAAAATGAATTAAAGGAAATAAACTAGGGAGTCTATTAGCAACCTATAGGACATACAAATAATAGCCTTTCTGTACAAAGATGGCAGTAATACCCAGTAGGAAAAAAATTTGGCCAAGTATATGAATAGATAGTTCATCAAAGAAATAACACTGGTAGCTAGTAAGATATGAGAAGATTTAACTCCACTAGTAGTCAAATAAATGAAAAATTAAAACAAGATACTTTTTCTTTTTTTTGTTTTTTTTTAATCTATCAAATGTGTGGTGCTCACTGCTGACGAAGGTATGGCGAGATTGACGTGCTCATACATGCCTTTTTGGAAAGCAATTTGGCGATAATATCAGGAGCCTTAAATTAAGTTTTCCCCTTTTGTCATAGGACTGTGATCTTTAGCAGCTAGTCTAAGGTAATAATCAAATGTGGACAAAGAACCGTGAACGGGTATTTCAATCTATCCTTTTAAAAAATTTTCTTTTAATAGCTTTATTGAGGTATAATTGCCAGACAGTAAACTACATATACCTGAAGTGTACGGTTTGCTAACTGTACACAATGAAGACAGTGAACTTATCCACCTCCCCCAGGAGTTTGCTTGTGCCCCTTTGTGATCCCACCCTCCTGCCCCTTCCCACCCTCCTATCCCCAGACAACCACTGATCTACTATCTATCGCTGTAGATTAGTTTGCATTTTTTACATAGTCTTTTGTTTGTTTGTTTGTTTCATTTCTTTCATGCAGTATAATTTTTTTGAGATTCATCCATGTTCTTGCATTTATCAATTGTTTGTTCCTTTCTGGTGCTAAGTAGTATTCCATTCTATGGACATATCACAATTTTTATTTATCTCTTCACTCTTGATAGACATTTGCCAACCTGTCCTTTTTTCAGTGCAAATTAGAAATACCCTAAGTGTGTAGAAATAGAAGAATGTTAAATTACTGTATCACCACATAATGAAATAGACTACCATTAAAAACCATGTTTTAGAGAACTAATAATTTTATTTACAACTTAATGTTTATTGAGGGAAAGCAGGATATAAAACTTTTTTTTTTTTTTTTAAAGATACATTGAGAAAATAGTGGCAGGAAAAAATAGATTGATAAGGTTACTAATATTTTTATCTTACTTGTAATGTTTATCTTTATCATTAGAAAAAAATAAATGTCACTTAAAGAAATCAAGGTAATCTAAACATCTAACTTCCAAATGATCCAGCAGTTGACTCATCTGCATTTTAAAAAAACAATTACTATCTAGTCTGCTCTGACTCATAGTGACCATTCACCTCAGAGAAATGAAAACTTACATTCATGCAAAAACCTGTTCAGAGCAGCTTTATTTGAAGTCTAAAAACTGGAATCAACCCAGATGTCCTTCAACAGGTAATAGGTGAATGTAGGGTGTGCGTACCATGGAATACAACTCATCAAGAAGTAGGAACGAACGATTGATATATTCAGCAACCTGGATAACTCTCCAGGGGATTTTCCTGAGTGAGAAAAGCCAATTCCAGAAGTTTACATATTGTATGATTCCATTTATATAGCATTCTTGAAATGATAAAATTTTAGAAATGCAGGACAGATTAGTGGTTGCCAGGGACTAGAGACTGGGGGGAGGAGAAGGAGGAAGAAGAAGGGAAGTGGATGTGTCATAAAAGGATTACAAAGAGGGAGTTCCTGAGGTGTTGGCATTGACCCTGGAGGTGGATAACATGAAAACCTATGTAGACCCCCCTGACAGGGAACACAACAGAGAGTCTCTGATGGAGCAGGAGAAAAATGTGTTGCACAACTCAAATTCACGTAAAAAGAACAGACTTAATGGTTTGACTGAGACTAGACGAACCCCAGAAGACATGGCCCCCAGACTCTCTGTTAACCCAGAACTAAAACCGTTCCTGATGTGAACTCTTCAGACAAAGATTAGACTGGACTATAAAACATAAAATAATACTCGTGAAGAGTGTGCTTCTTAGTTCAAGTAGATACTCGAGACTAAATTGGTGGCTCCTGTCCAGAGGCGGGATGAGAAGGCAGAAAGGGATAGGAGCTGGTTGAATGGACGTGGGAAACCCGGGGTGGAAAGGGGGAGTGTGCCGTCACATTATAGGGATTGCAACTAGGGTCACATAATAATATATGTATAAATTTTTGTGTGAGAAATTAACTTGAGTTGCAAACTTTCACCTAAAGCACAATAAATTTTTTTTAAAAAAAGAGTTTTATATACATTGAAGTAGCTCCCTAGAAACCTGTTTTAGACTCACAGAATACGTGGTCAAGGCAGCAGAAAAAAATTACATATGTCATACTCAAGTTTGAAAATGGTCATATTTGATATTATACAAAAGGTTAATCAAGATTCTAAAATCATTTCTGGACATACTCATTTCGTTTTATTAAAATGGATAATTTTCAGAAAAAACTTACACACATGATAAAATTGTATAGAATACACTCCTACCCCCGCCCCTACACACACACAAATAAGCACAAGTAAAAGTGAAGAGAAGGAGCCTTGGTGGCATAATGGTTCTACGCTCAGCTGCTAACTGCAAGGTTGGCAATTCATACTCACCCAACAGCACCATGGTAGAAAGACCTGGCAATCTGCTCCCATGAGGATTCCAGCCTAGAAACCCAATGAGGCAGTTGTACTCTGTCACATGGGATCAATATGAGTTGGAATCAACTCAACAACAGCTGAAAACAGCAACAGAACTGGGGAGCTCTGAAGAAGATTGGTAGATTTTATCAGTGTCAGCATGTAGGTTGTGACACGGTACGATAGTTTTGCAAGATGTCACCATTGGGCGAAGGTGGGCAAAGCGGACGAGACATCTGTGTGTATTCTTATAACTGAATGTGGATCCGCAGTGTTCTTAGTACAAATTTCAATTAAGTAAAAAGAAGGACGAGGAGCTCTGAAGGCAGTGGGCTTGGACCCCGGGTGGGCCCGCAGTACCATATTTTGTCTTGGGTGGGAGCGCCCTGTCAAAGCCCAGCCCACCTCCCTGCTTTTGCCTCCCTGGTCCCCCAGCATGTGCAGCACATCCGCATCGACGGCTCCACCCCCTCCGCAGACCGAGACAATCTGTGCGAGCAGTTCCAGCTATCCGAGAGGCACGCCGTGGCCGTGCTGTCCGTCACCGCAGCCAACATGGGCCTTACCTTCTCCTCTGCTGACCTGGTGGTTTTCGCCGAGCTGTTCTGGAACCCAGGGGTAAGGGATGCAAAAAGCTTGGATTCCCCCCGGGCATGTGCCTGGTTTGGGGAAGGAAGATGCTGCTTTCAGTTGGAGAGGGCGGGGTTTCCAGGGGCTTTCCCTTTGCCACTTTCGTTTTCATAAACGTGTTTATGGTTTCCATATGGCAGGTTTGGCTTCCTTTAAGCACTGGCACATCTCCTGGCTAGTTATTAGGTCCTCACAACAACCTGTGAAGTACTGGGATTACTGACACCATTTAATAATGGGAAATGTGAGGTTTTAGAAGGCTGGAGGGAATCTTAGAATTCATCTTCATGTGAAGAAATTTGGGGCCCAGTGAGCTGAGCAGTGAGCCCGGGACCACATACATGGCTGTCACTTAAAGGCAGCATGTGGCAGCACCAGGCTGCATCCAGGTCTCGGATGCTCCAGCTGGTGCCCGTTTATGAGCCACCAGTGAGCCGCTTTAGCTGACAGGGCCACAGGTAGGAGGACTGCAGTGGGGGTTCCCTGGACATCATCGTGCCCATTGGTCTTACCTGTGCATCTGAGGGTTGTGACAGCAGATACAAGACGTTTGTTTGAACTCATGGCATTTTCTCCTGAGCTCCAGAAAGAAGGCATTCCCCTCCGATGTTCTGATGTGGTGTGGCTTTCATTGACTGCACATCTGTGACTGCTTTAATGATGGTGAACTTCGAGGTTTTGAAGCATTTTATAACAGAGACAATGCTCGTTGGTTTTAGTTTTTATTTTAAGACTTACCACCATATTAAGAAAACCACCCTACCCTCTGATTAGTCCTGGAGTCCCTGGGTGGTGCAAACAGTTAACTAACTCGCTCAGCTGCTAACAAAGAGGTTGCAGGTTCACATCCACCCAGAGGTGCCTTGGGAGAAAAGCCTGGCAATCTACTTCCGAAAAAATCGGCCATTGAAAACTCTGTGGAGCACAGTTCTACTCTGACACACATGGGGTCGCCATGAGTTGGAATCCACTCCATGGCAACTGGGTTTGGTTTTGTTTTTGTTTTTTCCCTCTATTCATCTCTGACCTCTCCCCTAGGTGGGGTATTTTTATTTTATTTAGTAGACAGCTGTTTTTATTTCACAGAGAGAAGACCTGGAAGTGTGCAGGTTTCCCCCTTGTCTGCTGTCCTCACCCAGACTGATGGGGCCTCCACTTGTCCCAGTTGCAGCACCTAGCACAGTGCCCAGCACAAAAAGCCCATCCACAAATGCCCAGCTCCTGATTCCAGTTCTCTAGCCAGTATTTCGTTGGGTTCTTATGTTTGTTAAAATGGCAGGTTGTCTGTAGGTAGGGGCTTGCAGGCCCCCCAGCACATGATACGACAGTGAGACGCTTTAAGGAGGGGTTCTAGGGGTTCAGAGGCACAAAGCAGCTTGCCATAGTCGGCTGGAGCTGCCTCAAGCCTCCACCTATATGTCTCTGATCCCTGGGACCTACAGGTGCTGATCCAGGCTGAGGACCGGGTGCACCGCATTGGACAGACAAACTCTGTGGGCATTCACTATCTCGTGGCAAGAGGCACAGCGGATGACTACCTTTGGTATGGCCTGGTGGTTGAAATTTAGCAAGGGTTGACACCGAGGGTGTATTTTTTTGCTCCCTAAGTGCTTCTGTTGCTGCTAAGATCTCTGGGGATCCACACAGAAGACCCTTTAGCAACGCCTTCCCACCTCTCCATGCCCATGTTTGGCTACTTCACAGCCTTCACCGGTGGCCTGCTGAGGAAATCTTGTAGGAGTAAAAGGAGGTGGCCCCATTTCCCAATGGTCTGAGACAAGAGGGAAGAACTGATTGTGATGAAATGTAGGTGGGATTTCATTTGTAAAACACTCTCTTCCCAGCCCTGAAGGTGCTTGTTGAGACTGAGGACAGCCTCCTTTTTCTACTTGGTGAGATGTGTTGGTCTGAGAAGTCACATCTTACGATGCTGTGTCGGACCACAGAGAGAACATGGCTTGCCTGGGCCGCGAGCAGAGCTGGGATAAAATGTTCAACCCTGAGGGTTCATGTCTGTCATCTAAGCAAAAATTTCCAAAATGCTCCCACCAGACCCCATTTTCCCCTTCATGATATTAAATCCCATGGTTATCTCATTCCTTTCCACTACTTGTCTCTGTTTCCAGCCTTGGGACTGAGGCATCTTACCTTTGCAAGGTGTGTGGGTTACCCCTACTTCCTGTCTTTGTTTAGTGGAAGTGTTCATTGGCAGCTCATAGCATCATCAGGTCCCACATTTTTTTGTAATGAGGTGGCATTTATTTCCTGCCCGTCTTTCATAGAGGAATTTTGAACCTGATGAAGTTTTGAGCCCTAATCTGGGGGTTGCTTGACAATTGAGAGGGGGCCAACATCTCAGGGTGGCCTTGAAAGATGCCAAGATGTAGGACAGTAACTACATAGCAGCCCCATAAAAACGAGCAGGGTGGCCTTGTTTTAATCAGCCCAGTGGTTCTACATAGACTGTACTCATCACAGCTCATGTCTCCCCAACAGGCCCATGATTCAAGAGAAGCTTAAAGTTCTGGGTGAAGCCGGGCTTTCTGAGACCAATTTTTCAGAAACGACAGAAGCCGCTGATTACTTCTACAAGGTAACACCAGCATCCAGCTCCCTTGCCATGGTGCAGAGGGAGGTGGTGAGAGGTCTGCCAAGCCCTTGGTTTCTGTGTGGGAAGGGTGACTCACTCCTCGGGGCCTCCCCCAGTCTGGGAGCTGAGCACCAGGCAGGCCTGCTGAGGTTCTCAGTCCTCCAATCCACACGTATATTGCTGTGTGTGGAAACCATGGCATCAGCAATCCTGTTTCTGACATCCCCTCAGAGTCTCATAAAACCAGGGCTTCCGAATGCTGCTGCCTCTCCCATCAGGCCGTTAGAAACTGACAGAAAACTCCCCATGGTAACCGTTGAATTGTGAAAAGTACAGAGCAGCACCGAATGGAGGGCTACATCCCCAGCGCAGAATGCAGAGCATTTAAAGTAGGGTATTGCTTCTGTATAACGTGTTTTTCCCTGTGTCGTTTCATTTTGTTTCAGAATCTCCCCCATTTTATAGAGAGGTACACTGAGATAAGGAGCCTCTGGGTGGTGTGAATGATTAATGCGCTTGGCTACTAGCTGAAAGGTTGGAGATTTGAGCCTACCCAGAGGCACCTCAGAAGACAGGCTTGGCGATCTACTTCTGAAAAATCAGCCGTTGATAACCCTGTGGAATGCTGTTCCATGCGGACACATATGGGGTCGCTATAAGTCAGAGTTGACTCCATGGCAACTTTTTTTGTTTTGTTTTTTAATAGGGGGAGTAGATTGAAACTGAGACATGACAGAGCATTAAGACTTGCCCAAAGTCATAGGTCATGTGCAGCCAGCCCCAGGGAGAAGGTTTCCTGACTCAGCCCAACAGTCTTTCTGGGATGTCAAAACCAAACCCATTGCCGTCCAGTCAGTTCCGTCTCATAGTGACCTTATAAGACAGAGAAGAACTGCCCCATAGGGTTTCCAAGGAGTGGCTGGTAGATTCACACTGCTGAGTTACAGTTAGCAGCCGAGCTCTTAACCACTGCGCCACCAGGGTTCCTCTGGGACATCAGCCTCTTATTATAAAGGGCAGTGAGAGGCTGGTAGGCATCCTTCCAGGACATGGTGGGCTTGTCAGAGGTGCTGCGAGGAAGCCTGTTTTCTCTGAAGAGGACAGTCCTGGGCTCACCAAGCCTGCCTGGGCCTCAGCATGTGAGCCCAATTGCCACCACTGCCGTTTTCTCCTCCATTTCAAGGAATGTGATGGAGAAGAACAAGAGGCTGAAAGGCTTTTTCTAGCTCAGGTGGTTGGCAAAGGCAGTGAAAACTCAGTAGGCAGTATCTCCTGGAGGAAGACTTATGAGTGAGTGTCTTAACTAGAGAGCTTGGCCTAAGCTCTGAGCTTCCCACAAAACAATGGCCTTCAGTAGCTCATCTGGAAACCAAGGGGCCTTCTCTTCCCCACGGAGTTGCTAAGGATCTGACGTTGAATTAAACCAACAAAACCTTATAGGTAACACTAAGACTTAAGAGTTTGAGGATTGAGTTGACCTGTTATTTACGTTAGCAAATTTTAAGACATTCTTATTTTTAAGCTTTCAAAGAACAGTAATTCCAGTTGAATGGTAAATATGTTTGCATCTCCTGGGCTGTTATATGCCCTTTGAGAAGAAAGAGCTTTATTTTTAAAGGATTCTCTAATTTACACTCAACTTATTCATACTGGCCTTTCCCTCATTTACTGAATTAGTTAAGAATTTCTGCCTCAAGTACAAGTGCAATGTAACATAAATGGGGTTCATCATTATGTATTTCTATTAACAACCACATGAATTGATTTTTTTACTAAGATAGGGCTGAAAATTTTATCAGCTTTTTAGAGGAGGAAGATGTTGCCTCCTATATAGGAGATAAATAAAGTGCTCTGCTGCTAACCAAAAGGTCAGCGGTTCAAACTCACCAGCTGCTCTTTGAGAAAAAGATGTGACAGTCTGCCTCCTTAAAGATATATGGCCTTGGGCAAAGTTATAGAAGCTTCATAGACACATCCAGACTCCCTGAGGGACCGAGTTATGGGGCTGAGGGCTGAGGACCAAGGTCTCGGGGGACATCTAGCTCAATTGGCATAACATAGTTTATAAAGAAAATGTTCTACCTGTTACTTTGGTGAGTAGCATCCAGGGTCTTAAAAGCTTGGGAACAGCCATCTAAGATACATCTACTGCTCCCACCCTGTTTGGAGCAAAGGAGAATGAAGAAAACCAAAGACACAAGAGGACGATTAGTCCAAAGGACTAATGGACCACAACTACCTCAGCCTCCACCAGACTGAGCCCAGGAGAACTGTATGGTGCCTGGCTACCAGCACCAATTGCTCTGACAGGGATCACAATAGAGGGTCCCAGACAGAGCTGGAGAAAAATGTAGAACAAAATTCCAACTCACAAAAAAAGACCAGACTTACTGGTCTGACTGAGACTGGAGAAACTCCAAGAGCGTGGCCCCCAACACCCTTTTAACTCAGTACTGAAGTCACTCCTGAAGTTCAGCCTTCAACCAAAGATTAGACAGGCCCATAAAACTAGCAATAACACATGTAGTTGAACCATGTATACGAGACTGAAAGGGCACAGCAGCCCAAAAGCAAAGACGAGACAGCAGGAAGGGACAGGAAAACTGGATGAAGGAGAATGGGGAACCTGAGGTCGAGAAGGGGAGAGTGTTGACACATCTCCGGGTTGACAACCAATGTCACAAAACAGTTTTTGTGCATTAATTGTTTAATGAGAAACGAATTTGCTCTGTAAACTTTCACCCAAAGCACAATAAAATAAATAAATAAGATATACAGCCTTGGAAACCTTATGGGGCAGTTCTATTCTGTCCTACAGGGTCGCTATGAGTCAGAATGGACTCGACGGCAGTGGATTTGGTTTGGTTTTTATACAGGGAATAAAAGCGAAAGCGGTTATGTCTCATTAAGATAGCCTGCCTTCTGAGAGAGGAAATGAAATACTAATCTGATCTTTCAGCTTGCTTTCAGTTAATTATGTGTGCTCTGAGTTAGCATACCCTGTTGCCATCACCATAATCAAGTTCACATTAACAGTGATTTCTAGTTGGAATAGGCTGCCTTGTGGGGCAGCATTTCCTTGACATTGCTGTTGTTCAGATGGAATCCGATGAGGATACCCTAGAGGAGGACTCGTGGATGAGTGGGGGCTGACCTTGATCTTTAACGTCACTTCTCCTTGAAAAGGCTGGGATCCTGAGAAGCTGAGGAATGTAAGGCCTAGGTTAATTGAATAATCTGGAGTTCTTGCATTGACGTGCTCCGTGATCAGTTTTCAAGGAATTTCACTTCACCAATTGGAGAGATTATGTTGAGGATTAGGGAGGAAATAGTGGCCACCTAGGACCTGAAAAAGGAGCCCTGGTGGTGCAACAGTTAAGCGCTAACTGAAAGGTTGGCAGTTCAAACCCACCTAATGACTCTTCAGGAGAGAGACCTGGCGATCTGCTCTCAAAGATTACAGCCTAGAAAACCCTGTGAGGCAGTTCTACTCTGTCCTATGTTGCTATGAGTCAGAATCAACTCAAAAGCCCTTAACAGCAAGAGGACCTGAAAAGCCAGGGAAGCAGCTTTAGACTTGATGAGGTAGACACCAAGCCAAAAACCAAACCCACCGCCATCAAGTCACTTCCAACTCAGAATGACCTCATAGGATAGACTAGAACTGCCCCATAGGGTTTCCAAGACTATAAATCTTTCCGGAAGTAGACTGCCACATCTTCCTCCTATGGGCATGATTTCAACACTACACCATTGTCAGCAGTGTGCAAATGCAGGTGGTGGGCATTTTAACATAATCAGGAACAAGTACAGGTATCTACTTCTCAGTATGTTAAGTATGTGTATGTTTTATTAGCCACTCTGTAAATTAAGTGTAAACCGTGTCCCAACACACAAATTTGGGAGTCAAATTACAGTTTAACCCATGGGTGGAGAAAGGCTTTGGAGGAAGTGAGATCGTGAGAGCTATTTCAATAGTGAAATATTAATTTGAAAAGCTAGGAGAGAGGGAACATTTCCAACAAAAATTATAGCGTAAGAGCAGGTTCTTCATTGCTCTCACCACCGTTTCTTTTTTCCCTAACCCAGTGAGCATCAGAGAGGATAAGATGTCAGACTCTAGCCTTGAGCATTGTGCTTTTTTAAAGAGCTATCTATATGGGATCAAATTGACAACAGCAACTCAAAAGGTTAAAGAAGAAACTTAGGGGGCATTGAGCTCATGTTAATGATGGAGGAATAATTCGGAGAAGGAGGGTGAGAATAGTTGCACAACTTTGAAGAATGTAGTCAGTGTCACTGAATTGTACATGCAGAAATTGTTAAATTGGTGTATGTTTTGCTGCTTACAGTTTCAACAACAAAAAATGTCAGACTAAAGTAGTAAAGCTGCTTGGTGATAAATGGCTAGCTGAGGTGGTCTGCACTTGCCACCATGCAGAACCCTGAGCTTGTACAACGTGCCCTCCCTTGCCCTGTATTCTCTCATCAGCCACAGTGGAGGAGAGTCAGGGAAGGTGTTTAAACCTGAGTCCTTTCTTTTATCTTTCCTTTTCTTTCTCTGATGAAGGACCCAAAGCAGCAGACTATCTATGACCTATTCCAGAAGTCCTTTGAGGAAGACAGAAGCGATATGGAGCTCCTGGAGGCACTAGAGTCCTTTGACCCAGGAAGTGCTTCAGGAACATCTGGAAGCAGTTCTCAGGACATGGGAGACACCCTGGACGAGAGCACATTCACAGCCAGTCCATCTAAGAAAAGGAGATTTGAATTTTTTGATAACTGGGATAGCTTTACCTCTCCCATGTAAGAAGGTCAAAAAAAGACTTTTGAAAATCATGGAATTCATTAAAATAAGGCAGTTTGTTTTTCAAGCCTGGGTTCTGCTTGTTGTTGACAGTGCCTTGTTCTGTCTCCAAGCTCAGCAGGTTGACAGGCACGTGCCAGTAGTTCATTTCCCGTGTCTCTGTGGGCTTGCTTGGGTCTTAGTTAACTTCAGCTTTTCTGACTAATACTTGGAGTATTAGTTCGAGTTCTTTAAATAACGAAATTACTGTGTCCTGTAGGGTTGCTATGAGTCAGAATCAACTCGACAGCAGCAGGTTTGATTTGGTTTTTAAATAACAAAATGCTTGCTACACAACCCCGGAAATCTGGATTTTTAAAATGTATTTATTCAACAAATATTTATAGAGCACCTACTGTGTGCCAGGCACTGTTCTAGGTGCTGGTGGTAATTCACTGAACAAAATAGAGAAGTGCCTGCCTTTGCGGAGCTTACTGTACAGTGAGAGAGGCAGTTAGTTATCAGTCCTATGGAGAAAAATAAAGTGTAAGGCAGACGTTAGAGCAGGGGTTGCCAAAGTTTTTCTGTAAATAGTCAAATAGTAAATATTTTTGGCTTTATGGACAGTTTCTGTTGCAACTACTCAGCTCTGCCATTTTAGAATGAAAACAACCATAGATAATGTGTAAACAATGAGCCTGGCTGTTTTCCAGTAAAACCTTAATGAGCCCCCACTGGGAGCCCATGGAACTCCAGCACATCTCCAGAGACTTCGACTTGCCTGCTGCTCATTCAGCCCCCATCAGGGTGGCAAGAGAAGTTTGGGTGCAGCTTTTCCATGGGCTCTGCTGGGCTTTGGTCATGTTCTTTCATCTCTTAGGATCTCATTCCCTACTTCTGTTAACAGTTCCCTTGTAGTCCAAGGATGTGGTTAGAAACAATGATTATACAGGTGGAAGTGCTTTGAAAGAAAAAGTGAAACGTGTCAGTGATTTTTAGAGACACACAAACACTAGGCTGCCCACTGGGATCATCACTGACCATTGTTAAATTAATCCCTGCTGTAGTTACCTAGGTGCCTGCCACACAGAGTGGCCCTTATGATAGAGCAAAGTGTCATTTGGAGGGCTTGCCCTTGTACCTTGGCATTTCACACTTATACCTGAAACCATTGTTTCTCTGTGGTCTTCAGGGTGGATTATCCAACAGGCAAAGTAAGCACGGTGCTAACTTTGCTTATAGATCATCTGTTTCACATGATGTGGTAAAACCCACGTGAAATTGTTCACTACAGATTAGTGAGTAAGCACAAGGAAGCCGGTGCTTACCTTGCTTACTGGGTCATCTGCCCCTGTCAGGGATTGTAAATTTGAAAAGAGGCTTTGATTCTGTAGGAAGGTGCTGTGGGGTTGGGAGACCGACAGATGCCAGCCATACCTAGAAGCAGAATCTTTGATGTGGTGAAAAAAGGTGAAATTGTTCACTACAGATGATCTGGTAAGCAAGGTAAGCACCGTGCTTACCTCGTGGTCTTAGGAGGTATGTTCTGCCAAACCTCCATCTGAGGCCTCTGGTTGAACCGGAGTTTCAGCTGCTTTGGAGAAAAAATCCACTTTCTCTTTGATACGCCCTTGAGGTCCCCAAAAGAAGTTTTATTTATACCACATAACCCACATATTTTAAGTTGATAGCTGCCCTCAAGTCAGCTCCTGACTCGTGGCAAACCCATGCACAAATGGAACAGAATGCTGCCTGGTCCTGCACCATCCACATGATCTGTTGCTGATTGGACCATTGTGATCCATAGGGTTTTAAGTTAGACCTTCCCAGTGTACCTCTGAAATTTGGTGAGAGCCATCCAGCCATTCTGTGTGATCCAGTAAAAGATGCTTGGATTTATTCATAGAGACAATGAATATACCTTTAGGCTTGAGGAAGGATTTCCACACTAACTCCATTTTCTCCTTCACTTTGCAACTCAGTCCAGCTCCCAGTACCATATTTTCTGGAAAAAAAATCCGAGCCCATCTCATCCTACTCCTGTCCCTGCCACCAGTTGTGCTGTTAAAGGATTTTGCTAAAAGTCTTCCCAGGTCTCCTGGAGCTTATCTCTGCCTCCCCTTACCGGGGTCATTTGGTGGTATCTTGTTTGCCAAGTGACCTTCGTTCATTTCTGCCTCTAGGGCTGGCGTCAGAAAGCCTCCTTCGGGAGGCAGCAAGGAATCCTGTTAGCCTTCATCCTGTCGTGCTTGAATTAATCATAGCTTTTCCTTCTAGGCTTCAGATGAGCCTTTTCTAGGTCAGTGGGAGAGTGGAGAAATCAAGTAGGAGGTGCTGGCTGCTCTTGGTTTTTGCCTTGTCTGTATTGTATTCTTGTCTATTGGAACCTTGATGCTTGTTGAAGCTCTTTCTAGGTGAAATTTAAACTGCAAAGGGGTGAAAAAGTCTAACCTTACGTTTTACCCTGTCCACTCACTTCCCACCAAGTTCTGGATTACCAGCTTCAAAAGTGGCTTGAAAGTTCCAAGGGGGTTAATTGGGGCTAGCTCTCAGCCCTGTGTTTTGTGGATGTGTGTTTTCCTGTGGGGTCTCAGCAAAGGAAATGGATTTCTAATCATAGCAGAGAGCCTTGAGCAGCCTGTGAGTCACAGTCTTTGGGTATTAGGACAGCCAACAGTTGTTTGATTTTGCAGCACCCTCTGTCCAGATTTTTCCCCCATACAACAAATTTGATTGAGTACCAGGGACTCTTCCTTGTTTTGTTTTGTTTGTTTTTTCCTTCCTCATTTTTTTAACCTTTTTGTTGGGGAGTGAAATATACCGAAGAGTTCATAAAACACATTTGCAGCTTAACAAAATATTTTTTTAAAAAACCTGTAACCATGACCTTGAGGTTATGAATATAATATCTTCTAGAAGCTTTATTGTTTTGCCTTTAATGTTTAGATCTACAGTCCACCTGGAGTTTATTTTTGTACACGGGGTGAGGTAGGGTCAAGTTAATTATTTCCATATGGGTATGCAGTAATTCCAGTGCCACTTACTGAAAAGACAGTCTGTCTTTTCACCCACAGCTCTGCAGTGCCTATATTTCGTTTTGCTTATATATATTACAAATCTGATGTAAAAATGAGCCAATATAGAAGTGTATAAAGTTTAAAAAAAAAAAAAAAAGTCCATTGATTCTCCCCCCTCCCACTCCTAGCCCTACTTCCTGGAGATAATAATATAAGCAATACTGGGTGTAGCCATTTGTAATTGATTCCTTGTGCATAAAAATATATGTAAATATGCATATAATTTGTCCACAAAAATTGTATCAAATTCTTCGCACTGACAATGACTCATTTCACGTAACCTATTTGGCTGTGTTTTCGTATTGATCTGCCGTATCCCCTTTAAGAGTTGCCTCTTGTAATGGATTGAAAATATGTATTGGAATCCTAACCCCTATACCTATGGATGTAATCCCATTTGGGAATAGGGTTTTCTTTGTTATGTTAATGAGGCCATATCTGTGTAGGGTATGTCTTAAACCTAATGATTTTTGAGATATAAAAAGAGCAGAATAGACCCAAAGAAGAATCAAGCACAAATGAGATGAAGCTAGATGCCACATGGAAATTGCTCAGGTAAGTAAGATTGGGGTTAGGGTGAGACAAGGATTTACCCCTAAAGTAGACACAACCTTTCTCTAGAACCAATACCCTGAATTTGGACGTCTAGGAGCCCTGGTGGTGCAATGGTTAAGCACTTGGCTGCTAACTGAAAGGTTGGCAGTGCTAACCCACCCAGCTGCTTCTAGGGGAAGAAAGACCTGGCAGTTTGCCCCTATAAAGATTACAGCCTAGAAAACCCTATGGGGCAGTTCTACTCTGTCACATGGGGTCACTATGAGTTGAAATTGACTTGATGGCACCTAACAACAACAGCCTCCCAAACTGTAAGAAAGTAAATTTCTGTTCTTTAAAACCACCCACTTGTGTGGTATTTCTGTTACAGCAGCACTAAGAAACTAACTACTCCCATCCCAGTGGACACATTGCCTGTTTACTCTGTGAAATATCTAATTTTTTTTTTTTTTTTTTAACTTTTTAAAAAGTAAATTTGAGGAGAGGAGGGAGGGAGGAAAGCATACGTGCGTCTGAATTGATTCAGACACGACACCCTGGGTCTTTGCAGGTCTGCAGGACTTGGCTGGCCTCACCCTCCTCTTGCCGAGTCTGCTCTTTCCTGTGGAGTTCAGCCCACAGGGCTCTTAACGCTGGGCTGATTTTGCTTCAGTCTGGGGCTAACGGGCTCTTCAGGCACAAAGTGAAGGAACCACACAGAGCCTGAGACACCGGGATAAACCCTTTTTCTCTACAGGAGATGGGCTTAGGATGATGGTTCCACCTCAGATTCCTTTCAAGAGTAAAATGTTCCATATGCCCTGAGAGAACTGCTTTGACTTAACAGCTAAAAGAGCTCCTCTCTGGGGGCGACTTTTAACTTACTTATTTTTCCACAGGTGAACAAATGAGTTTTGAGTGCTTCAGAAGAGCAGGGTGACTCAGCAGAGATTTTACTGGGACTTTTATGGGGACCCATTACAGTTCTCTACACCTGATGGTCTTCCAATGGGGATGGAGATTTATTAGCCCATAGATATGACAAATTGAGATTTTATGAGAGGCACAATTCTCTGAAGTCACTTAGAGCTGATTGCATGAGAGTGCTATTTGCACAAGTTCAAGCTTGCTGTTTAAAGAGAATTGTTCAGTTTTGACAAAATTGCTCTGAACATGAACAATTTCCTCCTATTATGGAACGCCTCGTTTCCAGCCACTCTGTTGCATTCTTATTCATGCATTCTGTCTTCTCTTGCAGTCTCTCTTTCAAACCCTCTGAAGGCCAGAGACAAAGGCTCTGCTGGGCATGGTACGGGTGCAGGGGTTGGGGTATAGGTGCGGCAACTGCAGTGGGGGAGGTGGTAGAGTTGCTAAATAGTGATCTGAATTAGACTTCTGAGCCAGCAGGAGAGCCCTGCCTGGACTGCCCCAGCACCAGGCTGGCCATATTTATCCACTCACCCAGATCAAATGACCACATTTCTGCTTGGCCTTGAGGCACAGGCTGGAACAGGGAGACCAAAGTAAACCCTTGTTCCTCAGTGCTCCTCCCATTAATCCTATTTGTTTGTACCAATAAGAATATGTTTTTCTTTTAATTTATAGTTTTCTGGAGACAGTGCATAGCTTAGTGGAGAGGTTTCTAGAAATCATCCTCAAAACAATGCATTTCCCTCCTGGGAGAGAAGGGACCTCTTCCTGTGGGCCCTTGCGCTGGAGCCTGTGGTGGAACCGTGAGCACATCCTGCTCCCTTGGTGGCCTCAGGTGACAGTCCTGCAGCACTAGTCATGACAGTAGGAGTCTCACTGTGCCTAAGCCACGGGGATTAAGGAGAAAATGAGATGGGCAGATTTTTTTTCTTCTACATTTTATTTATTTTGTTGTTGAGAATATACACAACAAAACATACACCAATTCAGCAGTTTCTACGTGTACCATTTAGTGACACTGATTACATTCTTTGAATTATGCAACCATTGTCACCCTCCTTTTCTGAGTTGTTCCCCCCTCATTAACATAAACTCAACTCACTGCCCCCTAAGGTTCCTATCTTATCTTTCAAGTTGCTGTTGTCAATTTGATCCGATATAGACAGTTTTTAAAACAGCATAATGCTTAAGGCAGGGAGATGGGCAGATTTTTAAGGGAAAGTGGAAAACAGATCTGCTATAGTTCCCTGAGTATGACCAAAGAGGATATAGGATTGAAACTGCATCAAGAGACATTGAAATCAGGTATCATCATCATCATCTCAACAATATAAATAACCACTACTTACAAATGCCCCTGTGCCACTTTATGAAAGTTATTTCATCCTCCCAAAAACCTTAGAAGGTGGCTGGTACACTCATTTTGCAGCTGAGGAAGCTGACTTGGGGACTTGAATCTTGTTATATTGTAGAAAGAACAGTGGTCTTGAAGCCTTGGGCAAGTCTCAGTTTCCAGTATGGGCTAGATGATTTCTAAGATAGATAAATAACTGCCATTGAGTCGACTCTGATGGATAGCAACCTAAAGCACTGGAGAAAAAAATGTTGCCTGGTCCTGCGTCATCTTCACAATCGCCAACTGTTCCAGTCCATCGTTGCAGCTATTGTGCCAATTCATCTCACCAAGGGTCTCCCTCGCCCTCCCTAGCCCTCTACTTCACCAAACATGATGTCCTCCTCCAGTGACTGACTCTTCCTGATGAGATGTCCAAAGCAAGTGAGCCAGATAATGTGGTTTGTGGTGATCCATAAGGTTTCTATTGGCTAATTTTTGGAAGTAGATCCCCAGGCCTTTCTTCCTAGCCTGCCTTAGTCTGGAAGCTTCAATGAAGCCTGTCGGTCATGAGTGACTCTGCTAGTATTTGAAATACTGGTGGCATAGCTTCTAGCATCACAGCAACATGCAAGCCACCACAGTACAACATACTGACAGGCAGGTGGTGGAATGATCTCTGAAGCCTTTTCTAGTTTTTGCGTAAGTGTGGACTGACCTTGTTAGAAAGAAAAACTAAGACATAACATGCTCTTTATAAACCCATTTCCATTATACCATGCAAGGTCAACCAAATCAAAACCAAACCCGTTGCCGTCAAGTCAATACTGACTCAAAGCGACCCTATAGGACACAGTAGAACTGCTCCACTGAGTTTCCTAGGCTGTAATCTTTATGGCCACTACTCATCTGTCAGTTTGTTGAACATTTCAAGATCTATCCTGAAGTACAGTGCTTTCAGTGATAATGTCCATAAGCCTACAAGGAAGACTAGATAACACAACGATTATTCAAATTTATGCACCAACCACTAATGCCAAAGATGAAGAAATTGAAGATTTTTACCAACTTCTGCAATCTGGAATTGATCAAACATACAGTCAAGATGCATTGGTAATTACTGGTGACTGGAATGTGAAAGTCGGAAACGAAGGATCAGTAGTTGAAAATATGGCTTTGGTGATAGAAACGATGCCAGAGATCACATGATAGAATTTTGCCAGACCAATGACTGATTCATTGCAAATATCGTTTTTCAGCAACATAAATGGCAACTATATATGTGGATCTCACTGGATGGAAAACACAGGAACCAAACTGAATATGAAAGAGACGATGGAAGAAGCTCAATATCATCAATCAGAACAAGGCCAGGGGCCGACTGTGGAACAGACTACCAATTGCTCATATGCAAGTTCAAGTTGAAGCTGAAGAAAATTAAAACAAGTCTACAAGAGCCAAAACACAGCCTTGAGTATATCCCACCTGAATTTAGAGACCATCTCAAGAATAGATTTGACACACTGAACACTAATGACTGGAGACCAGACGAGTTGCGGGATGACATTAAGGACATCATACACAAAAAAAGCAAAAGGTCATTAAAAAGACAGGACAGAGAGAAAAGGCCACAATGGATGTCAGAAGAGACTCTGAAACTTGCTCTTGAACATAAAGTAGCTAAAACGAATGGAAGAAATGATGAAGTAAAAGAGCTGAACAGAAGATTTAAAAGGGCAGCTCAAGAAGACAGAGTAAAGCATTATAATGACGTGCAAAGACCTGAAGTTAGAAAACCAAAAGGAAAGAACATGCTCAGCATTTCTCAAGCTGAAAGAACTGAAGACAAAAATTCAGGCCTCGAGTTGCAATAGTGAAGGATTCTACGGGGAAAATATTGAAAGATGCAGGAAGCATCAAAAGAAGATGTAAGGTATACACAGTCACTGTACCAAAAAGAATTGGTCAACATTCAACCATTTCAGGAGGTAGCATATGATCAAGAACCTATGGTACTGAAGGAAGAAGTCCAAGCTGCACTGAAGGCATTGGCAAGGCTCCAGGAATTGACAGAATACCAATTGAGAGGTTTAAACAAACAGATGCAACACTGGAAGCACTCACTTGTCTGTGCCAAGAAATTTGGAAGACAGCTACCTGGCCAGCCGACTGGAAGAGATCCATATTTTTGCCCATTCCAAAGAAAAGTGATCCAACAGAATGCGTAAATTATCGAACAATATCATTAGTATCACACACAAGTAAAATTTTGCTGAAGGTAATTCCAAAATAGTTGCAGCAGTACATTGACAAGGAACTGCCAGAAATTGAAGTCGAATTCAAAAGAGTACATAAAACAAGCAATATCATTCCTGATGTCAGATGGATCTTGGCTGAAAGCAGAGAATACCAGAAAGATGTTCATCTGCATTTTATTGACTATGCAAAGGCATTCAACTGTGTGGATCATAACAAATTACTGATAACATTGTGAAGAAAGGGAATTCCAGAACACTTAATTGTGCTCATGCAGAACCTGTACGTAGACCAAGAAGCAGTTGTTCGAATAGAACAAGGGGATACTGCATGGTTTAAAATTCGGAAAGGTGTGCATCAGGGTTGCATCCTTTCACCATATTTAATTAATCCGTATGCTGAGCAAATAATCGAAAAACTGGACTCTATGAAGAAGAAGGCGACATCAGGATTGAAGGAAGACTGATTAACAATCTGCAGTATGCAAATGACACAACTTTGCTTGCTGAAAAGCGAAGAGGACTTGAAGCACTTACTGATGAAGATCAAAGACTACAGCCTTCAGTATGGATTACACCTCAACATAAAGAGAACAAAAATCTTTACAACTGGACCAATAAGCAACATCATGATAAACGGAGAAAAGATTGAAGTTGTCAAGGATTTAATTTTACGTGGATCCACAATCAACGCCCATGGAAGCAGCAGTCAAGAAATCAAACGACCTATTGCATTGGGCAAATCTGCTACAAAAGACCTCTTTGAAATGTTAAAAAGCAAAGATGTCACTTTGAGGACTAAGGTGCTTGTCTTGGTTATCTAGTGCTACTATAACAGAAATACCACAAGTCGATGGCTTCAACAGGGGAAGGCTTTCTATTTCTGTCAGCTCTGGAGGAAGGTTCTTGTTATCGATAGTCCCCTGGTCTAGGAGCTTCTCAGCACAGGGACCCAGGGTCCAAAGGATGTGCTATGCTCCTGGTGCTGCTTTCTTGGTAGTATGAGGTCCCCTTGTCTCTCTGCTCACTTCTCTCTTTTATATCTCAAAAGAGATTGACTTAAAACACAATCTAATCTTGTAGATTGAGTCCTGCCTCATTAATATAACTGCCACTAATCTCACCTTATTAATATTATAGAGATAGGATTTACAACACATAGGAAAATCACATCAGATGACAAAACGGTGGACAATCACACAATACTGGGAATCATGGCCTAGCCAAGTTGACAGACATTTTTGGGGAACACAATTCAATCCATGACAGTGCCCATGACCCAAGCCATGGTATTTTCAATGGCATCATAGCCATGGGAAAGCTGGACAATGAATAAGGAAGACCGAAGAAGACTTGATGCCTTTGAATCATGGTGTTGGTAAATACTGAATATACCATGGACTGCCAGAAGAACGAACAAATCTGTCTTGGAAGAAGTACATCCAGAATACTCCTTAGGAGCAAGGATGGCGAAACTATGTCTCACATACTTTGGACATGTTTTCAGGAGGGACCAGTCCCTGGAGAAGGACATCATGCTTGGTAAAATAGAGGGTCAGCAAAAAAAAGGAAGATCCCCAATGAGATGGATCGACACTGGCTGTGACAATGGGATCAAGCATAGCAATGATTGTGAGGATGGCACAGGACCAGGTACTGTGTCGTTTTTTTGTACATAGGGTTGTTATGAGTCAGAACCGACTCGACGGCATCTAACAAGAATTTTTACGGAAGCAGACTGCCACATCTTTCTTCTGCGGAGCTGCTGGTGGGTTCGAACGGCTGACCTTTTTGTTAGCAGCTGAGCACTTAAACAATGCACAACCAGGAATCCTGCAAGATCAACATTTCCCCTTTAAACAGAAATTATTACCACCAAAGTGCCAGGCTCTGTGCTAGGTACTGGCATGCAGAGCTGAACAGCATAGGTCCTGTCCTGGTGGAACTGTCTTTTGGAGCCCTCTGTTGTTATTACCAGACTTTATTTTTAGAATAGTTTTAGATTTACAGAAAAATTTAGGAGACAGTAAAGAGTTTGTGTATATTGTGCACCCAGTTTTCTCTATTATTAACATGTTAGTATGGTAAGGAGCCCTGGTGGTGCACTGGTTAAGCACTCGGCTGCTAACTGAAAGGTTGGCAGTTTGAACCACCAGCTGCTCTGTGGAAGGAGGATGTGGCAGTCTGCTGCTGTAAAGATTATAGCCTAGGAAACCCTATGGGGCAGTTGTACTCTGTCCTATAGGGTTGCTATGAGTTGGAATCAACTGGATGGCACACAACAACAACAGCAACACATTAGTATAGTATATTTGTTACAATTAGTGAGCCAGTATTGATATATAAGGAGTCACTGGGTGGTGCTTACCTGCTAACCTAAAGGTTGGAAGTTTGAGTTCATCCAGAGGTGCCTCAGAGGAAAGGCCTGGCTATCTACTTTCAAAAAAATCAGCCACTGAAAACCCTATGGAGCACAGTTCTTTCTACCTGGACATATGAGGTCACCATGACTTGAAATCGACTCCACGGCAACGGAAAAAAAAATCTCCAGCACCCTGCACATTATTTGCCACTTTTAGAAAGTACACTATAGTGGGGAAAGCAATATGATTTGGGCTAAAAAAAAAAGGTTAAGATTTAAGCACTTTGCTGTTTCCTTAATTCTGTTTCCTTGTCCCTAAAATGGGGGAAACCATAGCTATTTTGCAATATTTTGTGAGATATATATATAAGATAATGTGGGTGTGTAGTTTTTGTCGCTATAGTTTGTGAATCAGGGTAAACCAAGTAGAGAGACTCAATACCACCCCAAATGTTCCTTAGGAGGCCGCACGAAAGCCTCCGGGTTGAGTCAGCTGCAAGGAAACCTCCAAAACATAGAGCTCAGTTCCTAGATGGGCCTCTCATTCTCCACTTCCGCTCGTCCGCCTAAATCCGCGCCTGCGCGCTGTGTCTCTTCCTCTCTGGACTCGGACCTAGTTTGCGGCGCCATGGTGAGTATTGGCTGCGGCGTGGCTCTCAATCTGCCCGCATCTGCCCTTCTCTTGGCTTCTGCGCCCGAGCTCCCCTTTGTTCGCCTGCCCCAGCCCATGTCCTCCCTGAGCTCCGTGCCTCGCTGAATCCTGAGACACCATTCTCTCTGTGGGAGCAGTCGAGGGCAGGGCGGCTTGACGGCGTCTGGCTCATCCTGGCCGGGTTGGCGGGTGGTTTTGTCCGGCCAGTTGGGAAGAATTAGGTCACGGGAGGGGGAATGCAATTTTGTGTGGAGGTCTCGGGACCCGGGAGGTGGGGGTCTCTGTTCCTGGTCCCATCTCTAAGTATGGCTGGTTTCTCTTTTTCGCTCTTCACTCTTAACAGGCTAAGCGCACCAAGAAGGTCGGGATCGTCGGTAAATATGGGACCCGTTATGGCGCCTCCCTCAGGAAAATGGTGAAGAAAATTGAAATCAGCCAACATGCCAAGTACACTTGCTCCTTCTGCGGCAAAGTAAGGCGGTCTCTGGAGAGGGCCAGGGAGGGAAGATTATCACTTCCAAAGTGAGGGTTCTCTTTAAGGGAGTTCGTAAATAGTGCTGGTTCCAAAGTTGCTGAGCAGTTAGAATTGCCCATACCATTGATTATTAATTATGTGATAATAACTTCAGACTTTGTGAAATGTTTTTCATTCAAAGAAAACCACTTAGGTAAAGGATAAAAAATATGTGACAAAGAGACCCAACCTAAGTCAAACTTGCCTTGTGGAAAATAGTTCGGACAGTTTTACTTAAATGTACCAACTCCCAAGAGTGCTAGTCTTGGCATCTAACATCCTATTTGTGTTGCTGGAGATTTTTATGTAATAAATACTGGATATACAACAGTCCTTGTGTTTTGTTTTGGGGGAGGGGAGATGCTTCCATACCCCTGGCAGTGTCACCATGATGAATGCACATTTTTCACTAGTGAACTTAGGGGGTTAGAAATATATATATATAACCTCATGAGATACACCAGCTCTAGTATTCTTGTGTGCTTTAGGCTCCTGGATGCTTATAAGACAAAAGGCTTTTATTTGGTTCACAGGGAAGATTGATTCTCTTTTTCAGACCAAAATGAAGAGACGAGCTGTGGGGATCTGGCACTGTGGTTCCTGCATGAAAACAGTAGCTGGTGGTGCCTGGACCTACAAGTGAGTCCATTTTTTGTGGTATTTGGAAGTGTGTGGACCACCACATGGTGCCAAATCCTAGGCTTGACGCTGGACGGGCTAGTTTTAACTCTCATTTCTTGGCTTCAGACTTGACATGGCTGAGAAAGTAAGGATGGTTTTGGTTTTTCAGGGCACTTGAGAGTTACAGTTAAAAATAATAATTTTCAGCTCTTCCAAGAATAGAAGCAAGATGACCGAAATAAAAGTTAAAGTCTGATGCATGTATTACTTTAGAAATTTATAGAGCCACTGGGGTTGTCATGAATATTATGATACTGTGCAGTTCTGTTAGGTGGGACTGAATCTGTACTGAACCTTGGTTTGCATTAAAACTTGTTTTTAATAATTTAAAGGAAAAGAAAAGGTTGGTCACTTAGCCTGTAAACAGTATTTGTTTGGACTTCAACTTTGTGACCAGGCCGGGCGGTAGTGCTGTGAGACAAACCTATCTATGCTGGTTATTGCTTGCTTTGACTCTCCTTACCCATTTCTGGAAATTAAGGCACTCTTGAAGGCCTCTAATCTTGGAATTCATTGCTGACCCTAAGGTCTGGGAGAGTCCTCCTGAAAGGTTTTTTGGTTGATCTGAGTTCGTGGTTGATTTAAGCACTTTGAGGGGAGGTTGTTTTTTTGAGAACAAAATGGACAGTGGGGACTAGGGTCATCTCTTGGTTTTAATAGTGGAATGAATTAGCATTCATATACCAATTAGTTTCTTTCTGATATTATGTCTATTCCCTTTTAATAAGTTTAGGTTGGTTTTGGGAAACCATTCCTCCCTCTTACATCTTTAATGGTTTGCTCTCTGAGCAGTCAGATGCTTGAGATCAGCAATATCTGCAAGAGCGTGTAAGACATGGGTTTTAAAGGATGATGTTGTGTGGTTTGGGAGCCATTGATCTCTAGTGTTGGTTGAACTTTTAGATTAATAGAAGCAAAATACTGACAACACGTAATACCAGTATTAATACTGAGTCTCATGAAGAGAAATTGAAAAGGAGAACTCAACGTTAAGATTATAATGTAAAAATGAGACAATTTTACTCATTTACTGCTTTATATGTTTACATAACTACTTATGTTGGAAACCAAATTGCTTTTCTTTGCAGCACCACCTCTGCGGTCACAGTAAAGTCCGCCATCAGAAGACTGAAGGAATTGAAAGACCAGTAGAAGCTCCACCATTTTGAAATATCTCTAGCCTGTAATAAATGGGTTAATTTATGTAACGATTACCTTGATTTGTTGTTAATTGTATTGATTTTATGTCGTTCTTGCCAATTCGACTTCTTTTAGATACGTTCAGTATAAATTGTCCAAACTCTTAGCATCTAGAGGTTTTTCTGCTAATGTTATGGTGAACCATATGAAAGTGTCATGTTGTGAGTTAAATTACTGTTAACCTTGTTTTACCTACAAAAACATGGAATTCATACGGGTCAACATAGTATTTTTAAGGATCAGAGCTCTGATGTCTCTGATCTTGCTGTACGTTGATAAAAAGAAGCTATCACATTTTTTTTAAACTGCCAATCCCCCGACTACACTCTTCTCCCTAAACTTCTCCAGGCCTTAATGTTATTAAAACTGTAGAGTTTTTTTTTTTTTAAATCATAGTTAATATTTTGCTTAAAAGTTGTATGGTAGAATGATGGTGCCAGCTGTAAAATGGCATGGCAGAGAGTCTGAGCTTAAGTTCACCAAGGAGAAGAAAGAAAATCAGTATCACCATCAGTAGCCCAAAGCTGATTCCTATGACGTGGAGGTCAGACATACTCCTCCCTCCAACCTTGGCTCCAGAGATGTTAATCCTAGACATTTTATACTGCTTTTAACTTTTTTTTTTTTTTTAATGATAGTTGAAGAGAAGTTGTGAGGGGAGGACAGATTGGTAGTGGAAACCAGTTAGAAAGCTGTTGAAATGGTTAACGTTTTCGTAGGTAAGGAAATAGTGACTTCCCAAGGTTACAGGGAGGCAGGTCATGGAGATAGGACTAAAAATTAGGTTTCTTCCTCCTTGTCCCCCTTTTTCCCCTTAAACTGGACTATGGGCTTATAGTGTATTTCATCTTACTCTGCGTCTTTCCAGACTACAGATTTCCACCTTCATTTTACTCTTAAAAGCAACCCCATCCCCAGGCTTGTTTTCACAAAGGCTTTCTGAGCCTTCACTTCTAAATCACTTGTTGATTGGACATTGCCTCAGGATATAAAGATGGATAATGCATGAGTTCCTCACTAGACTTCTGAGTTCACAGACCGTCTCGTATCCTAAATATTCCTGTGAATTCTGTGATAAATATGTACAGAGAGCCAAGACACAGGAACGTGTACTTGCAAGGAGTTTGGGGTATAAAGTTGAAGAGAGGGGTTACTTGAACTGTGTTTTAAAGGATTGTCAGTTAGAGGTGAGGGCTAATGATCAAGTTCTGGAGCCAAGAACTGTGACTGAGAGGAATTAGGAAGCAGAATAAATCACACTTTAGTGTGCTTTTCTGTCCCATTTTTACTGGGTAACCTGGGAGGCTGTCATTTTTGAATGAAGCCTGGAGAAATAAAAGACTACAAATACAGCAGGTCCAGGTTGTCCATGTTGCTCTGCCACCTTATATGTGACCTAGCAATTTGAATACATCGGAAGATACTCTGTGTCCCAAAAGAAGAATCAGTGCTGTAGATGTTTGGAGTTCATGGCCACTCCTGCTAGCATCTGTTGTGCATTTGAAAAGTAGCTCTTGTTTGCTATTGGGCCCTGATAGAGATCAAACACCAGAACATGAAATAAGTTTCTGTGCAGCCCAAATTGCCCATCATAATCTTGATGTTAACCTGATCTATGAAATCAGATTTGTACAGCAGCTTTCTGTTTTAAAATGGAAAAGGTATATACAAAATGAGACCAGAGAACATCGAGAAAGTACAAGTAAACTGCCCTAACAGGTGTTTTGTATTCTCATTGATATAGTTGCCGTGGAATATACATGGATAGGGTTAATGTGCTTGGGCTGCTAACGGAAAGGTTGGTGGTTCAAGTCCACTCAGGCTGCCTCAGAAGAAAGGCCTGGCAATCTACTTCCAAAAAATCAGCCATTGAAAACCCTCCGGAGGAAAGATAGCAAGCTACAGATTAAAGAGTCCGTGTAAACCTTAGGTGCCGCCAAGTAGTTAACGACTTAGCGACCCTATCTACAACAGAATGAAACACTGCCAGGTCCTGTGCCATCCTCACTCGTACTTGAGCCTGTTGTTGGACCTGCTGTGTTGTGGATCTTCCTCTTTTTGGCTGACTCTCTACCAAGCATGATGTCCTTCTCCAGGGACTGGTCCCTCCTGATGACATGTCCGAAGTATGTGAGCTGAAGTCTCAACATCCTCCCTTCTAAGGAGCGTTCTGGCTGTACTTACTTGACATCTTGAAAGCATCACAGCAACGGGCAAGTCACCACAGTACGACAAACTGACAGATGAGTGGTGATGTAAATCCTTGGCAAAATAAATACAAGGAAAATCACACCTCAGAATGTCAGTATTACTGAACACCAAAGATAAGGAAGATACTAAAATCAGCTAACGGAGACTAGGGGGGAAGGAGCAACGTTAGGACAGATGGCAAACTTCTTACCCACAATGGAAGCTGAAATACAGTAGGTTTATATCTTCAAAGTGCTTCAAATTCTGTATTTTAGTGATCATGTCCTTCAAAAACGAAGATAAAGACAGTTTCAAACAACACATGGCATTTATCACAAGCAGACCCACACATCAGGCAGGAAGTAAATAATCCCAGGAGGAGACTCAAAGATGCACCAAGGAATAAAAAGCAACAAGAAGGGGAAATACGTAAATCAAGTGAATATAGACTATAAATAATAGCAATAATTTGGGGGGTAATATTAAAATATATTTAAATAACAGCATATAGGTCAGAAGGGTAAATGGTGCTAAAGTGTTCTAAGGTTACTGCATTGTTCAGGGAGGCATCAAACAACAAATGCATGTTGTGATTTCTATGGCAATCGTTAATAGAAAAATATGTAAAACTAAAAAATACGGTGGAAATAGAATAATAAGGCAATCAGTAAGGGTATAAAAACAATTGATGGGACAAAAAATAATCGTTTGAGGGTAAATTTAAACATACAAGTATGTATATACCAGTAGTAACATTATGTGTAAATACATAGACTAAATGCTTCAATTAAAAGATAAAAGATTGCATATGAAAAGATGGCCAACATTATATGTCATTAGAGGATTGCAAATTAAAACAATAATGACATTAAAAAAAAAAAAAAAACCTGTTTCCATCGAGTCGATTCTGACTCCATAGCTACCCAGTAGGACAGAGTAGAACTGTGCCGTAGGGTTTCCTAGGCTATAATCTTTACGGAAGCAGACTGTCACATCTTTCTCCCTCAGAGCAGTTGGTGGGTTCAAACCACTGATCTTTTTGTTAGCAGCTGAGCACTTAACCACTGCACCTTCAGGGCTCCTAATAATGACATTACATGGCTAAAAAATAAAAAAATACCAAATATTGATGAGGCTATGGAGCAACAGGAACTCTCATTCATTGCCAGTGGGAATGCAAAATGGTATAGTACAATGGTACAGTCTGGCAGTTTCTTACAAAGCTAAACATAGTCTTAGCATACGATCTCCCAATCACGCTCCTAGGTATTTACCCAAATGGGTTGAAAACTTACGTCCGCACAGAGATCTTCACACAAATGTTTATATCAGTTTCATTCACAACTGGCAAAAAAATGGAAGCAACCAAGATGTCCTTCGAAAGGTGAATGGATGAAGAAATTGTAGTATGTCCATACAATAAAATATTATTTAGTAATAAAAAGAAGTGAGCTACCAAGCCGCAAAAAGACGTGGAGGAACCTTAAATGCATATTGTTTAGTGAAAGAAGCCCGTCTGAAAAGGCTACATACTGTATAACTCGGACTATATGACATTCTGGAAAAAGCAAAACCAGTGACAGTAAAAAGAGGCGGGGAGTGGGGAAGGGGAGAAGGATGAATAGGTGAATAGGTGGACATGGCATTTTTAGGGCAGTGAAACTATCTTGTATCTTCCTGTAATGGTAGATACATGACATTCTGCATTTGTCAAAATTCATTGACTTCTACATGACAAAATAGTGAACCCTGATATAAACTATGGACTTTAGCTAATAATATATCAATATTGGTTCATTAATTATAACAAGTGTACCATAGTAATACAAGATGGGAGGAAGCTGTGAGTGGGGGAGATAGGAGTTATACGGGAACTCTATTATCTGCCCATTATTCTGTAAACCTAAAACTACTCTTCAAAAACAGTTAATTACCCTAAAAAAGAACATAAAGACTGCCAAATTGGATTGCATATGCAAAGTATAAGAATTTCAGAAAGGCAGGCCTGAAGTATGAAGGTGTCAATATAAATAGAGCCCTGGTGGTGCAGTGGTTAAACACGTGGCTGCTAACCGAGAGTTTGGTGGTTTGAATCCACCAGCTGCTCCAAGGAGAAAGATGTGGCAATTTGCTTCTGTAAAGACTGCAGCCTTGGAAACCCTATAAGGCAGTTGTACTCTGCCCTATAGGGTTGCTATCAGTCAGATTTGACTAAGCAGTGGGTTGGTTGGTTTGTTTTTGATACATATAAATAATAAAGTATAATGCTACAGACAGACAAAAAGCATAAGGATACAGAAAGTTTGAAAGTAAAAAGAAAAAGATATAATATGCAAACAATCCATGAAATCTAATAAAATTTTCTATTAATATCTGGCAAAGGGAACTTTACGGCAAAGGGCATTACTAGAGACAAAGTGGGGCATTCATATTGTTAAACATTTATAAAAAATACATGAATTTTTTTTCAGCATTTCAGGGCATTGACAAAGATAAGTAGATGCTGATAGCTCTTCTTGCGTATCAAACTGAAGAACTTAGAGAAACACTTCTTGGAAAAATCAAGAAGTGATAAAAACTACCGTCGATGTCAGTAACAAGAAGACCCAACAAGTCTGAATTGTCATAAGCTAGAAAACATGTAAATTATTTTATTTCTAAATAATAGATATCTCTATGAAACAAAGACTTAAAATACCGAAAAATGTTTCAGCTCAAGAACTAACAGAAATAGATAATTTTTTTTAAGTTAACTTTTTAAGCTGAACTAGAGCCAACCCCTTTGTATATGACTTGCTGCCTGTTAACATTTTGTTTCTTGGATTGGCACTAAACATTGATTTATCCCTATAATGTCAGCAGGGAAAAACAGAATAATTGTTGTGTATATGTCTTAGTCATCTAGTGCTGCTATAACAGAAATAACTACAAGTGGATGGCTTTAACAAAGAGAAATTTATTTCTTCACCGTAAAGTAGGCTGAAAGTCCAAATTCAGGGCATCACCTCCAGGGGAAGGCTTTCTCTCTCTGTTGGCCTTCTCATCAATGTTCCCCCAGACTAGGAGCTTCTCCGCACAGGGACCCTGGGTCCAAAGGACAGGCTCTGCTTCCGGCATTGCTTTCTTGATGGTATGAGGTCCGCATGTCTCTCTGCTCACTTCTCTCTCTTATACCTCAAGAGATTGCCTCAGGACACAATCCAGTCTTGTAGATTGAGTCCTGCCTTACTAACACAACTGCCACCCATCCTCCCTCATTAACATCATAGAGGCAGGATTTACAACATATAGGAAAATCACACAATACCAGGAATCATGGCCCAGCCAAATTGATACACACATTTTTGGGGGGACATAATTCAATCCATGACAGTGTATATCACTGTATTCACTATTTGTTTTTTGTACTGACTTTGGAAAACAACATTCATGAGGTATCATGATATGTCCACTAGTTCCTCTAGGTATTTTTGAAGGTGTATACCTAGTGCACAAAGTCCTTGAGTGGTGCAAATTGTTAACACGCTTGGCTGCTAACCAAAAGGTTGGAGGTTTGAGTCCACCTAGAGGCACCTTGAAAGAAAGGCCTGTGATCTACTTCCAAAAAATCAGCCATTGAAAACCTTGTGGAGCAGGGGGTCACCATGAGTCAAAATCGACTTAATGACAACTGGGGGGAAAAAAAAAAAAAAATATATATATATATATATATATGTATGTATGTATGCTCCCTGGTGGTGCAGTGGTTAAAGTGCTCAGCTACTAACCAAAAGGTTGGTGGTTTAAACCCACCAGCCACTCCGTTGGAGAAAGATGTGACAATCTGCTTCTGTAAAGATTACAATCTTGGAAACCCTATGGGGCAGTTCTGCCCTGTCCTATAGGGTCACTATGAGTTGGAATTGATCTGACAGCAATGGGTTTGGTACATATATATATATATAAATATATATATATATGTTGTCGTTGTTAGGTGCCATCGAGTCAGTTCCCACACAGTGACCCTGTGTACAACAGATGGAAACACTGCCCGGTCCTGGCCATCCTCATAATCGTTATTATGCTTCAGCCCATTGTTGCAGCCACTGTTTCAATCCATCTCGTTGAGGGTCTTCCTCTTTTTCGCCGACTCTCTACCAAGCATGATGTCTTTCTCCAGGGACTGGTCCCTCCTGATAACATTCCAAGGAGCATTCTGGCTGTACTTCCAAGACAGATTTGTTCATTCTTTTGGCAGTCCATGGTATATTCAATATTCTTCGCCAACACCGTAATTCAAAGTCATCAATTCTTCTTCGGTCTTCCTTATTCACTGTCCAGCTTTTGCATGCATATGAGGCAATTGAAAACACCACGGCTTGGGGCAGGCGCACCTTCGTCTTTAAAGAGACATCTTTGCTTTTTAACACTTTAAAGAAATCTTTTGCAGCAGATTTGCCTAATCAGTGCATCTTTTGATTTCTTGATGCTGCTTCCATGGGTGTTGATTGTGGATCCAAGTAAAATGAAATCCTTTATAACTTCAATCTTTTCTCTGTTTATCATGATGTTGCTTATTGGTCCAGTTGTGAAGATTTTTGTTTTCTTTATGTTGAGGTATAATGCATAATGAAGGCTGTAGTCTTTGATCTTCTTCAGTAAGTGCTTCGAGTCTTCTTCACTTTCAGCAAGCAAGGTTGTGTCATCTGCATATGGCAGATTGTTAATGAGTCTTCCTCCCATCCTGACGCCCCGTTCTTCTTCAGTTTCTCGTATTATTTGCTCAGCCTACAGACTGAATAAGTATGATGTCTTAGTATCTAGTACTACTATAACAGAAATACCACAAGTGGGTGGTTTGACAAAGAGAAATGTATTCTCTCACAGTCTAGGAGGCCAAAAGTCCGAATTCAGGGTGCCAGCTCTGAGCGAAGGCTTTCTCGTTTGGCTCAGTTGGAAGGTCCTTGTCTAGGAGCTTCTCAGGCGCAGAGGCCCTGGGTCCAAAGGACGCACTCTGCTCTCAGCACTGGTTTCTTGGTGATATGTGGTCCCTATGTCTCTCTACTCACTTCTGTCTTTTGTATCTCAAAAGAGATTGATTTAAGACACAACCTAGTCTTGTAGATTGAGTCCTGCCTCATTAACATAACTGCAGCTAATCCCACCTCATTGTCATTATAAAGGTAGAATTTACAACATAGGAAAATCACATCAGATGACAAAATGGTGGACAATCACATAATACTGGGAGTCAAGCCTAGCCAAGTTGATACACATTTTTGGGGGACACAATTCAATCCATTACATATGGTGAAAGGATACCACCCTGATGCATACCTTTCCTGATTTTAAACCACGCAGTATCCCCTTGTTCTGTTTGATTGACTGCGTCTTGGTCTATGTACAGGTTCTTCATGAGCACAATTAAGTGTTCTGGAATTCCCATTCTTCGCAATGTTATCCACAATTTGCTATGATCCACACAGTCGAATGCCTTTGCATAGTCAATAAAACACAGGCGAACATCTTTCTGGATTCTTTGCTTTCAGCCAGTGTCTTAGTCATCTAGTGCTGCTGTAACAGAAATACCACAAGTGGATGGCTTTTAACAAAGAGAAATTCATTCTCTCAACAGTCTAGTAAGCTACAAGTCCAAATTCAAGGCATTAGCTCCAGGGGAAGGCTTTATCTCTCTGGGAAGGTCCTTGTGATGCATCAGTCTTCCCTTGGTTTGGGAGCATCTCAGCACAGGAACCTCAGGTCCAAAGGATGCACTCTGCTCCCGGCACTACTTTCTTGGTGGTATAAGGTCCCCCTGTCTCTCTGCTCACTTCTCTTTTATATCTCAAAAGAGATTGGCTTAAGACACTATCTAATCTTGTAGATCTCATCAGTATAACTGCCACTAATCCATCTTATTACATCATAGCAATAGGATTTACAACACATAGGGAAATCACATCAGATGACAAAATGGTAGACAATCATATGATACTGGGAATCATGACCTATACAAGTTGACAGATATTTTTTGGGGGCACAATTCAATCCATGACCACCAGGACCCATCTGACATCAGCAATGATATCCCTCACTCCATATCCTCTTCTGAATCCAGCTTGAATTTCTGGCAGTTCCCTGTCGATGTACTGCTGCAATCACTTTTGAATGATCTTCAGCAAAATTTTACTTGTGTGTAATACAATGCAATCCTGAACAAACTGCTAACAACATTCTTTAATGAGATGGAAAAACTAATCATTAACTTTATATGGAAAAGAAAGAGGCCCCGGATAAGTAAAGCACTATTGAAGAAAAAGAATAAAATAGGAGGACTCTTAACTACCTGACCTCAGAACCTACTATACAGCTACGGTGGTCAAAACAGCCTGGTACTGGTACAATGACAGACACATTGACCAATGGAACAGAATTGAGAACCCAGATAGAAATCCATCCACCTACAGTCACCTGATCTTCAACAAAGGCCCAAAGTCCGTTAAATGGGGAAAAAATTGTCTTTTTTAACAAATGGTGCTGGCAAAGCTGGATGTCCATCTGTAAAAAAATGAAACAGGACCCATACCTCACACTATACACAAAAACTAATTCAAAGTGGATCAAAGACCTAAATATAAAACCAAAAACTATAAAGATCATAGAAGAAAAAATAGGGTCAATGCTAGAGGACCTAATACACGGCAGAAATAGGATACAAACCATAACTAACAATACGCGAACACCAGAAGATAAGCTAGATAACTGGAATCTTCTAAAAATTAAACACTTAAGCTCACCAAAAGACTTCACCAAAAGAGTAAAAAGAGATCCTACAGACTGGGAAAAAAAATTTGGCTATGACAAATCCAACAGACGTCTAATCTCTAAAATCTATAGGAAAATCCAACACCTCTACAACAAAAAGATAAAGAGTCCAATAAAAAAATAGACAAAAAATATGAACAGACACTTCACCAAAGAAAACATTCAGGTGGCTAACAGACACCTGAGAAAGTGCCTGCTATCACTAGCCATCAGAGAAATGCAAATCAAAACTACAATGAGATACAATCTCACCCAACATTACTGGCAAGAATCAAAAAACAGAAAATAACAAATGTTGGAGAGGCTGCAGGGAGGTTAGAACTCTTAAGCACTGCTGGTGGGAATGTAAAATGGTACATCCATTTTGGAAAACAATATGGCACTTCCTTAAAAAGCTAGAAATAGAAATACCATAGGATCCAACAATCTCACTCCTAGGAATATATCTAGAGAAATAAGAGTTGTCACATGAATAGACGTATGCACACCCATGTTCACTGCAGCATTATTCACAGTAGCAAAAAGATAGAAACAACCTAAGTGCCCATCAGTGGATGGATAGACTATGGTACTTACACACAATGGAATACTATGCAATTATAAAGAACAATGATGAATCTGTGTAACATCTGACAGCATGGATGAATCTGGAGGGCATTATGCTGAGTGAAATAAGTCAATCACAAAAGGACAAATACTATATGAGACCATGTCATGAATTGAATTGTGTCCCCCAAAAATGTGTGTCAACTTGGCTAGGCCATGATTCCCAGTATTGTGTTATTGTCTACCATTTTGTGATCTGATGTGATTTTCCTATGTGTTGTAAATCCTGCCTCTATGGTGTTAATGAGGCAGGATTACAGGCAGTTATGTTAATAAGGCAGGACTCGATCTACAAGATTTGGTTGTGTCTAAAGTCAATTTCTTTTGAGATGCAAAAGAGAGAAGTGAAAAGAGAGACATGGGAAACTCATACTTCCAAAAGAGCAGAACCAAGAGCGTGTGTCCTTTGGACCTGGGATCCTTATGCCGAAAAGCTCCTAGACCAGGGACAGATTGATGACAAGGACCTTCCTCCAGAGCCGACAGAGAGAGAAGACCTTCCCCTGGAGCTGGCACCCTGAATTCAGATTTCTAGCCTACTAGACTATGAGAGAATAAACTTTTGTTTGTTAAAGCTGTGTGGTATTTTTGTTGTAGCAGCACTAGATAACTAAGACAGAACACTATTATAAAAACTCATGATGACACACAGAAAGAAACAGTCTTTGATGGTTACTAGGGAGGGGTGGGGAAGAAAAAACACTAACTAGACAATAGATAAGTGGTAACTTTGGTGAAGGGTAAGACAGTACACAGTACTGAGGAAGTCAGCACAACTTGACCAAGGCAAGGTCATGGAAGCTTCGTAGACACATCCAAACTCCCTGAGGGACCAAATTACTGGGCTGGGGCTGGGGATGGTGTCCGGGGACATCTAGTGCAATTGGCATAGCATAGTTTATAAAGAAAATGTCCTACTTTGGTGAGTAACGTTTGGGATCTTAAAAGCTTGTGAGCAGCCATCCAAGATACTCCATTGGTCACACCCCATCTAGAGCAAGGGAGAATGAAGAAAACTAAAGACACAAGGAAAAGATTAGTCCAAAGGACTAATGGACCACAACTAGCACAGCCTACACTGGACTGAGTCCAGCACAACTAGATGATGCCTGGCTGCCATCACCAACTGCTCTGACAGGGATCACAAAAGAGGTTCCCGGACAGAGCTGGAGAAAGATGTAGAACAAAATTCTAACTTACAAAAAAAGACCAGGCTTACTGGTCTGACAGAGACTGGAGAAATCCTGAGAGCGTGGCTCCCAGACACCGTTTTAACTCATACGGTAGTCACTCCTGAGGTTCACCCTTCAGCCAAAGATTAGACAGGCCTATAAAACAAAACGAGACTAAAGGGGCACACCAGCCCAGGGGCAAGGACGAGAAGGCAGGAGGGGACAGGAAAGCTGGCAGTAGGGAACCCAAAGTCGAGAAGGGGAGTGTGTTAACATGTTGTGGGGTTGGCAACCAGTGTCACAATCCAATGTGTATTAATTGCTTAATGAGAAACTAATTTGCTCTGTAAACCTTCTTCTAAAGTACAATACAAAAATTTACTTGTGTGTGATATTAATGATATAGTGTTCAATAATTTCTGCATTCTGTTGGATCATCTTTCTTTGGAATGGGCACAAATATGGATCTCTTCCAGTCAGTTGGCCAGGTAGCTAGCTGTCTTCCAAATTTCTTGGCATAGACAGAGTGAGCACTTCCAGCGCTGCATCCATTTGTTGAAACACCTCAATTGGTTTTCCGTCAATTCCTGCAGGCTTGTTTTTTACCAATGTCTTCAGTGCAGCTTGGACTTCTTCCTTCAGTACCATCAGTTCTTAATCATATGCTACCTCCTGAAATGGTTGAATGTCGACCAATTCTTTCTGGTACGGTGACTCTGTGTATTCCTTCCATCTTCTTTTGATGCTTCCTGCATCAAAAGAATCCTTCACTATTGCAACTCGAGGCTTGAATTTTCTTTTCAGTTCTTTCAGCTTGAGAAATGACGAGCGTGATCTTCCCTTTTGGTTTTCTAACTCCAGGTCTTTGCACATTTTGTTATAATACTTTACTTCGTCTTCTTGAGCCACCCTTTGAAAACTTCTGTTCAGCTCGTTTACTTCATCATTTCTTCCATTTGCTTTAGCTACTCTATGTTCAAGAGCAAGTTTCAGATTCTCTTCTGGCAAACTGATAGACGCGTGGGTATATATATATGTGTGTAAACCAAATTAATTTACATAAATTTACATACATTTGTTGGGAACCGAATCTATTCATCAGAAAAAAGGTACTTATCTACAGATATTATTCATACTTTTAACAAAGCAGAGAAATTTGTCAGCATGTATTGGTTGCAAGCATCAGATGTAACGCTAGGTGGCGATACAGCATAAGCAGAAGAAAGGAACATAGCCTGACAAGAATTAAGTTTTGGAAGATTCATCTTGAGGGCATATATAAAATGGTTAACAGCTTGTGTAAAATTACAGTTTAGTAAGTACTGAGTTATTTTTAAATTTCCGTAATGCTATAATGTGACCAAGCCGACTAAGGTGAAGAAAACAGGAGTGCAAAAGAAGTTCATAATTACAGGTCTTCTGGGACAAGGCAATCCACTAATATATAACTAAACTTGGATGTATCTCAAGGGTCTGCTACTTTGAAGAAAAAATTTTAATTTAGTGTTTTTATTTTGTTGATAATACTTAAGATTATTTTTACCAGTTGTAAGGACAAAACTCTCATGCAATGATAATGCACCATTAAAATTTATTTTCATTGAATAAGATTTTAATTTATTAAGTTAGCGCTTCTCAAAGTAGGGTGGGCAGGTCTTTGACCACACTTTCAGGGTCTTCAAGAATTTTTTTCCCCTTTAAATAGGTCAGTACAGGAGGAAAGTAGTAAATACACCATCCGAAACACTGGGCTTCACAACTGAATAACTAGAGCAATGAAGACATGAACCAATGGGGGAAGCTTAGTCAGAGCGTAACCTCCTCAAAAGTGGGTCAAAAGATTACAGTGCTGCAGGGAGACGCCCTGATGGCGCCGCTGCTGGACAGAGCCAATGGGATTCTCATTGGAAGTGTGACTCGGAAGGGAGCCAGCAGGTGAGGGGCTCCTCCATGGCGAGTGGGAGGGGCATGCGCGTGTGTAAAACGGTGTGATTTGTTAAGATCAAAGCCAGTATATAGGGTAGCGAGTAGGTCTTCTCTTTCCTGATGCTCTTTTTCTAAGTCTTCTACAACATTTTTCCCCCTACGCAACTATTCTTTTAGCTCATCAATTCAAGGCTGTTGTGCTCATACTACTTCCCTGCTTTAGCCTGTAGGTCATGATCAGCAGTGGGAGACTTTTATTAGGAATACCTTACACATGCACCTTGCTGTGAGCCAGGCTGTGTTTAGGGGCCTGACCAGGATAAACTCACTTCATTCTCTCGCCAGCTTTGCACTGGGTAACGTGTGACCATATTTTACTAGGCTCTTCATGACTTGGCCCCTGCTTACCTTTCCAGCCCCATCTCGTGTCATGCTCCGCTTCCGCTCTATGCACCAGCCATAAAGAACTGCTTTCAGTTACTTGAACCCATGTGCTTTAAGATTGTACCTAGTATTTATTGTGCTCTTTCTGTGTGTGTCCTCTCCTGCATCGATTCCTCTTCTCTTCACACCAAACTTAGGGGGCTGGTTTACAGATGAGGAAAAAGAAGCTTCTAGAAGTTAAATGTTATGTCTAGGATCACACAACTCAGAGAGGGATAATAAAGTGGGAAAAAGATGAGCTTTGAACCCAGACATTATGTTGTCTGACTGAAGCTTTGTCATTTATTAGTTTGAACTTCAGAAAATGTTTTCCCCTTTTTACAGATAAAGAAACTGAGGCTCAGAGTGGCATATTGTGAAGGATTTTGGTGACAGGAAGGCCAATCCAGGCATGGGGCAAAGTCATAAAATTAGGGAAAGGACAACAGAATGGAAAAGACAGAAAGTTTTCAAGACATTCTGTTAACAAAGTACACACGGGACTCCAGGATTGTATAACGGCAGTTGCCTATTCTGAGCTCCGGACTGAGGACTATAGGAAGATGAATGCAGTAACAGCCGGCAGAGGGAGCCCTGGGTACGAAGTTTTACCCATCAAGTCTGGATCCTTAAAAAATGAGACAGTGGCAGTTTCCCTGGTGTTGCTCCCACCATGAGTCTCTTTCTCCCACTCTCTTTTTTCCTCAGTGCAAGCACACGACTTCCCTAGCAGAAGGCATGCAAAACTTTCCTGAGCGCCTATGATGTGCTAGCAATCATGCCAGGTGCTTTTCACACATCTCACAACACCCTGTGAGGTGGGTACTTCATTCCTCTTCACTAGATGAGGAAAAGGATCCCCGGTGGTGCAGTGGTTAAAGCGCTCACCTGCTAACCAAGAGGTCGGTGTTCCAAATTCATCAGCTGCGCTGTGGCAGAAAGATATGGCAGTCTGCTTCTGTAAAGATTATGGCCTTGGAAACCCTATGGGGCAGTTCTACTCTGTCGTATAGGGTCGCTGTAAGCCTGAATCCACTCGATGGGTAACCAAGGCTCAGAAGAATTGAATAACTGCCCCAAGTTCAATTACATACTTGGTAGGTAGTTGAGTCAGGATTCTAGTTCTTAGGACTGTGGGATTCTAAAATACAGCCTCCTCAAAGGAGAATGAAGAAAACCAAAGACACAAGGAAAATACCAGCCCAAAGGACTAATGGACCACATGAACCACAGCCTCCACCAGCCTGAGCCCAGAAGAACTAGATGGTGCCTGGCTACCACCACCAACCACTCTGACAGGGATCACAATAGAGTCCGGGACGGAGCGAGAGAAAAATGTAGAACAAAACCCAAATTCACACAAAAAAGAACAGACTTACTGGTCTGACAGAGGCTGGAGGAACCCCTGAGACTATGGCGCCTGGACATCCTGCTCAGAACTGAAGCCACTCCCAAAGTCCGCTTTTCAGACCAAGATTAAACGGGCCTATAAAACAATAACACATGTGAAGAATGTGCTTCTTAGTTCAATCAAATATACGAGACCAAATGGGCAACTCCTGTCCAAAAGCAAGATGAGAAGGCAGGAAGGGACAGGAAAACTGGATGAATGGACACAGGGAACCCGGGGTGGAAAGCGGGAGAGTGCTGTCACATTGAGGGGATTGCAACTGATGTCACAAAACAATATGTGTGTACATTTTTGAATGAGAAACTAATTTGAGCTGTAAACTTTCAGCTAAAGCACAAATTAAAAAATACAACCTCCTTATCCCGAAATCACTGTTCTGTGCCCTGCATCTTTTTTTTTAGTAAGATATTTTGCTATTTCTTTTGTGTGGGGGTAGTATCTCTTTGTGTGTGGTGAATATATATGTGTGTGTGTGTGTGTGTGTGTGTGTGTGTGTGTGTGTGTGTATGTGTATATATATATAAACCCAAACCCATTGCCGTTGAGTCGATTCCGACTTATAACGACGCTACAGGACAGAGTAGAACTGCCCCCATAGGGTTTTCAAGGAGTCGCTGGTGGATTTGAACTGCTGACCTTTTGGTTAGCAGCCAAGCTGTTAACCACTGTACCACCAGGGCTCCACTGTATATATATATAAACAGTTGCCATTTCAACATTTTTTACATGTACAATTCAGTGACATTAATTATGTTGTACAGTCATCACCTACATCTTTAACAGTCCTTTATTCCCTTTCCGCAAATGCCATCCTGGGTACAAACAGGGTTAAGAAGACACTCTCTCTGAGTAGCATCGTAGTCTCATTTTAGCAGGGACATTTTATGGGTTTCTTTTTTTTTTTTTTTATTGTAGTTTAAGTGAAAGTTTACAATTCAAGTTAGTCTCTCATACAAAAACTTACACATACATTGTTATGTGACCCTAATTGCTCTCCCTATACTGTGACAGCACATTCCTCCTTTCCACCCCTGATCTCTCGTGTCCATTCAACCAGCTCCTGACCCTCTCTGCCTTCTCATCTCACCTCTGGACAGAAGCTGCCCATTTAGTCCCATGTATCTACCTGAGCTAAGACGCACACTCTTCACAAACATCATTCCATGCCCCACAGTCCAGTCCAATGTTTGTCTAAAGAGTTGGCCTCGGGAATTGTTTTAGTTCTGAGTTGACAGAGAGTCAGGGGGCCATGCTTTCTGGGATTCCTCCAGTCTCAGACCATTAAGTCTGGTCTTTTTACTAGAATTTGAGTTCTGCATCCCACCCTTCCCCCAGTCCATTAGGGACTCTCTGTTGTGTTCTCTGTGAGGGTAGTCATTGGTGGTAGCCGGGCACCATCCAGTTCTTCTGGTCGAAGGCTGATAAAGTCTCTGGTCTATGTGGCCCTGTCTGTCTCTTGGGCTAATACTTTCCCTGAGTCTTTGGTGTTCTTCATTCTCCTTTGCTGCAGGTGGTTGGGACCAATTAACGTATTTTAGATGGCCACTTGCTAGCTTTTAAGACCCCAGACGCCACTCACCAAAGTAGGACGCAGAACATTTTCTTAGTAAACTTTGTTATGCCAATTGACCTAGATGTCCCCTGAAAGCATGGTCCCCAGACCCCCGCCCCTGCTACTCTGTCCCTGAAAGTGTTTGATTGTATTCAGGAAACTTCTTAGCTTTGGTTTAGTTGCATTGTATTAGCAGGGACATTTTAGAAATAAATGCTTTAACTCCCAGGAGACACTCCAAGCCCATCAGGTCTGTGGGAGCAAAACGCAGGAGCTGGTGGCAGGACCAAGGGTGTGAACTTGGGGGCTTTTGCATCCCCCTCTAGCATTTCCATTTGTCCCCTATCTTTCTTATGGACAACTGGCATTATCTCAACGCATGTCAAAAGCTCTGCAAAGATGACTTCCAAAACCTATCCATGCTGCCCCTTCCAACCTTGGTAAACCACACTGAGGCTGGTCTTTACAGGTAGAGCTCAGACCTCCCTTCTGAGATGGACGGTGGATTTGACCAAAACAAAGGAGCTCCAGCTCCACAAAATAAAGGCCCTTGTCTTCTCCCCCTCCTCCTCTGGGACCCCACAGTGCAGCTCAGCATGGGATCAAGTCCTCAGCGGGGCTAGCAAAGACTTGGTGACAGGGTGATTGATGGAATCCCACCCTCTACCACCCTCTCTCCCATTCCTGCTCTGGCCCAGGGCCACCATCCGGGTGCCTGAGGGGTCTGCTTTTCTTTGTTGAGTCAGCACCAATGAGTCAGGGCCAAGATCAGCTGAAGGTGGGAGTACAACTGTAGGAAATTGGGGCGGGGGGTGGGGGTGGGAGTAGAATCTAGTGGCCCAAAGGAAGACATGGCAAGGAGTATCTGAGGGGAGGGCACTTGGGAATTTGGTCATAGGAGGCTGAGCAGGGGGCTCCAGTGACGAAGTGGATCCTCTCTGACCTGCTGATGTAATTGGCCATTGGCTGTTGGTGGGACACTTTCTTGTACCAAAACACAAGGGGTTACCCAATTCATGGAGCCCCATGGTGTAGTGGTTAAGAGCTCAACTGCTAATCCAAAGGTTGGCAGTTCGAATCTACCAGACGCTCCTTGGAAACCCTGTTTAAGGCTTTAAAATTCATGGCAACCCCATGTGTGCAGAGTAGAACTGCGCTCCATAGGGTTTTCAAGACTGTGACATTTTGGAAGTGTTACCATGAGTTGGAATTGATAGGCAACTGATTTAAGACCCTAAAAGATCCCAGTCTTTTCCCTTTACTGCTTAAATTCTGCCCTTTTAGAGATGTCAAAATGGAATCAAATCTCCATGAACTCTGCTAATGGAAGACGAGAAGGCAGGTGAGTGCTGCCTGACACCTCATACACCTCACCAGCAATTCAGCCATGTCCTTTTGCCAGAGCTGCAGAGGATCCAAACAAAGGAAGCTATATATATACGGGTTGTACATACTGGTAGTGGTGCAGGAGAAGAGTTAGATAGAAGGTAGACAGAAGGACAGACAGAAGTTAAGAGAAACCCATCTTCCAATAAGACTTAGGGAGGGGGGAAGGGAATGGGAGGAGGTAAACCAATGATGCTATTTCTTTGCTAATAGCAATGAACCACAGAGTTCACAGCATCCTAGAATCATGTTGTTGGAGTGTACCTTAGAGGTTGTCTCATCCAGTTCCATCACTTTAAAGAGGAGATAGAGATTCAGAGAAAGGAAGTGACTTGTCCAATGTCATACCACCAGATGATGACAGAGCTAAGAGTCCAACCCAGAGCTCTTTCCATGACATGAACCCAGGAACAAATTTGGAACAAGCCTTGGGAGGAGTTCAGGGTTGTTTTGGTCACAGGTTTGGGGATAAGAGATTCATTACTGGCCAGGGTCTGAGAGATGCTGGGGGCCCTTGGTTTGTCATGCCTATTTCTCTAAAGGAATCAGTCTCCTTTCAGATCCACTGAACTTTCTAGCCTTTTTCATTCCCAAGTACTGGGTCATCGAGAGAGGGCCATGGAGAGTGAAAATGTCCCCTCAGAAAGGGTCTTGAATTTCTACATCATGGAAGAAGGGAAATGGTATGGAAGAATGCAGAAGAGTCTGTCTGCTGCAGTGTATGAGTAGGTAAAGGATATGGGAAGTCTGCCTGTGCCCCACAAATACCATTCTATGGAAGGAGCTGGGTTCCATTCTTGGAACCATTCTGGACCCTTGCTTTTTTATTAGAAGGCTGAGGAGGCCTGTTGTGAGGATTAGTAGGATAAAATGAACAAAATTCCCTGGGACCAGGGGCTGCAAAGCTGAGTCCAGAGCCACATGATGAGGCCACATCCCACCAGCAGGCTTCCCCAAGAGAGGCCTCCTTCCCTGGCCACCACTTCTGTGGTGACTTCCATCCACATATAAAAATCTCCCTGCAAGAGCAGGAAGGCTTTCTGCTTTGGTGGCACATTTCTCACACAGTGAGATAGGGACTCTGGAGAGGAAAGTAGCTGGAGCAGACCTCCTGCACCCTGGGGGACCTTCTCCTTTGTGTGCCGGGCATTCGCTCCACTTTTCCACTTCTTCCTCCAAAGGTTAAGAGCACAGTACAAATAGCTTTCTTAACCCTACAAGAATAGGGCAGTGATGAAAACAGGTCCTGGTCTCAAAATTGAAGACCTAGGACAGTTATAACCACCTGGAACTGTCACAAAGTCTCAGCGTGTCCCAGCTGGACGAGAACTTGGAGATGGCCCAGTGCACCACAGAGTTTAAGAGGCTGAGCTCAGGTATCAGACTATTTGCATTCCAGTACTAATTCTTCTTGGTATCTTTCTTTCTTTGGGCAATTTTCCTAATCTCTCCAGGCCTCTGTTTCCTCAGTAAAATGAGGATAACAATAATACCCACGTCACAGGGTTGTTGTGAGGATAAAATGAAATCATTTTTATAAAGTGCTTAATCTGACACACATGGAACACTCAGTCAGTGTTTGTGTTTTCTATAGTTGTCCTTATGTTATTATTTCCTCACTTTACAGACATGGAAACTAAGGCTGACAGAGGTTATCTATTTATTAGAGTCACAAAACCAGCCTCATTGTGTGTAAACATTTTCATTGATTTAGAAAAAGGGACATGTAGGCATCTGGACATGAGCCAGGTAAGGCTAGCTTCCATTACAGTAACAACTCTGAAAGATGTGGGCTTAAAGCAGAAAATATTCATTTCTTGCTCACACTCCATGTTCACTGTGGGTGAGCTGAGGACTATGCTCCTGTCATCATTGCCCTCATTCCAGGACCTGGGCAGACAGAGCACATACTGGCTGCCACAGCATCAGCCTGGAAGGACTCAGATTACGTCTGACCACATTTCTTGGTCAAAGCCAGCCACATGGCCATAGTCGAGTCCAACAGTGTGGGTAAGCATCATCCTCTTACAGGGAGGTAACAAGATAGCGATGAAGAGTGAGAAAATTTATCACAATCTGCTACATAAACAAAAATGGTCTTCATGTGAGCGATTCTCTGACATGAATCAGTTGAAACACCTGCCCCAATAAGTCAAAACCGATATTAAAAACTATGAGGCTTTCCCACAACATTAAAGAGTGTCAATTGGTGCCCACTCCCTGAAATAATTTCTTAAAACTCCAAGATTATGGACAAGATCAAAACCTTTATTCCTTGGAAACCAGCCATACAGTCATCTGTCTCATCCTTGGATGAGAAGTTTCCCCTTGTACTAGAACATCACAGATGGCTCACCTTCCCTCTTCCATCCCCTGTATTAGTTTCCTAGGGATGCCGTAACAAAGTACCACAAAGTGGGTGGCTTTACACAACATAAATTTATTCTCTCACAGTTCTGGAGGCCGGAAATCCAAATCATCATGTTGGCCAGGCCATGTTCCCTCCGAAGTTTCTAGGGGAAGATTCTTTCTTGTCTCCCCCAGCTTCTGGTAGTCCCAGGTGGTTCTTCGCTTGTAGATACACATCTTCACATGGCTCTCCTTCCTCTGTGTGTCTCTGTCTCTGTGTCTCTTCTCTTTTACAAGGACACTGGTCTGGTCATTTGGTGTCACAGTGGTTAAGAGCTCAGCTGCTAACCAAAATGTCAGCAGTTTGAATCCACCAGCTGCTCCTTGGAAACCCTATGGAACGGTTCCACTCTGCCCTATAGGGTTGCTATGAGTTGGAATCAACTCGACAGCAACAGGTTTGGTGTTTTTTTTTTTGGTCATTTAGGATTAGGACCCACCCTACTCCAGTATGACTTCATGTTAACTTAACCAATAACATCTTCCAATACCCTATTTCCAAACAAGGTCACATTCACAGGCACAGGGGTTAGGACTTCAACGTATCTTTTTGAGGGACACAATTCAGTCCATAACACTGCCATCCCATCCCATTCCATATCCTTTGTGGTTCATTCCATTAACCACTGTTGAGTTAGTGCTGACCGCTTGTCTAAATGGTAGAAACGGAGGAGAAAGAGACACAGTCCCTGTCCTTTAGGAAGGGGGAAACTGCCTTCTAATGGGCAGTAAAGCAGTAAAGTCAACAACATAAGGTAAGTGCTGATATGGTCTGGGAGCTGTGGAGCCACAAAGAAGGGTCACCTTATCTAGTCTAGAGGTGTCAGAAAAGCTCCATATGGGAAAGCTGATGTCACTGGAACTTCCTTCCTAAGCAGGGGTGGGAATTATGCAACTGGATGAGGTTGTGGAATGAAGTTGGGGGACAAAAAATTAGGTCCTTTAAGAAGTAAGTGTTCACAAAACAGTTTCCGAGGCCAACTCTTCAGACAGGGAAGATAAAATGATACTCGTGAGGAGTGTGCCTCCTAGCTCAAGTAGATACAAGAGACTAAACGGGCAGCTTCTGTCCAGAGGTGAGATGGGAAGGCAGCGAGGGTTAGGAGCTGGTTGAAGGGACATGGGGAATCAGGGGTGGAAAGGAGGAGTGTGCTGTCACAGTATGGAGAGAGCAATTAGGGTCACACAACAATGTATGTATAAATTTTTGTATGGGAGACTAACTTGAAATGTAAACTTCACTTAAACTACAACAAGAAACAAACAACAACAAAAAAGAAGTAAGTGTTCAGGTTTCCTGGTATTTCTCATTTATCAGCAAGCATCTTTTCTGGGTGTTAGGTGTTGCTAATAAGCCAAGCAGTTAAATGACACAGCAGTACCCTTCTGGGCTTCACTAAGCTGAAGCAGAGGTTCTCAAAGGTCCATGGACTTTTGAGAAACTCTGCCCACAGGTGAGTCTCCTAGAGAGCTTGTTCCCAACACAGACTCGAAGTGTGGGACCCAGAAACTGGCTTTGGAAACAAATGCCCCAGGATATTTTTATCACTTGATGTTTGAGGGTTATGGCTTAAAAGGCAGCCGGAATATTGACGCATGTGGACCGAGGGACCAGGAAAGATGGGAGGAGTGTATTGAACAAAGAAATACATTGGAGTAAAAAATATTTGTGTTACCTATGAGTCAGGGGCCAATGTCCTTTGAAGTGTGGTACAAAGGTTAGAGAACTTGGCATTTCTTTTTCAAGGCTACTGCTGCATTCATTTCAGGATTATCTCTCCAAACCTGCGTTCTTATGCTAACATGATCTTTTTGACTTTTTAAAATCTATGTTGCCTTTTATCTCTTCCAGTAAAACAATTTAATGGCAAAACCTAGTTCCTGCTTTGTATACAACAGCCAATTAGGGGTAAAGGTGATTTGTGAATGAGGAATAATGACATCTCTATGTTGGCTTAGAGTTTACCAAACGCTTAGATTGTCCTGTTTGATCTTTACCCAATACTGTGGGGGTAGGTGTTCTTATTAGTCTTGTTTTGCAGTGGAGGAAACTGAGTTTGGAGAGAATAGGCAATCTGCCCAAGGTAACTTAAGGTAGCTAGCAAGCTAACCATGCTGAAAAATGAAGAGACTGTCAGACTCTAGTGATCCTAGACCCCTGCTGGCACAGTGGTTAAGAGCTCTGCTGCTAACCAAAAGGTTGGCAGTTTGAATCCACCAACCGCTCCTTAGAAACTATATGGGGCAGTTCTACTCTGTCCTATAGGGTGGCTATGAATTGCAATTGACTTGATAGCAATGGGTTTGTTTTTTGGTTTTGTAGTGATCCTGGGTGAGCACTTATGGCCAGACTGATTCTGGCAGAACTCATCCCTTCAGGAAAGGGCATGAACTCCACTCTGATCACTATCCTCCCCTTTAATCCTGGCATCCCTGAACACTGATAGATCAGGAAGAACGAGGAGGTCCAGGGGAGTGTGAGGGAGAAGAAGCAGAAGGTCAAAGGAAAGGTCGGCAGACATTTTTCCTAAACTCAGGGAGTGTCTGCAGTATGCCAGGCCAACACTGGCAGAACTATAAAGAAGGCATCCTTAGGCAGTGCAAATGGTTAACATGCTCAGCTGCTAACCAAAAGGTTGAAGGTTCAAGTCCAACCAGAGGCACTTCCAAAGAAAGGCCTGACAATCTACTTTGAAAAAATGAGTCACTGAAAACCCTACGGAGCACAGTTCTACTCTGACACACATGGGGTCGCCATGATTTGGAGTCATCTCGACGGCAACTGGTTATTATTACTGTTATATTCGACTGGATGGACTAAGCTAAGGCCGGTGCTTTCTGGAGCTCACAGGGCCTGGGCTGGATGGGCCTGAGGGATGCAGGCTAAGAACTCAGCAAGTACAGGAATTAAGTAGATAAACACAGGCAATCAATGCATAATGCATGGACACTTGCACACACCAAGGCCAGTGAACGCACGTCTGACAGGGTGGCCCAGGTTCTTATGTGCTCTCTGAGGTGTAAGGCTAGGGGCAGTCACCAGTGAGCCATATGTGGCCACATCCTGTAAAACAGCCACAATCTGACTCTTTGTCTTGCCTTTCAGCCCTCCCTTGGGTCTCTAGAGGGAAAGAGAAGGTGAGACTCTATGACTACGAAGCTTTGCTTACTGGCCATCTGGCTGCCAGCCTTCACTCACCATCTACATGTATATTCCCAGCACTGAACTGTCACTCCAGTCCCTTCCTCCAACCCACAATCGCACATGAAAATGAGGTTTCTGGGAAAGCAGTTGGGTTGTGCTGTTACTGAAACAAAGGCCTGATGGGCATCAGCTTGCAGCCCCTACCCTAACTTAAATTCTCAATTTCTTTCTACTTCTGCCTAGCTAGCCTTTAAGAAAGGAGCTATGGTGGTGCAAGCGGTTAAGCATTTGGCTGCTAACTGAAAGGCTGGCAGTTCAAACCCACCCAGTGGCTCCACGGGAGAAAGACCTGACGATCTGCTTCCGTAAAGATTACAGCTGAGAAAACCCTATGGGCCATTTCTACTCTGTCTCGTGAGGTCACTATGAGTCGGAATTGACTCCACGGCACCTCATAACAGCGATAGCCTTTAAGGAGCTCCCTTCACTCCCCCTCCTTCCACCTCCTTCTCCACCTGGTCCCCCATGCCACAGTTTACTTAATAGTGATTCTCTCTGGGAAACCTTGGAAGGGGGTTTTGCGCAGAGCTTGGTGATTTATGGAGTTGGTGGAGGTACTGGGAGGGGAGGGGCAGCCCCTTCCATAGCACATTATTTCAGGATGAGGGGCTAGACTCCCTCATCTCCTATCACCTCGATGCATCACAACATCTGTCTGGGTGGAAGTGACAGTGCCAATATGGTGGGGCACAATCTGTTCCCATGTGAGGCCTGGTGTCTTCAGAGGAAGCGTTGGCTTAGGAGGTAGAAATGAGTGTTCCGACCTCTGCTGAACTATCCAGCAGCGCCTGCTACCTAGTAGCTGTTCAGAGTTTAGGAAAACCTTGGAGTCCTGAAAAAAGAAGACAGCAAAAGAAAACTGCGAGGTCAAAACTAATATACGTTTAATTAAAACTTATGTCAGCTTCGTTAATTATTAAACTTAGCGTTTAAAAATTCACATGATGGTAAATTTTAGCTGAGGTTTTCATATTTTGCAGCAATTCCAATAAACACAACGGGAATCAGAGGCAACCATAAATTTAATGTTATTAATGGGCAAACCACTTCAAAAGCAAAATTAGGAATATGCTTTAGCGATTGTATGACCAAACCGTATTTAACGTGGGTACATTTGGACATGTTTGATATGATGTGGACATGTTCCAAAAGAACAAGTGCCCAGGGCATAGAAAGGTCTTAACGGGTCCTGCCAACAAGCCTGGACAAATCACTTTCTTTGCCTGACTACTTCTTTTGTTTGGTGAGGGCACTGATTGGAAGCTCTCTCAGTCTCAATCTAAAAATTGGCACCATTTTCATCACATCACGTTCAGGGTGCATACTATCAACCTATGGATGACTTACCACCGTTGACAGTGATCTTGGTCACCTGGCTGAGGTAGTGTTTGTCAGGTTTCTTCACTGTAAAGTTACTCCTGTTTCCCCCTTTCCACACTGTGCTCTTTGGAAGGAAGTCACTATGCACAGCCCATACTTAAGGATTTTTGCTCCCCCTCATTGAGGGCAGAGTATATACACAAATTATTTGGAATTCATCTGCACTGGAACTTTGTCTCTTTCCCCCTATTTATTTATTTATTCAATGATTTATTTGTAGCAGTATGGACTCATGGATATTTATTTTATACTTTGGGTTATGATCTAAAATCCTACTTTATCTATTTTGTTGCTAAAATTGTTACAGCTTTCGCCATTGGGAGTTCTTTTCATTGGCTCCTGTGTCTCTGACATACTCTCATCCATATAAGTTTTTTGGGGGGCAGTGGGTATGTGGAGGTAAGGGTTTGAGCACTTTCTCACTTTCTGGCACAAGATGCTCCAAAGTCATCTTGCATATTTTCTGTCCTAGTCCTTGAAGCAGCCATTTCTCCAACAAGCCCTGGTTCCTTTTATTGGAAAATGGTCTTAGTAACCAAGATCTGCGTACTAAGTGTGCTCATTGCTACTAGGGTGTCAAGTCATTTTTTTTTTTTCCCAAGTCACATTTTTAATTCGCTGAAATCATGCAGGGCCCCATTATTCCAGTCCCTCCTTTTAAATTTTTTAGCTCCCTAACAATTCCTTACAGTTTCTTCAAAAGGTTTTGGGGTTTTTCCCTTTTTTATCTGGGCCCACAGTTTGCCCAAGTCCTTCCAATTCTTTGTGCCTCAGCTCTCCTTCTGCTACCACACCCCACTACAGCTTTTCAACATCCCTGTCTCTTGTTTCCTGCTGCAGAAGGCTCCAAAAGCTCAAGTGCAACAGAAGCCCAAGTTATTCTCAGAAACAGAATTCCACAAAAAATGAGCAGGATGGAACTAGGAAGGGAAGACAGTATCTATATAACATCTCTAAAAAAATATATATAGTTTTGTGGTTTGAGTCCACATAGCTTGACAATCTGAGTTTTATTAGGGCTGCTCTTTTTAAGGTTCTGACTTAGGTACCAGGATTGGGTTTTGTGATTCAGGGACAGCACAGCATCTGTGAAGCAGGTATAGAGAAGCATTGAAGATGGGTGGTTCTTTGAGACCACTTCATCCAGCCTTTCCACCACAATTTTATAGTCAAGGAAACTGAGACTCAGAGAGGGAAAAATTTTGCCCAGGGATATATGGCTCATTAAAGACAGAGCTGGGTCTAGAAGAATTTCTGATGGCTGATCTAGTGCTCTTTCTGCTATTGTGTTAAGGGCCCAGGTAAGATTTCATTTTTTAAGCAAGTTTGCCTTAACATGCCCCGCACCCACACAAACTTCCAACTCTACCCTGGTGGAGGGGCAGACTTGTTTTTCAAAGGTGTACGGGATTTGGAACCAGTAAGACCTGCTTTGAAAACCTGGCCCTACCCCTTAACAGGTATTTGATCTCAGGAAACCCCTCAGAGTCTCAGTTCCCGTATCTGTAAAAATGGATGTGACACCGGGCCCACAGGTGTGTTTAGCAGCTCAGGTGAAAGCATGGATGTGGAAGCATTGAGAGCGTGCCAAGCACATAAAGTTGCTCGGTATCTGTTCAAGAAATCTAAATTTGCTAGGATCGTTCTCCTGTAACTTCTCAGCTGTACATCTTGTATCCTGAAACAAATAGAAAGTTCCTTGATTACTTTTACTTTCATATCATATCTCTACAGAGCTGGACATCAGCAGGTGCTCAAAACTCCTGGCCAGATAAAGGAATGCCACAAAGAACAAAATCTGCTCTTTGGAACTCACCTCACAGGGGGGCCGTGGAGAGGCACAGGGTGCTGTAGAATCTTCTGAAGTGTTTATGCCATCTGAAGAAGTTCTTTTACGCAGGTATGTGGGGGCAGATTGAGGCAGCCCCTGTGGTGCAAACGGTTACGTGCTTGGCTATTAATTAAAAGACTGGCTGTTTGAACCCACTCAGAAGCACCTCGGAAGAAAGACCTGGTGATCTGCTTCTGAAAGATCACAGCCATGAAAACCGTATGGCGTGCAGTTCTACTCTGCAACACATGGGGTCACCACGAGTCAGAATCGACTCAGCGCAACTGGTTTGGTTTTGATTTTGTTTGAGGCAGATTGGGACTGTAACAGCTGAGCCAACCTCACATTTTACCAAATGAGAAGACTAAAGTCTCAAGAAGGGGAGGGAATTGTTTAAGGCCCCCCCAGAGAGGGACCTGCTGAGCCGGCCTCTGCCCTCTGGCCAGAGTGGAGGCCAGATATAGGATGATGGGGCATGCAGCCCCTGCGTGTTCATCTTTTCCACCTGCCCGCCACTGGTTGGGGACTGGGCACCTTCACAGCTGAACAAGACACAGCAGGAAACCATGAATCAAGGGGGAGAAAGGCGTTGATGAAGTCAAGCTGACTTCTGGGCTTAATCCCTCTTCCTCTGCTTCCAGGCTTGCTGCAGCCTGTCGCCCTGCCTAGCAGAGTCTGGTATCTGTCCTTGGAGCTGGTGAGAGCAGGGAAAAGCCAGGGCCAGCTGGGCATGCATCAGGGAAAGTAAGAATCCTGAGACTGAGACTTACCACTCCTTGGGTGGGGTGCCCATTCTGCAGCAGGACTTTTATGGAAAGGGAAGTCTTCTTTGCAGTTGTTGTTGTTGGGTGCCTTCCAGTCGATTCCGACTCATAGCGACCCCATGTGACAGAGTAGATCTGCCCCATAGGGTTTCCTAGGCTGTAATCTTCACGGAAGCAGATCACCAGGTCTTTTTTCCCACGGAGCCACTGGGTGAATTCCAACCGCCAACCCTTCCATTCGCAGCCAAGCGCTTAACCATTGCGCCACCAAGGTTCCTTTCCTTTCAGGAAGTAAGTTTATCTGTAAGAGGCAGCCTGGCATAAAGCAGGCGTCAGCAAACTGTTTCTGTAAGGAGCCAGACAGTGAATATTTTAGGCTTTGCGGGCCGTTTAGTCTACAACTACTCAACTCTGGTGTTGGGGGGCAAAGCAGCCAGACAATACGAAAATGACTGGATGTAGCTGTGTTCTCATAAAACTTTATTTATGGGCACTAGAATTTGAATTTTGTATTATTTTTATGTGTCACAAAATATTAATCTTCTTTTGACTTTTTCGACTATTTAAAAATGTAAAAGCCATACTTACCTTGCTAGCTATACAAAAAGGTGTCAGGCCAAACCACAGGAGGTAGTTTTGTAGACCCCTGGCATATGGTGTGGACGTGAGAGTCAGACAGGCTTGGGGTCAGATTCCAGCTCAGCTATACACTTGGCTTTATGACTTTTTGTAGGTGACTTAACTTCTCTGAGCGTCAGTTTTCCTGTCTATAAATAGGGATAATAATCTCTATCTCATAGGGTTTTTGTAAGCATTAAATGAGGAAAAGAGTACAAAGAACCTCACAGGGACTATATGAGTTCCTCAGTAGGTGGAGGATATTATTATTGCTTTTATCAGTTATAAGAACAGTAGGAATGACAACTGAGGGGACAATGGTGGTTCAGTAGTAAAATTCTCACCTTCCATGAGGAGAACCTGGGTTCCATTCCCAGCCAATGCACCTCAGGCACAACCACCACCCATCTGTCAGTAGAGGCTTGCATGTTGCTACAATGCTGAACAAGTTTCAGCGGAGATGTACTAGGAAGAAAGACCTGACAATCTACTTCCAAATGTCAGCCAATGAAAATCCTATGGATCACTGACAACAGCAACTCGAAAGGTTAGAGGAGAAGCTTAGGGGGGCAGTGAGTTTAAGTCAATGGTGGTGGAAGAATTTGGAGAAGGATGTGAGAATGCTTGCACAACTTGAAGAATGTAATCAATGTCACTGAGTTGTAAATGTAGAAATGCTTGAAATGGTGTATGACTGTGTATATTTTCACTAAAAAAAAAAAAACCCAAAACCCTATGGATCCCGACAGTTTGATCCACAGCTGATCATGGGGATGGTGCAGACCCGGGCAGCACTTCTTTTCGTTGTGCATAAGGTCGCCATGAGTGGGGGCCCACCCAATGGCAGCTAACAACCCACCCTCCTTTTCCACCCAGAACTCTGAGTCTATTTATAAAGTAAGTCACAATAAGCTGTTAAAACAAGCTACAGCCCTGTGCTCTTGGCTATAATCAACTTGTCTCTTTTCTGTCCGGTTCACTTTAACACACACTCCTTAAGTGCCAACAGCAGGGCTCTGTCTGGGTGCACTGGGAGTAGGAAGATGAACCTGACACAGTTCCTGCCAACAAGATAGGGATCTCCCCAGGAGGGAAGATAAGGTTCAAACCCAAACAACCGTAAATCAAAGCCATCACCAGCAATAAGACCTCCCAGGGAGGCAATAGCATCTCCCATTTATTAAGTGCCAGGTCCCATGCTAAATTCTTCCTTTACATATGTTAATGTCATTTAACAGGATAGTAATCCCATAGGCTGGGATTATTATCATCCCCACTTGATGAGTGTGGGAAAATGGAGACAGGGAGCTATTAAGGTACTTGCCAGATGTCACCCCTTGGTAAGCACAGGATGGAGATTCACACCCAGGCCTAGCCAGAGCCAGAGCCAGAACTTTAACCCACTGGCCTAACATACCCTTGGGAGCTCAGAAATTGATTCTGGCTAGGGTCATTGGAAGGAGCCCTGGTGGTGCAATGGTTAAGCACTTGGCTGCTAACCTAAAGGTCAGTGGTTTAAACTCATACAGTGGCTCCATGGGAGAAAAGACCTGGTGGTCTGCTCCTATAAAGATTACAGCCTGGGGAACACTATGGGGCAGATCTCTTCTGTCATATTGGGTCACTATGAATCAGAAACCACATGGTGATTGGGACCTTCACAGTGGAAGCAGGTTTTCAGTTGCTCTTGAAGCCTGGGCAGGCATTCACCGGGCATTGATGGGGCATGGGGTGGGTGTGGGAGGGTTCAGCACTGAAACAGCATGCTCAAACGTCCCTTGGTGGGATGTACAATGTCTAGGCGCGTTTGGGGAACAGCACATGGCCTGTTTGGTCCCAGCATAGGGTGCATTTTGTACAACTGTCCTCTCCCCTCCAGGTATCTCCATGTGCCTTTGAGCATGGGTGGAGGGGAGGCCAGGTCTGATAACTTCATCAGACTCATATAAATAGAAACCCCCCTTTACCCAAGGAAGGCGTTCTCCTTTCAAAGCAATTTGTCATGCAACGCGTTATTCAGCTCTTCAGGTCTGTTTTCCATCCGAACTCCTCCCCTGACTCTTGGTAAGCTTTCCTGCTGTGAAGGAGAGGTTGTGAGTGTGGTGAAGTGACAGGGTCCTGGGCAAAGATGTGGGAGGTGTCCCAGTGGCACTGTGTGACCCTGTGCTGGTCATTTCCCCTCTCTTGCCTCAGTTCCCTCAAACATAAAATGAGGGGTTAGGTGATGTCTGTGTCCTGTCTGGTTCTAACCTCTCAAGCGATGACATTATTGCCATGTTCAGTAGGGAAGCCAGTCTTCAACTCTAGCTCAGAGCAGGAGAGGCATGGAGCATAGGCACAGTAAATGACTGACTGTCATCCCTGGGCATCGTGTGGGCTGTGATTAACTTCCAGCTTCCAAGTTGTCAATGTGCTGCTTAGATAACCTGCCCCTTGCTGAAGTTTGTGGGGATCCATGTACTTTGCCCATCCACACACCAACTCATCAATTGTTAAATTCATTCATTCATTTCTTTATTCACACCTAGCTCTGGAGCCACACTGCCTGAGTTTGAATTTCAGCTCTACCACTTACCATCTCTGTTACTACGGGCAAGTTATGGAAACTCTCTGTGCCTCAGCTTCCTCCTTTGTGAAATGGGGACGATTACCCACCTTAGAGGGTTGTGAGGATTGACTTAGTTAATAAACGCGGTTGTTGTGAGTTGCCGATGAGTTGGCTCTGACTCATGGTGACCCCATGCACACCAGAATGAAACATGGCGCAATCCTGCACCATCCCTGTGATCGCCAGCATGCTCGAGTCCATTGTTGCAGCCACTGTGCATCTTGAGTGCCTTCCACTTAGGGCTCATCTTTCAGCTCTTTTATTAGGCAACATTCTGTTGTGATCCATAAGGTTTCCATTGGCTAATTTCAGGAAATAGATCGCCAGGCCTCTCTTCCTAGTCTATCTAAGTATGGAAACTCTGCTGAAACCTGTCCACCATGGATGACCCTGCTGGTATTTGAAATATCGGTGGCATAGCTTCCAGAATCATAGCAACATGCAAGCCACCACAGTATGACAAATGGACAGATGGGGGGCAGAGTTAATATATATATAAAGTGCTTAAAACCATTCCTGGCATGTAGTAAGCCCAATAGAAGTGTTGACTATTATATATTATTATTATTAAAAGTATTTCTTGAGTAGATATTGTGTGCTAGGCACTGTGTTAGGAGCATTTCCTTGGAAACACAATAATCTTCCCTACAGCCCTGCAAGGTAGGCATTACTGAGTCTGTTTTTCATGTGAAGAAAGTAGGACTTGAAGTGTTTACGTGACTTACACGAGATGCACTGCTTCCCCCAAGGGAAGCAGAAGACACGTCAGCAGGGCCAAGAAGGGAGAGAATGGGAAGGGCGGGCAGTCACCTCCTGCCCCGGTCACTTAACATCCGTCTCATGATGCCTCCCTGCGGTCCTGTTTGGTTCTTGCTCAAACCTGGGCTCCTGCTAGTGTCTGGTCTAGAGCTGTGTAACCTGTCAACACACGAGAATCAGAATCGTGCAGCGGCCTGGGAGCAATGTGATTTAGGAGCAGAGCAGAGAAGCTCGGGGAGGCGGTGAAGAGGGAGAACGGCCAGTTCATGGCTCATTTTGGAGCTGCCTCTCAGCCAGACCAAATGGGAAACTTCCTGCTTAGAAACAATCTGGCTGTTAATATGTATATGAGTGAAGACACACATGTCTCCACTAATATCCCAGGCATATCGGACCGATTATGCGGCACTGTAGTGCAATTTCCTCTTGGTTTTTATTTCTCTGGCCTGACATTGTGCAGATGGTAAGCTCCGCTTGCTGGAAGTAAGTGTGGAAATGATAAAATAGAAATACGAGGCGTTTGGGTCTCGCTGGAGCTGAAACTTGACACCACGGGTCTGATTACAAATCCAGCAGGCCTCTTTCATTACCCTTTGTCCAGCTCCTCTCTTCTGGGTGGAAGGCGCCTGCTGAATTTCCCCAGCACTCTCCCAATCCCGCTATTGTTAGCTCTGGCTCTTTTAGCCTGACCTCTCCTCTCCAGATGTTTGACCAAGTCATTTTCACCATTAGAGTCCCAGGACACACACACACACACACACACACACCTTTCAGGTGCTGCACACAGCCCCCCCTTCTAGCTTTAAACTCCTCATTGAGGACTTCCTGCCCGCCATCTGGAAACTTCTTGAGTTTCTCTCTCACACTTTCCATGGGACAAAAGGACTTTGCTCTGTCCTTTGAACCTTCTCTCTTTCCTCCTTCAGCTCTCAGCTCCCAGAATGCCTCCTCCAGAAAGCCTTCCTTGTTTTGGGGCAGTGGTGGTTTAGTGGTAGAATTCTTGCCTTTCATGCGGGCAACACAGATTCGATTCCCAGCCAATGCATCTCACGTGCAGCCACCAGCCATTTGTCAGTGGAGGCTTGCGTGTTGCTATGATGCTGAACAGGTTTCAGTGGAGCTAAATCAGTCAATAAAAACTCTATGGATCACAACAGTCCATTCCCCAACTCACCATTGGGATGGTGCAGGACTGGGCAATGTTTTGTTCTATTGTGCATGGAGTTGTCACAAGTCAGAGGCCAACTGGACAGCAGCTAACAACAGCAAACATCTTTGGTTAGCCTTCTGTTTGTCCTAATAGCCTGTACCTGTTTTCAAAGTCTGATGTCAACACAGAATTGGAACTTTCTCAAAGTTTCTTGATGCCTTTCCCCCATCTCCAGGCCCCACCATCCTGCAACCTGGAGCCTCGCTCCTTCAGTACTTCTAGCGATTTCCACATTGACTGAAGATTCCAGGGTGGTTTAGGTCTTCACAGTACCTGCATCAGGGGCTGATTGGAACTCCTGAAGCTTCCATCCCCACCCTACCCTCTTCTAGACCAAACCTCAAGACTCTATATTTGCTTCTTTCCCTTAATGATTAACCTGCTTCGAGGAACCCAAGAGCCCAGAAATAAGTCGCTGTTGACCTAGTTACTGATCCATCCTAATGATGTCTCTCATGGGGGTTCATCCCCAGGACTCAGGTCTATTTCACAAGAGAAAATGAATTCCTTTTAGGCACCAGTTTTGTTTCTCAAGCCAGGTGGAAATACTGGCCTGCCCCCTGGACCTGGCCTCTCCTGAGGGTTTCGTTTCTAAAAGGGCCATAGAGTGGAAAAATTATGATGGCTTTGCTTTGTTTCAGTTTTTGTGTTGTAATCTCTGTAAACACTAGCTTTCCATTGCTTCCAAGCCACAATCTTGTCAAGGAAGGAGCCCATCAATTGCACTGTTGCTACACAACTCCACATCATCGGGGCTGGTCACTCTCAGAGGTCAGCTGAGGCTGCTAAGGGTCCTTAACCTTCCTATAGCCAAGGGTAAGGCAAGGCATGTGTGCAGTCAGCACCCCTGCATGGGTACCACATGTTCCCTGCAGACTCGATTCTCCTAGTTTCTCCAAGCCTCTCCTAGGTCATCGTTCCTCATGTTTTAGCTATGCAACACTTGGTTTTAGGGCAACCTGGACCTTAATTTAGCCTTCCTAGGAGAACTTCCTTCTCTGTAAAATGGGACTAATAAGAGTACTGACCTCTTAAGATTGTTGTGAGGATTAAGTGAGATGCCCATAGGGCTTAACACAGTCTGGATCATAGTAAGTGCTCAGTAAATGTTGTTTGTTAGCCACCGTCGAGTTGGCCCCCAACTCATGGTGACCCCATGCACAACAGAACAAAATGCTGCTCGATCCTGGGCCATCCCCATGATTGGTTGTGGACTGGACCATTGTGATCCATAGAATTTTGACTGGCTAATTTTCAGAAGTAGATCTCCAGGCCTTTCTTCCTAGTGTGTCTTCTGGAAGCTCTGCTGAAACCTGTTTAGGAACTTAGCAACACACAAGTCTCCACTGACAGATGAGTGGCGGCTGCACAAGATGTGCATTGGCCGGGAATCTAACCCAGGTCTCTGGCACGGAAGGCAAGAATTCTACCAGTGAACCACTAATGCTCCCTCAGTAAATGTTTGAACCATTTAAATAAATAAATATAATGATGACGATGATGATGTATTATTAGCAGATGCCTTGGCTATGATGGATTCTTTTTTATAGCGCCTGGTGATCATTTTGTTCACGTCACTGTCATTTTGCCCATTTTTTTCCAAAGAGGCTTCACTGTGACTACCCAGTACCCCAAGAGGCAGGTCAAAGATACTCTCCACCTCCTGCCATGAGGACTTTGAAGCGCTCTGGCGTGGTGAGGCAATGGGCCAGCCCTACCTCTCCCACCTCCTCCTGGTAACCAGGAGGTCGCCAAGAGTCAAAAATCAACTTGACGGCGCCTAACAACAACGCACAGGACACAAAGTGCAATCTGTGTCCCAGACCGTAATCGTAAGACCCAACCTTACAATTTAAGATTAAAAAAAGAAAGAAAAAAAGAGATGGACACTTGGATGCCATGTAGACAGAAGGAACATCTGGAGCAGAAAGCCTTTCTAGAAGGTTCTTCGGGTACAAGCCATGCCTCATTGTGTATTGGGGAGGATGATGGGAGGTACCTGCCCAAACAGCAGCACCTTCACTATGCTCAACCCAGGGAGACTCCCTGCTGGAGGGGAGATGGGATTTCCCAAATCATTTGGGTGATGACAGAGAGTCAGCTTTGGCAGGCTGAGAGAGCTGGCTGTACCCCAGGCACCTGGTACAACACAGGGGAAGGTGCCAAGGTCAAAAGCAGATGCCAGAATGAGCTGTGATCAAAGGAGCCTCAGGGCCTCCTGGTTACCAGGAGGAGGTGGGAGAGGTAGGGCTGGCCCATTGCCTCACCACGCCAGAGCGCTTCAAAGTCCTCATGGCAGGAGGTGGAGAGTATCTTTGACCTGCCTCTTGGGGTACTGGGTAGTCACAGTGAAGCCTCTTTGGAAAAAAATGGGCAAAATGACAGTGACGTGAACAAAATGATCACCAGGCACTATAAAAAAGAATCCATCATAGCCAAGGCATCTGCTAATAATACATCATCATCGTCATCATTATATTTATTTATTTAAATGGTTCAAACATTTACTGAGGGAGCATTAGTGGTTCACTGGTAGAATTCTTGCCTTCCGTGCCAGAGACCTGGGTTAGATTCCCGGCCAATGCACATCTTGTAGAACTTCCCCATATGGTTCTCTAGGCTGCAGTCTTTACGGAGCAGATCGCCAGGTCTTTCTCCCGAGGAGCCACTGGGTAGGTTTAAATGCCAACCTTTTGTTTACATGTGCATAAACATGGTGGCTGGAGACTCTGGGTCTTTACACTTTGCAAAGCAGTCACACATGGGCTCCGTCTCCCTCTCCTCCACCTTGTTTCATGTTTCTGTGCCTTTGGGTCTGCTGTTCCCCTCAGCCTGGCATGCATGTCTTCTGTCTTCTTGTCCCCTGGTGAATGCCTATTCCTAAGTCAGACCTTGGCCAAGGCTCTGGGGATGTGTCACTGCCCTCCCCCAGTAGAGCTGATGCTTCCCTCTTTGGTGGCTCCATTGTGCCTTTGGTAGCATCTCATCTGGACTTACCATACTCTACTGTAATTGTCTATTTGTGTAGCTTCCCAGCTGGACCGGGTGCACCTTGAGGGCAGGATTGATGATTCATTCAGCTTTGCAGACATAGTGCCTGGCTGCAGATGAATGAAGACAGTGAGGAGGGCTCTGGGCTCTGGCCATGCTGGGCAGTGCCTTTCATGGCATTTTCCATTTGGCCTCACCTCTTCCTTTGCCCTGATTTTAGCCTAATTCCTTTCAAGGCTCTGGCATGGGGCTCTGAGCTCATTTTCATGATTGCTTTAAATATTTGGGGCTGTTGGCATGACAACACGGGGACTCACGCTAAGGAGGGAGAGGAATTCTCTAGCTCTCTGGGTCCTGCCCAAACACAAGGAATGTGCCAGAGGCAGGGGAGGTTCTGAGAAAGTGCCAGCTTGGGTCAGACTAAATCGCTTTCCTACCTGGCTTAGGGAGCCAGGAATTTTGGCAGGAGAGACGAAAGTGAGAGGACACAGAGGCCTGGGGGGATGGGGTCAGAATGGAGGATGGATGCCACCGGAAACAAGAAGGAGCACCAGATGAAGTGAAAGGGCAAAGGCAGCGCCGATCTGAGAAATGCAGCATCCGTGACTGAAAATGGTGAGAAACCCCCTGGAGTAAGTGCCTGGGCACAGACAGTCTGGAGCCACTTCTGGAAACCAGATAGACAGAAGGAGAGACTCAGAGTCTTATCATGGAAGAACTAGGAAGCCACAAAAAACTCATGAGCATTCGGAGCAGGGTGGCTGGGGTGAGGGGGGGGAGCTTCAGAGGTCACCCAGTGCACCACCCCCCTCACTTTAAGAGCAGGAAACGGAAGCTCAGAGGGGCAGGCATGGTTTCTAAGACCATATAGTTCATTGATGGTAGCACCAGGACTGGAACTCAGGTCTCCTTACTCTCTTTCCAAGGCCCTTACTGCTTCAAGGGTTGGAGGGCAGCTAGAATTAGGTTCTTTAAGTTTTCTCCAACAGTTTTTATAAATAAAATCAAAAGCCTAGCTTCTGCTTGACGAGTTCTTCCTACATGCCAGATACAGTGCTAGGTGATTTACAGGTATTATCTCAGAGCAGCCCTATGAGGTAGATCTTCTTATCTCCATTTTAAATATACGTAAGCTGAGGTTCAGAGATGAAGATATTTGCCTTAGGTCAACCAACTGCTGAAATGAGGCCCGGGTTCTAACCTAGAAATTGATTCTGTAGCTCATGTTTCTAATAACTATTTTCAAAAATGTCAGGGGACTGAGTCAAAGGGAAGATGGCCCAGAAGTTCTAGGTGAACATGTCATGTCCCTGCCCTCCTGACAGAAAGGCTCGAGGAACGTGGACATGGGCATCTGAAAGAAGATGTCATTTGTCTTCCCCGATGACCTTTCAATCCAAAATAGCACTGTGGTTATGGGGCTGGAGAGCGACAGATGGCCCTTTGTGGCCTGGGCTGCTGATCTGAGAGTGGCTTATGAGATGAGGTAGTCCAATGGAGCAGGACAGAGCAAGGAGACAGAGATTCCTGACTTGCTTCCCTGGCTGGATACTGGCTTTAGACCTCATTTCCTGGGAAGGAGGAGAAGATAAGAGAGTAGACTCATAAAGGAGGAGAGCAGCCACTTAAAATTCATACCACTTTACGCTGATACAACAATTTCAAGCTTACAAAGTGCAGTCCCATATCTTCTCATTTGATTCCCTCACTTTACAAATGAAGGCACTGGTCCAGATCGTTAAGTGAGTTGCTCAAAGTCTCCCAGCTTGCTAGCAGTAGTGTCAAGACTAGAACACAGGTCTCTTGAGTCCTACTTGAAAATCCTTTATCCTGACATCACTTCCTGTAGACACAGCAGCCAGTAGAGATGCTGTTGGAAGCTGCATTATAGTCTCAGGATTGATGACCTCACTCCCAACTCTAGGCTTGCCCTGACTGGACTAAAGAAAATACTGTCTCCTTTACCATTGGTTACTTCAAGAAAGTCCATGTGACACAATTCTAGCTAATTAGGCAGGAATGGGGGACTTCTGGGTGGCTTATGGGAAAACTTTTCTCACTCCTAGTGAGTCACAAGAAGAGACAGTCTCTATTCCTCTGGTTGTTGCTGTGCCTGGGACGTGATGACTAGAATTGTTACTGACAACTTGCTTCTTGGAAGAAACTAGCACATGGGAGCGGGTTGAACAAAGAAGTGAGAAATTCTGGGTCAGTGCTAACATCATCCAACCAACACTGAGGCCTACCCCTTCAAGCTGTGTATCTCAGGCTACACATTCAGACTTCAGACATGGTACAGTCTAGAAAATAAAATAGTCAGATAATCTTGTGTATTCTTCTTAAGAGTTAGGACAATGTCCCTAGAAGGTCCTCAGTAGACTCCTGTGGTGACTTTTTGGCCAGCTCTGAATCCTGTGGCTACCCCAAACCAGTCAATGGCAAGTGGAATGGGAATGCCAGATTGTCTTATACTAATCTGGGGAAAAACAGCAAGTGTTCCATAAATATAACTTTATTATGTGCCATACACTGTTCTAAGTGCTCTACACGTATTCTCACGTTTAAGCCCCTTAATAATTCTTTAGAAGAAGCGTTCAACCACTCTTCTGTCAGTTTGTCGTACTGTGGTAGCTTGTGTGTTCCTGTGATGCTGGAAGCTATGCCACTGGTAGTTAAATACCAGCAGGGTCACCCATGGTGGACAGGTTTCAGTGGAGCTTCCAGACTAAGACAGACTGGGAAGAAGGACTTGGTGATCTACTTCTGAGAAAAATAGGCTAGTGAAAACCTTATGGATAGCAGCAGAACATTGTCTGATATAGTGCTGTGAGATGAGCCCCTCAGATTAGAAGGCACTCAAAATACGACTGGGGAAGAGCTGCCTCCTCAAAGTAGATTCGACCTTAATGATGTGGATGGAGTAAAGCTTTTGGGACCTTCGTTCGCTGAGGTGGCATGACTGAAAATGAGAAGAAATAGCTGCAAACATCCATTAATAATCAGAACGTGGAATGTACAGAGTATGAATCTAGGAAAATTAGAAGTTGTCAAAAATGAAATGGAATGCTTGAAGATCAATATCCAAGGCATTAGTGAGCTGAAATGGACAGGTATTGGCCATTTTGAATTGGACAGTCATATACCTACTAATCTGGGAATAACAAATTGAAAAGGAATGGTGTCACATTCATCATCAAAAAGAACATTTCAGGATCTATCGTGAAGTACAATGCTGTTAGTGATAGGATAATATCCATACGCCTACAAGGAAGACTAGTTAATACGACTATTATTCAAATTTATGCACCAACCACTAAGGCCAAAGATGAAAATTGAAGATTTTTACCAACTTCTGCAGTCTGAAATTGATCAAACATGCAATCAAGATGCATTGTTAATTATTGATGCTTGAAATGTGAAAGTTGGAAACAAAGAAGAAGGGTCATTAGTTGGAAAATATGGCCTTGGTGATAGAAACTATGCGGGAGATCTTATGATAGAATTTTGCAAGACCAGTGACTTATTCATTGCAAGACCAATGACTTATTCATTGGAAATACCTGTTTTTCAACAGCACAAATGGCAACTACACACATGGACCTTGCCAGATGGAATACACAGGAATCAAATTGACTACATCTGTGGAAAGAGACGATGGGGAAGCTCAATATCATCAGTCAGAACAAGGCCAGGGGCCATCTGAGGAACAGACTATCAATTGCTCATATGCAAGTTCAAGTTGAAACTGAAGAAAATTAAAATAAGTCCACAGGAGCCAAAGTACAAGATTGATCATATCCCACCAAAATTTAGAGACCATTTCAAGAATAGATTTGACTCATTGAACACTAATAACGGAAGACCAGATGAGTTGTGAGGTGACATCAAGGATATTATATATGAAAAAAGCAAAAGGTCATTAAAAAGACAGAAAAAAAAAAGACCAAAATGGATGTCAGAAGAGACTCTGAAACTTGCCCTTGAACATAGAGTAGCTAAAGCAAATGGAAGAAATGATGTAGTAAAAGAGCTGAACAGAAGACTTCAAAGTAAGATAATGAAATGTGCAAAGACCTGGAGATAGAAAACCAAAAGGGAAGAACACCCTCAGCATTTCTCAAGCTGAAAGAACTGAAGAAAAAAATTTAAGCTTTGAGTTGCAATATTGAAGGTTTCTATGGGCAAAATATCAAATGACCCAGGAAGCATCAAAAGAATATAGAAGGAATACACAGAGTCACTGTACCAAAAAGAATTGGTCAACATTCAACCATTTCAGAAGGTAGGATATGATCAAGAACTGATGATATGGAAAGAAGACAACCAAGCTGCACTAAAGGCATTGGTAAAAAACGAAGCTCCAGGTATTGACAGAATACCAAGTGAGATGTTTAAAAAACACATGCAATGCTGGAAGTGCTCACTTGTCTATGCCAAGAAATTTGGAAGACAGCCACGTGGCCAACTGACTGGAAGAGATTCATATACGTGCCTATTCCAAAGAAAGGTGATCCAACGAAATGCAGAAATTATCAAACAATATCATTAATATCACATGCAAGTAAAATTATGATGAAGATAATTCAAAAATGGCTGCAGCAAAATCGACAAGGAGCTGCCAGATGTTCAAGCTGGATTGAAAAGAGGATATGGAAAAACGGACATCATTGCTGATGTCAGATGGATGTCGGCCTAAAGAAGAGAATACCAGAAAGATGTTTACCTGTGTTTTATTGACTGCATAAAGGCATTCATCTGTGGATCATAACAAATTATGGATAACATTGTAAAGAATGGGAATTCCAAAACACTTAATTTTGCTCATGCAGAACCTGTACATAGACAAAGGGCAGTTGTTCAAACAGAACAAGGGGATACTGAGTGGTTTAAAATCAGGAAAATAGTGTGTTAAGGTTGTATCTTTTCATCATACTTATTCAATCTGTATGCTGAGGAAATAATACAGGAAGCTGGACTCTATGAAGAAGACTGGGGCATCAGGATTGGAGGAAGAATCATTAAAACCTGAGATATGCAGACGACATAACCTTGCTTGCTGAAAGTGAAGAAGACTTGAAGCACTTACTGATGAAGATCAAAGACTATAGCCTTCAGTATGGATTATACCTTAGCATAAATAAAACAAAAATCCTCACAACTGGACCAATAAGCAACATCATGCTAAAACCAATAAGCAACATCATGCTAAACCAAAAAACCCAAACCTGTTGCCTTCGAGTCAATTCTGACTCATAGTGACCCTATAGGACAGAGTAGAAATGCCCTGTAGTGTTTCCAAGGAGTGGTTGATGGATTTGAACTACTGACCTTTTGGTTGGCAGCTGCTCTGTTAACAACTGCACCACCAGGGCTCCAACATCATGATAAACGGAGAACATATTGAAGTAGTCAAGGATTGCATTTCACTTGGATCCACAATCAATGCCCATAGAAGCAGAAATCAAGAAATCAGACGACATATTTGTGATCGTTAAGGTTGTGTATCAACTTGACTGGGCCATGATTCTCAGTGGTTTGGCAGTTATGATATAGTTTGGCAGTAGTATGATGATATGATCACCTCCATGATGAGATTTGATATAATATGATCACCTCTATGATGGGATCTGCTGTGGGTAACCAATCAGTTGAAAGGGAGTTTCCTCGGGAGTGTGGCCTGCATCTAATATAGGTGGACTTTCTGCTAAGGCTTGCAAGCTTTTGCTCGCTCTGGACCCTGCAGCTGGCTCCTGTTCCTCAGACCTCCTGTTCTTGGGACTTGAGCTAGCAGCTTACCTACCGTCTTGCCTGCCAATCTTGGGATTCATCAGTCTTTATAGCCTGTGAGCCAGATCCTTGCTGTCTGACCTGCTGATCTTGGGTTCATCAGCCCCTGCAGCTAGATGAATCAGGAGAAGCCTACCTACAGATTTGGGACGTTCCTGCCTCTGCAACCGTGTGAGCCATTTTGTTGATGTAAATCTCTATATATATTTAGACACTTTACTAGTTTTGCTTCCCTAGAGAACCCAGCTGTTATGGATTGAATTGTATCCCCCAAAAATAACTTGGCTAGTCTGTAATTCCCAATATTGTGTGAATGTCATCTGATGTGATTTTCCTACGTGTTATAAATCCTAACTCTATGATGTTAATGAGATAGGATTAGTGGCAGTTATTTTAATGAGGCAGGACTCAATCTACAAGATTAGGTTGTATCTTAAATCAGTCTCTTTTGGGATATAAAAGAGAGAAGCGAGCACAGAGACAGTAGACCTCATACCACTAAGAAACAAAAGCCAGGAGAATAGTGTGTCCTCAGAATCTGGGGACCCTGTGCTGAGAAGCTCCTCAACAAGGGGAAGATTGATGACGAGGACCTTCCTCCAGAGCTGACAGAGAAAGCCTTCCCCTGGAGCTGGCACCCTGAATTCAGACTTCTAGTCTACTAGACTGTGAGAGAATAAACTTCTGTTTGTTAAAGCCATCCACTTGTGGCATTTCTGTTATAGCGGCACTAGATGACTAAGACACCAGCCTAAGATGGTATTGCATTGGGCAAATCTGCTGCAAAAGACCTCTTTAAATTGTTAAAAAGTAAGGATATCCAACTTGAGGACTAAGGCGTGCCCGACCCAAGCCATGGTATTTTCAATCGCCTCAGATGCAAGTGAAAACTGGACAATAAATAAGAAAGACCGAAGAAGAATCGATGCCTTTGAATTATGGTGTTGGCAAAGAATATTGAATATACCGTGAACTGCCAGAAGAATGAAGAAATCTGTCTTGGAAGAAATACAGCCAGAATGCTCCTTAGAAGCAAGGATGGTGAGACTTCGTCTTATGTACTTTGGACATGTTATCAGGAGGGACCAGTTCCTGGGACGGGCATCATGCTTGGTAAAGTAGAGGGTCAGCAAAAAAGAGAAAGACCCTGCTCTGACCAGGATCACGACAGAGGGTTCTGGACAGAGCTGGAGAAGGATGTAGAGCATAATTCTAACTCACAAAAAAAAGACCAGATTTACTGGCCTAAAGGAGACTGGAGAAACCTCGAGAGTATGGCTCCCAGACACCCTTTTAGCTCAGTGGTGAAGCTACCTCCGAGGTTCACCGTTCAGCCTGGGAGTGGACAGCCCCATAAAACCAAATGAGACTAACGAGGTACAGGAGTCCAGTGACAAGGGCCAGAAGGCAGAAGGGGACAAGGAAGCTGGTGATAGGGAACCCAAGGTTGAGTAAGGATATTGTTGATGGGTTGTGAGATTGTTAACCATTGTCAAAGGGCAACATTTGTAGTAACTGTTAAATGAGAAACTATTTTGTTCTGTAAGCCTTCATCTTAAGTGAGAATAACAGCACAATTGGAAGAGCGTAGTCAATGTCACTGAACTGTGCAAGTAGAAATTTTTGAAACGGTGTATCTTTGGCTATGTGTAGTTTCACCAAAAAAAAAAAGGTTGAGAAGTTAGAGGGTTACTGTGTTGTGGGGTTGTTAACCAATGTCATAAAACAACATGTGTACTACTGTTTCATGAGAAACTATTTGTTCGTAAGCCTTCACCTGAAGTACAATAAAATATAAAATAAAAAAAAAAGAAAGACCCTTCAGTGAGATGCATTGACACAGTGGCTGCAACAATGGGCTCAAACACAGCAACGATTGTGAGGATGGCACAGGACAAGGCAGTGTTTCGTTCTGTTGTACACAGGGTTGCTGTGAGTCAGAACTGACTTGATGGCACCTAACAACAACAACAGAAAAAGTACTATTAGTACCCTAATTTTATACATGAGGAAACTGAAGCATAGAGTTTAAATAATTTGCCCAGAGAACACACAGCTAGGAAGTGGTAGAACTAAGATTTGAACACAGGATCCAGGGCCTGTGTCCTTAAGTACTAAGTTGTATAGGCTTTGCACTCACTAGAGCTAAAATTGAAGCACACGGCTGTGTGAAGGAGAGGTGGATATTTGAACAAAATTGAAGTTCTGCTGGGAAAGAGGAAGAGAGAAATCATTGTTGTGTGTAGCAACAGTGTTTGCTATAGTCCATCCCTTTGATTACCTGTAGATTTCCTATGATGTGAAATGACAAATATCCTTATGGCTTAAGCCAGTTTGAGTATTTCTCAAACTGTTACTTGTAGCCCAATCATTCTAACTAAAATAGGTTATCATTGTAGACTAGAGTGTTTCGGAAAAGCCTTCAGGGAAGTGGAATGTTTTAAAGGATATACAGCAGATGGACATTCCAGGCTAAGAGAATTAAGAAAAGGCTGGAAATATAGAATGGAATCAGGTCCCTGAAGTCCTTAAATGCCAAATGCAGGAATATGGGCTTTATTCAGGCAATGAGGTCTCAAATGATCCTTGAGTAGGAGAGTGGCTGGGTGTTTAGAGAGATCCATCTTAAAGCTGATCCAAGGAAAGAGTGTGGTAGGGGGAGATCTAGTTGGCAAGGGGACTTGTTCTATGATAAAAGTTTGAATAAGGGTTGTTATGGGTTGAATTGTGTCCCCCAAAAGATATGTGAAAGTCCTAATCCCCGGTACATGTGAATGTGACCCTGTTTGGAAAGAGTCTTCGAAGACATTTTTAGTTAACAGAGGTCATACTGGAGTAGAATGGTCCCTAATTCAATATAACAAGTATCCTTATAAAAATAGGACAAGAGACACAGACACAGAGGAAAGGCGGCCACGTGAAGGCGGAGGCAGAGATTCGAGTGACGCATCTACAAGCCAAGGAACATCAAGGATTGCCAGGAACCACCAGAAGTTAGGAAAAGGAAAGGGAGGATCTTCCCTTATATCCTCGAGAGAGCGCATGGCCCTCCTGAAACCTTGGTTTGGATTTCTGGCCTCCAGAACTGTGGAACAATAAATTTCAGTTGTTTTAAGCCACTAAGTTTGTGGTACTTTGTTATGGCAGCCCTAGGGTGCCATACAAGGGTGATAGTGTTAGAAATGGATAGGAAGAGACACTCTAGGAGATACTGAAAAAAAACAATGAGCTGCATCTGATGACTGCTTAGAAGTTGGAGGGGCATGTCAGACAAAAGGAGGAGTCCAAGATGTCTTTGAGGTTTTAAACCTTAGTGACAAGAAGGTGGAAGTCGGGCTTTCCTGGGGGAGGTAGAGGGAAGGGAGGATATAGGGTAGATTTGGTGTTAAACTTGGAGATTTGAGATGATGAGACACCCAAATGAGATCAATGGGCAACTGGAGACATAGTGATGAGTGAGAACTAGTGGGGTTAATTTGGAAGCCATTTGCACCAAGGGGATGGTTGAAGTGGATGGACCTCTGAGAAAGAGGATGTGGAGAAAGAACAGGAGACTGATGAGGTCCAGACCCTGCATAATATTTAGCGTTACATGGTCCCAGGAAAGGGCTGCAATGAGAGAAATGGAAGAAAGATCAGAGATATAAAAGGAAAGCACAGAGGACAGGGAGAAAGAACAAGTGTTGTTGAGAGTTTTAAGGAGAGGTCAATAACGTTACATCCTACCACTGCAGAGACATCCAGGTGGATGACAGTAAGCAAACTTGGTTATTTTCAAAGGGTGACTTTTAAAACGAGAGACTGGGAAGACTGGGAAATTCAACGTCTTCATAAACTGTTTGTAAGGATATAAATTCGTATAATCCTTCAGAAAGGCAATTGGGCAATATGCTTCAAAGGCCTTAAAATTGCAGGAAATTGCTGATCCGGAAATTCTTCTTCAAGGACTACAACCCCCAAAATATAATAATCAAACTTGACTGACTACTTTCTCAACCAACCACACAAAGTGTTAAGCATGGCATTGTTTTAAGCACTTTACATTATTCACTTACTTAATCCTTAGGGCAACCTTATGCGGTAAGTACTATTACAAACAATTTTTTTTTAATTTTCAGATAAAGAAAAAGAGGCACAGAGACGTTACATCATTTGAGGAAGATCTAATAAATAGTGAATCGTGGTGTTGGGATTGGAACTCAGGGAGACCAGCTACAAAACCCTTGTTCTTAACCACCACACCATCCTGCCTCTTGAAATGATTAGAAATGATCGCAGTGCTGCACCCATGAGGGTGTTCATTTTAGTGTTATAATAACAGGAAACAATCTAAATGTTGAACAGCTGGGGATCTGCTAAATAAAGTAGATGTTAAAAATCACGTTGTCACAGAATACTTAATGACATGGGAAAATGTTGATGATATATTTTTAAGTGAGAAAAGCTGTTTTCAAAACAGTATGATCCCAATTATGGAAAAAGAAAGATATTTGCTATCATTCAAACGTGCGTGTATTGGCAGACGGACCTGGCTTGTATACTGGCTTGTCAAAGTCACCACCAGGTACCCCTTTCCTCTTCACCCTGCCTTGCATGTGGTCCCACCCCCACACCCACTCTATTTGGGGTAGTCAACCATACAGACGAAGTACTGTGGTTGATGCATTAAAGTCCTACATGTTTTAACATAGAAGGATAAGCAGGATGCCTGAGGGATTTCCATGCCCGAAGTGTTATTGTTTCCCCTCAGGTCATTCCAGGAACTTTTTCTAGATGAGGCAGGACTCTTGGGGAGTGTTGACTGATAGAAATGGTTGGGTGGAGCTGGTAGGAATAATATTTCAGATATATGGTGCCATTTAAGAGTATGTGTAGGGGAGAGAACATGTCCCTCAAATGTAGAGGATTCTGGAAAGTGCCTGAAAAAAAGGTATCCTCCTCCCTGGATCCTGGAGGTAGGCCAGCCCCACTTGAGGTCACCAGCTCTACATACAAGCAGCTGAGTCCCAAGAGGTTTCAGAACCCCCATTCAAAATCCCCCTGGTTTCCTGTCCTATGCTTTACCCCAGCTCCATCTCCATGTTCAGGCAAAGCCCAGAACTGAATGCTTAGAAAAATATTTAATTGAGATTCCTCCTACAGTGCCTATTTCTGTCTCAATAAGGCCTTGGCATGCCATGGGTGGCTAAATATATTGGCTGTTTCCTCTCTAGTGCCAGCCTAGTTTTAGATGTTCCCAAGTACATCTGTCCAGCTTTCCCCTTAGAGAGAATTTAGAGCATTAGCCCTCTGTGACCCAGAAAAAAAAAATTGTGGAGGAGATTGGCTTATTTAAAGAAGAGAAACCAGGGGGTATGTGTGGAAGAAGTGACTTTGTTCATTCATTCACTCATTCATCCATTCATATAAACATCTACTGGTCTTCTACTGAGTGTCCAGTACTATGCTTAACATGGAGACCACACAGATTTATGGACTTAGATCTGATCCCTACCCTCAAGGTGCTCATAGTCTAGATCTACCAACAGCTCAGAGGGTTAAGGTTGGAGCAGGCACAAAACAGAGGGGAGGGGAGGGTCTGCAGTATACTAGAGGGAGAACACACAGAGGACATTTTCCTAAATATCAGCATCTCTAGAAGTACTTAGGAATTGAAGGAATGGGGAAAGTTGAAGAAGAAAACAGTAAGAATACAAAGAAGATGGGATTTACGTGCATGTTACATTAGCTTGGGGTCAAAGTTTGGGTGCTTTCCCAGTAGAATCTTGTTTGATATCTGATTCTAAAGACAGCTTGAGTACAATTAATTTTTCCTCTCTAGGATTTGGTTTCTTTATCTATAAAATGTTTTAGTGCAGACAGATATTTTATGAATACTTGCAAACAAAAGCATATATGGAACCCCTGTATAGAAGATCAATAATATCAGAGCTGCTCTGGTTGAGGCAAAGGTGGGAGACCCAAAGCCAGTCCTGGCCTCCCCCAGCTCCCCACTGAGAGAACCTCAGTGGGACTCCAGGGCTCACTGGGGAGCTGGTAGAAACCCACAGCCTGAGATGGTGCTTCAGGGCTCTTTGGCTCTAAGTCAGTTGCTCAGTTATTTCTTTTCACCTCCCTTTGGGCCTGTGACTCCAGGAGTCATTTGTACCTGCTACTTGGGAGTTGCAATAGGGACTGGTGGGAGGTGGTCTTGGAGTGCTTGGGATCACCAAGCCCAGGGAAGAATCAAGTCATAGTTCCTTAGGCGGGAAGAAAGAAATCTTATCATCTGAGAGCAGGAGGAGTGTTGGCAGGCAAAAGGATAAGCAGAATCTGGAGGAACTGTAGCAAATGGCTCGGGTCTCATTCATCTGCCTAGTGCTTCTGAAAGATGATCTAGGGGTGAAGAGTACACATTTTCCCATCTCCTTGGGTGGAGAACTTCACAGTTCATAAATCCCTACAGACATTTCTTTCAACATGTCAAGGTCTTTAGCATCTCAAATGGGCTTTACTCTGTGATGTTGAGTAAGTCAAGGCATGAAATGGTCTCATCCTTTTACAGATGAGGAAACTGAGGCCCAATGTGGTTGTCTCTTCCACCCTCTCAGACTCCTGAGAAGAAGTTCTTTCTGGTCTCTAACTTTTATCCATTTCACTGTGAAACCATTTCCTCTGTGTTTGCTTGTCTGTTTTCTTCAAATTGTCCAGGAAATCTGTAGTTGGACTTCTTACCCTTCTGAACATTGCATAGAAGGTAGTAGAAGTATTAGGGGGATCTTGAATGAATGACCTACAAGAGTTGTGACAATTGTCCATATCTGTTCGAGAAACATTTCTTTGGTAATCCTGGCAGGAGACTGGAAGGTGGCCATGATAATTTGGGGGTGAGTGTGATTTTAATCCTGGGGAGTCTGTAAATCCCAAATCTTATTGACATAGGGGTCAAATACCAGACGTTCCTTTGGGCCTGCGTGCAGAAGCTCTCAGCCTTTTTCCTAGCAGCTTCTCCACTGGTCTGGAACCTTTTAGGGCATTCCAAGCCCCCGCACCTCTCCCTCCGCCCCTCAGCTGGCCTGTAGTCAAGCATCTTCACACTCTGCTGCTTCCATCTGGAACTCCCTTCCTCCATTCCTGATGCTAGCGGCCTTGGGGCCTGCTTGCTATTCTGGTGCCCAGAAACCCACACAGCTTTGCCAGCCAAAGCCATGCTCAACTGCAGCAACAGATAAGGGTGGGCTTACCTGGAGGCAAAACTCATGGGCAAGAGGACCCATCCAAGGGACCTCTGATTGTTCATCAAAAGGTACCTTAAACAAAGTGAAAGGCATGTGACAAGCAATTTGCAACACACATACTTGAGGAAGGACATCATCAAGAGCACAGAAAGAACATCTTAAAGTTACCTCTGGATGCAAAGATTCCATATGGAACTGACCCTCTCCCTAAGACATGAGACTCTGCCTGGTATGGAGCCAAATCCTTTCCAGAAACTCTTATTTTTCTTCTGCAAAAATGTGGAGGAGTCTGAGCCATTTGCGTGACTTCTAGCTGACTGTTTCAGGGACCCATTTGAGACCGAGTTGAGTTGCACTGTGTTGAGCACACTCTCTGGCCCACTCTGGACAGCTTGTGTAACACCTGAGTTGAGTCCTCAGGGAACATGACACTGGATTAAAGTGAGGAGAGGAGGTAAGAATGAAATAGGATGGAACTGAGCCCTGCCCTTAAAGGGGCATGTGCTGTCTGGAGGACATCCACATGGAGGGCCCTTGATCAGTCATCTTGCATGAACTCATCCAAAAGTGACCTCATAACTTTCTTCTCAGGCAACGCCCTTTTGCACTTCTCAGTGTCCAGGGTTATCAGTGTTTTTCCCTTACTACCTCAAGTTGCCATTGAGTTGATTCTGACTCACAGCAACTCTGTACGTGTCAGAGTAGAACTGTATTCCATAGGGTTTCCAATAGCTGATTTTTCAGAAGTAGATCACCAGGCCTTTCTTCCTAGGTGCCTCTGGGTGGACTCTAACCTCCTATCTTTCAGTTAGCAGCTGACCACGTTAACTGTTTCTACCACCCAGGGACTCCATTCCTCCTTTGTCACCCTGGCTCAAAACAAGGTGTCATCCCCAATTCTTCCTCCCTTTTATCCCGGACATCTAACCCATTGGCAAATCTCACAGGTCCCTCCTTTGTTGATAAGTCTCCAGCTGACTCTTCTGCCTGTTTCTCTCTGAGGAGAGGGGAGGCCTTCAGCATTCCATTCCATCAAACACTGATCTCATGATACCAGAACCTCCAATTACCCAATTTTCTATGATATTATTCCCGCCTGGCTCTACCTGGCTTTCCAAATTCTCCACTCATGCCCTGCCCCTTCCCTGCTGCTGCTCTTCCCTCCGGTCCCCACAGGGCTTCTCTTCTCTAGTCAGTCTCATCTTGTCTTCCTGCATTCCCACCCAAATCAGTTTGATTCCTTCCTCCATACCTGAACCTGAAATGCCAACCTCAATTCTGCTCCAAGCTACCAAGCCTTCAAGACCCACCTCCTCTGTGAAGCCAATCAGGCATCCCCTTGATGCCCTTGCTGTTTGTACCTTGATTATTTCCCACCTAGCACCATTTGGGCAGTTTACTATACCCTGCTAGGCATTGTCTTTTCAACAACATTGCAATCTTCTTGATAGCAAGGGGCTAGTAATACCTGTTTGCATCATCTCTCTACTGGACCTGAGGCAAGAATTTGGGAATGGGAGAAATTAACATTTATTGAGGGCTTTAAGACATTATCTCATTGAATCCTCTCAACACTACGAGGTAGATATTTTTTGTCTCCATTTTATTGATGAAGAAACTATAGCTCAGAGAACCCACAGCTGGTAAGTGGCTGAGTCAGGGTTCAAAACCAGGGTCGTCTGACAACAAGGCGTCTTTCACTTCTCCACGTCTGTATCCCAAGGTGGAGCATAGGGTACTCATACCCAATCCAACCCAACCCAACCCATTGCCATTGGGTGGATTCCTACTCATAGTGATCCTATAGGACAAAGTAAACTGCCTCATAGGGTTTCCAAGGCTGCAAATCTTTATGGAAGCAGAATGCCACATCTTCTCCCATGGGTGATGTGTTCAAACCGCTGATCTTTTGGTTAGCAGCTGAACGCTTAATCATTGCCCCACCAGTGTTCCTTAGGGTGCTCATAAATGCATTGAATTAGATAAAAATGATTTGACAAATGAAGTTGATTGTTTCTTTAATTTATTTAACGTTTAGTTTGTAAGATGTATACCTATATTTACATCCACTCATCTATCTGTTGATCTATCAATTTATTCATCTATTGCACAACTTTTTATATAAATTTTTAATCTTTGAACCTTTAAATCTTTTAATGTTTTCACTTTGATTCCTAAAAGTGAAAGTTCCATGTTAAACCCTATGAACTATGAACAGTTGGGAGCACTTGATATATTGTGCAAAATGGCAGAAACCATCCCTTCTGAAATGTCTGTGTGGTTCAGAAACTGTCTCATCACTGAGCATCTCCCATCATTCTACTCCCAGGAAAGGGCCAGTGATGTGGGAGCTCAGGGGAAGAAAAGACCAGATGAAGATATAAAGTATATAGATGACAGAATAAACTCCTAAATTTACCTTATGAATATCTGAATGGCTTGGAAGACAGTTTTTTTGTTTTGCTTTTTTTTGCCCAAGTTGATAAGATAAAGAGAAGGAATTAGCAATAGTCCCATGGGTAGATGCTTTCCATAGATTACTTCATTTAATCCTCATAATGCTGCTGCTATTATTATTATTATATCCTTATTTTATAGAAGAGGAAACTGAGCTCCGAGAGGTTAAATAACCTGTCCAAGCTCAGAAGACTGGTAAGGGGGTGAGCCCAGGACTGTCAGGCTCTGGAAGTAATGTAACAGAGCTGCCCATGTGGCCTTGCCATTTCCATAGCAATAGAACTAGTTGCTGTGGAGTAGAATCCTACTCATGATGACTCCATGTGTCAGAGGAGAATTGTGCTCCATAGGGTTTTCAATGGCTGATTTTTCAGGAGGAGATCATGAGGCCTTTCTTTAGAGATGCCTCTGGGTGAACTCAAACTGCCAGCCTTTCAGTTAGCAGCTGAGCACATTAACTGTTTACACTACCCAGGAACTCCCGCATGGCTATATAGGGGAGGGTGAATGGGCTTTGGGCCTCCTTTACCCTCCCACCCTCCCTGCCTCCCTCCCTTCCTATTCCAATTTGCTGAAATACTTCTGACATTACTCTTTCCCCATTTGAATAGGAGGAACTGAGTTGAAAACTTAAGGAACCCTTCCCCAGTGGTCACAAGATATGGGGCACAACCTCCCCAAAGTTACTGAATTCCTTTCTCTGCAAAATGTCTGAAACCAGGTGCAAGAGCCTCCTACTCCTCAACCCTGCCTGGACGACCTCTGCAGGACCCTGAAGGGCAGAGGATTTCATGGGGTTGCTGGCAAGCCCTCTCTGGCTGTCCCAACATGTATTCTTCCAACATGCGTTGTCTAGGAGCATAAGCCGCGGGTGTGTGCAATGAGGGGAGGGTAGGCCGGCTGGCAGGGGAGCCACAAGGAGCCAGGCAGATCAAGGAGTATTAATAATGGGGCCGCTGGCTGCTAGGCCTGTCCCAGGGGAGGGACACAGAGGGTGGCTGAGGGCAGGGTGGGGAGTGTGCATACCGCCCGGAGCGCAGTGTTTAAACCCCAGCATGCTGCAGGAGGATTGCTCTTTAATCAGAGCTTTTGTGCAAACCTCGCTCTCCTTGCCAATAAATTGCATCTCTTACCTCTTCAGGTTTCCATTGTGAGATTTGTCTTCCCAGGAGCCACCCCAGATGGACCCCACGTGGCTCTGTTTAGATGCCTCACTCCATCTGGGTAGCTTCATCTGGGGGTGACATTCAAACTATTTAAGAGCAGTAAGAATGGGCCTAGCCCTAAACAGATTCTGACAGCCAATCCTCCAGGCTGGAGCAGACTTCCGGAGGCCCCTGCTGGGTCAGGTGTTAACTCTTTAGTTGCTGAACTGGGGGCAGGTGTGGAGGTGCCAGGAGATGTGGCAGGGTGGCAATAGTGGGGCTCAGCGTAGTGGCTATTTACCACGTGGTGCAGAAATTTTTCAGTATTTTAAAAAACTTATGGTATGGCTGTACCAGTGGGTATAGGCATAGGAAAGACTCAGTAGGAAAGACTTGAGACCTGCCCGTGGTTTCTTAGGATCGATCATTGCATGTATGCCTTTCATGACCCCTCAAGAGACTCACAGGCCCCTCTTCCTCCACATCTCTGCACAGAGCCCAGTTTTGGTTTTTGGAGTCATGTTCTAGCAGCTGCCATGTTCCAGCTGATCAGGGATGAGCTAACATGGCCCAAAGCCTGCTCCCAGGTCCATGATTGAGGGCTCCTCCTTCTTCAGTTTCCTATAGCACGTGGACTTCCTGACGCCTTTCTCATGGCAGACAACCAATCAAAGGTGGTTGGAAACAAAAGACTGGTTTAAAGTGGGAATTTAAGTTCTTACGGGCAGGGCAATCAACCAGCACAATCTCTCTCCCCAGCAGCTTTGACCATTTTTCCATGGAGGCAGGACGCTGACCCGAGATTCCGGAAGCCTGGTGCCTGGTCCTGGCTCCATTGTAAGCAGCTCTGTGGCCATGCGTGAGCACTTCCCCTCTCTGAGGTTTATTTTCCTCCTCTGCAAAACAAGAGTTTGGGAAAGCTTATCTCTCAAGCCCTTTCAATGTCTCAACTGATTTAATTCCCTTTCTTTGCTGTGGGAATATAGTATGCATAAGAAAGTTGGCTGGAGAGCCAGATGGTCTGAGTTCCAATGCTGGTTCAGTTTCTTGCTAGCTGTGGGCATGTTACTTAACTTCTCTGTGAGGATTATAGTAGGATTGTTGTGAGGGCTAAAAAAGTTAATACCAGGAAAGTGTTTAGAACACTTGGTCCTTAGTATCCTCTCAGTAAACGTCATCTGTTTTTGCTGCCTCTGTTATTTATTAAGTGATACCCCATGTCCTAATCCTTAGTTGAGTAACCCTTTAAACAGGTTAACACCAGCGTCTCTATCCTATATCAGAAGGAGCAGAACTAACATCAGTTGAGGGTTTACTCTGGGCCAGACTCTACACCAGGAACTTAACATACGCTATCTTATGTAATCCTCACAACAATGGCAAGAGATATGTATTAACTCCCCTTGTTTTCCCCTCAAGAAAACAGAGGCTCAAAAAGATTAAAACCACATCGCTAGTAAGAAGTGGATTATGGACTCAATCGCAGGTCTGTGGGGCTTCAAAGCCCATATCAAAGTGGGCAAAATGAGTTCCTCTGGAAAGACAATTCCAGGTCAGTCCAGACTGTTCTCAGGGCAGAGAGCTGACACCTGCACTTAGAGAAGAAAGCGGCTGTCTTGTGGGGAGGAGGGAGCATTTCCTGTTTCCCGAAAGCCCTGTCCCTCTTCTTTCCTTTCTACGTAAGCTGGGCTTAAGTCTCCAAACCACAAATGAAGATGAAAGAACCTTGTTGATGGAATCCTCCGCCCTGGGAAGAAGAAGATTTAAAAAAAGAAAAGAAAAGAACAGAGAGAAAGGGGAAGGAAACAATCCTTGACAAATATTTTCTGTTAATAAATTCCATTTTGCCTCTAAAAGGTTTGCCAACTATCTAAGCAGGAAAAATTTTTCACATACCAGGGCAAACCGTCGCCGAAACGCCTCTTCAGCTGGCCTGCCCACAGCCCCTGTTTCCATAACCTCTCCAGAGGCAGTCTCTCTTGTGGTCTTCCCCCAGGAAGACCCTGCCTTTTCCAAGAAGGAGATTCAGCAGGATTGAGGCATGCCCTCCTCCCAGCGTTGGGTGAAGGTGCCCTAGTGGCCCTGCAAGTCTTCATGAGTCCCCAATTCTCTCTCTCTCTCCCAAGTTCAACTACCTCTCCCCAATCGAGAACAACTCCCCTATGTCCTTCCTCTCCTCTCTCCCTCCACCTGTCTTTTCCCCGTGTCCTTCCTCTTCTCCTTTCTCCTCCCAAACTTGGTTGGTTTTCTTGGATTCGGAAGGAAGAGGTTGACAAACCCTTAAGGAAATCTTGCTACACTTCCAACTCTCTGCTTTCATGCATTCAGCAAATTTTACTGAAGGCCCATTTATTGATGGCTCAATGAGATGGACTGACACAGTGGCTGCAACAAAGGGCTCAAGCATAACGATTGTGAGGATGGCACAGGACTAGGGGGTGTTTTGTTCTGTTGTACATAGGGTTGCTATGAGTCGGATCCAACTCGATGGCACCTAAGAACAACTCATTTTTGAAACATGCATCAGGTCTCAATATTGGGTTTGGAAACAATTCCAGCTAATGCCAAGGACTTGGTCATTTCGTTTTATTGAATTTGCTTAGGGAAAAGACCTCTTGAGATCTTGCATGTAGACTTATGCCAAAACATATATTTCTGGGACTTCTGAAGCCATCTGGGGAATGTTTGGATGAAAAGGAAAGGCATTTGTCAACAACGTTCTGCCAAGTTGGAGGGCAAATGTGGATCAAGTTAAAACTAAAATGAGGCCAGAAGGTTGATTATGTCTTCCCCTGATGGACCATCTTTCAACCTCCAGCTCCACTTTTGCCCATGAGCTTCCATCACATGGTCTTCACCCAGCCCAGCTGCTGCTGTTGTCAGTTGCCATTCAGTTGGCTCCAACTCATGGTGACCTTATGTATAACAGAACAAAATGTTGCCTGGTGCTGAGCTGTCTCCATGATCTTTGATATGTTTGAGCCCATTGTTGAAGCTATTGTGTCAATCCATCTCATTGAGGGGTTTCCTCATTTTCACTAACCCTCTAGGAGAGTGATATCTAATAAGGCTCCTTATTTCAGAAATAAGCATGTTCACTTGCATACGGCCTGAGGTTGGGTTGAGTTACTCTTATTTTTTCCCTCTGGTGTACTTTGGAAATGATTCTTTAAGTGAAAATGAGGATGACTTCTTTTTCTGTTAGGTCACAGAATTAGACTCCTTGGGTGGGCAGGACTTCCTGGGGTCTTGGTACCCATGGCTTAGTTTCTATTCAAGATAACCCTTCCTCCCTCCTCTCTCCTTTCCTTTAAAAAAACCAAACCTGTTGCCATGGAGTTGATTCCAACTCATAGCAACCCTATAGCAACTTTTTATTGACACTTTCTATGTTCCAGGCATGGTGCTAGGTTCCAAGGATGTGATAAGACAGACAAAGTTCTTGCCTGATGGAGCTTATTTTCTAGTGGAAGAAATGGATGTGAGTCATCTGTGTGGGTCAGCCAGTGTAGTGTAGCCAAGTGTAGCAAGAGCCATCTTTAATCTTTCTAGTATCGTGTGTGTGTGTGTGTGTGTGTGTGTGTGTGTGTGTGTTGTTGTTGTTGTTGTTTTTCCCTTGAAATTAAGAGTTTTACTTTAAGATATACCTTTGATCCAGCAATTCCCCTTCAAGAATTTATTCATGCTTAGGTGTAAAATAGCACATTTATGTGATTATTTGTTGCAATCATATTTATGAAAGCAAATTATTAGGAATATACCAAAAGCCTATCAATCAGATCCTGGATAAATAAATTATGGTATATCCATATAATGGAATTCTCTCCAGCTGTAAAAAAGAAGGAGAAAACTCTGTGTGTACTGACAGGAGATAATCTCCAAGAGACATTTGTAAGAGAAAACAGCAAGGTAAGAGCAAGGAGTTCAGTGTTTTACCATTTGTGTAAAGAAAAGAAAAAAAGAGTGTGAATGTGTGTTTGTTTATGTACAGAATATCCCTAGAAGGACACCAGTGAGGGAAACTATTTGGCTGGGGAATAAGAGTTGAAAGGAGAATGTTCATTGTGTCCTCTTTTGTACCTTTTGACTTTTAAACCTGTGTATATAGTACTTATTCAAATGTTTGAATTTAAATTTAATAGCAGGAAGAGGTGGGAACCTTGGCAAACTGAGGGGTACATGCCCCTTTTAAGGTGGGCAGCAGTTCTGTGGTTTCATCCATTACTGTCACAGCGAGATGCAGGTTCAGTATTGTCAAATCTTCCAATTTTTCAAGAGAAGCTGGAAACATAAACATGTTTAAGAAATCTTCCAATTTTAAAATGTTGCATCAAATTTAAAAAAAAGAAAAGCAAACCAAGTGAAGCAGGCCTATGAGCTACGTCCAGACTTAGCCCATCAGTGGGTAGTCCTTGCAGTAGCTACTCCAGGATCCCTTAGGAAACTACTGCCATTGTTTAAGAGAAAGATAATGAAGGCCACCTAGGTCAGGGGCAGGGCAAGGACACATGGAGTAGTGATTATGGGTAGACCATTGGATGCAGAGGAAAAGGGAGGAAGAGAGGTTGAAGAAGACTCTCGATTTTCAAGTCTGAGTGTTTCATAGGATGGGGTGATTTATAGGCAAAATGGAATGCGAATGGCTCTGAAATGAGACCTGGGCTCTCACCCTTCCTCTGTTATTTGGGGTAGAATTTGGGTTTTCTTCTCATTAAATGTTGATAGTACTACCAACCTCATAAGGTAGGTACTAAATAAAATAATGTATGTAAAATGTTTATAGTGGTCAAGATATTCATTGCTAGTAAGAGACCACACTAACCTGCAGATATAGGTTTGGTGGTAGATATTTCTTTTTTTTTTTTTTTTTTAATTTTTTTATTGTTGTAATTTAAATGAAGTTTACATTTCAAGTTAGTCTCCCATACAAAAATACATAATACATTGTTATGTGACCCTAATCGCTCTCCCCATACAGTGACAGCACATTCTTGCTTTCTACCCAGGTCCATTCAACCAGCTCCTAACCCTCTCTGCCTTCCTATCTCACCTCTGGATAGAGGCTTCGCATTTAATCTCTTGTATCTACTTGAGCGAAGAGGCACACTCCTCACGAGTATCACTTTATGTCCCACAGTCTAGTCCAATCCCTGTCTGAAGAGTTGGCCTCAGAAACTTTTTTAGCTCTGGGCTGATAGAGAATCCAGGGGCGGTGCTTTCCAGGGTTCCTCCAGTCTCAATCAGACCATTAAGTCTGGTCTTCTTACTAGAATTTGAGTTCTGCATCCCACCTTTCTCCTGCTCCATCTGGGACTCTCTGTTGTGTTCCCTGTCAGGGCAGTCATTGGTGGTAGCCAGGCATCATCTAGTTCTTCTGGTCTCAGGCTGATGAAGTCTCTGGTTTATGTGGTCCTTTCTGTCTCTTGGGCTACTACTTTCCTTGTGTCGTTGGTGTTCTTCATTCTCCTTTACTCCAGGTGGTTGGGACCAATTGATGCATCTTAGATGGCCACTTGCAAGCTTTTAAGACCCCAGATGCCACTCTTTGGTGGTAGATATTTCTACATACATAACTGTAGGTGCTGCTTATATATTAATATAGACAACAGAGCACACAAGGGCCACAGTCAGGGCAACCTCTTAGACATAACCAAACACCTCGCAGGACAAAGTTCCTAGGCTTGAAGGCAATGGACCATAAACTCGGGGGTCATCTGTGTCAATTGGCACGACATAGTTCATAAAGTACTGCATCCTACTTTGATGAGTAGCGTCTGGGGGTCTTAAAAGCTTGCAAGTGGCCGTCTAAGATACATCTATTAGCCTCTTAACCATCCAGAGCAAAGGAGAGAGAAGAAAACCAAAGGCTCAAGTGAGCAAATAGTCCAGAGGACTAATGGACCACATGAACCACAGCCTACAGGACCACGAGACCAGAAGAACAGATGGTGCCCGGCTACCACTACTGACCACTCTGACTGGGATCACGACATAGGGTCCCAGACAGAGCAGGAGAAGAATTGTAGAACAAAAAATTAAATTCACAAAAAAGACCAGAGTTACTGGTCTGACAGAAACTGGAGGAACCCCTGAGACTATGGCCCTAAGACACCCTTCTGAACTGGAACTGAAGCCATTCCAGGAGACCACATTTCAGCCAAACCATAGGCAGTTCCATAAAATAAACAATAACACCTGAGAGGAACGAGCTCCTTAGAACAATCAATTATACGAGATCAAAAGGGCGACATTTGCCCAAAAGCAAAAATAAGCAGGCAGAAAGGGGTAGAAAATCAGGACAAAAGGAAACGGGGAACTAAGGATGGAAATGGGGAGAGTGCTGACACATTGTAGAGAATGAAACCAATGTCATGGAATAGTTTATGTACAAACTATCAAATGGAAAACTAATTTGCTCTGTAAACTTTCACTTAAAGCACAATAAAAAATGTATTAAAAAATAAGATACTGGTTTCTATTTTGGGTCACCAGCATCCACTCAATTTCCTGTTTAAGGCCCTGATTTTCTTTCCAGACCATATGGTTCTGGTAGAGCTGAGTCCACCCTCAAGAGGGAGTAGTAGGAAACTGATGTCTAGCCAATAGGTGAATCCCATTGTACTGGCAACAGTAACAGGTTCAGGGGTGGTCATACGACCGACTCCAGAGCAATCAGACCCAATGAGAGTCAGTCCTGGCACTTCCATTGGAATTGGAACAAGGGATGGGACGAGTGGGAGCTTGGATTCCTCCTGCCATCTTGACACCACAAGGGGTGAATCGGTCTGAGATGGAGCCAACCAACATAAGCAGAGGTGAGAGATGAGGAGAGAGAAATCAGGGACTGGAGAAATAATCAATGTCCCTGAAGCGTGCCTCAACTCCATGCCTGGAGTTTTCAGCTTACACATGAGCTAGCACACGGCCTTTTGTTTTAAATACATTTTAAACAAACAAACACAAACTGGACAGAGAAGAGGAAACTTCTAAGCAGGCCTCTTTGGTGTTTGGTGTCCTGGTGTCCTGGGACTCACCAGCTTCATTTGTCCCCTGGGAAACCCTGTAGGGTAGGAGAGAGGTGTAGGGCAGTGCCATGATTGTTACCTGCCGAGAATTCTCGATCACTGTCCTGCAACAGCCCTATAACTGCCTAACCAGAGGCTTCCAGATTAGTGAAACTTAGACATAACAGTCAAGTGAGTCAGAGATGGAAAAAGGGGAGAGAAAGAGATTGGCGAGAGACAAAGCAGGACGAGACCCTGTGAGGGAACTTGGAGCACTGTTGCTGTTTCTACGTTCTCATCTGGGAAATCTTTGTGGGGAGGCTTGGGATTTTATGCCACTGAAGTGTGCAGCCAACTGAACAGCTGATCTTTGGTGCCCCATGTCACGTAATTCAGGATGTGGCATCTGCAGAGCAATATCACGGGTTTGAAGTTGTTCAAGCAGGAGAAGGTGAGGCGTTGGCGGGCCTGGCAGGCCTGAAACTGTACCCTGAAGGATGGCCTGGGGAGTGTTGTGTTAAGTTTATGTGAATGTCTATCCTCCCTTCTAAATGTTCAGGGTGTGGTTCAAGTCCTACTTATCTCAGTGACCCTCAGAAGAACCCAGAAAGTGCCTGGCACACAGAAAAAGCTGGAATAAAATGTGTTTGTCACAGAAACAAACTGAAAGACTTCAGTGAGATATTTCTCCTCTTCACGGAAGAGCAACCCTAAGCAAGCGAGCTAAATTGCTATGTCAGGCACTGTGATATGCACTGGGGATACAAAGTGAATGAGGAATATTTTCTACCTTCAAGGAAACCACAGACTCCATGGAGATATAGACAAACATTCAAGACAACAAATTATACTATACGGTAGTAGGTGGACCTCAGAGGAAGGCCACCTTCTGTGGAATTGCTTCTTCATCTGTGCACTAAGCCCCTGGTACCAGATCAGAAAAAGAAAGTAAGGAGGCTTTGATGTGCCTGTCCATGATTACCTTGAGGAAGTTGGACCCAGGTCAGGCTCCAAAACACATGCCCTTAACCACTGAGTACTGTTTTTCAAACTTTATTGCACATTAGAATTAGAACCTGGCACAAGCTTATTAACACACATAGATTCCTGGGCCTGACCCAGGAATTCTGATTTGGTATATTCTGACGCAGATGTCCCATGGACCACACTTTGAGAAAGTCTGGCTCTAAAGTCTCTGACAACTCTGGTGTGCTAAAATTTCCCTGTCTTATTTTCCTAGTGCTATTGTAATAAAAATACCACAAGCGAACAGCTTTAGAGCGCAGAAATTTATTGTCTCACCGTTCTGGAGTCTAGAAGTTCGAATTTAGGTTGTTGGCAGGGTAGGCTCATTGTCCCTGTTGGCTCTAGGAGAAGATCCTTGTCTCTTTTAGTTTCTGTAGCCCTGACAGTTCCTTGGAGTTCCTTGGCATTCCTTGGTTTGTAGCTAGATCCTCACATAGTGTCTTCCGTGTGTGTGTGTGTGTGTGTGTGTGTGTGTGTGTGTGTGTGATTGTCCATATCTGTTTCTCCCTTTTAAAAGATACCACGCAGAAGGGATTAAGTTTAGGACCCACCCTACTCTGTTATGATCTCATTAACATAACAAAAAGAAAACCCCTATTTCCAAGCAGGGTCACATTCACATGCACAGGGGTTAGGATTTCAACATATCTTTTTGGGGGATGCAATTCAATCTATAACATCCCCCAACTGTAAGTCATTCAGTTGAGCTAACAGAGGAAGTGTGTCCGTGATAGAGCCTGGATTTTGCTTCTCCCCTGAGGGGCCAGGCTTTAACTTTTTCTCTATGGAACAAGCTAATAATAGGCTGTGTATCTATTTGACAGACAGGACATATATTCATGCAGTTATTCCTGATTCAGATGTTTGGGGAGAAATGGTGTGAAACTGCAATATGGGGGTCTAAATAACTCAAAAGTTGCCCATTACAAAAAACCCAAATATTCTAAATAAAAAAGCAGTATGTAGTATTGGTTAAGAGCACAAGCTCTGGAGCCAGTTTGCCTAATTTCAAATCTGAGCTTCACTCTGTGACTCAATTTCCTTATATGAAAATGGGACAGATAATAATCAAGGGTTGTTACAGGGGTTAAACAAATGAACATGTGTAAAGCACTTAGTATGGTGCCTGGCACTTATAAATAATCAAGACATGCTACCTGTTTTTAACAAAGCTAAATGCACAAAAATTCCCCAGGAGCCAAAAACTAAGAGGAAACTAAAACTAGAAAAGTAAGCATGTGGGCTGTCCCTTGCAGCTACCTTGGGATGTGGGAGTGGTGTTAGTGCTAGAGCTGGCCTTGTTAACCCAGGGGTTTGGATTTTAATACTGTGCAAGAACAGGAAACAAGACCTTGAGCATCTGGGAGGTGGAATGTTGGTACTGAGACTTCCACATAAAGCCAGGACCTTTGAAGGACAACATCCTAAAAAAACTGTAAGCCAGAAAAAGTCACTCTTCTTGAATAGAGAAATGAAAAGACAGCCTCTTTATCTTGAACTGAACTCTGGGTCTGGAGAGAAAATGTCTTCCCCAAGAATTCAAAAGCATTGGCATGAGTCTTTAATGGGTTTGGGATTTGAATAAATAGTTCCTGCACAATCTAGAAACTCCTATGCTAAGAAATAAAATAAAGTATGGTCTAGACCAATTGCACTGTATTAGAAGCAAATACATTGGTTACACTGGTTTCTCCAGATAAAGCCCTGCAGACAATGAGCTCAAATCTGAAATCACACAATACACAAGGGGAAAGAAATGAGCAAGAGTCCGAACACTTAACTACAGGACTAGACCTTCAAGAACTTTAGATTACAGAACTACCATAAGAGACCATAAACTAAGTATGTTAAAGTGATTAATGACAAAAATTATGGCTTCAAAAACATAAGAAATATCTGAACAATAAATGAAATCAGTCAGATTTGAAAAGATAAAACAAACAGTGCTTTTTTCTTAGAAATAAGAAAGTCATTAAAATTTGAAACTAAACAAACAGACTAAATAGTAGATTAGGCATAATTGAAGAGAGATTCAGTGAATTTGGAGATAAATCTGAAGAAATTGTCCAGATAAAGCCCAGAGATTGAAACTATGAAATAGATGTTAGAAGATATGAAGGATAAAAGGGAAAAGTCTAACATAAGTATTTTTACACAAATTTAAGCACGTCTTCTACATTTGCCTGCTAACAGTGTCCTCCCCGTGAGGTATCTTCATAGGCGCTGCTGTGCCAATTTTTTTTTACATGTTTCTGTAAAAAAATTAGCATAGCATGCATATGAAAATACCTTGCTGGGGGAGGGCACGGTTGGCAAATAAATGAAGAAGGTGCACGATATGTGTGTAAAAATATGATATGTCTAATAGGAGTTCTTACACGAAGAAAAACGGGGCCTCGGATTGGAGGAAGACTCATTAACAACCTGCGTTACGCAGATGACAAAACTTTGCTTGCTGAAAGTGAAGAGGACTTGAAGCACTTACTGATGAAGATCAAAGAGCACAGCCTTCAATACGGATTCCACCTCAACATAAAGAAAACAAAAATTCTTACAACTGGACCGACAAGCAACATCATGATAAACGGAGAAAAGATTGACATTGTCAAGGAGTTCATTTTACTTGGATCCCCAATCAATACCCATGGAAGCAGCAGTGAAGAAATCAAACGACACATTACATTGGACAAATCTGCTGCAAAGACCTCTTTAAAGTGTTGAAAAGCAAAGATGTCACCTTGAAGACTAAGGTGCACCTGACCCAAGCCGTGGTGTTTTCAGCCGCCTCATGTGCATGCGAAAGCTGGACGATGAATAAGGAAGACCGAAGAAGAACTGACATATATGAACTGTGGTGTTGGTGAAGAGTATTGAATATACCGTGGACTGCCAAAAGAACAAATAAATCTGACTTGGAAGAAGTACAGCCAGAATGCTCCTTAGAAGCAAGGATGGCAATACTACATCTCATGTACTTTGGACGCATTATCAGGAGGGATCAGTCCTTGGAGAAGGCTATCATGCTTGGTAAAGTAGAGGGACAGCGAAAAAAGAGGAAGACCCTCAATGAGATGGATTGACACAGTGGCTGTAACAATGGGCTCGAGCATAACAACAATGATGAGGATGGCACAGAACTGGGAAGTGTCTGGTTCTGTTGTACATAGGGTCACTATGAGTTGGAACTGACTCGATGGCACCTAACAACACAATAGGAGTTCCAGAACAGAAAATAGAGAGATTGAGATGAGGTAATGTTTGAGGAGAAAATGGCTGAGTACTGATAAAAGGTAAGCAGTTTAGATTCAAGAATCACAATGAACCCCAAACTAGATAAATAAAACCAAATCCTCTTTTAGACAACCTGAAACTGCACAACACCAAAGACAAAGGGAAGCTTTATAAAAGAAACTAGAGAGAAAAGACCGAGATCTATTACAACTGAGAAAGTCATGGGAAAAGCCCTGAAGACTGTGTGAGTTTGAGTATTCCTAGGATCTGCATCCTAGGGGTGGAGCCTGCATAATAAGGGACTAACAGGGTCACTATGAGTCAGAATTGACGCAACGGCAATGGTTTGGGTTTTTTTTGGGGGGGTTATGGGTGAGTTGAATGTGAGACAGATGGGAGGAGAGACTGAGATTAAGGATGAATTCAAAAGTGGACAGGGGATTTGGACTTGGTACAAAAGACTGCATGGAACTCTTGCATTATTGCAAGAATCCAATGAGACAAGATAAATAGGTTTGTGAACTAAAAAGCATTTCAAAAGGATTGTTTTGCAATGACTGTGGTGTGGAAATAAACCTATTCTGGGACTCTTTGTTCTCAACTCCAAACTGCTGTTTTGTGTTTTGTTTTGTTTTTTAATAGCACAGAGAGGTTTTGCAACAATCTGAGGTGCTTTGAGAAAAGTGTTGAATTAGTTTTGAACAAATGCTTGTGGTTTCACTCTGGATTAACCATTTTGTGTGCAGTGAAGGGGCAGATTAATCAGTAAGCACGGTATGCACCAGTTTACAGTAAGCAAGGTACTCACGGTCTTAATTGTATTTACTCACAAATCTGTAGTGCACAGTTTCATCTGGTTTCACCATATCTTTGACGAAACAAGGTGAAATTGTGCTTACAGATTAGTAGGTAGGCCCAATTAAGCCCATGCCTACCTTGCTTACTGGGTAATCCGTCCCTGGTGCAGTGTTGAAGTTTTCTGATGCATATGGCATAAATTATCCTGCTTTTCCCTCTCTATTGCTTGGTCAGACTAGGCTGACCTTGCCTAGAAAAACTCTGGATTGGATCAAACAAGGGTACGCCCTAGGGTGGGGGTAGGGGTCTCTAAAAGCTCTGATTTCACACACAGGTTGATAATTTTCTGTGGCCTTAGTCTTCTGGACAGTTTCTGACAAATCAAAAATTGGGAATCATCTGCCCAGGAAACTTCCATAAAGAATCATGTACAGCCTGCCAAGGAATGTGAGTGAATTAGCAAAGGCTAGCCCCAGGGGAATCAGAAGGAGGGCTGGGTACCACTCAACTCACCCCATCACCACCCAGGAGCTTTTATTTCACTGGCCTGAGCATGGGGACACATCTGGCCCAGGAAGAGGTAGGGAGAGCTTGTTCTTTCAACACATTTTTATTGACTGATGACTATGTGACAGGCACTGTAGTCGTGTGCTAGGAATACTACAGAGATTCAAACAAAGTCCCTGCCCTCTTGGGGCTTACAGTCTAGTGAGAGATGCAGACAATTAAATGAGAAATTATGATATAGCTTTAAAAGTGTTATATAAATAAGTTGACATAGAGCACTATCTGCACATGGCTTTAATAACTGAGGCTTGAGAGGAATAAATATAAGTAGTTGAGGGAAGGAAAGACAAAGGTATATTCAAAGAGGTGTACATTGTTCAATTTTCCTGGAGCAACAGAATGAGAGGTGGACAGTGAGAAATATTGGTGGAAAGGAAGGCAGGAGCCAGACCAGGAGGGACCTTGTAAGCCATGGTCAGAGGAAGCCTTGGTCTTCAGGACTCTGGGGGCCGTTGAAGAGTTTTTTGCAGAATAGTAGTCTGATCAGATTTTCTTTTTAGAAGGCTCATTCAGGCTGTTGTTGAGGGATTCAATTAGAGGGGAGAAGCAGGAGGCAGGGAAATACAACAGCCAGCTATTGCAGTGGTTGCAGACCAAACCAGGTGCCAGGAGTAGAGATGAGAAGTGGAAAGATTCAAAAGATGCTTTGGCAGGAGAACTGAGAAGGCTTGGTGGTTGAATGGAGCCCTGGTGGCACAGTAGTTGAGCACTTGGCTATAATCGAAAGGTCAGTGGTTCAAACCCACCAGCTGCTCCACTGGGCAAAGATGTGGCAGCCTGCTTCTGTAAAGATTTACAGCCTTGGAAACCCTATGGGGTAGTTCTACTCTGTCCTATAGGGTCACTTTGAGTTGGAATCAGCTTGACAGTGGTGGGGTTTTGGTGATTGAATGTGGACTTTGAGGGAGAGAGAAGACTCAGGAAAATGTTCAGGGTCCTAGTTTGAGCATCATATAGATGATAGGAGGAAAATCTCTGTTCCTATGACATCCTGTAAACAAAGGAGGGAAGAGGGTGATATGACAGAGTCAGGACAGAGCTATGACTTGCATGGAACAGATCAGAGAAGGCTCAAGAAACTCAAGACCAGCTTCATGGGCGTGCAACTTGTACAGTTGCAGAAGAGCCCCGTGCTTGGTTTAATGCTCTGCTGTAGCCCTTTTGGAATTCTTAATGATTTTATCTTTGAACTTGTGTTTTGTAAGTGAAGACTAATGGGACAATGGAATGTGCTCACCAGAAGAGGAGATATGCACAATATGTGTGTCCGCCACCATTCCTTGCTGCCCTATTCATACATAGCATTTGCAGTGCCCCATAAGCATAAAATTCCAACGGATTCATGATGCATGGGAATTCAACAAGACTCAAGGTGAATACTAGATAAGTGTGTTACAGAAGCTGATGGCTTTGAGTCACATTGAACTCCCATGCATTATGGGTCTGCTGAAATTCTCTACTCATGTTTCATATCAACATATCTATGACTGGGTAAGCAGGAGTGCTGACCACACAGATCACACTTTCCATTTGAACCAGAACTTGATTCAAATGCATAAAGAAGACAACAGTGCCCTAAGGAACACAAACAAACAAGGAACCCTATCATATCCTTTCTTGCTGCAACCACTTACACTGAAAATGACGATGCAGAAGCAAAGGGAAAGATAGGGCAACACGTAGTTCCTTCTGTATGAACTATAAAATGTCAATTGTATAATTTTAGTGATCCTGAATATGAGTTAAATATTCTTACGTTTACATTTTAAATTGGCATTGCACAATATAAAGGTGAACAGTAAAATTCATGCTAATAACTTAAAGTTTTAATTTTTCTTGACTTAGGACATTAAATGGCAAATAAAAACACTGGACAAATTTAGAGAGAGACCACATAAGAAAGGAAAAAGCTTTATATTTTAGTACCTTTAATAGCACTTTGTTTTTCTGCTTTGTGAATAAGAAGCCCTGCATTTTCATTTCACACTAGGCCCTACCAGTTATGTAGCTGATGCTGAGAAAACTTTTTTGAACTGGAGGGCAAGGGATGGGTTAATTGACTAAGGGAGATAGCTGTAGCGGACAGATGGTTGGAATGAGACTCTGGATGTATGATTTTAGTCTCTTCTTTGCCTTCATCTAGTCACATGCCTTCAGGCATTTCCCTGCTGTACGCGTCTCAGTTTCTTCCTCTGTAGTGAAGGGTTTGACCCAGCTATCTGTAACCGAGGTAGATCCTAGTTAGCAGCTTTCATCTGTTCAGGAGGGGCACAAAAAGGCAAGGTTGATAACAGATGCTAGACCATCAGACACTGGTGGGCAGGATTACCTCTTTCTTGTGGCATACCAAGGTCAAATTTTATTTCAAGAAATAATCTTTATGATCCAGCAGCAACAAAGTTATTTCAAGAAATATTCTTTAAAAAGACTTGACGAAAGAGCATAGACAACCGAGCCGAGTTGTGGCTTGTACAAGAAAACAGATGGGGGCAACTTGCTCAAGGACATCAATAAGTTTATGTAGAGTCCAGTGCTTGGCTGCATCACCTGGAGGTTATCAGAAACCTTGGTTGCATACCATATTGACTTCTAGGAGAGTAGCTAAGAAGCTGGAGGGTGGAGAAAGCGACAACCACTCTAGAAGGACCACAGACTGCGCAATGGGTTTCTTTCCCTTGTCTCGGGTCCTTTTCTTTGTCAACAGGAGAGAGGAGTCATCAAGGACCCAGTCACATGCCAGCTTTTCCCTTGAGTGTTGCCCAAACTCCGGGTGGACTGTGTCAGAACTGGCGCTCAGATGTGCTTTGTTGGTGGACGCTTAGCTGCTGCTCTCTGCCCTACCTTCAGCTTGACCCTTTTCATTGTTAGGAACTATAACTTTCGGGGGCAGATTAGCCAATAGGCAAGGTAAGCACAGTGCTTACTGTGCTTACCAGATCATCTGTAGTGAACAATGTCACTGCAGATTAGTCATCTGTCCCTGTCAAAACCAAAACCAAACCCACTGGGATTGTAAATTTGAAGATAGGCTTTGATTCTGTAGGAAGGTGCTATGGGATTGGGAAAGAGAAAGATGCCAGCCATACCTAGAAGCAGAATCTTCGATGTGGTAAAAAATGTGAATTTTTTTAGGGAATGACATTTCTCCCTGGGCAACCAAATAACTGTCAGTTTTATCAGAAAAGAGATTTTAGTACCGTCTTTGCCACTTACTGGGTGACATTGAACAACTTGATTCTCCTCTCTGGGACTCATTTGACCTATCTTCATTTGACCTAACGGTAAAAGAAACATGGTGTAGAGGGAGATAACTTAGGTGATGTTCCAAGAAAGTGACCCAAGAACTTTGGTATGTAAAAGGTGTAAGCTTGGCTGATCTGTTTGAAGGTAGAGAAACATACAAGGGGTAGCCTAGAGTCCCAATCCACATTCACTTGCCCTTTTAACCCACTGGTATCCTTGAGGCTCCAAACTTTCTGGAAACCTCAGGGTATCAAGGAGGACAGTTTGAGAACCCCTATCTGTCCCACTCCCCTCACTGTAGAGATGAGAAAGGCGAGGATCTTGTCAAGGTCATACAAAGAATTAGGGGACACGATGAAATTAGGACCCAGTTCCCTCGACCTCTAGCTCAATGCTCTTTCCCTCACCATTTTGCTTCAATCCTGTTGTGGCCACTTATTGTTTATTGAGTGCGAAACACCCTACAAACACAAACATGAGCTCTGCCCTCTGGGAATGGAAACAGCGGCCCACACACAAATCTTTGCCACCACCTGTGCAACGGCACCCACACAGAAGGCCAGTGATACAACTCAGACCCTTGGAGATCATCTGTGTTTATAACCATGTATGAGATTCTGAGGTCCCAAAATCCTCTGATATGTATTTGTGAGGGATTTGGGTGAGACGTTAGTTGAGTCTCAAGCAACGTTATCATTTGTCCTCTGTGCCAGCATAGTGCTTAGTTATGCAGAGTCTTATATTCCTACAGCTGAATCCCTTCTGGAGTATTGGTCTTATTCTCCAACTAGATGCTGTGCTCCATAAGAGTACAGTTCCCCAATACTCAGTTTGGTGTTCTGTACACAATGGGTGATTCATTCATAGCGTCTGTTCTCAAAGCCATTGGAAGTATCTCTGCTTCTGAAATGGGGAGGGGAGGAACGTCAGAAGAGAGTTCTGGGGGCAAGTAAGCTTTTGAATCTATCTGAAAGGGCATGGCACCATGTCATCGAGCATGGCAGAGCAGGACGGAGCTAAGCTGGGATCAGGGCAGCCAATGGGAGCATACTGCAAGTAGTAGCTACCAGTTTGGAGCATTTACTGTGTGGCAGGCATCGTGCTAAACGCTGTACATGCATCATCTCAGGTAGTGCTAAAAACAACCTCCATGGACTTCTTACTGCCTCATTGTACAAATGAGGGAGGTGAAGCTCAGAAAAGGAAGATAACTTAGACAAGGCCTGGTAGCACTGATTAGAACCAGGTCTTGCTGACTCCAAAGCCCAAGTTCATAACCTCCGTATGGGGATGACCAAGGGCACTAAAATGATTTTAGAAGGATTTGGTGGTACAAATGGTTAATGTACTCAGTTGCTAACCAAAAGATTGAAGGTTTGAGTCCACCCAGAGACAACTCAGATGAAAGACCTGGTCATCTACTTCCAAAAAATCAGCCATTGAATACCCTATGGAGCACAGTTCTACTCTGACACACATGGGGTCACCATGAGTAAGAATTGACTTGATGGCAACTTTTTTTTTTTAATGGGTAATATAAAGAGCTTGACTATCATTTTTTGATATTGCTCTGCCTAGTCTTTGCCCTTCAGCCCACCTTGCTGTCTCCCCCTCCTGCAGCCTCCTAAAGAATTTACTAGAGAGGACACACGCGAAAGGGCTAGAGAATGTGTAGCAGGTGAGTTTGCAAACCAAACATATTAACATGACGCAGAGGCCTCTAGGGGCCTGGGAGGGGGTGCTGGCTGAGACATTAACACAGCGAGAAATGGGGTAGTAAATACAGAAAATCTGTAACATTTATCCAATTTATCCAACATTTATCCTCTTGAATCAGGAACACTGTGAGGCTACTAAGTGGTCCCTCAGACACAGATATGATGAACTAAAGCTTTCCTCCAAGGCCACTAGGGGCTCTGAGAGAGTGACGAGGTAGTTACTCATGGATCTCATTCACAGTGTGACAGACATGAGTGCGAATCCCAGATCTGCCACTTGTTAGCTGAGGAGACATGGGACAAATTACCTAAACTCCTTGAAACCTCAGCTTCCTGTTTGTATCTTGGGAATAACAACACCTTCCTCAGCAGGTTGTAAGATTAAATGAGGTTCTTATTGACTGCTTAGGATAGTATCTGGTATTTTATAAGAATTCAATAAACAGTTGCTGTTGTTGTGATTATTATTAATATTATTCAGGTTCAGCGTCTCATCAAGTTAAATTTAGTCTTTTTGTTCAACTCTCTTCAGTTAAATCCTTTTGAATGACATGCCCTTCTCTTCCTCTGTGCCTTTATTTATTCATTTTCCAAATCTGCATCAGTCTCCTCCCTTACCTCCAATCCAAAGCTTCCTGTGCTTTGATGTCTCTCCTCTCTGCCCGATCCTCCATTCCTCCAAGAAGTCTCTCGACTTCTTTAGTACATAACAACACTGTTGTTACCATGGCTGTACTGTCAGGGCAGCAGCCTCATGTTCTATTGTCTTTGTGGCTTTATGACTGATCAGCTTGTCAGTCTGCTCATCCTGGCAGGAGAGCTAGTTCTTTGGGAGTAGGGAATGCTTTAGCAAATGGAATCCTAAAATCATAAACATGGTAAGAACCTTAGAAGTTATCTCATCCCACCCCATTATTCTACAGATGGGGAGGTGGAGGAGGCTCAGACACAGAAAGAGACTTATTCATGATCATGGAGTTACATGGTGGCAGAGTCAGGTCCAGAAGATAGAGTCTTCTGAGTACTTCACTATGCTATGGTGTTGCACTGGACACTTAGTAGGCTTTCAATATGCTGATGACTTTCCCCCCAATTTTTCCCTCTAGCCCAGTCCTCTACCCAGAGCTCCTGACTTGTAAATCTCACTTCCTATTCAACATCTCCATTTGGATAAGTATGGGACATCTCATTGTGTCCAAATTTGAGCTACTGGTCTTCCTTCCCAAACTTGCTCCTCCACTTTATAACATATAAAAAGGAGCCCTGGTGGCACAGTCGTTAAGCGATATGGTTGCTAACCAAAAGGTTGGCAGTTCAAATCTACCAGCCGCTTCTTGGAAACCCTATGCGGCAGCTCTACTCTGTCTTCTTGGGTAGTTTTACCCAAATCTGTTCAGGGTAACTCCACCCTTTTAGTTCTCAGGTCCACACCTTGGAGTCATTCTTGACTCTTCTTTATTTCACACCCCCATCAGAAAATCCCATAAACTATGTTGGTGTTATTAGGTGCTGTCCAGTTGATTTTTGACTCATAACAACCCTTTGTGACAAAGTAGAACTGCCCCATAGGGTTTTCTAGGCTGTAATCTTTATGGGAGCAGATCATCACGTCTTTCTTCCATGGACCATTGGATAGATTTGAGCCACCAACCTTTCGGTTAGCAGCCAAGCATTTAACTGTTGTGCTACCAGGACTCCTTCCATAAGCTATTTGAGCCCACAGATTAGGCTGCTGGTCCTGCATAGGTGATATACTTTCTAACCAGAAAATATACCAACTGGAATAGAATCAAAATTACTTTGAAAATATCAAGAATCTAACCTCTTTTCACCACCTCCACTGCTACCGCCATGGTTTAAGCCACCATCATCGTTCTTACAGATTATGACAATACCCTCATAATTGGTATCCCCTTGCAGTCTATTCCCAGCACAGTATTATGTTGTTAAAGTTATCTTGTTATCTTGTTAAAGCATATATCAAGTCATAGCAGTCCTTTGCTCAGATCTTCCCAGTGGTTTCCCATCTCACTCATGGTAAAAGCTAAAATCTTTCAGAATGACATCATACTGTTCTAACTCTAGTATTGTCAAGAGTTTAAGACCTCCAAGTTCAATTTCACATAATATAAAATAGACTACTTTAACCTGAAAATTCATTAGGCCAAATGTTGATCTGTTATCAGCTGTTCATTCTTTAGAGAGAATTCTAGTGTGGCCTATATAGTGCTCTATTTTTTCACTCTTTGCTTTTTTTTTAAGGACTTCATCCTGTTGGAATTGCTTGTATGAAAGAACTAACAAATACAGCTTTAAGTAGGGGAATGATTTTAAAAAGCTTAGTTGCTGTTGAGTCAAATCCAACTCATGGCGACCCCTGTGCATCAGAGTAGAACTGGGCTCCACAGAGTTTTCATGGCTGATTTTTCAGAAGTAAATTACCCCTGAGTGGACTCTAAACTCTAACCTTCTCATTAGCAGTGGAGGGTGTTAATCATTTGCACTACCCAGGGACTCCGGGAAAATGATATAAACCTGTTGTATAAGATTGATCAGAGATCGAGTGAACACCTACCAAACAGCAATATCTTCATTGATGCCCAGCTTCTTCCTCCAGCAAAGATAACCAACAAATTCAGCTGCTTCTTAAGACTGCACTATATCAGGAAAAATAAAACCAGGTAGAAGGCCACCAAACAGTGTGAGATCTCCAATTTTCTGTGTCAGGAAAGTACACATGCAGTGCCTTCAATAGCCACACCAACTTGTTCAGATGGAAGACTCAACAGGAGGGCCCCACCATATGCTGTCCTTTCAAATATCTTTTGCACCACCCAGAGACTCCTTCAAGTATCTTTAAAACTGGAGATTGTGTTTCTCATAAGATAATGCCTCCTCCTTCTCTGATTTCTGTAGTTAAGTTGTCTTATGTGTTCATAGCTGAAGAAACAGTGACACAATTGGAAACTATACCAAAGTCATAGATATTGGCCCTATGACATTCTGTCTGTTGAACGGAAGACAGGTGATTGGTCGATGCACTTCTTAGAAAATGTTCGTGGCCTTTATTCAGTTTCCTTTTGTTGGTCTATAGGAAATAGAGTGTTAGAACAATTATATCCAAACTTCACAGAATAGAAATTAGTGATAAAGCAGATAGGGGAAAAAGGTAGCAGAAAAAGACCAAAGAACAATCAATTCCTTAGTGACGAGCTGATTACAGGTGTTGATTTTCTGCATCTGCACACTGTTTTCTGTTGTTGCTCACGCTGTCAGAGAAGGCATCTTCCTTCCTCAAGACATCTTCCTTAGCAGCCTGAACAAGCTTACATTTCTCCTGAGATGAAAGCTCTGTTTTTCCCATGAGACCTGCCCCTCCCAGACTAGAGGCTAAAGGTGACTTTGTCTAATTTCTTCAATGTACCCTCGCAGGACCAACGACAGAAGAGAGCAAAAGAACATAGACATGAAGATATTGTCCCTTAAATAGAAAAAAGAAAAAAGTCTGTTCCAGTTTGAGAAAAGGAACTAACAATGGGGAGAGAGGAAGGAGATTCTTGGTGTGATATGATGTACATCTAGGAGGTGTTTCTCAAAAACAGTATTTTAATAAGAATCTCAGATACCTATTGCCGTGTAACAAACCAACGCAAAACGTAGAGGCTTACAACAACTACCATTTATTTGTTCTCACCATTCTGTGGGTTTGCTGGGCCAGTCGTCTGCTGATCTTGTCTGGCTCTCCCATGCAGCTGCATTGGGCGGGCAGCTCAGCCAAGTCCTAGGCTCAGCGGCAACAGTGACGATGGCTGGGCCTTTCTCTGCATGTAGTCTTTTATTATTAAGGAAGCTAGACTGGGCTTCTTCACATGGCAATGGCTGCATCTCTAGAGAGTGAAAGCAAAAACCCCAGAAAGTTATACATGTCACTTCTGCCACATCCTTTTGGCCAAAGCAAGCCACAAGACCAGCCTAGCTTCAAGAGGTGGGAAATAGACTCTATCTTTTGATGGAAGGAACTAGAAATTATACAGAAAAGGTGTGTGGACACTGGGTAGGCATGATGCATTAAGGGGCCATGATTGTAACAATCTGCCACATAAGGCAATTGTCTGGTCCTAGGACGTTGGAGCCAGAAGGAACCAGGACTAAAACCCAGGACTGAAACCCAGGAATCTTAACTTCTAGTCCAAGCCTCTTCCCATTGAACCAGTTATTCCAAGTAATTAAACAACAGCTTGTGACTTCTCTCGAAATTGCCAAAGATTCAAGTACATCATGAGGCTAGCTGTGGCTTCCAGCGTCAGCCTAGTAAAATGGAAAGGTCTGCCTTCTGCCCTGAGTGAGCCTGGCATCTTCCTGCCCTTCCCCAAGCTTTGCACACCATTTTTATACACATTGTAGCCTGAAAACATCCTCCATAAATTTTAACACATTGGCAAGAAATTTCTACAGTGGAAACTTTTATTTTTCCTGTAGAAAAATTGAGTAACATCAAACCCTTCATCGGAGGAGGACATGTCTGGGAGAGTAGCCATTTTTAAAGAAGAGTACACGAAGTCAGCAACAGTCACAGCTGATCCACTTTGCAGTGTCGCCATACATGCCTAATTAAATATTGAAATCCCTCCAAAAAATCACTGTGCGTCATGTTCCCGAAACCCATTTTGTAAATGAACTTCAAACGTGTACATTTTGTACATTGGGATGTATAATATATATTTTCCCCCTGCTTACCCTACCCTTCTCCCAATGTTCAATTTTTCAGCCTTGTCAAAAAACATTTCTGTGTATACAGACTAAAGTTTATTAGTGGGAAAACCAAAACCAAACCTCTTGCCGTAGAGTTGATCCAACTCATGTTAGCCCCATGGGTTACAGAGTAGAGTGATCCATAGGATTTTCTTGACTGTAATCTTTACGGAAGCAGATCACCACGCTTTCTTGCCTGGCACTCCTGGGTAGGTTTAAACAACCAATGTTTAGGTTAGTAGACTAGTGTAAACGATTTGCACCACCCAGGGGCTTGCCAGAGGAGGAGGGAGGGGGAAAGAAGGAGTCATTGCTTAGTGGGCACTGAGCCTATGTTAAGGGTGATGGAAAAATTTGGAAACAGATATTGGTGATGGTTGCACAACATGATGAATGTGGTTAATGTCACTGAATTGCACGTGCAAAAGATGGTGAAACAGCTAATGTTTTGTTGTATATACTCTACCACAATTAAACTTTTTTTTTCTATAAAGGGTTTAATTTCAGGTGAGGCAGGGCAAAGAGAAACACCCTTCTTCTAGGACAGTGGTTCTCAACTGGGTGCAATTTTGCCCCTTAGGGGGACATTCAGCAATGTCTGGAGACACTTTTAATTTTGACTGGGGTGGTGTTACTGGCATGTAATGGGCAGAGGCCAGGGATGCTGCTAAATATCCTACAAAGCACAGGACAGCCCCTAAAACAAGAAATTATCTAGTCTAAGACATCCATAGTGCTGCCGTTGACTAACCCTGCTATAAAACCCATTGCCGTCAAGTCGATTCCGACTCATAGCAACACTGCTATAGGAGTTTACAATTATGAATCAGGACTGGCCTGTTGTACATTCAATAAAAATATTATTTCAGATTAATGGAGGCAGATAGCTGTGCAGAAACAAGAAGTTTGAGGCCCTTTCCCGTTACAAACAGGAAACTAGCCTCTTCCCAAAAAGGGCCTGGACCGACAGGTGGAATGAGACAGGTCAAGGTCAGATCTTGTCAATTTCTGAGTATATAGCTCTGGAATCAGGTGCTCTTTCCCTGGACTCTGTCAGCCATCCAGGCCTAGGAGAGCCTGTATCCAGCACTAACTGTAATGGCAGAGGGCACACAGTTGTCTTATCTCCATTGTATGAGCCAGGAACTCAAGCTTAGGAAATTTATGTAATTTGCCTAATAGCACACAAGTGGTACAAATTGAAACCGAATGTGAAGCCCTATTATCTCTCTTGTAGATTAGGTCACTTTGTTACTGACTTGGTATGTCAGAAAGAGTGCTAGATTGGGAGTCAAAAATAACTCCAAATTTTCTGTGCCTTTGGGCAAGTATTTTAACATTTCTAGACCTCAGTTTCCTCTTCTGTAAACCAGGATAGCAAGAACATCAAGTGTTTCTACAGGCCCTCACGATTTCTGTAATCTCTTCAGATCCTTGAGGATTCCAGTCTATTTCATCCACAAGAATGAGTAGTGGCTTCTGGAAGGAGACAAGGCCACTACCGAGTGGCTAGAGAGGTGAGGGGCAAGGGTTACTGATTCAACTCAGGCTCTCTCCTGCTCCAGAATCAAAGAGGCCAAGAATAAAGAGGGTGTGATGTGAACATGGGCCTTGCAGAGCCCAGTGGATAGGCCAGGACTGCCGTAGCAACAATAGCAGCAGAGTCAAGCTAGAGAGGCTGGACAAAGCAGAGTCCTGGAGACCATCTTCTTGACTTCTTTAGTACTGGAGAGTGCCATTCATTCAAGCATCCATCCATCCATCCATCCGTTCACTCATTCATCCATCAAGCATTCACTGAGCCCAAACTCTGTACCAAGAACATGCTGGGGAGTTCAAGCTGACTAAGATGGGGTGGATTCCTGCCCTCCTGAGGCTGAAAGTCTGAGTAGTGGTGTAGAACAGTGGTTAAAGACTGTGAGCTTCGGCATCAATGACCTGAATTTGACTCCCAGCTCTGCCACTTCCTTGGGCAAACTCTTTAATGTCTCTGTGCCTCAGTTTCCTTATCTGTAAAATGAGAATAATAATCATACCCATAGTAAAGGGATTCTCAGAGTATTAAATGATATAATTTAGGTAAAGCACTTAGCACAAAGCGTAGCACAGAACAAGAATTCCATAAATGTTCACTATTGTAGTTGCTGTTAAGTGGCGAGACAGAGATGTCAACAGGCAATTATTAGGCTGGTAGGTGGGATTCACTGAAGGAAGTGGAAGCATTAAGGCAGGAAACAAGGCACCAAAGAAGCGAAGGGAGAGAAAAAGAGACCAGTAAATAAATAAAACCACAACGGTAGGTGTATCTTTCTTTTTCCCCCTACGTGGGCAGGAGAATGAACGTGCGTCTCCGTAAGAGGAGAGTACTCGCCCAAAGCCAAGCAGATGCGTCTTCACGGTCTTCTTTGATCCTCATAATACATCTGTGAGATGGGTAATAAGCCTGTGGCTGTGCACTTGTATTTGTTTCCTGTGGCCGCTGCAACAAATTACCACAACCTTGGTGGCTTAAAACAACAGAAATTTATTCTCTCACAATTCTGGAGGCCAGACATTAAATTCCACATCACTGGGCCCAAATCAAGGTGCTACCAGGGCCACACTCCCTCCAGAGGCCTTCAAGGAAAATCCTTCCTTGCCTCTTCCAGCTTCTGGTGGCTGCTGGCAACTGTTGACTTGTGGCTGTGTCACCCCAGTCTGCCTCAGTGGTCACATTGCCTCCTCCCCTGTCTGGGTTATCTTCCTCTGCCTGTCCCTCATACAGACACTTGTGATGGCATTTAGGGCCCACCTCTAATCCAGGGTAATTGCCTCATCTCAAAATTGTTAATTTACTCATATCTACAAAGACCTTTTTTCCAAATAAAGTAACATTTACAGTTGCCATTTTCAGCCTATCACATCACCCCATAATACAGATGGGAATACTGATGCTCTTCAAGTGAGGCAACCTGCTCAATGCTACAGAGAAAGCAGAAACAGAGGCAGGCTCCCATAGGCAGGGTCTGGACTCAATCCACTGCTCCTTCTATTCCATCAAGCTGTGCCCCAGATGAAGAGCAAACAGACGGAAGGACCCTGCTGAGGAGGACAAACCCACCAAGAGCTTCCGCTGCAGAGAAGATGGCACAGTGACTTAGCAAGGCATGGTGTGGTGATAGAACCCATTATCAGTTTACTTGGAGTGAGACCAGAGACCCATACTTATGGTCAAACAATTCCTAGAAGCAAGGAATGTGACATGAGCCTTGGATCCACAGAGAAATGGAATTTATTTTGGAAAATGTCTCCGATGCAAAAGGGCCAGGTCTGCTGGAAGAACTCCATGGTGGTTCTGCTCGGCAAGCCAAGCCTGGAGTCCGTGTTTGTTCTCTTCAGGAATGAAGCAGTGGACATGGTAGAACTTGCTGTGACTTGCTCAGAGACACTCAGAGGCTCCCAGACACAGTGAGGGTAGCAGCCTTCGCTGTAGTTTGGACCTAGGAGTAAGAGAGGAGGATGGGGCTGGGACCCTGATAGGTGCTTTTCTGTTTGAGGAAGTAGTTGCTTGCTATAAGAACAAGGAGCAGGTGGCGTGACCAACTCATGCTGATTTACCAGAGACTTCCCCTGTTTAGGCACTGAGAGTTCCACATCCCAGGAAATATCTTATTCCTGAGCAAACAGGGACAGCTGTTCACCCTAGCTCCAGTACTCATTTGAGTATAATGAGCGCTCATAAATGTATCTCAGATGGTGAGGTCAAGCCCACACACAACTCTGTCTTTTCAGTGCAGGGAAAGGGCCCATTTCTGCAAACTGCCCCAGACCAGGAAATATTAAAAGGGGTACATTCGTTGGATATGGGCTTGGCTGCTTTCACAGAGAGTCCAAATAACAGTGGCCGAAACATAATAGAATTTTATTTCTCCTCCACCTAATAGTCTTGACTTACATAACTCAGAGATACTTGAGTGGCTCCATGGAGCAGGGGACCCAAGTTCCTTCAAACTTGTTGCTCCACCATCTCTAGGAGGGTGTCCTTGTTCACGTGGTCCATAATGTTCATGTTCCTCACCATCTGGCTTCTCAGCTCTTCCATCTTCAAGGTAAACAACTCCGTATATTAAATTTTCTCTGTTTAGAGAGATTTCCGTTTTCCTGATTGGATGCTGACTAGTGGAGTCACCTACTTGAAAATGATAAGAACTACAGAGAGAAAATGGGCAAAGGAAAGGTACAAACCCACCCATTGCAGACACATGTCAAGAAAGGAGACAAGACAGAACATGGGCATTTAATGCTTGCATGTGCTGGTAGTTTGAACAGGGTGAGGCTGCAGAATTTAAACCTGGGTGGAGGCTGGACCAATAGGTTCCTGAGTGAAGATTCATCCAAAGATGGAACTGGACTCAGGCAGTGGGCAGGGCTGAGCTGGGATAAGGAGAACAGGCCATACTCAGCAGGCTGGCTGGAGGAAGCCGGGGCTGATGCTAAGCAGTACCAAAAAGGGACAGGCAGTAGAGCAGTCGGAAACCCCTGACTGGATATCCAGAAGGTTGGAAAAAGGAGGGGAGAGCAGCAGAGACAGTAAGCAGAGGTGATGGAGATTCTGGGGTGGTGAGGTAGGTCAGCAGGGACCGTCAATTAAGGCTCCTTATTTACTGAATATTTTGCCTAATCAAACCTTCTTTTTTTCTTTTTAAATTTTGAAAAAGTCAAAAAGTACATAAGAGTATGAAGAATATTAAATAACTCGTGTTCTCATTAGGCCGAATTAACTACGGTAAAAAATGTTTTCCTATGCATTTCAAGTACTTTTGATAAAATAATTAAAACATTATGAAGATGGTTACAGTCCCTTTGACCACAACCCTCAGCCCTTTTCTCTCCTCTCCCTCCTCAGAGGCAATCACTGTCAAAGAACAAATGTGAATGTGTTCAACCCACGTGTCCAAGAATAGCATTTGGTGTTTTCTGTAGGTTTCAGATTTTTTACAACCACACTGTATGCACTGTGAACCTGGCTCTACCCCTTCCTAACCTCATGGTTAGTATTTCCCAGAGTCTAGCAGGCAACCATCATCATAGTACATGAGATGATGGTAAAGATACACTGACTAACAGAACATTAATAACGTTGAAAAGAATAGTGACAAAGTTATTCCCCACAGATTAAATCGGAAGTCTCATGGTGGGGCTAGGTCTTTAATACTTGCTAATTGCCCTTTTTAACAGAGAAAGTGCAGGCTCCAAGCTTTCAGCAAGCAAAGTTATCTGGCTAGATTTTCATAACATTGATGTACTTATTTCTACAATTATCTTCTATTTAAGTTGAGTGATATTGGTCTTTTATTTATGACAATGGAATAAAGTTACCTGATGTGATGGATTGAACTGTGTCGCCCCAAGATATGTGTTGTAAATCCTAACCTCTATGCCAGAACAAAACACTGCCTGGTCCTGCACCATCCTCACAATTGTCATTATGCTTGAGACCATTTGTTCGTTCTTCTGGCAGTCCATGGTATATTCAATATTCTTCGCCAACACCATAACTCAAAGGCATCAATTATTTTTCTGTCTTCCTTATTCATTGTCCAGCTTTCACATGCATATGAGGCGCTTGAAAACACCATGGCTTGGGTCAGGCACACATTAGCCCTTAAAGTGACATCTTTGCTTTTTAGCCCTTAAAGTGACATCTTTGCTTTTTAACACTTTAAAGAGGTCTTTTGCAGCAGATTTGCCCAATGTAATACGTCTTTTGATTTCTTTTTTTTTTTACAAATAGTTTCTCATTAAACAGTTAGTACACATATTGTTTTATGACAGTGGTTAAGAACCTCATGATATGTCAACACTGTCCCTTCTAGTGACTTCATTGCTGAGCTAAAAAGGTGTCCAGGGGTCATACTCTCGGGGTTTCTCCAGTCTCTGTCAGGCCAGTAAGTCTCATCTTTTTTTGTGAGTTAGAATTTTGTTCTACATCCTTCTCCAGGTCAGTCCAGAACCCTCTGTTGTGATCCTGGTCAGAGCACTCGGTGGTGGTAGCCGGGCACCATCCAGTTGTGCTGGACTCAGTCTGGTGGAGGCTGTGGTAGTTGTGGTCCATTAGTCCTTTGGACTAATCTTTTCCTTGTATCTTGTTTTCTTCATTCTCCCTTGCTGCCGAAGGGGTGAGACCATTGGAGTATCTTAGATGGCTGTTCACAGGCTTTTAAGATCCCAGACGCTACTCACCAAGGTAGAATGTAGAACACTTTCTTTTTTAACTGTGTTATGCCAGTTGAGCTAGATGTTACCTGAGACCATCTTTTGATTTCTTGACTGCTCCTTCCATGGGTGTTGATTATGAATCCAAGTAAAATGAAATCTTTGACAACTTCAATCCTTTCTCCATTTATTATGATGTTTTTTATTGGTCCAGTTGTGAGAATATTTGTTTTCTTTATGTTGAGGTGTAATCCATACTGAAGGCTGTGGTCTTTGATCTTCACAGTAAGTGCTTCAAGTCCTCTTCACTTGCAGCAGGCAAGGTTGTGTCATCTGCATATTGCGGGTTGTTAATGAGTCTTTCTCCAATCCTGATGCCGCGTTGTTCTTGATATTGTTCAACTTCTCGGATTCTTTGCTCAGCATACAGATTGAATAAGTATGGTGAAAGGATACAATGCTGACACACACCTTTCCTGATTTTAAACCACTCAGTATCCTCTTGTTCCATTCTAACGATAGCCTCTTGGTCTATCTACAGGTTCCTCATGAGCACAATTGAGTATTCTGGAATTCTCATTTTTCACAATGTTATTCATAATTTGTTATGATCCACACAGTTGAATGCCTTTACGTAGTCAATAAAACACAGGTAAAGATCTTTGTGATATTCTCTGCTTTCAGCCAAGATCCATCTGACATTGGCAATGATATTCCTAGTTCCACGTCCTCTTCTGAATCCAGCTTTAATTTCTGACAGTTCCCTGATGATGTACTGCTACAACTGCTTTTGAATGATCTTCAGCAAAATTTTACTTACGTGTGATATTAATGAAATTGTTAGATAATTTCCATATTCTCTTGGCTCATCTTTCTTTGGAATGGACACAAATATGGATCTCTTCCAGTCTGTTGACCAGGTAGCTGTCTTCCAAATTTCTTGGCATAGACAAGTGAGCACTTCCAGCACTGCATCTGTTTGTTAAAACATCTCAATTGGTATTCCATCAGTTCCTGGAGCCTTGTTTTTCACCAATGCTTTCAGTGCAGTTTGGACTTCTTCCTTCATTACCATTGTTTCTTGATCATATGCTACTTCCTGAAATGGTTGAAACATTGATCAGTTCTTTTTGGTACAGTGATTCTGTGTATCCCTTCCATCTTCTTTTGATGCTTCCTGCATCATTTAACATTTTCCCTGTAGAATCCTTCAATATTGCAATTCGAGACCTGGATTTTTTTCTTCAGTTCTTTCAGCTGAGCGTGTTCTTCCCTTTTGGTTTTCCAACTCCAGATCTTTGCGCATTTCATTACAATACTTTACTTTGTCTTCTCGAGTCGCCCTTTGAAATCTTCTGTTCAGCTGTCTCACTTCACCATTCCTTCCTTTCACTTTAGGTATTCTATGTTCAAGAGCAAGCTTCAGAGTGTCTTCTACATCCATTTTAGTCTTTCCTTTCCTGTCTTTTCAATGACCTCTTACTTTCTTCATGTATGATGTTCTTGATGTCATTCCATAACTCATCTGGTCTTCAGTCATTAGTGTTCAATGTGTCAAATCTATTCTTGAGATGGTCCCTAAATTCATGTGGGATATACTCAAAATCAAACTTTGGCTCTTGTAGGTAGATTTAAATAAAAAATATTAAGTTAATAATGGAAGATTGTATGTGAATATTGACAATAAGTGAAGGGTGTTCATGAATAAAAGGAGCCCTTGTGGTGCAGTTGTTAAGTGCTCAGCTGCTAACCAAAAGGTCAGTGGTTCAAACTCACCAGCCACTCCACAGGAGAAAGATGTGGCAGTCACTTCCATAAATATTACAGCCTTGGAAACCCTATGGGGCAGTTCTACTCTGTCCTGTAGGACACAAAGGCAGTGGGTTTGGTTCATGAATAGGATTTTGGGGAATGTTATTTATTGCCCATGGGCAAGCTAATACCTACATTTATTGTGCACTCTGACTGCCTTTGGTACTGTGTGGATAAGGTATTATATACATTATTTGTTATAATCCCACAATAACCCTAAAGAAGGTCTAATTAGCCCCCTTTTGCAAATTAGTAACTGAGACCCAGAGGGGTGAAGTAAGTGGCTGAGTCCATATTTGAATTGTCTGACTCCAGCACCCACACCATGCATAATGCCTTGAAGTCTTACTGTCTTCATCTGTAAAATGGGGCATAAAGAATACCCAATCTGATTAACTCAAAGGGCTGTGGAGATGGCAAGGATAGAAACATGTTTTGAAACTCGGGAGTGCCATCAGGGCAGCTCAGAAGAGCCCACACTTGGGGTTTAAGGCTCTGCTGTTGCTGTCTTCAGATTCTTAATACGTTAATCTTTGATTATGTGCTTGTAAGTAAAGTCTGATGGGAACTGGTGCGTGCACAGGAGACTTGGAATCTCGGCTCATGTGTGGTCCATCTCTCACTGACTCCCGGCTCGGAACCCTGAAACGTGGTCCCACCATCACTGCTATCCTCTGCCCAGGGCAGCAAGGGGGTTACGTCCACCTGTGCTCCATTGTTAATCCAGCTCTGGTCTGGGTGCAGGGACAGGGAGGGTTGGGGTTGGGCATGCACCCTACAGGGACTCTGGTGGGGCAAGACACTGTGTCCTTCCCCAGGCTTGCAGTGCCATGGCCATCCAGGCACAGAGGTGTCCAAGCACAGAGGCACCCATCTCTCAGAGGTCATCTGCCTGCTGTGGGTTGGAGCAGCAACCCATGAAAAGGAGAGATTGACTTCTCCAGCCCCTGCTGGGGTCCCACATTTTCATTTGCACTGCACCCCACAAATTATATAGCTGGCTCTGAGTGCTGTACAACTGTCAGAGGGAGTTCTAGTCGTGTGTGTCTGTGTATATGCTGTGTGTGTCCATGTGGAAAAGAAAGAATACAAAGAGAAAAGTCCAGAAGAAGGGAAAAGTGTTTAAGGAAGTCTCCAGGGGCAGGAAAATCCACACAAATATGGCAGAGCACAAATGAGAGAGGCCCAAAAGCTAAGCCCTCCTCTTGAATCCATTAACTCATTGTGAAAAGAAGCAGATCATGTTTGGTAAAGTAGAGAGCCAATGAAAATGAGGGAAACCCGATGAGGACTTCCGGCAAGATGGCGCTCTAGGCAGAAACACCACGCCGTCCCTCCACAACAAAGATCC